>NC_133979.1:9363088-10087132 GCF_047716275.1 Strix uralensis
GGTTTGCAGAGCCATTACAGAGCTGGCTGCAGGGCACAAGACTTCTCCAGGCAGTTCCCTGGCCCTCAGAGCAGAACCATCTCCTACCTCCCTCACCCTCAGCCATCTGTTGTCCCACACTCCATAACATATCAGGTGGGATATTCTGAACTTAGGTGAGTTTTGCTTGTTCTTGGTTTCAAGGGAGGCAACAAAACCTTTCTCTCATTTTATCACCCTCTCCTACCATTTTCTTGCAAATGCTGGCTACCTATTTGCTCATTAATGGCACTGCTAAAGCAAGACCCCCGTCCACCCTTGCTCCACCGTCAGAGGTTCTCTGGGAGCGGCACGTCCCCATAGTCTCATTATTCACAAGAGGCTTTTCAAGACTGAAATGTTTCAACAAGATGAAGTACAGTTAGCAGAAATTAAATACCTGGAAGCCTAAATCCCCAAGTGTAAACAGGCAGCTCTCCCTGTGCAGAGCTGATTTACACTCACCCACACACTCTTCCCTCTTAACACTGCAGCACCTGAAAGCAAAAAGACAGTCGCCTAATCTTGAAATGCATCGAATTCCTGCCAAAGAAGCAAATAGTGCCAGTATCTCCCAAAGCAGGAATCCTGCTCCCCATGGGGAACCCGACCCAAAGTACTTGCCCAACCCAGGGCTTCACCTTCTCGAGGTGCTGTACCAGCAGCAATTAACAGTTGCAAACACTTGAAAACTTGCACCCCTGAAAACTAAATACACCTTCATAAGCCATTCCTAGCAGCTGTGAGCTATCACGAGTCCATTTGACTCACTAGAATGAATTGGCTTATGCTGGCAGGACCCTGTCAAGTGTTACTACACCGACTGGATCATCCCAAGCCGTAGTGGCCAACCTCACTGCTGGTGCAATCGGGCAGGATTGCAGCGGCTGCACCTCCAATGCGGACAATACCTTGAGTGCGTCTGCGGCGGTGCCCTTTGCTGCTCGGCAGCCTCGTGGCCCTCCTGCCTCTGGTCCTGTTCAGGCAGGAGTTGCTCTGCTCACCACTCCTCAGGGCCGGCCGTGGAGGTGTGCTCCTCCTGTGCTCCCCCCGGGACGTGGCCACCGTCCCTCCCCACAGCTGAGGGGATGACGCATGTCCGTGTTGCGTGACGCTTGTCCTGGCTCCCAGCCCCGTGGCAGGAGCCCCAGGCGAGAAGCTCAGCGCAGGGTGCGAGGTGCATGGCTCTGCCGGGCCCCAGCAGCAGGGCAGCGCTTATCTCCCACTCCACACACTCTTAAGTCAACACTGACAGCTATCCACTCCCAGGAGACGTGGCACGCCTTGCCCTGGGAATTGGATGGGGGAATTCACATGCCCAGGAAACAATAAAAATTCAACACAGCTGACAAACAAACAAACAAGCAGCCACTGGAGTGAAAGATATTACAGCAGCAGAAGGCCAGCAGGTGCCAGCGGACAGATCTCTATTGATTCTGGGGAAGGCACGCTCCTTTGCTCCCGCTTATCTCCGGGGGTCCTGGCAAGGCACCTCGAATGCTCTGGGTAACTGCTCTGGCAAACCCACCTACCACAGCCGGCAGAGAATCTCAAAGCCTCTAGGTCACGTAGACAAAGCTGAATTTTACTTTCCCAAAGCTAAGGGACAGGTTGGCTTATGTTATCTGTGTTGGTAGGAGCAGTGGTGGTGGCAGAGGAAGTGTAGGGAGGGATGAGCTGATGAGCACGGGGGACAAAGCTGTTGTGGGGGTGTCACCCATGGCATGAACAGTTGCTGGTGGAGGTGTTGGCTGCACTCATGGAGGTAATGGGCACAGAGGGCTGAGCTGAGGAATACAGATCTCCATTCCCATTCCCCTCCTAAGACATCACTCCTCTACCTCCAAAAAACCTTTCCTCCTGCCTCCAGGACTCACTCCCTGGTGCATGCCTGGCTTCATGCAGTCTTTCTTTTGTCTCCATGAGGGCTGAGGGCAGGGCTAGCGAACAGCAGGCAGAAGACAGCCTCTGGAGCTCAGATGACAGGGCTGGGGCTACTTCATGGGCCCATTGGCACCAAGCCCTGCAGCCACAGCCTCTCCCAGCACCACCACGATGCCCAGCAGAGGTGTGGAGCAGGCTGGGGAGGAGCAGCAGCCCTGTAAAACCACACAGTTTAAGCAGTACCTCGGAGCTGCAACCTGCCTGCCAGAGGCCTCCTGCAGCACAGTTAATACGCTCTCCTCTCCTTGCAGCAACAGTGACAGGATGTTTAGTGTCCTCTTGTGGAGTGTGCTCCCTCCCTCATGTCACTGCTGCTGAGAATGAGCCCTTCAGGGACTGGAAATTATAAGTGGCATTTCAAAGTGTGCAGCTCAAAAAAAAAAAAAAAAAAAGTGCTGAAGAGCAAGTGTTTCTGGGGCAAAGGATGTTCGGTTAAGTGACAGGCAATTATTTTCGCAAATGTTAACGAACAAATGGACTTCCTCTTCATTATGAAGCTACTTCACAGTCGTCAGCAAATAGCTCCAATGACAATTAGTGAATTTCTAAATGGTTTGAGAAATTGGCTTATATACAGATAACAATGCAATGAGGCAAGGCGATAGCCAAGCCTCACTTCTCACCTTACCCCCTGGAGGGGATTTTTTCTGCATGCTGGATGGGTGAGGCATTCAGCTAACCATTATTTTCTTCTCAGCCCTTTCTCGGGGGAATGACTCTTGAATGAAATCCAGCAGTTTAATTTCGGTTTGATATGAATGGGCTTTAAATGTATTTAATGTTTAAAGGCAACCTATTCAGCTCAGAGCCTGCTCCGGAGGAGCAGCACGGTGGGGAGCCGGCAAAGGCAGCAGGAAGAAGAGCAGACCCCCGGGAAGCCACGGCAGTGCTACCACAGCTCTTTTCTTCCCTCTGCAGGCCACACTCTGATTTTCACTCCTGGACTGTCCCAAAAACCTGGAACAAGTCCGTCACCTCAAGTCTCCTTGCATTATTTTTTGTTGTTGTTGTTTAACCCCAGTTTTGACTGGGGTGAGTCAGGGATAGCTGTGTGAAGGCAGTGGTATAAGCACCGTGCAGAAGAGCCAGGGAAGGTGCTCGTTTCAGTGGGAACCTCAGTACCTTGGGAGGCTCCTTTGTGCACCCATCATACTGGGGGAAAGCTCACAGCTCCATGCGCTGGAGAACACTCCTGTCTGCTCCTGGGGCAGAGGAGAGCCCGTGGAGGATGCGTTTGCTCAATTTCAGCCATGCAATGCTGGTACAGAGACAGGTGGGCTCACATGGGATGTGCTTAGTTTGGGTGTTCCCCTCAGCTGGGAGCCACAAGCATGAACCTCTCCCAGCCAGCAGCACTGACCATCGCTTACTGCCCCCTCACTCTATCCTGAAGATCACCTGTAGCTCCTGCCTGAGCACTGTGGACCCATGACCCTGCCATCTGTGTGTAGATTAAGGATATCCTTGACATACAGGGCAGTTTCAAGTTAGTGTATCAGAGGTCATAGAATCACAGAATGATTTCTGTTGGAAGGGACCTTAAAGATCACCCAGTTCCACCCCCTCTGCCATGGGCAGGGACACCTTCCATTAGACCAGGTTGCTCAAAGCCCCGTCCAATTTGGCCTTGAACACTGCCACAGGGGCAGCCACAGCTTCTCTGGGCAGCTTGTGCCAGTGTCTCACCACCCTCAGAGTAAAGAATTTCTTCCTTCTAGCTAATATAAATCTACCCTCTTTCAGTTTAAAACTGTTATCCCTCATCCTATCCCTACAACCCCTGATAAAGAGTCCCTCCCCATCTTTCCTGTAGCCCCCTTTAAGTCCTGGGAGGCCGCTCTAAGGTCTCCCTGGAGCCTTCTCTTCTCCAGGCTGAACACCCCCAACTCTCTCAGCTTGTCCTCACAGGAGAGGTACTCCAGCTCCTGATCACTGTCGGTGAACTTGCTGAGGGTGCACTCAGTCCCACTGTCCATGTAGCCAACAAAGATGTTAAACAGCGCTGGCCCCAACACCGATCCCTGAGGAACGCCACTCGTCACTGCTTTCCACTTGGACATTGAACTGTTGACTGCAACTCTTTGAGTGCGACCATCCAGCCAATTCCTTATCCACTGAGTGGTCCATCTGTCAAACCCACATCTCTCCAATTTAGAGACAAGGATGCCGTGTGGGACAGTGTCAAAAGCTTTGCAGAAGTCCAACTAGATTACATCAGTTACAATTTTTGCTGCACTTAATTTGGACAGTTAAGTGAGAGGAGATGCCTTGGGCTAAGCATAGCGTTACCAACCACGCAGTCTAGGCTGAAGTGAACATTACTGAGTGGAGTCTTACCCCATCTGCCTTTATCCAGATGACTCATCTGTCACCCCGAACACAGGATTGTGCCTCCCTGTTCATCTAAGCTGCCACAACTACTCTGGTTGCCCCTTCCATTCTCATGCACCCCACCGGGAAACTTCTGTGACTGCTGGGAAACTAAGGTGAGAAGTCACAGGAGGAGTTTCTCTGCACTTCCAGCCACAGCTGCCTAGAAAAATCATTCTAGGACTGAGTAGACTTAGGCTGGATAAAATATGTCACATTTACTGAGTGACTTTTCTGACTAACAGCCAGACTTTGAAAGATATTAGCAAGGGTGAAACATTAAGTGACAGAACAAGGACACTTTAGATGAAGGATGTTGTTCTTCCTTTAATTTACTCCCCTGTACAGCCTTGCAAAGATCTCAGCAGAGTAAGTGTCCTTATTGATGGATATGCTATCCTTGTTAAGATGGGACAATATACTTATTTACAGCTTTCATCATTGTCACGAAGGCACAAAGCAAACAGATATAACTAATGAAGATTTAGCTATTACATAATGTCTTTGCCAACTCCATGCAGAAGTCTGGGTAAAAGCCTTGGGAATAAATCTTTTTTTAAGAGCATTTTTAATGAATTTAAGACATGAAGAGATCTACTTGTAGTTTGTATTAGAACTCTGTGTATTGCCTGTCTGGAAAGATGTCTCAGGTTTGGAGTACAAATGAAATGATAGTCTGAGAAACACCAAGGAAGTAAAAGCCACATAAGCCCTATGATCCGAGCTGTGTTCATAGTGATGCTCCACAATGCGGCTGTTGTGAGCTGTGACCATTAGCTACCACCAGCAGGATGAAGATTCAGTAATAATGAATCAACAAGCAAAAGAGACAGAAGAGTTGCAGTAAGAACATGTCCACCTCATTTTATCCTCGCTGGATACCTCTGAAGATGACAGCCAGCCAAGGGGGAGGGCAGGAGGCAAGTCATGCTGCCTGGGACAGTAATGTTTCACAGCAAAGCACGTAAAGTAATGCTTCACAGCCCCTGCAAAGGGCATGTTTAGTAAGTACTACAGGAACAACCAGTTTCCTTTGATGTTCTCCTGCAATCCGTTGTCTGAGAATCACTAGGAACTTAGGCCAAGACTGGTAAAACTGGAGATGGTGCATTATCACCTGGAAAGCTCCTGGGGGGCAGGGAATAGGATACCTGTCTCCATTTCCCAGTATGACCTTGCACAACCCTTTTACAGATCATACAGTGGGAAAGAAAACAGTCTTTGCTGAACAATTTTGATACGTGCTCTGTTAAAAAAAAAAAAAAGCACACTCTACACACAACTAAAATGCAATCTAATGCATTTAAATTTTCACTGTGTGGCCTATTTCAAGAGAAAATGCCCCACGACAAAAATCACAGATGTCAACAGCCTGGATGTTTTGGAACTGCAGATTCAGACAGGTATCGGCAGCTTGATCCATCTCTGTTTGGTGACTATTTAGAAAATCCTTCATGTCAGGGAAAAAATGGCAAGGAAGAATTAGATCCTTCATTTTAAAGTTAGGAGGCAGGATAAGGACATTCTCCCTTGTGACAGATGAGTCAATGTTTGGGGGTTTGGCTGTTGTTCTCACCAGGAGGTGAAGTCTGGTACAAACTTGATTTTTAGAAATACAGAAGTCCCACAGAAGGAATCAAGGAAAGGTTTCTTCCCAGCTGGCACTTTGTCCCAGAGATCTGCAGTGCTTTTACTGAAGTTACAAGGTCTTCCCCATGATCTGCTGTGCTCCTTCTTTCCCTCCCTCATGTGCAGCTCCCTCACTCAGTGTCTGTTCTCCACATCTGCATTAGAGCCCCAGAGAAAATGTCTCTGCAAGCATGATTTGGCTGCTGACCCTCCCTTTAATGCAGTCATGAGAGTCTGGGGAGGCAGCTCCTCTTGCTCCAGTGAGTGGTCTGTGAACATGCCTAATTTATTTTCACATCCAGGCTCAATGAAAGACAATTATATTTTATTGTCACTTCCCTGTAGTCACTGTGTTATGGACTCTCATGGAAATGGAATCCATGGTTTTTGAGTCAAATCCTATAGCTGCAAGACCCTCTTTTTAACTTCAGCAAGAGCTTTCTACAAAGCCTGTCGATACATTCCTAGTTGGAACACTTTTCAAAGCAAACTGGACAGATAAGATACAACTTTTTTTTGTAGAAAGGAGATTTTTTGAAGGATGCTGCATTTCCTTTGACTAGTCGATAAAATAGATGTCAAAAAGCTCTAAGGATGAAGGATATATATGAAGCAAGTACAGTCTTCATGGTTACTATCCCTAAGGAAAAGAACCAGAAAGGAAGGCTGAGCCAAAATGGTTGCTGAAAGAATGGGGAGGGGCGGGGGGGGGGGGGGCGGGGGGGGATCAAACTTAATGGTTTCTTACAGTTTGTGGAGACTGAGGAAACAAAGTCTGGAACTGAAGGAGTTGTCAGGCAGTGAGATAGGGTTACACTTCCTCCACACAGAGCCTGCAGTGTTGGCTTGATTAGGCGAAAGAACTTGGGATCACTACAGAGAAAGCCGCCTTGCTCCCTGTCAACTTGCAAAAGCTAATCAGCATCCTAAAATGACAGCTCCCTCCAGGGCTGAGATTTCTTAAAACAAAACTAAAATAAAAATAAAAAGTCTCTTCGGTCCAGTTTCAAACCTAGTTGTACTACAAAAAAAATATTAGACTGAGATAGAAAGACTATCACATTCTCCAGCAACATTGCCAATGCTAATCTTCACCGTGATAATAATAATAACAACTTATATGACTCCTATACCTTAGTCGAGCAGCTTGTATCCTGAGGAATACATCAGACTTGATAAACTACTGCTATCAACTTGCACAGTGTGATGAGACTTAGCGTGGGAGGATGCTGCTGTTTCATGATGCCCTGGAGAAGCTGAGGACAAAATGTGATAAAGAGCCCCATGTGGAGCTGGATTTCCAGGGGAGGGTTTTGAGTACATGGAAAGGGAATCATCCGGTTTGGGACACTGGCCAGGACATAAGCAATAATGCCCTTATTCTTGGCCAAAGCATCACTGGAGTTTTGTTACTGCCAACTCCAAGCCTTAAAAATTCTTGAGTTGGGGGCCAAAACTGAATGATATTGGCTTAAATATCATGAGGATTTTTTTTTCCTTTTTAGCAGTGAAGTTTTTTTTGTTCCTTCTGGTTTCTGTTCCCTGAGGGCGTGTTTTTATACTTTTCTCCACCACAAGGGGTTCTAGTAGCGAGTCTCATATTTGCATGAAATTTAGGATACTTACTGCATTCCCATGACTCCAAAAACTGGGACTTTAGGGAAAACAATAAACCTCACCAGTTCCACAGGAGAATTGCCAATGCTGGTGCTCAGCTAAGGCCCCGCTCTTACACTCCCTCTCTCTCCCAGCAGAGTCTCTGCTCTTCAATGTGCAGCCTTCCAACTACAGCCCCAAGGGCGGGTCTCCAAGAGGACCCCAAGAAACAAGCTCTTCTGTGAGCAATGAAACTGATGAAACCTGCTTTCCTTTGGATGTACATCCCAGAATAGGAAGCTCTGGTGTCAGAGCAAGGCGCGAGGTTTCACACATCCATTTCGATGGTCAGAGTACAACACCGCTGTGGATCCTCTCCTGGCTAGTGAAGGTTACGGATCACACTTTAGTTTTTCCTTTGCTGGTGGGACTGATAGGGTATTTCTCCTCTGCTCCATCATTTATTTTCATGAACCTTGTAAGAATTTCACATATTCAAAACTACTAGTTCTCTACCACATTTAGTTGGTGTTAACCAATGCATCCCCTAGGATGTGATGCTCACAAGGACCAACGGACCCTTGCCTCCTCCTCCCTGTGATCACTCCAGGAAATCCCCCTTCCAAATCCAGGGAAATAAATTCCTCAGATCACTTCTGGCAGTATCTATGGCTTTTTGCCTCCGACCTACAAGAGTCCTGCATGCAGGGAAGGCAGGAACGGCGTCACAGGGGCTGGCGCTGTCTGGGACATTTACATACCTATTAGCTTTGTGCTATAACCCAAAGCAGAAGGGGTGATGTGTTGGGCTGTATGCAGAGGGGACGGACGCCTGCTAGCAGGTCACACAACAGGCCATGCCTGGCCACCGTGTTACATGACATACCTGACAAGGTCTGAGATAAGAAAGGCAGCTGCAGGCAGGGGCTGCAGGCAGGGGCTGCAGGCAGGGGCTGCAGGCAGGGGCTGCAGGCAGGGGCTGCAGGCAGGGGCTGCAGGCAGGGAGAGGCTGTTTCCAGCCCAGACAGAGGTGCAAACAGCACCATGAACCTACTGTGCACGCTGTGAAGGACAGCGAGTATTCATGTGATAGACCTGGGACCTGTCTGACACATATCTTCTTTGGCAAATATGCAGTAGAACAGCTCTGAAGTTGCACAATTCAATTAAAAACAAGCAGGAAAACCTGAACCCAAAACCCCATTAGTCAAAGACTCAAGCTCTCAATAACCACGTTTTGCTAACTTGCTTTTCTGTGCTTAAGTGACCAGAAAGCAGCAGAAACATATTTTAACAGATTGTTTCCCACCTCCTCCCCGCCTCCCTAAGGCAGGTTTAATATCTCTCCAGAAAAAAATTAGTCTCCAATAAATCATCGAGTTTACTGCAGCACTTAAGCCCTGCTTGCCCTTCAGTGCTCTGCTAGGCCGGGATCGATTCACCCACACACACCTTGAAACACGGTTCCTTTCGTTCAGGGAGCTCTTTGCCATTCCTCCCGCGGTGCTTTGCCCCGGCTGGCGTGGGAAGCCGCCGGCTCCCACCCAGGTCCCTGGTCCCCCGGGGGGGTGGGGGGGGGCAGCGAGGCGGTGGGTGCCCGGCTCCGGCACGGCGCGGTCACCACCAGATGGCAGCTGGAGATCGCTGAGGTGCCGCTCCGCGCCGCCACGCAGGGAAATTTGGGGTTTCTCTGCCCTTACAAGTGCAGCTTGCAAAGACGGGGTGACCTCACACAGGCACGGCCGCACCACCGAGCAGGGGTGTGACCTTCCCGCTTTCCACCCCGAGCAGGGGGTGAATATGCACTAGGAGCCCCAGCAAGGACAGAGAGAAGAGGCTGGGAAGGACACGGTGCTTATTCTTCCACACATCGGAAAAAGAATTTAAAAAAAAAAAAAAAAATAAATCAAACATTTCGGAGGCCACATCTCTCCTCCCTCCACCCCAAGCTCGACTTCTCAAACCACAGAGTATTTAGATCTTATTTTCTAACCTGATCCTACCTCAGACTTGCACATGCAGATCCCAGCCAGTCCCCAAATGCATTCTGGGCAGAGTAACTCAGAGTACAGGAGCAATCTCTGCTCCCCCTCCACCCCAAAGCCTCACCCACAGTACATTGTGCTGCTGGGCTGCAGCAGTTCCCCACAGCACCAGGCCCAGAAGCTAGCGTTAACCTGTTATTATCACTTGCTCCTTTGGTTTTCAGGCCCCACCACTCAGAAAGGTCCCTTCCTTCATCCCAGTCAGTCCTACCACAGAAGCATCTCACTGCAGCATGCTCCAGCTCCACATCCTCTTCTGAGACACCCTCATTCTTGTTCTCCTCCTTTTCTCTCTTCTTCTTCTTCTTCTTCTTCTTCTTCCTCCTCCTCCTAGCTGGTGGCCCAGGTGGGCTGTCACACAGAAGGGAGAGCTGCAAATCCCAGCTCAGACAGAGCAGCTGTGGGAAGGGATCAGCCCCACCTGCTCACCCAGAAGAGCTTTCTTTGAGGAGCTGCAGAAGTGAGAGGTTCCTCTCATTCCCTGATGCATTGATTGAATAATTGATCCTCTGTCAAGAGGCTATGATGGGCTCTGCTAATGCAACTGCTTGGGTTACCCTCTCAGGCCAGGCAATAGGAACACTTTATATTAAATTATATAAAATTCCCAGATATATCCCATCTGCTTAAAAAAGTCCCCTGTTGCTTGAGGGCCAGATCCACACCCGCTCCCAGGGTGTAAGGAAGCACTGTGCATCAGCTGGGCCCCTGCACAAACATGTAAGACAAAGAGTAGGTGGTGTGTCCCACCAGGATGACTTCTGGGGAGCCTGTAACACAGCTAAATCTGGGTCCACAGTCCCCCTGAGCAGTGTTTTACCCCCAGGAGGATACTTTCTGTCCCATCTTCTCACAGCCTTCCACAGGCAGCACAGAGATGACTCACACACAGAAGCTTTTCTTGGCAAGGACAAAAAATGGACATCTCATTTTTTCTCCCCCCTCACTCCCACCAACCCCCAAAGCTTCAGTTCTGCAGAAATCAATGGAGCCAAAAAAGGGATGAAACACATCAAGCACTACTGGTTTAATCCAACCCCAGTTCCTCATTTACCAGCATCAGCCTCCTATCCAAGCTTTCTTTGGCTTTCATCTCTTCTTTTATCTGCATGCTGTCTCTGGCTTGCCCCTTCTGGTTGCTACTGCTTTGATCTTTTGAACCTCTGTAATCCAGAGCAAAATCCATGATAGCTTACGCTGAAGAGTTTGCATGTTTTTCCTGTTGTTACACTCTTTAAATTCTTTCTTTTTTCTCCTCTGAAACTTCAGGCAGATTCTTTCTGTGAAGCAAATGGGCATTTTAGATGTCCAGCCTGGGCAAGTGACCCTTTTACAGTTCCCCAGACCCTTGGACCTTTGCATCCCGGAGCTGCTGTTTTCGGTTTCTTCCATCACAACACAGTAGCAGTTCCCACTGTGCAGGCTAAGGGCTGTACCTGGCTTGTGGAGGTCTGCAAGAGCCCCAGAATGTCATAGAGGTTTGCCTATGCCATGTTATCTGGTCCCTAAGTGGCACAGCGAGTGTCTGTAGTTCCATGAATAGTTTCATCAGGCAAGCACGGGAGACACAGTGGGAACTCAGTCTGTGAGCTAACTCATTTGATTTTAGCTATTTTCTTATCCAAAGGTGGATGGTGATTCTTTATTCCATCCTGAGTACAGTGAGAAGGGGAAAAAAGACAACAGCAGAATGATGAACAGGGGCTTTTAAGAAAGTTTCGCTACTCCCAGGTGGGGATGCAGCCATCAAGCACTTATGGGAGCACTCATTTTTCCCATCCTGGGGAGTGCAGGAGCACACCAGTAGAGCCAGAGCACTACAGTAACGGTACGGATTCCATGTGAATGGCACTCTTAGCTTTGCTTGCTCAAAAAGCAGCCCCTCATGTTGTTCACCAGTAGTTTTAGAACAGCTGTGTGCAAAGAAAGTGCCCTCATTTTTAATTAAAATTGTGGGAGAAGGAAAACATGAGAAAATATGGTTGTGCCTTGAACTTCCTAATTCTTCACTGTAAGGGACAGTGTCAGGGCAGAGACTGTCCGACCTCTCCCTCGTGGCCTCTGGCTGATATGGACTCAGGCAAAAAGGAGCAGTGATTCACTGCACTGAACTTTCTGCCCCAGTTTTCAGCGCTACAGACCTGAGACCAGCCATTTCCCCTCGCCCCCAGAGCCACTGCAGGGTGGGGGCTCTTCTGCCCCAGGCCCCTACACTGCTGCAGGGGTGCAAGCGGCTGCTCGGCTGCTCAGCCTCATCTCAGTGTTGGGAGGTGGCAGCTGGTGAAGCAAGATCTGCCTCTCCCTTACAACCAGCCGTCCCAAGCGAAGGGCCCTGCTGCCTCTCCTCAGGCTGATTCCTTTTGAAAGCAAAGCACATAACATCAGGCCTTTGTTTATTTTCCCCTTAAATTAGGGTGGCTTGATTTTAATTGAGAGATCTGCCAGAATAAGGCACGTTTGTGCAGCTGTCATCAGAAATGCATACTTGCTCTTTCTCTCTTTCTCGTTCTCTTTCTCTTTTTTAATTTTTTATTTTTCCTTCTTTATTTTTTCTCTCTTTCTCCTTCCTTCCTTCCTTCTTTCTTTCTGCCTTCACTCCTTCCTTTCTCACTTCCGTTCCTCCCTTCTTTCCTTCATATATCAACTTGCTTGATGCAACTCTTTCCAAGTTAAGCTGCCCCACTTCCAGACAAGAAACAAGACAAAAGGGGAATAATTCCCAGGGGATCTCTGGGAGACCCAGCTAAAGTGGAGGTGTCACCTCCCTCTGAGGCTAACCCTGTCCCCCATATATGATGTGCAAAAAGGATGCTGTGCTTCACCTTCCCCTGCTCATGGTGGTCTGTCACATTTGTGCTCATATACTGGGTTGTGTGCTGGTGGGGCTGGGCAACCTGGGCACGGTACCCTCCAGAGAGAGGGCTGTAGGGGACAGTCTCACACAACTCATTTCTCACAAGGAGTTTTCCACTGCTGTGGCCCAGAATTCCCTATAATACGTGGAGTTTTGGAAGCCAGATGCTGAAGGAGGGCTCCAGGTCCATAGCATTCCCAGACCCAGAACTGAACAATACAGCTCTGTTTCAGGACTCTGACGGACAGTGGTCCTGGATATATGACACTGGGAATGGCTCTGAAAAGAGCAGTTGTCCAACAGGGAGAGGGGTCTTGCTGGTGTCCTGTGTGGCATCGCCACCACCCCAGCATCCTCTAATCTCTCTAACCCCTTGCTTTATATCAAAGAAGACTACTTTACATTGTGGAAAGCAACCAGGGAGACACAGCGCTGCCTGATCCTTTTTGTCATCTGGAACAGCTGGAAAAAGACAGTAGCCTGAGAAATTGGCTGACCTTCTTGATGCATTCAGCTGTCTAGCCTTATATTTGTCCTTTAAATAACTTGCCAAAAAACAAACAAGCCCAAAACAACCAATCAGCAGGAAAAAAGAGCCCATCAAAACAAGAAAGACTTCCTTTTCTAGCTTTGCCCTTGTGCAGTGGCTGGTCTGAAGTAGTTTAATCTAAACCAGGCTTCGGCAATTGCTGGAGAAAGCAATGTCCGTGGTGGGTACTTAGAGACTGGGGCTCTCCAGCCGCACACTATCAAGGGGTTTATTACCTGCTGAAAAAAGCTTAATGTGCTTCAGGTGCTACGTGATGTCCAGATGTCGTGGCAGAAGCAGCTTGGAGAGTGCTGGTGATAGAAATGCTGCTGGGTGAATGCAGAGACATTAGTGCCAAATGTGATATTCAGTCCCAGCTCATCTATTAATACCAAAACACAGGAATCAGCAAACTGGTTAGGACCAGAGGTCCATCCAGCCCAGTACCCTGTCTGTGGCAGCCAGGCGTAGTAGGTACTTAAGGAAGGATATCAGAACAGGGCATGCAGATCATGGCTGAGGGCCAGTGATTTGTGGTGCTGGGATTTCCGGAGCCAGACATAGTGTCTTTGTATTTAATAGCCCCTGGTGAGTTTTGCTTCCAGGAATTTATCCAGCTAATTCTAAATCTCTTTGTATCCACAGTTTCCTGTGGCAAGCAGTTTCACAGCTTAACAACACGTATTGTTTAGTGTTGCCCATTTTTTCATATCCTGAAGCTGGGTGAGTTTTCTTTGTTGGATGCCACTCAAGATCATCCCTGGATCCAGCTCACACATGAGAAAAGGATGGATGGGTGGATGGAGTCTGAAATAATGTGGCTGTCGTGATCAGATGTGCAATTATCTGTAGGCCACAAGCAGGGTGCATTTTAGGAGCCAAAACGCAGCTCCTCACCTGCCTGGTTGTTAACAGGTCACATGTTGCTGTCTGCATTACGGAAAAAAGTGAGGTTTTTGAGAGTGAACAGGAACAGGAGAAGATGGGCACAATTTGGGTAGTGAATGAAAGACAGCAGGGAACAAAATGTGTTTGTCAGATCAGTAGAGAACGGTGTGACTGAAGGCAGCATCTCCTGTCAGGAAAGTGGAAATAGTGTTTGAACAGCTTTATGCCCAGTACAGGTAAGTAAAAGACTTGCAGACAGTGATTTGTATGCGAAGACTTGGAAGCAAGACCTTGAAGTGGGAAATTCTACAAGGAGAAAGCATACAGCACCTGCTGTTGCAGCATATGAGAGGGCTGATTTCTCTGCAGAGGTCTGTGAGAATGACCTGGCAGACACGATTGTCCCTTTCATTTGAGAACTGACAGCTTTCCAGCTAAAGCCCACCAAGTGGCTAGGCATTTGCAAGGTAGAAAGCTGTGTTTAAATTAGGTCACCCAAGAAGTTCATCTTATCAAAGTCACCTGTATCATTTCCACCCTAATCAGGAACAGTAGTTGATGGGAATTGTTCAGCAAGCTATGTCTCAGGCTTGGGAGATTTAGAATGATTCTGAAATCCACATATGGTAAAAGCGTCACAGTGCTTTATTTCCCTACCAACACAACTGATGGAGCAGAAGTGGGAATGTTTTCTACTTAGAGTCCAATTTCCAGAATTGCTCAGCTTCCATTCAGGCAACAAAGTCATTGGCCAGATGTGGGAAAGAGCCAGTCAAAGAGTTGGTGCTGAGCAACTCTATGTCAACCCTTCCTTGAATGAGAAATTCAAAGCCTTCTCAGCTGACTGGCAGCCGTGTCCAGGGGCTATTATGGATCCAGAGGCAGTTTAAGAGCTGCATGGTTGACCTCAGGCACACGATGGATGGTCAGCACATTTTTCTGGGAAAGTGGAGTGCAATTCAAGATTTCTTGTAACTTTTTTTGTTCACCTGACACACATGCTACAAAGACAGTGAAAGATGAGAAAATAATATGGGCTTGATAAATGATGAAAAGAAAGTTTCCGATCTGTAGCGGTTCCCCATTATTCTTCTTATTTTGGCATCAGCAGAGTTATGGCAATCTGCCCCCTGGCCCCCACCCCAATATTTACTCCCCCTTAACAATTTTTTTTTCCTGTCAAATTCACAAGAGTGGCACCTGGGAGCATTTTGACCAAAGGGAAATTGACTGAGCAAAGTTGCCTCTTTTCAGATACATTTTCTTAAGGGACTGGAATGAATGAGAATCATAGTCATAACATGGCTAAACAGTCTTTGTTTAACTTAATGCAATATAATAACCTAAGTGTTGCAACACAGCTCCTTGCTGTGACATCCTTTTTCCATTTGCTTAATTTTCACCCCAAACACACGCTGTTAATAAGCTGCTGAGAAAATACAGCTCTTGTGACAAAATCCAGAAACTGAGACCCTGTATGGTGTGTTAGATACACAACTCTTATTTGGACTGGCAAGTGGCACTGAAATTGGTATTGCAAAATAGATCCATTTTTCTTACTGCCAAATGTGATGGACAGTTGAAAAGGGAGGGTTGGAGAAGTGGATGGCAATAAGCAGAGAACAAATAAAATAAAATCCCTGACAGAAAGTAACATGTGAGTTAGAATAGACATGTGATTGCCAGCAGGGAAATGCAGGATGCAGGGTGCTTCGTCAACAGCCAAAGTTAAAATAAATGTCATGCTGGCACTGAAAACTGCAAGATTAAACTCCTCTTGGTGATTTATAATTTAAGAGAGAAAAAGGCAGACAGGCACCCAGTGACTGGGCTCAAAAGAAAAACTCTGATTGACTTTAGTGGGTTTTGGAGCAGGTCCAGTGCAGTAAAGGTTCAAATCTGATCTCTGGAGTCAGAAGGTGTTTAGCCACTGACTTTAATCAGCAGAATCAGGCGCTTAATCAAAGTTTCTTTTACATTTCCTGCTTTTTTACTTGCTTTGTAGCAAATCTGGAAGTCATACTTGTTTTCTGGGGACTAAGCGAAAGTAAATAAAAGCTGCCATAAAATTTGTGACATCTTTAAATTAAAACACAGCTTCATTAAGAAATATGACTAAACCTTTCCCTTTCATTTTCCCAGACCAGCCAAATGCTTTAGCAAAGCCTGAAATAAACTCTGTTTTTGTACAAACAATCATATTTTGAAAGTTTCACAAACTGTCCTGATGATTGTTGGAGAAAGAGGTTTTCCCTAAAAAAATATGCAAGAGACTGTCTTACTAAGTGAAAGCTGCATGATGATATATTTTATGTAATTTATATAAAACAATTTATACAAAAATGACATGGTACCATGTGGAAAATAGGAAATAAGATGCAAAGATACCTGGGAACCACCAGGTCTTTATCCTTCCCACCCCTCAGCATTCTGTGACATTTTCAACAGGGATTTCCAAACTGCAGTTGAAGAGCATATTTTCTAGGCACTGAATACTGAGGTCCAACCTGCAAAAGCAAGGACAGAATGAAAAAAAAAAAAAAAAAAAAATTAAACTTTGGCCACTCAAACCCTTTCTAAGAGTCTCAAGCATGTTTTAAATGAGATCAGTGTTTGTGGAAGAAGTGTTCAGCACATTATTTCCTTGTAGAAAAGAAATTGTCTTACAGATGTGTCCATCTCTGTAAGAGTGGATGGTTCATATGCATATAGAAAAGAAACCAGATAAATACTGTCAAGGCTTTCCACATTCTGGAAATGACTGTTCAGGGGCTCTGATGTTCCCCAGGTTGCTCTATTAGCCTTGGACAATTTGACATTGGCATTCAAGCCAAAGCAAAGATTACTTGTTTGACATGCTTCCTTCAGGAATACTTAGCTAGTGAGAGAATGGGAGGGAGCCAAAGGTAGGCTGCAGCCTTGCCCAAGTGATCTACCAAGGATGGTGGATTCAAGCATATTTTATTTGGTTATTGATGGTTTTATCCATTTATTTATTGGATGAATAACTTTTCCTTTGACTTAGACACTCTGAAATCTGGAGCTTCTGCAGATGACACACTGTCATTTTTAAATTTTTAAATTTAACATATTTTTAAAAACACACACTGAGGACTTTGGTCATCAAGTCAAGCCATAGATGGGATCTTCCTTCCTTGTCCTCACCCCTTTCTAGCCAGCTATGCACAAGCCAAAATTCTGTAACATCTGTGAAGGCTTTGGTACAAGTTTAGCAGAAGGGGAAGTAGAACTGCTTCCATACTACAAATTTATTTTAAGTCCTATGAACAAACTCACATTGCAGTGCTAAGGAGAAACTGCAATTCACAGAGAGAAATGGACTTTACTGGGTTTTTTTGAAAGTCTCTAAAACCAGGCAGATTTCAAATCTCAAAATCCTATGACTTATCAAAAGAAGAAGCACATGAATTTTCATTTCATAAAATAATTAAAACATTACTTCATTTGTGCTTAGTTTTCTATAGCCTGACTGTATATTTCTGCAGAATCTATTTCTATCTGCTAAAAATGAATAAAATAGATGATTAAAAGTTTCCAGTGCTTCAGAAGTTATATCAGGCTTTGTCAAAGAGCTCCTGGGCAGTTCAAAGGGCTGTCTGAAGGGATTACAGCTCTTTCTTCTTAGTTGGATCCTCTGCATAGAGATCTAGCTCAACAAAGCTGAGTCAGAGTCATGGTTTTGTGAGCAGAGTCCTTTCTAAGAGTCAGGAGAAAATCCTCTGTGCCATGCTCCTTTGTGGTTCTGACTCTTGCATAGAACTATAGACAATTCTGGAGCAGTAATTTCTGGTGGAGAAGAGCCAACATATGGTGCAGGTATTGTTCTGGCCCAGAGACCATAGCTATGATCATCAAAGAGAGGAATGGCTAACTCAGTGGAATAGCTAGAAATAACATAGCTGAGATGAGATGTCTTAACACCAACACTAGGAAAAGCAAGAAAATCTAAAGATGTAGAAGAAGGTAAAAGGTTTTCCCTGCAGTTGGAAGAAAAACTTCTTATAGCAGTTGCTCTAATGCATAAACATTAGCACAAACCTCTAGAAGAGATCTCTACTTTGAAAAAGGGAGACATCTTCATTGTTTGAAGAAGGAAGTCTTTGCTGCTGGAGATGAGGAGTCAGCACAGCTGCAATGCCTTACAGGCCTTTGGTTCAAAGGACAAAATTACTCAGGAAAATATGGGCAAGATTGTCCTTATAAGCTACAAGTGGAGACAAACACGAATCACACACACAAATAAAAACTCTAAGAAACAGTACACAGAAATGTAGCGATGTCTGTCTCTATGAGAGTGGAATTAGGTCACACATTAATTGTGATTTTTGTTTGACATTAAAAATACCTTTGGAGCAGGCTTTGTGTAACAGCAGCCTTGCTGGAAAGAAAAGGTCCTGAAAAATGTCTTCATACTTTTCTATATATGTGTATAAATATTAAACTGCCTTCCTTTCAGACATGCCACTGAACTCTGCGCTTGTTTGGATGTTGAACCTGGAAACTTCTCAAAAGTTTTGCGTACGGATAATTCATGAGTTAAAGCCCAAATTGAAATGCCATGTTACAACTTGCAGAAATGTTAGACAAATATAATGACCATATTTTCCAGTTACCTAATACCCACTCAAAATATAAAACCCAAAAGAACGGAATTGTTTTCATTGCTGTTAACCAGACAATATCACCCCAACTAAATATAGTACGTGATGAAACCAATTTAAATATTGTCCAAGTATTTAACACTGTAAATATTAGACTTAACACTCCATAAAAACAGGCTTTGATGATGCAGGCTGACAAAAGGAGACTAGTTAATTGCAGATTACATCATGGCTAGGACAGCATCACTGCTAGGACAGCCACGATAAATGTGAGGTGCAAAGTAAATCTAATAAAATAAAAATAGTGTCTGTTCAGTGTTCACCTTTATCAGTTTTGCTAACCTTTCTTAGCAAAGATTGGGGAAAAACGTAATCCTAGGTAAAGGAGCATCTGGAGCTTAATGTATTTGTGAAGGGCCTGATTCAGTAAAAGATCCAAACCTGTGTTTTACTTCTAGGATGTGTTTATGTTCCTTTCACTATAATGGGACTTATACGTACTTCTACACTTTCCTATGGTGGGAAGCTTTCCTGAGTCTGAAGTCTGTTAAATCTACTGTAGGCTTTGCGAGGGATAACCGCATGTTATTGTAAAGCATGTCACGGCTCCACCAGAGTTGAGGAAACAAAAGTTTAAAGCTTTTGGTTAGTGATAACTTAAATGGATTTTTTAAACTTCTGAGCTCAGATAACTATGTTGAAAATGGGGACAATTTCCTGGCATTACAGGCCTGATTTTCTTTTTTTAGCAACTCTGCATTCTTGTGTGTCTATCAGCTTGAGTTAACCTTCATTGATATCTGCCCAGATATTAATGTCAAGATGGATTTTTCCTTGTGTTTTAAGAAGGCAGTTTCTGTGGTACCAGGATGTCCCCAAATCCTGGAGGTGGGATGTGTCTACATGGGGTTAGCTTCAGGTCCATATTAGTAGGATATACAGCTTCCAGGTGAAGACTGGTTCCTCACCTGCACTCCTGAATGATATGGAGGTACCCACTTGATCACCTTCTCCCCTCCACTGAGGACTCCCAAATGTGCCATATGGAGGCCTGCATTCTCACTTGACCAAGATAACAGAGGTGTGGTTTAATAGACTACAAAAAATGTATTGATTTTGCTGAAAGGGTAGTGAATAACTCCTTATAAGGTCACAGCTGCTGTGGCACAGGGGAGTCCTTTATTGTTGAAATCACTGAAGGTGCTTCTGGTGGCTGATGCTAACAAGTGGTTGCCACCATATATTGGACATAATCATGTACCTCCCAGGCTGCTGTTTCCCTCTCTTATTTCATGGATCTTTTTTTCTCTCCCTCTGCCCTGTATAAGCTGAGTTCCTGCACTTTCTACAACATCCTTCAGTGCCTAGAAAAACAACTAGAAATGTTGATGTGTCTGATGGAAAGAGCCTCATGTTAACAAAAGGTCTGGTCCCAAAGTGGCTCATGAGGCCTGTTAACATGTCAGAGTCATATCAAAATAATGATATTATATAGAATAAGTGAGTCCATCTGTCAATGTTGACACTCTTGAACCATGAAAGGAGAAAAGTGATATAACTTAGGATAACTGTGGTTTGTGCAGGCCCAGCTTCATTGTCTGACTTTGTATTTGCATGCACATGGGGGTGTTTACCTGCAGATATGCAGTGGTTTTGGGTAAGTTCATCCTGAGCTGGTGATCAGCATTACTTCAGCAGCAACACTAGTAATTGAAGTCTGCACCTGAGATAAAAACAGTCGTGTGTGTGTGTGTGTGTGTGTGTGTTTGCTTCTCCTTCATGTTGGGTGATTACCTTCCTCTGTCTTGAGGTACACAGGATTGCCCACAGCCATGATCCACTTCGGTAACTGTTGCTGAAGAGGGGTATGTTGTGCAGATTGCAGCAACAGAGCACATCTTTCACAGGCCAAGCGCACACTGGTCACAAGTGCAGGCAGGAATGGGATGCAAGGCACCCCTCCAGATTCCCTTGTTTCCACCGTATTTGTCTTTCTTAATTAACCCTGCACCATGTTACTGACCCAAAGACATGGCAACAGCACTGTTGAGAACTGCAGGGATTAAGACATTTGAGTTATAATGCCTCAGCCATGAGATCATAAATGCCCTTATGCTCTATTTTGTTATGGTGGGTTGATAATGAAAGCTGATAAAACTCCCACTTTCTTTCTGTATTCAAGTGAGCTAATGTGTCTGGGCTCGTGAGATCCTGGCACGAGGAGAAAGCAACAGCACAAAGTCCCCAATCTCGGATGTTATCAAATAATGAGGCTGTTTGAGGACATTACTTGTTAACATATTAGCAGGTACCAGGGGTAAGTGAGTGTTTATTCAGTCCTGGTGTAAAAGCATGTCTAAAATGATTTATGCCGGAAGCTGTTTCACAGCAAACAGGCTGCTTTCATGAAAGCAGGTCAATCACCATCTTCCGTCTGCCCTCATAAATCATATTCAGGTGCTAATGTAACCAAAAGGTTTATATAATCTGCACAATCAGTGTGGAGGTCTGGGTGGATACAGTAATAGCCTGCCTGCATAAATGCCTTCTGCATCTAAAGGCCATTATCTGAGGGGAGTCAAATGATTGATTTAAAGAAGAAAGAAAAGAAATAAACTGCCATGACAAGTAACAAAGTGTACGTAGAGTTCTCCAGCCACATTTTACATACACGGGAGTAACTTGCCACTGTCCAGATCTGCTGCTGGGACTGTTTTTGCATCAAGATAGCTTCCATACCTATGCTCTAACAGAAAGTAGACTGTGATTTTAATGTAACAATGACAGATACCAGAAGCACAGCACTGTAAACTGGGATTGGCTTTCTATGTTCCACAAATTTCTGTAGTTAAAGGTTATTGACCTCCTTTTCATGCTGGTGGAGTACTCCTTTGAGAGATGACATAGATCTGGAAGGACTTCCTGGACCTACATCCAAAACACAACTTCATCAAGTTCCATCTTGAAACTTGCCTCCGATCTTTTTTTTCTGCTGTTTTCTTCTTTGTCCTCCCCCCTCTTCTTGTAGAGTGTTACAAGACTGCACATCCCTTCTCCCCATTTTTCAGCCTCAATTTATTCATGGCCAGTTTATATTGACAGCCAGATTTTATCCTATTCTTCATGTCCTCTTTCCTATGCCAACACTGTCCTTTGGTTTAAAAAGCTTTTCTCTCCCACAGGTATTTACCACTGGATATGTTTCTAGCTTGGGTCTTTTTAAGGTTTGAAACCACAGGGCACACAACTCCCATAATATGACGTGATGCAGAACTTGCATGATTAGTGTTCCACTTCCTTCAGACAAAAATTTTATCTTTTTGGTTCATATCAGTCAGTAGTATCTTCTCTCTACCTTCAGTGGTTCATATCAAACAAGAGAAACCATTTGTCACATAGAACAATTTGGATCAGTCTTAAATGGTACATATCCTAGAGTAGCATCAGTAGCACAGACTTTCTACTTACAAAGCTACAGCTATCTCTTTTGCCAAGACATTCATCAGCTAACAACTTCACTAGCACTGTTAGTGCTGAAAAAAAGGTTCCAAAATATTGTACCATAATATTTTGATTTGGGGACAATATTTTGTGAATGCAAGTGGCAAATGTGTTTGTTCTGAGGAGTGGCATCATATTACTCTTTTGCTGAAAGTGTCTGGAGACTTATTGATGGACCATGAAGCCCAGACTGTAGGTAATGACTGTTGCTAGGACTTCAACAGTTAATTGCTCTTCATTATTTGCTTCTTATGAGTCATATTATGCCATTATGAAGTCAGAAAGCATTAGGAATTGAATAAGAAAACAGAACGCGATACTGTGCAAAATAAATAAGCAATGTCCAAAGATCAGTGAATACTTGGTATGAGCAGACTGAAGGTAACAAATATTGCTAAAAATTAATATCTGGTGACTAGATATGAGTAAGAAATGAATTTATGGGAGTATTCAATAATAAATTTCTGTGAGCTGCAAAGCTAATGAAGATGCACTCTGTGATTTGTGTCTTTTTGAAATTTTCTCTCCATCACAATAACCCACTTTTCATTCTTGGATAGCTGAGATTTTTGTATATGCTGACCTTCTTACAAAATCAAACTAAAAAGGATTAAGTAAATCCAGATTGTAAAACAGCTCACTGGGACTCAAAAAGGTTGAGTTTGTTTGATGTGCATCATAGATAAACAAAGCTGCATCTGGAGGGCGTGCAGTAGTTTGAGTTACAAACACTGCATGTTTGTAACAATCCTTGTATTGTGTCCTGTTTGGTTAATTTGTGGTAGACCAACATTATCCTTTACAGCAAGCAGAGGTGCTGGCTGATTGCTAAGAAAGCTGATTGTGAAGAGCAGAGCAACAGTGAGTTTAGGAAAACCCAGGTCAGTGGGTTAGATGCTAAATGAGAAGTCCTTTTTTCTTTATCAGAAAACTGATTTCAAAATGTTCCTAGGAAAATAAGCTCACAAATGCTCCCGTCTTTGACTAGAAGATCTTTAGATAGTGACTTCTTTCTTGTACAAGAAGGTAGTGGCATCAGTCCTTCTTGTTGTTTTTTTTTTTCTTTTTCTTTTTTTGGCACTCTAGAGAAGATGATGGGAATTATGGTCAGAACTTGTATCACCTTGTATTTTTCATGGGTTTTTTTCTTCCTGTTAATCTGTTGAATTACTTGAGCTAATTTAACACGGCACATTGACAAATAAGGTTGTCTAAAATATTATTCTCAACTCTCGTTGAGTTGCATGTTAATTAGGATGTTGGTTTGACTAGTTGGCCATCATCACATAGGTTACCCACTGTCAACTGCTCTATTCTCTACTCCTCCAGACACTTGCTGTGTGACATTAGGAAAATCTTCTTGCCCTTCCAGCTTGCTCTGTTTAGCTTGAAGTTCTTTCGCACTGAGGTTTGTGTCTTGCTGTAGACATGGCTAGCACTCAGCATGGGGATGGGGAGCCTCAAACGACATAGTTCTAGTACAAAAAACAAATTTACAATAGGACTGTTTATTGCACATAATGGACCAGCTTAACTGTGTCAGTCTCATTCTCAGAATCTCATTTAGGCATCAAAGCCATCACCACAGGATGTAAACAGTCTTTCAAAAATTAAGTAAAGATGACACACATGAGCTGATTTTTAATTTTTTTAACCCAAGTCATGCACATATTGAGGCATTTTTCTGTGTCAATTTATTTCAATTTTCTTCCTTTCTCCAAGAACCATTTATTGACTTAAGTCATCTGTCATTTAGGCAATCAATGTGATCTTGAATTCTGACTTAGAAATCAATCTAATAGGAGACATAATTAATATACCTATTGCCAATGATTAGACAGGTCTAACCTGATTAGCCAGCCAGCAACACACATACAAAGAATACTAAAAGTGCCTTTTGGTATAACCATTAAAATGTACAATTAATTATCAGACCAACAGGAATCACTTGTTATTGATCAGTCCTAGAAAGGGAAATACATATCACAGAATGGCACAGAAGATGGCACTCCCTTAGAAGTCTTTTAAATGTTGTTTTGCCTAAATAAAATAAAAATTTACATACTTGCCCTGTTGTTCTCAAGACACTGTTGTTGGAGGTACCATACTGTTTTATCTGTACAAAAGGAAAAGAGAGTAAAAGTATTAGCTTCCCAAAACTTGTTTAGGTCAATCAATAGTCAAACTGACTTGATTAGACATTATGTACCTCTTGATGCATAATCAGACTAGAAAGCAAGCCATCTCCTATGCCACACTTGCCTGCTTGTGGATATATGAAAGTGGACTAAGGAAGAGATGAACTTTATTACAGGAGAAACTGCCCTTATTAAACTCTAAGTGACTCTGTGGTCCAAGTAACCATACAAACCCTGAGCAGGAGGATTCTGCTGCCATGGAGAACTTACAGACTGAATACATGAAAGAATACAAATATCTGGAATTTTCAAACCAAAGTGGAGAAGTGACATAGAGTCATGTGCTAACCCTACACTGTGGGTTGTTACCTTTAGGACCATGGCTGCTGCTCTCCGTTTCCTGCCCAAGGACCTCCGGTTGGGCTGTTCACTCAGCCTGAATTGCCTGTTGTTGAGCTGAGTTTCACAGCTATGCTAGCCATGATGCCTAAAATGTGACTCTCTCATTATGGGACAGTTCATGGCAGGATTCCTCTAACCTAACTGTAGTCATTTCAAAGTTTGGTATCTGGACTATGCCATTTATGGAGAATCCCATTGCAGGAATTGAGAGAGATTGGCATCTTCTGTTCTGATTCGTCTATCATGTCCAAGATAGCTAAGATGAAAATGGATGAGATATTATGCAATGACCTCAAATGAGATACCTGTTGTTTCAAAGACTGAAATTACAGGAAACAAATTTCACCCTTTCACTACAGAATGAAAGGCCAAATTACCTGACTCCTAAACCAGACCCACTGAATAACCCTGCTGCCTAAACCCCTGTGACAGCCTTTCCTCAAGGTCATAAGATGAATGTAGGGTAATGTTTAACATAGATGGGAAGAGAAAACAGAAGGAAGCAGGATGTGGCACTGGGAAAGGCAGAAACAGTATCTCTCTGGTACCACTAAACAAAATTTCAGTGACCATGGAGACATATCCTCCATGCCTTGGGAGAAGTCCCAGGTAAAAGTCAGGAACAATAGAAGCAAATACTCATTCATTTCCTTACTACAGTTTTGTTACTGCCCATGTGTGAAAAAAACATTGCTGAGTGGCTAGCAAGGCAGCGGTCAGAAGTTTTTTCAATCTATAGTAGTACTCATTCATTAACCATAAATAATCTATATTTATTCAAGGGGTCCCTAACAAAGCCATGTGTACATTGCACACAGCATTAGACTATCAAGGTATAAACTATTTAAAGCAGCTGGTGTTTGAATTGTCATTTTTTAAGTTTAACATTATGTTGTTTCAATATCTAAAGCCTCCTTCCCAATGCAGCAAAAATGCAAAACACATTGAGAGAAAACGTAAAACATACTAACTTGATTATTATGAGTGCTCTGGATTGTGTCACAATTCACTATTAATTTAGACCACATTCCAGTGGCTTCTCCCTTCCCTCTGCATTCTGACCCAATCTGTCAGAGAAATACAATACCGATTAAATAAAAAATATATATGTGCATATATATATTTTAAAGTCTGCTGCTTGGAGGAAATGTTTAGGATATGCAGTTTAGGGAGAGTCATTTTCCATTAGCAACTTGAAATGATGGGCTGATTTGGACGGTCGTTTGCATAATGAATTTCTTCTGGGCATCAGGGACATCCACATGGTCAATTCTACAAATACCATCATTCGTAGGGGTTAATGGTGAGGTTTGTCTCAGCTCCACCCACACATGACGGAGACTCAAATGATAGTTAAATCCCCTCACTGAGAATTGCAGCAGCCTGAACCAGTTTCTGCTTTGGGAGAGGAGGAATGGCCTTGTGGTTACAGCTCTAGAATATGGCTCAGCAAATCCGGGTCGTGTTTCTGCCTCTTTTATAGACTTCCTGTGTGACCCTGGGCAAATCATTTACTCTTTTCCACCTGTAAAGTGAAGAAAATTAATTTTCCTATTTTCTCATCTGAAGAACATGAATTCTTTGGGGTAAGGGTACTCTTAGCTTGTGTTGTGACAGTACTAGGCACCATGGGATCCTTGTCTTAATAGAACTATTGTGAACATGGTATTTATTTAGGGCATTTTGACATCACTTTGTTCAAAGCAGCTTTTGGAAGTTGGGTTGTTTTTTTTCTCATGCAGACTTTTCAGAAATCCTATGGGTATTTTGCTACTTTTCTGTCCACATAGTGTGCAATCAGTATGGCAGGCATGTACTAAAGAGACAACAACTATTTCTAGTCACCTCTGTTGCTCTTTCACAAAGCCGAAAAGCCAAGCTTCAGAGCATCTTTTAGAAAACCCACAGAAAGATTTTATCTCCCAGTAGAAAACTGCTCAGAATTCACCCTACATAACAACAAAAGGACCATGTCACGGTTTAGCTCCACCAGAACAGCGGACAGATCATTCTTGATCTATGAGGTTTTGATGTACTTGCTTTTTGTGCTCGGTGGTGGTAGTAAATTTAGGGCAAGCAATTTGGGATCCAAACTCCTTATAGTTGGACAGTACAGCTGCAATATGTCTATCCAGTTCATACCCAGAGGGAACCATAAATGCCCAGCTGAGCACTCCCACTTCTAATTTCTTGCTTATGGGAGAAGAGCACGTCTCTCAGGGAGGACATCAGCTCTCCAAGATGCTGTCAGTGTGCATGAGACAAAAGTTTGAGGGATTAAGTAAGAGAGAAAAATAAAAACTTTGTGATTGGTGTTAGGCAAATCCCATAGGTACCTCTCCTGAATAGCATAAGCTTTCAAAGGCCACCTAGGGTGATCTAATTGCTGAGTCCTCACCCCAGTGGGACCAAATTTTGGCAAATATGAGGCAAGAGTTGGGGAAAATTCTTCCCTTGCTGAGTGGTTCTGCTTTAAAGATGACCTCTTCTTTCTCCAGAGACACAGGCCTTTCATGTGCTGATGCTCAGCTACTCCTCTGAGGGATAAAACCAGACTATGCGGGGTTTGTTCCAGAAACAGTGGATCTAGGTTCCAGTCTGATAACTCAAACAAAGTTATTAGCTATGGCTCCAGTGTATCCTTTCATTTTCTGCCCTTTGCTGTGGTGTCCAAGCTAGGAGACTCATCACCCTACGCTCCTGCCGTAGCCTCCAGCAGAGCAGAGTACCTCCAGGAGGACTCTATCAACCCTGATGATCTTTTCCGCTGACTGGAGAGGGAGCCTAATGCAGGTGTTTCAGTCAAACTTATACAATCCAGATGTAAATCCAGTGGCAAGTCCCTCAGGATTAGACATGTCTGGAAATGAACATTATTGGGCTGATAAGATTTCTGAGCATTTTTTCCACAGGAAACCCACTGATTTTCATCTCTGGGTTTGGCATGCAAGCTCCCTAAGGCTCCTGGAGAGGCATACCTTGGATTGCCTGTGACAAGATGAACAGAAGAGCTCAAGCTGACATGAAGACCCAGGCTGGGATGGCAGTTATGAAGGAAAAATCACTCTATTCTTTACTGTCAACTTTGAAAATGTGTTCAGGAAAGGATTACAATGTCAAGATTGTAATACTGGTTGCATAAGAGTTGCTGTTTGGAGGCAATTGTTATTTGGAGAAAAAGCTGAGAGAAGAGGCCATTCACTTCATTCCTGCCGATACGCCAAATAAAAAGGGATCAGCTAAACCACAGACAAGCCCCTTTTTGCTTTTGTAGCTGTTCATTTTTTCCATCAGAGCTCAGACCACGGAACTAAAATTAGTAATGAAAACCTTCCTTGCAGCCTGTGGCTTTGCAGTGCCCTATACCAGAATGAGATTGAGGTGAAATGGAGTCGATCCCCAATTCTCTGAGCTGCAGCGGGATATATGATGGTCTGAGCTTTAATCTTCACACAGATGAAACTGTTGCAGTGGGACTGGTTTCCGGGCTGGTGTTTCTCATCGCTCAGTTATTGAGAGCCTGACAGGAAGCAGAGAAATGTTATCAATTCCCACTGCTCCGGACCATCAGTCTTACTCTGCTGGCATACCTGACAGCTTGAAAATTATCAGGTAGCAGCTGCTTTTTGATTTCTTCTATTATCTCTAATCCACTGTCTCATGAAATGGTTTGTTAATGCTTTAAGGACATCCCAGTGAGGGGAGTGTGGTTTCCCCTCCAGCCAGCAGGTAGAGCCAGCAAGCCTTGCATCGTGTCACAGGTTAATAGCAACTTCACAGAAACCTGGATAAACAGATAGCTTCCTCTCTCCCTTCCTCCCCCAGAGAAAGCACCGAGTCTAACAGTAATCCTAAAAGCCTGTGCAGGGAATGAAGCATTTCACAGTTGAAAAATACTTGCACAGGTGACCTTCTGTAATGAAGATTTCAGTGTTTGCTCAAGTGACAGGGGATGGGAATCTCATTGGATATAAATCAGCATCCAAACTGTGCTAGTTCTGTATTTGGCTTTTTTTGTAGGAAAACAGAAAAGAAAATAAACAACACCTTGCTGCTTTCCACAGGCATGTTTCCTTACACTGCGAGGGGTATTGGCCCCAGGCAAGGCTGCTCTGGTCGTGTTTGAAGCCAGGATGCACTTCCTTCTTCTTCTCCACTTCGATCATGACTTCGAGACATTATCTCCTTTCTTTAGCATTTAAAAGTGAAAACAAGGTGGTGTGTCCCAGAAGCTCTGTTGGTCTATGCACTCCACACTGCAGGCAGCAGAGCTTCATGCTGGCCACCACCTGTGTGCTTCAGTCCCTAGCAGAACTCATCTGTCTGTCTCATGGCCAGGGACATGGCCTTAAACAACGCGTTTTACAAAAGAGTACACTTCAGCTTAGATTACACATTGGGTTATATTTAAAACAAAACCTAAATAATTCTACAGATAATCACTATATATAAATAATATATAATTTCTCAATAGCATATGTACTCAAATATCTTTGGTTATTTTTGTGAATCTTTAGACTGTTCCATTTCAGCTTATGATCACTTCGTATAATTTCATTTTAATATCATCAATTACCATAGGTCTTATTTCTTGTTTCAGAAATATAACGGACATTATAATCTACCTACACTTTTTAAATAAAACATGTAGTTACTTTTTCCCCCAGTGCTTTTAAAAAACCTTTTGAATTGCTCTCCAATCCAGTTTCTAGGCTTTCCCAGCACAGTCATTTATCTCTGATAGGCATAGTTTTTCAGAAAGAGGTCAAGGATGGTGAAAGTTGCTATCACATCACAAGAGTTGATAGTGCTACTTTTCCCTCAATGCTTTCTTTTGCTTGCCTTGCAAGGCCTCTTTCAGTTCCCTTGACCCTGCTGCCCTGCTCCTTTCTACTGATACAAGAGAATAATAGAGCTCCGGTTTTCACCGGAGCTGCACAACCGCTGGGATATGGCAGTAAAACACACAAGCATATGCTCACAACAGCTAACCCCTCCACCTCCCAAAATCCATTTTTCTTGAGGCCTTTGATCTGGAGCAGGTGGGAAAGAAAGCAAAAAGCCTCTGGGAGAATTACAACCGCAGTGCCTTCCTAGGTGGCATCACTGCTTCCTTGGGGACTCCCCATGCCATTAATGGCTCCTTTGTGCCAGTGTGTATCAGACCACCAAGGCATTTACCCAAAGGCTGTGTGTAGAATAAAAAGTAACATTTTGCTTCTTCTTTCTGAAGGTCAGATTAATTTCAGTCACACAGCAGTTCATACACAGGCAAATGGGTAATGGGACAGCAGGTTGGGGGAAGTGCTTTTCTCATCTCTTTCTCTGTTCTGTGGGAACAGGCATGTTTTCTCACATAAATGTGTGCTCCCTCCCCACGATGTGGACTCCCAATCTCCTTAAACCACTTGATAAATCCCCTTCTTATTCATCTTCCAAAATTCACTAGCAAAGAGAAATAGCTCATCCCTTTGCACAGTGTTTTTGTGGCCTCAAAGGCCAGCTCTGCTTCCGGATGTTTTCTGCTATTGCAGTTGTGTCTTGCCAGGACTGCCAAAGTGCTGGTAAATCTTCCCATAATTTGCAGAGATTACGTGCTGGACAGGTGATATGGCTGGTAATCAGCTAACTGAAGGAGAGCTCTACTATACTTCTGCACCTAAGTTTCAAGGACTGGTGAACAATTCATACCTAGCCCTGTGTGTGTGCAGGAGAGGTCAAAGAACCATGGAAGTTCCTCACCAGTCTTGTAAAGAATTTTAAATAAAGCAGAAGTCTCCAAAACTGGTGGTTTGTATCTAATTGACATAAGGGAGAAATTAATAGTTTGTACAAACTCCTTGCACAAACTCCTTGTGCGTGCTCTGCCCCATCAGTGCCATCAGGTACGAGGAAACTCTAACTGCAGCTGAGCAGGGAATAACCAGATGCTTCTATAGAAGTGGCCTGCTGCCCCGGAGTGGAGGTTCATGAAGAAGACAAGCACCTTGCTCATCTTTGTTTCCTCTTTCCATCCTTTTGGCAGCAGGAGCAGCAATCTACAGCCCAAGGGACCTCCCTCTGCTTCTCTGCCCTCTCATCCCACTCCTGCCACTTCTCTCCTCCCCCTGGGCCTCAGACTCATCCACAGACCACTGCAATGCAGCTGTGCCTATGTCATGGAAGAGCCTGAAGCCAGTTGTGCAGGACATGTTCAAGCTAAGGAAACTGCTTTTCTCCACCAGCGAATGCTTTCAAACTACATGGAGGGTATTCCAGGCAGAAAGTCCACTGGGTGTGCCTCAAGCAGTGCAAGAGCTGTTTTAAACCAAAGGCAGAAATGTGACTATTGATCAGGTTAATTTGACCCCTATCCAGCTGCCTTGTTTTGAAGTGAAACACAGGTGCATGATTTCACCATTTTTCCTGAGTCTCCCAGAAACCCTTCACGTTCAAGGCTGCAGACACAAGAGCTGAAGTGCTGTGTTTCCAAGGCAGTGTCCGAGTGGAATTTCGATTTACAGCCACAGTGTCTTTGGAAAAGTCATCGTATTTTTGAAACAAAAGAAAGAAACAGAAAAGAAAAATAACAAGGGCTGATGATGTATCTCATAGATCTCTTGTGATAAATTCTCAGTAAGGGTCAGAGAAGCCCATTCAGACTGAATGGAAAAAAATATGCTTGAACCCACAATCATTAGGCTGACAAGTGGTTTAAGGAAACTGGGAGTGCACATCGCAGGGAGGAAGCGCACTGACTTCTCAAATCTCATGCATCTGTGAGTGAAGTATTGAAATCAGAAATTGAGAGCGATTCCTTTCCCCAGCTACTTACAGAACACTACTCAGTTGTGTAACCCCCTGAAGACATTAAAATGTCTTTCCCTTCCTGTAAGAAAAGATTTTCTTTTCCTTCTCTTAAGACATTAATTACAGGGTCACTGACTTTGGCAGATTACTTGCTAAATTGAGTTGCATCCTGATATCCTATATTTTATTGTGATGACCACCCATCTTGACAGCCTCTTGGGCTTGACCTGAGATTATCCAACACTGAAATCATGTCTCTTTAATGGGAGAGGATTAATGGCTGCTTTAAAGTGACCTAAGATCATTGAAGAAAGCTACAAGCATTCTTCTTTCTCCAGCTCCTGGCCATATGGACCTGCTCCCCCTTTTGTTTTGCCATCAGCAATCACATAGTTTCATGGGGAGTTGAATCTGTTTGGTGATCTGGCTTAAAAAAAAATAATTGCAAATGTCTTCTTGTTAGGGTGGTTGTAAATTGGATCAAAGAGGTCTGAGTCTTCCACAACCACGGATGTCACCACAAGAAGGACACAGAAGTAAATGGCATTAGCAAGGTCCTGGTAAACTGTGGGAGAACCGGTGTCTCCTCATGGGCCGCAGGGATGGACCTTTGGAAAGCGCTGGAGAGCTGTGAGCCTCAAATTAGGTCAGTATCTACACTGTACAGAAACTACCAAACCAAGGAATGGTACTCATACCCCACCTGTGTGACCCAGGTGGGAGCTCAGAAGGAGCAACAGAAGGAGCTCAGGTTTGTCTCCTCAGAGCAGCAGTTAGTTCGTGTGAAAGAAGGCACAGAAACTGGCCCCCAGGTTCTTAAGTCTCTTTCTCATCCCTTGTTTTCACCTTGTTTTCTTGGTCTTTGGTTGTACGTAACATGGATGCAGTGCCATTCACTGGATTTCCATAAATCCTCACTCTTGCACTGAGTCTTTGAAGTACAGCCCATTATCAAACTGAAACAAGCCCTCTGACACTTGAAAATTGAGAGATTTTTGTAAAAAAAATTGTTCAGCTTGTGTTTTGAAGTCAATGATAGACAATGTCATAATTTAGTCGCTATCACAACAATGTGAGTTAGTACAGAAATTCAGCTTTCCCAATGCCCAGTGGAAAAAGAAGTGGCAGAGGGTTTTTATTGTCCTACCTGCAGGGAGGGGCTGAAACCCCTTTTGCACCCCAGGGCTGGTGGAGACAACCTCTGGCTGCAGTTTCAGATCAGCACAGTGTCCTTGCAGAGTTGTGGGTCTGGCTGAAGCATTCCTTCATCAATAGGCACCATTTATCACTGAGATGCGGCTGGGTTCCAACAGCGACAGAAGGAAAACACTGGCAATGTTTTCATTAAAAGGTACAAAAGATTTGCAGTGTAGCTGACAGAGGCCATATGTGACCTGCTTAGTGTTCAGTGGGGCTGATAAAGAGCAAAAGGAGTGTCCCGTGAAGGTAAAGCTATACCTCACCTTAATGAACAGCAACTCGGGGTAGGAGGTGGGAGAGGATGATCAGATTTCCCCTGACCTGGAGTTCAACTTCTTTGGATGCAACCAAGAGTGGCTGAGATAGCAAGGTAGTTCAGCATAAAGGAGGTGAGAAAAGGGGGGGACCCTTTTTTCTTCCTTCATGGAAAAGCTTGGCTGTTCACAAGCTGCCAGCAGCAGGAATGATCTGAATGTGAAACTGTGTTTTGCATATCACAGCAAAATCCTACCAGGAGAAGCACTGGGATCAGTGCAAAAATGTCCCCTGCTTCCACACATGTGGACATGCAGAGAGACACACATGAGCACACACACAGTCCACTCTGCCAGGGCCAATAAGACAAACTCCAGGACATCACAGAGGTGAAAACAGGGACTGAAACATGTTTCACGTTCACGGAAACAGTGTCTAACACCGTGTTTTGCCCAGCAGATTTAATTTCCTTTGAAATCAGCCCTCTTGGATTTATGCCCTTTGGTAAATCCAAGCTAGTGAAAGAAGACAGCATGAGTCAACCTGTGTAAGACTGTTTGGGAGGTCTGGAGGAACAAGATGCACCCACTCCTGCCAGCCAGCCTTGCACACCCATTTTAGAGACATGCGATCAGCCACGGAAGTGGCCATGAGCAGGATCACCAAGGTCTTGGCAGACAAAGCAAGTCCCCTATCTGTCCCCTGACTCTGTCAAGAGTCCAGAGTGCTGCATCTCATCTTCTAATTTCATACCCAGGACAGACAGAAGTGCTAAGAGACTATGGTCAGAAATTGAGACTGTTTCTTACAGCAAGGAGTCTGGTCTTCTCTAACCTGAGTCATGACAAGATGTCATATTTGTCACCTTTTATTTCATTCTAGTGTTTTCAGCTGCTGCTGTGAAATCAATAAAATAATCTTACTGAAGCAGCATTGGAGAGATGGTCTGTACAATCATACCGGGTGTAAGAGAAGAAGTAAACAGACCTTGATCTTGTTTCATGCTGTTGAAAAACACTTGAATAAATCCAAACATGTCCTCAAAGTTAAACTGGAGGTCAGGGATAGAGGAAGAGACTTGAAGTTGCTTCATTCCCTGTAGACTTGAGATCAGAGTAAACCACAGCTAGTTTGTAACCCCAGCCATTGACAGGCAACTGGCTCCGAGGTGGCACTCGGCAATGTTCAACCCAGCCAGACCAGAGGCTGCGATTTCTGGCTGAGGGTGTTTGAGTCCCAGTTCACCTGCCACTGCTGGGGCCCTGGTTACAGCAGTGCTGCATGGGAAACACTGCAACTGCTTTATCAGTTAGGGAAAAGAACCACAGTGAAGAGCTGAATGTCCCCACAGCTAAAAGATTAATATAAATAATTATATATTAAAATGTTATTTATTGTTTCTTCAAGTAGCAGCCCTTCACAGCCCCACAGCTCTGTGGCTGGAATATGGTTTCACAGAATTTACGTGGGCACTTCTTCAGGTGCGTGGGGGGAAGATGTATGTTACAGCATCCTGACATGCTCTCATGGTATATCACATGTTACTCGTCTCGCTCCTGCCCTCTGCTCGCCTCCTTTACTGCCCCATCTGTGCAAAGGAGACTTCGTAGAGCTGGCAGGGTCAGTGATTAATTACACAAAGATAAACAGAGTTAATATTCTTCCTGGATAGAACTAATTACTCAAGTGTTTGCTTTTATAAACCTCAGATTGATTGTCTCAGGGACAAATCAGTCTAATTGAAAAGACCGTTTGTTTTCAGAAAAGGAAAAATAACACATTTGTGCCTCATGGGTTTTGGGGGCCTTTCTTTTCCTTTCTTTTTCAAGGAAATGAAGGCAGTGAAAGAGTTGGTGCATATTGCTGCACCCCTCATTGGACATCACAGCTACTCCTGTGGCTGTGCCCCAGCCATTCCCCAGACCATTTTCCCTTTAACACAAGCTGTTATTTCTCTCACCAGCCCTCTTTGGAGGATCCTGGTGTGTGAGGTGGAGAGTATGCATGTACTGAAAAGCAGTCCCAGCCCAGCAAGCTCAGGATTAGCTGAACAACGGCAGGAAGAGAGAAGGGGCATGACTTGGTCAAGAGCATGAGAGTACACTCACATCTTTTGCTTGTATATTCTCAATTAATTCATGAAGCCTCTCACATCTGGGAAACTGAAAACAACTGGCACATCATTTCTTCTCCAATGCACTCAAATCACTTTACAGCCTTTCTGTTGCCTGAGTCTGGTGTTACCTCCCACTCTCTCCTCTCCGTGGTACCTCAGCATCTCAGAGCATTCTGAACTACTTTGTCTTTCCTTGCAGCCCACCCCCTCTGATGTCTTCTACCACTGATGTCTCTTCTGCCCTTTTTCATTTGTCTTTGTTCCTCTCCAGTAGACTTGAGCACACAGTATTGGACTCATGGAGCAGCTATAGGACAAGAAATCTGCCTGTGTGTCATAACAGAAAATACTGACACATAAGACAATAAGGTGCAATAGAGAGTTGGTATAAAATGCATGACTGGGACCTTCACCCCTGAGAAACATGGTCTAATGGACTGAAGCAAGAAAATGTAAAAGGAGTCTTATCTCAGGAGGGACCTTGATTATTGCTACACCAAGATGTCCAGGAGTGTAGCCTGGGACTGGGCAGCCGATCTCCAGCTCCTGATCCCTGCTTACAGCACCAACCTGTTCAGCTTATGTCTGCATCCCTGTCCACATGACTTCTTGTGAGTGGAAGGGAAGAAGTTCTTGCTGTGGAGTTGGGCTTGTGAGTGAGCAGGACACTCGCTTGCCATTCAAAACAGGGTAGTATTAGTCAGGGAACTACATTGGCTATGATAATGTAGGAGGTGGGTGAAATTCTGTGTACTTTGCCACATGGAGCAGCAGTCCATCTCTCATTCTCAGCTCCAAAAATCTCTCAACAGAGATGAACGCCATCAGTCTGCTTCCTGCTGCCTACCACCTGAGTGAGGCTGCGGGACATGAAAGCCACCTTCCATCCTGGATAAAACTAATCAATCTTAAATTATCTGTGCTTAGTGATAACTGAGACAAGGGAAAACCACCTCCCAAGCATGCAACTGCATATAGGCTGGGGCACTGAGGGACAGGAGGCACTTCCAAGGAAGGTCATGGTTAGTACAAGGGCAGGAGGTGGATCTGAAAGCAAAGAGGCAGAACAGCCCCAGGAGCTCTCAGAGGAGACATGGGAGAAGTGCCAGAGACCACCAGCGAAGAGTCAGTAGCATCATTTTGAGGAAGGAAAAACAGAGACTTTGCAGGCAGAAAGAGACTCAGTGCCATGTGCAAAGAAACCATCTCCTGCTGCTTGTTTCCATCTGCTTGTTTTCAGCTCTGCTTGGGAAAACACAGCAATATGGACATTCCTCATAAATAGACATACACAGCACCCACTTCTTCACCAGTGAAAATAACCCTGCAGGCATTTTGATAACTAGTCAGGTCTGAAAGGAACAGAAATCTCAGTGCTGAATTAAGCTCAGAAATGGAGGGAAACCCCAATAAGCCAAGTCCAGCCTAACTCTGTCTAGCACTTTTTCTAAAGAAAAAATATTTAATGCAAGTTTGTCCCTTCTCCCCAACCAAGAAAGTCAGGTGAGCATTTTGCTTCTTTAAAGAATGCAAACCATAAAGCAGGCAAACACTTTTTTCACAAGTACCTGCATCAGGCAATTAACCAATCCTTTCATTAAGCCATGACAAGGATGCTGGTATGCTGTTGCCTCCTGCACTTCGATTTAGGATGAGGAGGCCCAGCAGCACCTTGTAAATCCCAACACTGCTGACAGCAAAAATCATCAGCAGCTCATTCCCCTGGGAAAAAGATTTGTGAGAAAGGTGCTGAGCTCTCCTTACCCATATGCTTTCTGTTCTCACTACATCTATTCCTTCACCTGCTTTCTGTTCGTCTCTGCCACAAAATTCATGCATAAGAGCTCAGAGCTGAGAAGGATTTTCCTTATCCCTTCCCCACTTCCCCCTCCCCCAAGAGAAGACACTTTTAAGTGTTGGAGCATTTCCTTAAAAAGGGATTTTCTCCAACACCTGGCCTTCCCTTGCTGACCCTCCCTTTTGTTCTGGATGAATTATACGGTGTCAGGTGTCCTCAGCAGCCATCCCTGCTCCGGTCTGGCACTGCAATGTGAAAAGAGATGCATGGTGGAGAGAGAAAAGTGCAGAAAGAGAGAGAAAAGGAATTACCGGATATTAAAAATTGCTGACCCTTTACAACTGTTAATGCTGAGAGAGGAATTTTTTTTCATGTGGGAGGGCTGGGCAATTTTCACAAAATTGCTGGGTTGTTTGGTGATCAGGCAGAAATTTAACTGCAGTAACATGTTCTCTAGTTTCCTGCCCGATTACCAAGAGGTTTGGAGGTGAAGCCACAAAGTTTGACACCTTTGATCAAACCTTTCCTGCTATTGGCAGGAGTTTTCACCCTGAGTGTGATATGCCTTGTTATGGAGGTAACAACAATAACTTTCCTTCTCTGATTTCAGGGCTGATGCTGTAGAAAGCACCTGCTTATTGGTACTGGTGTTATAGAGAAATGCTGTGGAGCAACAGGCTTAGAACAGTCATCAGTGGCAATTATTTGGGACATTTGCCCTTTCCCTGCTTCACTTGCTGCTATCATTTCTTTTTCCTAGCTACTAATAATAACCATCAGACTGATAAGCAGTAATTCCCATCTGTGCATTGAAAAGAAAATTGGAGTCTTTTTTTGGAGTGGGAAAATGAAGGACAGGGAAAGGCAGGGGCTTGTACAGCTCCACCCAGTAAACTAGTGGCATACAGCCAGATCTCTTGAGACCTGATTCAGTGACACAGCTCAGAGGAAATGCTACCTGACAATAAATGTTTCATAAGCATGCATACATATATACATGGATAACAAGGTAAAAATTGCACATATTTCATAACAGTGCTGCAAATTGGTTCATGTATTTGCCAAAATGTTTTCCAGAAGCAGCCCCAACTTTTGCTGTCCAACTGGCAACATGATCAAGCAACTCCTATCCCTGTAATAGGAGAGGAGAGGAGAGGAGAGGAGAGGAGAGGAGAGGAGAGGAGAGGAGAGGAGAGGAGAGGAGAGGAGAGGAGAGGAGAGGAGAGGAGAGGAGAGGAGAGGAGAGGAGAGGAGAGGAGAGGAGAGGAGAGGAGAGGAGAGGAGAGGAGAGGAGAGGAGAGGAGAGGAGAGGAGAGGAGAGGAGGGGAGGGGAGGGGAGGGGAGGGGAGGGGAGGGGAGGGGAGGGGAGGGGAGGGGAGGGGAGGGCTGGTTGAAGTGGAGGAGTGCTCTGCTGCTGTTTAATCCATTGTACTGGCAGATGCCTTGCAGGACTTGTGTTTCAGTTTTTTAAGCAAAGTGGAGTGTTGCACCAAGTCAACTCCCCCTCCAGAATATCTACAGAACTGCTATTATGAAGACCTCTTTACCATGCTTATCTGACCAGCAGAGTGGAAGAAGTTAGCAACAGAAAAAACAGTCCACGAGTTTTATCTCTCCTTCTGTTGCATTTGTTTTCTGGCATCTTATAATACTGTTCCATAACCTTGTGTCACGTGCTGAATGTTTTTGTGTGAAAATAAAAATATGGAAATGTGGGGTTTGCTGCAGGACTGCACAGCAGTTGATAGGAACACTTTGTGGTCAGATATGGCTACTGTAAATTTTATTCAATTTGAAACAGACACTGAGAGGTAAACCACCCTGCAGATGTCAGAGCAATTCAGTATGCAAGGAACCTGATCCTAAAAGCATCTGCACTGCACTGGCTTTCAAACATCAGGAAATTTTAAATGTCTAAAACAACTGCTAGAAGTCCAATGTTTTTGCTTACTTGCAATCACAAGCTGTGTTTCCCAGAAAGGATTTGAGGATTTGAGTCAAGGTATGTCCTTCCTACATGACTGCAATAGTGGGTAAGACCAATGGTCCACATAGGCTGGCATTCATTCCCCAGCAGACCTGACATTAGGTTTCTGAAAAGGAAATAAAAGCAGGGCAATGGTTTAGTGATATTTTCCCAGAAAAATTTGAAGATTGATTGCTGCAGTCTTAAGAAGAGTAAGCTATTGGGGGTTCTTATTCCTGTCTTCAACTACCTACTGATCTATAGGGAAGAGACAGGCACAATGACAGGACAAGAGGCAATTGGCACAAGCTGCAAGAAGGGAAATTCTGGTATTAGAAGAATTAGGAAAAAGTAATGATGAGGGTAGTCAAAGAATGAAAAAGGGCCAAAGAGGCCTTGAAATCTCCATTCTTGGACCTATTCAGCACCTGAATCAACAGTACCCTGAGCGACCTTCGAAATGAGTTTTGGACCACAAGCTCCAGAGTTCCCTTCCAACCTAAATTACATTATGGCATCTAAGGAATACACAAAGATCAGTCACTCAGTCTAGGTTTAGCTAAACTGTCCAATTTAAAAAGAGAAACGATGTTTAGATCAGGATACAACCAGTCAGGACAGACAGATCCATAGTGTTCACTCTGGTCTCTGACTCCATCCTCAACGCACTGTGTGACTGTGGGCACATCTGGGAATGCTGCTAATGCAACAGATTTCACCCTAGCAAGACATTTTTCCACCTCCCTGGGATGTTAAAAGGTTTAGAAATTACTGTCTGGAGGTCCTTCTGAGACAACGGACAAAAGGACTTTATTATTTAGGGCAACCATATTTCCATAATAAAAACTTGGGGCAGTTTTAGTGTCAGTATTTCTCATGATTGCAAAACAGTCCAAATGCCCTTTTTATGGTGTTCTGAAAATGTCAGCTTTTGATTATGCCTCAATATGTATACATTTCTCAGAGCAAGAACATGGAGTTTTATTTTGCCAAGTGACATCACATTCTGATGAGGTTCATTAATACAGCTGATTGGAAAAGGCCAATTCTGTCCCTGTGGAAAATGCCATTTTGACATTTGGATTTCATCCTCAACTAGCAGCAAAGAGATTAAAAAAAAACAACCCTAAATTCTTACAGGATGTAAATACTAAAAACCCCCATTATTTTCTTGTTCATAAATCAGAAGAAATCCTATAGTGCACTGCTACAGAGCTGCATGTTCAGGAAAAGGGAGACTGACTGGGATAAGGGCCTGAAGTCTAGGTTTCCTGGAAAGTACCAAAGGAGCTCTTTAAAAATGAGCCATTTATCTTCACCTGAAAAAACTCACAAATTTCAAGACAGCAAACTAAGGTTTTGCTTTGACCCAGTGAATATCCTCAGAATATCCTTCACACAAAGATATTGAACAAACCCAACTTCAAGCAGAAGATGGGACCAGACTGGACCCTTAGTGAGCCAGCTGAGCAAACGGTGGGTTTGGGTGCACTTTCACACATTTGTCTTTGCCCTTCACTAATGGGGATGCTGGGTGCACTGTTCTTAAACACTTAATGTTCTGCTCAGCTCAGAGTTGCATCTTGAACAAACATTGTGTTCTTACAAAAATTCAACACTGATTATGTTGAAATCAATTAATGGAGAAACACTGAATGAGCCAGGTTTTCTAGCAGAAGCTGCTGAGCAGTAAGAAAAAGTAAGTTTTGTCTCACAAGAACTGAGCCAGAATGAGAGAATTGCAGCATATCAAGTCCAGTTTGAAACACTTTGCTTCTCACATGTTCATTTCTGACTATTTTCTCCCAGCTTAAAATTTCTTGTAAACTGAATCAGAACACTGACATGAAAAGCCTGGGAGTTTATTACCTCGATGTAGCGATAGCATTCCTGCTCAGGAAGTCAAAATCAGGAGGTCTTAGTTTTAAGCCAGAAAATCTCTTTGGAAGGTAAGATTGTAGTAATTCTAGAGGACTTGTTCATAGCTTCATAGCATGAAAACATCCTGCCATTACATAGAAAGTAAGGCTTCACATCAGCAGTTTATTCCAAGTTATTCTTTTTTAACCTGCCTTAGAGCCAAGCCCCAGATTTAACATTCAAGGCTTGAATCATGCATTACAAGATAAAACAAAGTCCCCAACAACCTCCTCTCTCCTCCAGCTAAATAAAAAAAAAACTATTTCAGGCAGAGAAGTCATGAACAAGCCAAACACAGCAGGGCCATAATGTGCAGCCTGACATTGTTGGCTCTAAACAAACAGACAATTGCACATTCATTTTGACAAACATCTGAAGAGCTGCACTGCACAGAAAGAAGAGTCCAGGGGCCAATATTCATTCCCAGGGCAAGGACGTTGGCTTTGGTGGAGTTACTCAATAGGTTTGCAGAGACATTGTGCTTCTCTCACTTCTAGCAATATCCAAGCACATCTGAATCACATTCTTTTGCTAACCGTTTCCTCTCTCCCTGTAAAAGAGCAGCCCTAACAAAATCAGCAGCAAAAAGATCAGGCTTTGTTATCTTTTCTGCCTGCTCCAATATTTCAAGTACTTTGGGGCCTTGATAGTTCCCTTGAACAGCAGCCATTTCTTGGTTTATTCAGCATAAATTATACAATTATGTTTCATATCATCACAAGGCATCCGCAAATGAATAGCAGACACCCCTTTGCACTCAGCCTGTTTAAACAGGATGCCGACAGAGGAAAGAATGTGTAATACAATGAGTGCACACTATTTCCAATGGCAAGAGCCCTTTTACACCTGCATAAATAGAGCTGGGCCTGGCTGGTTGTAGAGGCATTGTCTCTTCCAGTTACATGCCCAGCTGTTATACCAACCATTGTTTTCTTTATGGTTTGGTGTGCTGGCCTGCCTTCCACATTGACTTAAACCTCTACCTGAGTGATTAGCTTTGTGAAAAGACAGACAAGTAATAATAGAAAGTAACTATACTGCAAAGACATTGCTGGAGCTCTTTAGTACAGCAAAGAGAAGTTTCACTAAAGAAATATGCTGCTGAACCTGACCCTTTGGTCGCCATAGATGTGAAAAGCAACTTGTTTCAGTTCCTCCACTGGCTACTGTGAAATTTGTTATAAATGGTCCCAGTGTCAATAGAATTCAGATTTTACTGACCACTGTGGGTCTGAGCTCTGGCTGAACACCTCTGTCCATAGTTCAGGTGCAAGCCATAATCTTCAGCTTTCATCCAGGATCATTTTTGAGGCACTCTCCCTCCTCACATCAGCTCCCCAGAGAGCTTCAGTGACTCTTCTCTTTTCCTCTGATGGGGTCTGGCCCAGATGTTAGAAATAGTGATGTGGTAGAGCCCGGGAATTCAGATGGAACACCTTGGACACTGAAAGTCTTTTCAAGCCTAGCCTAGTTGCTAGGCTTATATTCAGACTTCCTGATCTGGTCCTTAAGATGGCCATGGGTGCCGGCCCTTGTTCAAGTGAATGACTCAACAAATCCTGCTCCTAAACATAATCTCTGGGGAGAAACTCTCCAGAAATAATGAGGAACCTTAATCTATCCTGAGTAGTCAAAGTGATTGCCCAAACCTAGTCATGGTGATAAAACGCTTTGTGCACAACTTGTCATCAATACACTGAGGGAGGAAAAAAGTAGAAGAAACATGAATTCTCCAGACACTGCAATATGGATGGGTGAAATGCTCCATCATCAGCTGTGAGCTGCCACTGGATGATCAGAAGACTCTGATATTTAAAACAGACCTTTAAACCAGATGCAGTGTTAGATTAAAAACTATAAACTTGTTTAAATGTTTGGCATTATACAGGAATGTTTTGTTTAATTAGAAGGTATTTGGCAACCTGTTAGGTTGTAAAATGTTTGACAATATGCCAGTCAGACCCTTGAAGCGGTAATAGCAACATAGGACTTGTGCATGTTGTACATTTTGTGCCACATGTGGGGTACGTGTTTTACAATGGAAACATTTTGAAGTGGATTTAATGGCTGGGGAAGGTATTGGTTGAGCAATGCAATTATTTTGCAAAATAGCTACTGCATGAGCAAAGTCAGTGAAGGATTTCTCCAGGCACTGTCCAGGCAGGACACCTCTAGTTTTGGTCCTCAGGATCTCCTGCTCTTACCCTCTGCACTACAGTGCTTGGCCCTGTACACATGGGAATGTCTGGATCTTTTTTACTAACCCTAGCATTTGTCACTCCTTGGTACAAAGCATTTCTCTTAAATCAGGATTTTAATGGCCTACTCTGTCATCTGGTTGAAGACGTGGACAGATAAAAAACATTAAGATAAAATGCTCCTCCCATAGTGCATTAGCTTTTCCGTGATTGTCTGTGAAGGACAAGATACTACACACATGGACAACATGAAACCCCCCCAGATAAATATGAGTGAACCATCCACATACAGACATTTCTGCTCATATTATCATGTTTCCTGCATGCGTTTTAAAACGGGAATGATTAGTGGATACCAGCACAGTTCTTTGCCTTTTCAGAGGGTTAAGCTGACTTCATTGCATTGAATATGTTGATACAAAAATAAACACATGACAACTCAGTAATTTCATTGATTGGAAATGTGAAGGGAGCAGGTCCTTTGGGGTTATATCAGGTAATCCAGCTTCCAGTTAAAGCAGATTTTCCCTGTGGTTTTTTCTAGCCCTTCTGATTTTGTTCTAGTAGAGAGAGAAAATGGCAATAATGGAAAATACATGAACAGAGCTGCTCAGAAAATGTCAGTACATAGTTTCATGTTAGAAATAGGCAAATCTGAATCCAGCTTGGCTCAGCAAAGAATTCTGATACTAACTACATTTTTGGCATAAGAGGAATAACAACTAATCATTTTGATTTCTTTCCTTTTGTTCTTTAAATGTTAAAATGTTAGGCGGCAGTGATAAAGTTCTGATTTGCTGTTTGAACATATAGTACACGTTAGTTATTACAGTACATTAATGTGTGCATCCTTTCATAGTTAACATTATGTTTCAGCACTGAATGGAACATATTATCTTGAAGTTGATTCTCCATAAAGATATTTCAAAATATTGGAATTCTTTGCAGACTGGAAATTTTGGGGTTTTGGCCAGTTGCCATTAAGAGTCCCTATGAGCAAACTTCCTAAATCTTCAAAATGTAAACATTTGGATCAATTTCAATTTGTTTTTTATTTGATATCATGCAGTTGGGTAATTATTTACTTTTAATATTATTTCCTGACACTTGTTTTTTTGCTCAGTAAGCTGATAATCTCAGGATATTTGATTTCTGCTCCTGCTTTAGGTTACCCACTGTGCTGTGAGCAAGTCACTTCAATTTTTTGTGCTTAAGATCTTTACCAGGAAAATCATAAAGCTTGCTATAGAGCTGAAGACCTTGAGAGATGTTACCAACCGTGTCTTCCTCCATCCTGGTTTTAAAGACCTACAGTGACAGAGACTCCAAACCCTTCCCAGGCAATCTATCCCTGTGGTTTTTTTCCTTCCCCTTAAAAAGTTTTTCCTCCTGCCTAACCCAAACCACCACTTCTGCAATTTAAGCCCATTACTTCTTGCCTTATCCCTAGTGGATATCAAGAAGAGCTCATTACTTCCCTCTTTGAAGCAGTCTTTAACATATTTGAACACTTTTATCACGACTGTCTCACATTTGTCTATTTTCTAGACTAAACAATCCAAGTCCTGTCAATTTTTTCCACAGAAGTTCTATTTTCAGTGCTTCTCATCATCTTTGTCATTTTCCACTGGATTCTCTTTTATGTAGCCACCATCACACTGTCTTCCTTCTGTTACCTTCTTGGTTTTATCTTTGTAGCTGGAATGATTTTTCTCCAGGTGCACACATACCAGCTGGCACAATTCAAACTTGAGGTGTTATGGCATTGCTGTTATACCCCTGGTAAATAACAACAGCATGCCATGAACCAGATCACCAGAACTTACTGACATAACATCAACTCAGTCATAGACATCAGGGCTCTACATTGAAATATGGAGAGATTAAGTAACAGTAGTCAGCTCAAGCTGATCATGGGCATGAAAGGCTTTTCTCTTTTCTTTCTTTTCTTTTCTTTTCTTTTCTTTTCTTTTCTTTTCTTTTCTTTTCTTTTCTTTTCTTTTCTTTTCTTTTCTTTTCTTTTCTTTTCTTTTCTTTTCTTTTCTTTTCTTTTCTTTTCTTTTCTTTTCTTTTCTCTTTTCTGAATTTTAATGAAAAAATGTTAGAATGAGGACTATAAGCAAAACATTACTGGGATGTAGGAAATTTCTCAGGAAGTTGGTTTCCTTTGAAAAATATTAGGGGACATAGTTTTCTTGTCAGGTCAAAATAATGATTTTTACTTTATTAAAATCAACTGTTTGAAAATCTGAAATTGTTGGGAAAAAGGGATGCCTGGCAAGTGTGCCTAACTATGAAAACCACCAACCAGATCTTTAACTTTTGGTATGAATGTTATTTCCATCTGGGTCATTAGCAAACATTTCAGCAATACAAAACTCCAAACTACTCTGATCTAATATCATAAGCAACAAACTTTACCACATCTATTATATTCCTAAATATGATCCCCAGAATCACCATCAAGTGACAGATCTAACATGCCAGGGGTGACTAACATTTATGGTGTTCCTCTGAATACAACAACACAAGGTGTCTATTATATAAATCTGGGCTGCTTTTTCATGCCGCATAGATCTCTGAATAAATACAACTTAAAAGGGAAAATAATTATTTCAGCACAAGTCTTAGTATGGAGATTTGGAGAAATGAGGTAAATATTTATTCCTACATTTATTTCTTGGAAAGCTGTCTTGGCTATAAACTGTTCCAGGCTTGTAAATTACCCTCTGAAAGCTAGTCACAGGCATATCTCAGATGATAGATTCAGAGTGCACTTTTATTTTACTCAAACTATATATGCTTCAGAGACTTATCTGGCTCTCCCCTAAAGGTCTTCAGTTTGCAAAGTTGATCTAGAAGTATTCCAACAAAAAGCTTCTATACCTGATTTTTTTTCTGCTTTTCCTTGCACTGAAATTAGAAGAACAGCATTTCAGATTATTCCTTCAGCTCTCTCTTGCTGGCCCTGATCAGAAATAGGAAATGCAATAGAAAGCAAAATTGAGCCACTGTGTATTAAAAAGGCACACATGGGCACTTTATGGACACTTTATGGGCAAAGTATCCCAGTGGACCTGGTTTAGCCAAACCCAAGTGACTGGGGTCCATCCAGGAGAAACTTGATTTAAGTCTCTATCCTTGAGCAGGAGATCATGCACAGCAGGGTAACTGTGACAATCTCTGCATTTTCTTGCCCCTCTGTAGGGCATGCTGACAGCAAAGGAGATTCTGCCCTTTGTTTGTTTTTGAATAAAGCTAAAATATTGACTAGTTCACCTTTCCCACCAATTGCTGTAGTTCAAAAGAGGTCAGAGCACTGGTATATTCAGGGAAGGCTACAGTGAGCTTATGGACAGTTGCTACCCTTCAGTGCTGGGCTCATGCAGACACTGGGCACTCAAGCACAAATCAGGCAGTCGCAGAGTAAGCAGTCCTTCAGATAAGCATTTTGCTTTGCTGGGTATGACTCTCTAAACAGAACTCTTCCATGTTCATACTAAAAATAAATTCTGTTGAAAAAGAGCATCTCAGGCCTTGGGAAAAAGCCAAACAAACAAACAAACACAGCCCTTTATATTTTTTTTCTGAAGAATCCTATCCTGCCTCATGGAGGTGTTCCCTTTCATTGCATCAGTAGCAATATTGCCTGGGAATACCCCCTTTCAGCTGGCAGCCTTGTGCGCTGTACCTGCTGCATCAAAGCCTCCTGTCCTGAGGTGATCTGAGCTGCAGGTTGACTGAAAAATCAACTCCTTTCATTTCTGGATGTAACTGGAAACTGGAGTGATAAAAAGCAGGCTGGATCCTCAAGTTGGCATCTAAACTGTTCCTCCTTCCAGTGATCCACTCTCAGAGACCATCTCTGATGAGCTGGTTAGAGAAGGAACTTTGGGAATTTCACTGACATTCATATTATTATCATCACTGTTTAACATTCACAAGGGCTTTGGGACCTTTTGCAGATCCCACCCAATTTGTGAGCACAAAACACATTAAAAAAATCATGGTCCCAAAGAGCTTGTTATCTAGCTGGCAAAAAAAAAAAAAAAAAAGCCCATTCCTGAAACCACAGAGGAGGAGGGTTGTAATTGTAAGACAGAGATGGGGTTTGGTTTTGGTTTGGTACTAGGGAATACTGGACCTGTTAATATAGCACCGACTAGGTTACATACATGGTTTTAGCCTTTAGTTTGGACATCTTCAGCTCCCACAGATCCATATGGTTTATTGGTGGCCAGGACCCAGTCCTTTTTATCAAAGAGGATCAATTCAGCCAAATGCCAGGTAAAGACAGAAATTTTTCACTGGCATCTTCCATCAGTTCTGCCTTTCTGCTTTGGAGCATCCTTCCCTTCCAGCCAGTGGGGCATCTTACATGTGCAGTGGGGCAATTCAACTTAAGTCGAGGGGAGAGGGCTAGCCATTTTCTGTCTATCCATCCCAGTGTCAGAGGATACCTCCTCTTCCTCACAGTTCCTGAAGGGTTTCTGGTAATCAGCAAGACCTTGTGCTTTTCCTCCTGGCGTCAGCAACTTTCCCCTTTTATCACATTTGCTGCTGACTCCTTCCAGTCTGCTGCTCCTTGCAGCTGTCTGCCAAAACCAATATTCTCACAGCTGCCAGAGGCAGCTTAGACTGGCACATCATAAAAGGCAGCAAGGGCCACATTTCTAGATTAAAATAAACCCAGCCACTTCAGCGCCTTCTGACAATGTGTTTGACATGCCTGTGCTGTAGCCTCACTCCTTGGCTCTGACAAGACACAGACATGACCATGGCAGCTCACATGGGCATCTTGCTCCCTCTCCATATGCCCACCAGGAGTGGCCCCTAGGATGACACACTGCCACAGATCTAATCCCGCTCCTCCTTCATACCCACCTACTTTCCTTGGGATTACAGAGGACTGTGGTTGAATACCAGACTGATTCTTTTGCCTTTGGTAGGACTTACCTCCTAGCCTTGTCATGATTAGGTGCATCTACCATTAACTTATTTATTGCCGCCTACTGATACTGGTAGGAATAGGAAGAGACCTTGGCCATTACAGTACAATATATTTTCCTTTGGAAGGAGGTTACCTCCTGTGTCCATCCACAAATAGTAGCAAAAGGAAAGAGCATCTCTACACATTCCCAGTCAGCACTACATTCTTCTTTTCTGAGAAAAAAATTATGAAACTGGCACAAGAGCCTGCAATTCCAGAAGACAGGAATTCCTAACCCAGGTGGTCCTTTCCCATTTGCTGTTCCAAAGAAAACTTTGGCTCGCGAACAATGTCTAACAGGAAAGAAATTCATGCAAAACAAAAAGAGCAAGCCCTGGGCAGAACAGGATAAACAGTGCCTGAACTTTCTGCTTTGGGTAGAAAACATATTCACAGGCTTTGAAGGCATAAGACCTCTTTGCATTTTTACTTAAGTCAGTTGGTAAAGTCATTTGAAAGCCTCTGGGGAAAGGTCCCAGGGCATGTGTTTATGGGTCACTGAGGGCGAAAACTCTTAATCTCAGTCATAGGGTAGCAATCAGTGTTTACTGAAAACTCATCTTTCAAGGACACAAGATCCTTCCTGCATGTTCCTCCTTAGCATGCTAATAAAATGGGGGCACATGGTGTGGCACACTAACCCCTTTTAAGGATCAATAGTGATCTAGGAATCTGTCTTTTATCTGTTTCTACTTCTGACACCACAAAGCAGGCACAGTGTTTTGGGACAAACATCATACTGCCTTACTGCTTATTTTCTCAGATTCCTACCTCACTGCTGTTCTCCCCTTTGGCATACTACAAATGAGTCTACAAGTCCACAGCGTCCCCTCCTGTCACCCCTCTTCATCCTGTGCTAGGATGCTTTAGACACATGGGTTGGTTTATAAGCTGAGAGAAACTGTACAGCCACCAAGAAGCATTGTCCAACCTCTAGACTGCTACCATCAGGAGACTGGCATCAGTGCTGCTATGAAAATCACTGGGTGTTTCCCATCACAACATACAGTTGCTGTTGACCTTGCCAGACATTCATTATTTGAAATGAAGTCATTCTTCTTTCTCCATACTCCTAGTGAATCTCTTCTTTTGAAATAAAGGCTTGAAACTTGGCTGGAAAATGTCTTTAGGTGTAGCCTTTTGTTGTCACATGAAAATCCACCCAAATTTGATCCAGTGAAATTAAAGACTGCACCATGTCTGGAGCCAGAAGCTGGTTTTTAACCAAGTAATGTTGATGTATTATACTTAAGGACCTTTCTATCAGCTGCAGCTAGTGGATCTAATCAAGAACCTTTCTAGCTGTCTCTCCCTGGACCTCTTAATTTGCGGGAAAATCTTTAGGGATAAAGATGTGTTTCCCACCCCTTCTTCTGGGGATGGGAAACACATCTTGTGCTGGGTAGCTTAATCATTCATACCATCTTTATAAACTGATGGTGGGAATGACTCAAGTATTTTAACAGTTAGAATGGTGCAAATACATTGTTCGATGCATCTTCCTTACTCACAGCCATCCAAATTCCTCAGATTTTAACACAGTTATAAAACCAGTGAGATGTGTCCTGTCTCTAGAGGTGCCCATGTTTCTACATTGAGCATGGAAGGAGCTCAAACATTGCTTAGATAGGATGACTAAATTTTGCATGGGTAAAGTCAGTGTTAGTGTGAAAGAAAAGACCCTGATAAATCTTGGCTATGGAAGCTGATAACGTTATGGCTTTCGATCTATCAGCTGCCACTTGTATGTTTCATTAGCAAACAACTTTCTACTATTTTTTTAACTTCTTGAAGATGTTTCTTAATTTCTGAGTGAAAAAAATTCCCATGAGAAGACAGGGCATCATCTCATTCAAGTCTTCCCTAGGAAATGGTTGATTTGTAAAGGATTTTTTTGCCAGGAAAATGAAGATAAAATATTTCCCATCAGTGTTGCACTCTGTATCAGACAGGGAGTTCCTCATGGAAGTCACAGTTCAAGTTTGACATGACCTTGTCTTCTCCTCAGCTGAACATTATCTCAAAAAAAAAAAATTTGGAGGGCAAGCAGTTAGTCAAATGGCATGTCTGGGTTCTTTATCTAGTCAGTACAGAGATCAAAGTATCTCCAAACATGCAGTGATCTGTTGTATCATCTGAGTTGTGGTGTTCAGGATAAAATGACTTGCACTCTAGACAGGCTCATCCCTCTCTTTCACTCATTTTAGAAGAAAACTTATAGACAACTACAGTTATAAGAAATGAATCTGAGCCTCCTATGACTGAAGTGTCCCAGTGCCTCAGGATACTCCTCACATTTGGATTAGAACTAACTAAAAAATCTGGTAACACCTTTCATTCCTCTGGGGAAAAAATTGGTACTCTCATCTTCCTCTCTGACATGGGATAAAACAAGTATGTGAATTTCCCATGAGTCGGATTTTTTTTCCCCATCCATTGCTATTTTTTATGCTGTGGTGCTATATGTGGAAGAAGGAAAGCTTGCCAAAAATATCAGCTCTTCCTAACCAGCATGACAGATACAATATATGCAGTACAGATGGAAGATGGCACAGCGCAGACACTTTTATAGCATGAAGATTCTCAGCACTGTCAAAATCAGAGTGTAAAAACAATAGCCTGACTTTCCTCCCATCTGTCCTGGTGTAAATCAGATATAAATCCAGGAGAGCTTCACCTCTATAAAACCAAGAAGCAAGAAGAACTAAGAACTGGACCCATCTCACCTTCTAATCCCTGCAATAATTCAAGTTAACACCACATTACAGACCAACTTTTATGAAAGGCAAGAGGAGAAATGGGCTTAAGTTTTATGTGGAAATTGAAGGTTTGCATAAATTCCTGTCCTCCCCTTTTTATATGCTTACAGCTTCTGAAACTTAGCAAACCTAAGTTACAAAATCAGATATTCTTTCACAAAAAAAGCTGTACCACCTTCATAACAAAACATGTAATCTAATCACTGCTGTCCAGGTCCCTCCCCAATTCCTGTTTCTCCTTCCCCCTGAAACTACAAAAAAATTTTCCTGATCCTCAGCCTGTTACAGTTCTTAACCCACCAGGAGTAAGATGTCAAATTGATACAGGAGCAATGTGAAGAGAGATGATTGAGAAGGGGAGGAAGAGATGTCTGTAAAATCATGACTGGCCTGCAGAAGAGGAAAACAGAATAATTATTCACTCTCTTCCAACACAAAATCAGCAAAGAATAAAACAAACTGGAAAGTTGAAGACAGTTAAAAAAAAATGGTGGTTCTTCACAGAGCATGTAGTTAAGCTATGGAAATTCTTGCCACAGGAGATTGTGGAAAGTAAAGATTTACAAGAGCTCAAAAAGTTTTTTTGGGGAAAAAGCCCAAATCAATCATGAAATGTTTGATATTCCAATATAGGATGTCACTTGAACCATATTATGCCAAAGCCTGAGGGGCATTCTGTGGAAATATTGCCTGGTCCCTGGACCATTATCCTGGTTGTTCTTATGTCAATGCATGGGATGCAACCTGCTGGGGCAACGTCTGCATCTCCTGAACTGGGAACGGGTATGACTGCAAAATCCACACGTTCTACCAGAAATGACTCTTGACTTGTGTTCATCCCCAGATGTCTGGCATTGCATGTTGCCTACCCGGCAAGCCAGTTGTAGGAGACCTGGCTGAGTCTCAGGTTCACATGGTAGCTTCCTTCCTTCCTTGTTGATCCTGTCAGTCCCACATCCTGCTCTCAGCTGCAGAGTGACTCAAAATCCCTTTGACAATCCTTCAAGGCTGTGGTCCAGAACCCCAGCATTTAATAATCATGCTATCCAAGCCATTTAAATCATGGATAAAGAAAGAACAAAGTGAAATCTGCTCTCTGAGCCCAGCTGCACACATAATAGAGGGTTTTTACAGCCTAACCCCAACGGGGCATTGCAAACCCTGGTTGACTCAAGAAGCCAGAAGATATTCTCCACAGGAGAGAGTGCAATTCTGGTATACAACCCATCTGGATCAATGCAGAAGGAAACAAGGCAGATGAGAAGAAATATGTGGGACATAGCTAGAGGATGAAGGCATAAAAACTAGCCCAAGCAGGACTGCAGCAAATTTCCCAGTAATACAGCATCATCAAAATGAAATCCTTCTTGAAAAAGAGTACAACATAGGATTGGAGAGCTAAGGGTCTATGCATGCTGGGGAAAGGGCCAGATGACTGACTTCACAATGCCTGAAATCAGACATCTGTTAAGGATTGTACGTGACAAACTCTTTGCAGAGAGTTAATGAGGTCACTAGAAATGGCACAACATAATAAATTTAATGAGGCAATAAAAATAATTAGAAATGGCCTGGCTTGTAAGAGTTTGGATCTGAACTTCCTCACAGTTCAGGGCTGTTTGGACTGAAGGCTTTTGGCTTGGCCCATTACAGAGGGAGACGTGAGGAAGTAAACTGGAATTCATATCTATTCTCTGCCTTTTACTTGGTTGGGTGTGTTTTCAGGGCAGTGTTTAGCCTCTTCTCATTTCTCTATTTTTATCAAGCACTGAAGTCATATTACACATACAACAGCTACGTTGATTGAATCTGTTTAAAGTAACAGGTATTTAGATTCTGTGACGCTAAAGATCACAAAATGCTGAACAGTTATCTGGGAAGAAAAATGCAAGTCTAAGAACCATTCAGCCTCAAATCCTCTAAAATTGGGATTTGGCTATGTAAAATGTACACACTAAAATCTACTGTGTAATTCACCTATTTTTTAGAATTTGCAAATCCATTAGCGTCTAGCCCTTAGTTACTGCCTTCACTGACCTGAAGGTTTTCAAACTCTGGAATTAGATGACAACACAACTCAGAAGTATTTTGTCTATGGAGATATACCTATCTCTCATCTAGAACTCTGCAGTGATTTGGCAGCCACAGCTACCTAAAGCCTTGGAGACTAGACCTAAGAACAGCAAACTCAAATATGATGAGACCTCTCCTGCAGTGGTAGTTCAGATTTCCTGAAGGTAACCCTAGAACCTATATCCACCCTCTGGGTCAAACATTCTGTTCACAAGATTGTTACCATAGCTTTGTTTTATAACAAGAACCAGCCCTGTTTAGGAATCTTGGTGGAAAGAAGACTTAACAAACTGTATCCTGAATGGAGATGTCTTCATAGCATATTGGTCTCCTACTGTCAAAGAACCTACAAGGAGGGAGGTGAACAACAGTGTTGGTGGAAGGATCTCTGCAGGCACCCAGAGGGATCTGCCACTCTACACTGACAGAAGATTCTTGAGTGTTTACTCTCAAGGTTTGAATTATTAACAGAAGATGAAAATTTCAGTACAGCTGAAATGGTAAGTTCTAGGTGTCTAAATTAGATACACTAGATATTGTCTTGCATTAATACATATACAATACTCTATAGTGAATTACATATGCATTAAGTAAGTCAGTACAGTAGTTACCTCTTGGAGACCAAAGTGATCTCTCACACATGGTACAGCTCAAATGGAAGTTAAATGTAGAAACCATGTGTCATTCCCTCACCTGTGCCCTGCCAAAGGTCTGTACAATTACTGCAGCCCTTTAGGGTGTTACTATCATACACAGGTAGTCTGAGAAACAGATATGTTAAGAAAGAGCAAAAATAATCATGAGTTTGAGGATGGGCAGGCTGAATTATACAGCACACTTCAGCCTACTGAAAGTGCTCATGTTATGCATATGGCACAGCCTTCAGTTAATAATTGATTTCAAACTAACTACTGATCCATGTGCTTCTTATTTCAGGTTTTAGCACAACCTGCCTCATACTGCACCTGAAATGTGGGCTTTCTTGCATGCCTGATCAAGGCTTGAAGGCCTGAGTTCCCAAGGAAAGAAAGCTGCTTCCAGGTTTTAGTGGGTTTTCTGAACCAATGGGATAAAAATACATCATTGACACAATGACTTCTGGACCCTGCTGTTATTAAAAAAACCCACTACAAGTTCAAAACCAATTGAAGCCAATGGGAGCCTTTTGATACCATTGACTCAAGGGTGCCAAAGGGTGCTTAAAGGGTCAAAATCTGAAATATGCAATGGAGACATCTTCACACTTGTACACAAATGAGACTTGTCTCAGGCATGTGGTGGGTTGACCTTTGCTGGATGCCCACCAAAGCCACTCTATCACTCCCCCTCCTCAACTGGACAGGGGAGAGAGAATATAACGAAAGGCTTGTGGGTAGAGATAAGGACAGGTCATTCACCAATTACCATCATAGGCAAAACAGACTCACCTTGGGAAAAGTAACTTGATTTATTACCAATCAAATCAGAGTAGGGTAATGAGAAATAAAAGAAATCTTAAAACACCTTCCACCCACTCCTCCCTTCTTGCTGGGCTTAACTTCACTCCTGATTTTCTCTACCTCCTCCCTGACAGCAGCGCAGGGGATGAGGAATGGGGGTTGTGGTCAGTTTGTCACACGTCGTTTATGCCACTCCTTCCTCCTCAGGTGGAGGACTCCTCACACTCTTTCCCTGCTCCAGCGTGGGGTCCCTCCCACGGGAAACAGTTCTCCATGAACTTTTCCAACATGAGTTCTTCCCACGGGCTGCAGTTCTTCATGAACTGCTCCAGCATGGGTCCCCCACGGGCTCACAAGTCCTGCCAGCAAACCTGCTCCAGCGTGGGCTCCTCTCTCCATGGGTCCACAGGTCCTGCCAGGAGCCTGCTCCAGCCCGGGCTTCCCATGGGGTCACAGCCTCTTTCAGACTCTGGCGTGGGGTTCCCAACAGGCTGCAGGTGGGTATCTGATCCATCATTAACCTCCATGGGCTGCAGGGGGACAGCCTGCCTCACCATGGTATTCACCACAGGCTTCAGGGGAATCTCCACTTCAGCACCTGGAGCACCTCCTCCCCCTCCTTCTTCACTGACCTTGGTGTCTGCAGAGTTGTTTCTCTCACATATCCTCACTCCTCTTCCCAGCTGCAATTGCTCTCCCACAGGTTTTTTTCAGCCTTTCTTAAATATGTCATTGCAGAGGCATTACCACTGTCACTGATGGGGTCAGCCTTGGCCAGCGATGGGCCCGATCTTGGCATTGGCTCTGTCAGACACAGGGGAAGCTTCTAGCAGCTTCTCACAGAAGCCACCACTGTAGCCCCCCTACTACCAAAACCTTGCCATGCAAACCAAATACAGGCAGTAGCACACTCTTCACACAGCTGCCTTGTTCCCTTTTACTTACTCAACTTCTATTGCTGTCTCTTATCGGCTGTTTAATCTCATAGCATCAACCCTACCAATGTCTGCTCTCACATTCAGAAATACCTACCCTGGCAGGGACAATGGAATGTATGGGACAATGTCAAATTCAAACACAGAGAAGGTAAATCATGATATAAGATCTGTGAGCATCAGGGGCAGCAAAGGAAGAGCTCCATTGTCTCTGTAGGCTGGCAGAACTGTACCAGTTCCCCAGCCTTACTGAGAGCCCATCTATGAAAATTGCTTCAGACCAAAAGAGTACAACTTCAGCAACTCAAGTCAATGCTCTGCAGATTTAAAAATAAGCACCACCTATCTTGAGCAGGGGAGCTGTTATATCATTGAATGGAGCACTTTTTCTCATGAGTGGAACACATTTTTATTTTGTCACATCATTTGTAAATCTCAGTAATGGTGTAAGATTTTTATCTCCAACCTTTTTTTCCATGTTGGGTTTTCAACAAGGTAAATGAAAAAGCCATCTCGCTTCGCTGAGTTACAGAGCATAACTTCAACGGTATTCTTTCATTTCCAACCTTCTGTTGCTTTTGACATAAATCTTGGGAGCTGGACTACTTAGAAAGCAGCAGGACACCCCAGTCAACATTTCCTATTCTTTCCTTTCCAAATATTCTTGTTTTCATTATAAGGTACTCTCAGAAAGGGGAAGGTTTTATTAATTTTTTTTTCTGCAATGCTACAAATATGAGGAGATCAAGAGCAAAACCCGTGTCAGACAAAATCCATAGCTGCTAAAAGTGATCCATTGAGTTGTGCTACATTTTTGCATATGTGTGTATTTAACCTCCTTGTTGCTACAGGATTTTTTTTACTCTCTCTTCCTCCTCTTCCAAGTGCTGATGGAGTTTTAAGATTCCAAGGCTAAGATATTTTAAACTTTAGTATTAACTGTATGTTTCCTCTGGGATATCCTAGGTAAACTAAATGCTGATTTTCTTGGCATGCTCTGCTAAAATTTTATTGGTATCAATATTTTCTGTGTCTCAGGTCACATGGCAGCAAAGTTCCTCCTGAAAGTTCAACAAAACCCACACTAAGAAAAAGACATTCTCCCCTCATTTTAAACCATTATAAATTAGGCTCTAGACATGTGGGAAATTAGGGGAATTATTACAATATGTTTATCTGTATGCAAGAACTGAACATGGGAAGGTATGGCCCAGGACTCCAAAGATCACAGTGTTTGAGAAAAATGAAATATGGAAGGAACATATCCCTTTTAAAGAAATATTTGTATGTACACGCAGATATGCCTATGTGTGTGAATACAGACGCATATCAGCCAAAACGTGATTGAAAAGTACCAAAGTGAAAACCCTGCAGAAAAGGTATGACAGAGAGATCTGACATCTGTCACTTTTTTATCATGTTCCCAGGCTGCTTTAAATGCAGCTGTAATACCAGACTACAAAAGGCAATTTTGAATGTAGTGTCTATTTTGAGCACATGCATGTACACATAAATGTTGGGAAGTGTGTACATGAATTGTGTCTTGTTCTGAGAAGACCTATCTACCCTTCAGTCAGATGTTGTACAGGTTCTCATAACTGTTATCACTAAGCTTTCCAGGTCCTTTGTGATTTTTGCAGCCAATAATTGGGTTGCTACGTTTGGTGGGTTTATGGCACCATATGCTCTCATGCCATGCATCAAATTAAAGGCATAACTACTACCAAGCACCCATGTGCATGTGGCATCTAGGGTTCAGAAAGGAAAAGAAGGAAACCTAACCACTTCTTCCACTGGGAACTGCCTGTGGGAGGCAAGACTGGGGGCTGAATTCAGGCATAAATCTGTTCCCAGTTAGGTGGGAATTCTCATTCCTTTTAGACCGTTTGAATCTTTCAGTAAGAACATTTCACAGGTTGACATTGTCTAAGAGTAACTAGCAGATATTTTAGAAAAAACAAAAACACCATCCCCCCCAAACCCAACCAAAGCATCTTAGTATGAAAATACAGGTAATTAATGGGAATTTATTTGACTATGTAAACAATCCTACTTGGAATAGATTCTGAATTTTGAGGCTGAACTATAAATACTTTACACACAACTTTCCATATGATCAACTTTCAGCTGCGGCCTGAGTGAATAACTGATCTGTTTCAGCTCACCCTTCCATCTGCTCAGCTCTGCCAGTGTTGTCTGTCTTGACATCCTGCTGTGCTGTTTCTCTAAAAACATGACCATTCATTATACCCTATTAGGTCCTTTCAGAAGGCTCAGGCTTTCAAGAATGCCTTTAGTTAACCTGGTAAAGACTCTAGAGGTTATGTAGTCTTTCATTGGAAAGAGGAGCTTTTGGAGTCCAGACAAGTCTGACTGTTGGAAATTAATTTACAGCTGCTGGTAGAGGAGGCACAAAGGTGTAAATTTGTGATGGGAAAAGGGAAATTTATTATATTTAATTTTATTTAGTTTAAAGACATTAGTAAGTCATATGTGCTTCTCAGTCCTGTGGTCAATGTCTTGGTGGGGGAAGATTTCTTACTGAGTGCTCTTTGGGAAAGGGACTTCTTAGGGGCTTTCTTATGTAGTAGAAAAATATCTAACAAGTTTCTGTTACAACTGAAATGACATCACAATAGAAAAAAGCTCCACCTGGGAATTTTCTGTAAAGAGGTTTGAAGGACTTTCTAGAAAAGTTGATAAAGGAATCTTCATAGTCAATGTCCACAATTTATCATGTTGAGAATGAAATCTCACATGCAAAACAGCCTCAGATGAGAAAAAGGAACCATCCTAACAACGCTAATCATCAAGAACTCTCAATGCCCAGCACTATACTCTTCCAGAATGCAAATTATTCTAGGTTTATTTCCAAGTGTCAAAGCCCTGTATAGGATCGGATGCTTAAGTCTAGATTGCCTCTCGCATGGGACATCTCTCATCCATGCTCACAAGTACTCTAAAAGTTTAGGTGTCCCCATGTGCTCATGAGTGCTCCCTGGTACATCAACCCTTTGGAAGTTTCTGTTGGAATGGTAACTGAGGAAATCACAAGACTGCATTATTTATGGAGATCATCTGGTCTCACAGTTCACTATGCAATATGGAAACAACATGTAGCTGGATATCAAACATCATGACAGCTGCAGAGGGCCCATCTTTTTCCAATATCATTGCTTCGAGGGGGGAAAATGTCTCCTTTCTGAGCTCTTCTGGATCACTGATTTGACTCGGCCTGCAAGGAAGGTCTGCAAATCAAAAGGTATCATTGAATGGTTTGTGAGTTATTTTGTGAACAAAGTACAGATCATTAAAGCCAAGTTCCCTTCTGTTTCTAATCACTTCTCCCTTAATTTAATCCCTTTACAGTAAGAGAAAATACAGAATGAGTGAATGGTAGAGTCTACAGAGCAATGGTCATGAAGGTGAAACAAAGAGTAGCTGATTTCTGGTCAGGCCTGGACTAGACTCAAGGCTAACTGTGTGGTTGACAAAATGCAGGTAGCTCTGAACTCAGTTATCACATTCCTTAGTGTGTAGGGAACACGGATTAAAATGGTAGGAGTAACACAGATCTGAAGAAATCCAATGATCTGATTGACTCACATCAGTCCCTAATTTGCTGTTTCTAAATATGATCACTGGAAAAAGCGGTAAAGTTGGCAATGTGCTTCTGTTGCCCATGGCAAAGAAGCCGCACCCTTGAGATTCATCATTTGGAGCTCTGCTGTCTTTATAGTTTGAGTGCATGTGGTACAAAGGCAAGGCCTGGCAAGTTGAGGAGAAAATAAAGGAAGGCCTGTGGCATACCCAGAAGGGTCACAACCCTGCCTAAGTTTCTGAGCATAGCCATTTCATAGAAAGAACGGCAGTAAGAGGGTTACTCTTATCTCAGGCAGTCCTGAGAGGATAGTTTCAAAGAGATCCTAAATTCTATGGCAGTGATAAAGCAGGCCAAAAGTTGTTTCAGGACTTTATTTTTCTTCCACCTTGACAGCTTTCTATGCCTTAAAGAGATACTGAGAAAATCTGTGTAAGTTGCTACAGAGCAGACAGAAGACATGCTGCTCCTTTTGTTTGCTTATGCCTTCTGGACTATGCCAAAAAAAAGATGTGAACTTGTTACTTTGCAAATTCTTCCCTGAGAAAGCACTTGACTGATGTTGAAGTATGACTACTTGGCTTCCTAGGCTGTCAATTCTGATTTACCAGTTCTGCGCTCTTGGTTCAATTCTATAGGCAAAGGGGGCAGCAATAACGGTAGTAGCACAAATACAATGAAGCTGAGGGTGGCTTTAGGGTGGGATAACATTCCACATACAGTAGTCAGTCTGACTTCTGGGTAAAGGAATTCCTAGAAAAAGAGAGAATTGCTGTTTATCTGCCTTTCTTTCTGTATGAAGACTGTTGGGGAAAAAGAGCTCTTTATTCCTGTTCACCTCTGTTCTCATCACAGATGTTTGTGCCCTGGTGAATATTCTTCAGTGCTGCGGTAATCTCAATTTCAAAGGCCGCACAGACAAGTCTTCCGCTTCTCTGAGACCTTCCCACTAACAGATCTCTCTGTTAAGCTATTCTATGTCCCCATAGCTTCCTTTCCTTAACTACACTGATCCCACCTTCTCAGACTGTGTGAAATCACTCCTTTTAAACAGGATTTTTATTTGACATCTCATATAAGGAGGAGAAGGAGTTGCATGCATGCACTGTCCCATCTTCATCCTGTGGGTTTTTTTGGACTCACCCACAGACATTAATGTTGATAACATTGTATTTCTATGTGGCATTTCTTAGCCACATTTATGTGCTCTTGGCCACACACCATGCGACTGTGGTGGTGAATGCATTACAAGACATAGACAGAGATGGAAGCAAGAGAATTAAAAAAAAAAATGTGAAATGGAACTGTAGATAGATTTGACATCCCAACATTTCCTCATCCCTCAGCAGACACATTTATTATTTGTACATTTCCGGCACTGTAGAAAATGCCTTTTCCAAATTCTCTGCATTGAAACGGGGATAGTTTGACCAATGAGGGGGATCCCAACATAATTTGTACAGATCAGACCTTCAGCTCTGAAACCTCTAAGCCACAAATATGTCATGTGTCTACAGTTATCATACTTAAGAAACAAAATGTGGCACTCTACCAGCTTCAGACTGGATATAAAGGCCATATTACTGTCATCCAATCCAGAAATTATGAAGGCTCCTATCATTGAATATCACTAAAGGAGTCAGCAATCAGCCTCAGCAGGCTGGGTGTGAAACACAGATATTTTCATTTAGATGGGAACTGTTTTGTGTTCAGACCTCTTGAGTTCCTCCAAGTTCTAGAGGTCCTGAACTTGAGTCTGATGCAGTATGTGTCAGCAGGTCTTTCTGCTAAGTCCAGAGTGCTTTGGATGGACAGTGCTAGCTTTGAACTGGGCAAAAGTCTGAAAACTTTGCATAAAACAGGGCAGCTTCAAGCAGGAGTTAAATGCAGTCAACTGCAGCCCTTTTCCTGACAGTAGAATAGGACTAACCACTATTAGTCACACTTGCAGAACAATTAATACATTTTTCCTTTGCTAAACAAATGCAATTTGCAAGATTAAACCATACAAAAGGGTGGAGGGTTTTTAACACATGCCAGTTGTATTTGATTTCTCTGTTTCCAGATGGCAGCGAGTACAGAACGAGGCTGCATTTCTCGGTGTGAACATGAATCTCCATCTGCAGCCTCTGTATGCCACAAATCCTGTGACTCATTCAACTGCTTTGCACTGGCTGGGCTACTGCTGGGTTTGCATAACCATGTTCTCTCAGGACTGGGTCCCCAAGTGCTCCAACAGACAGGCCCAGATCTGCACATGGTTAAGTCAGAAGGCAGATCTAAGCACATCAGGGATCTTTAACCAAATCTAACAACAGCCACTGAATTCAGGATTCAGTTTCTGTCTCTGAAAGCCTATCTGTCCTAAAAGCTCTTAGAATAATGCCCAACACAACCAACTGACCTGCCTGCCCTTGTTTTACACTCAGATTGAAGACCACTTTTTAAAGTTTTGAAACCATTCTGATTCCCAGAAATGTGAATGAAGACAGGTCATGCCCATCTACACACAGATGACCTTCTCATCTGTTTTCTTCAGCAAACTGTACTGGTCCATCCAAGTGTTGTGTAGGTCACTACAGAGAGGAGTTGTCCCCACCCTTTGTAGGACCTACCTCCTTTGAATGAGAGGCTTGCCTGCAAGAAGAATGGATTGTTTCATACCAGTAGAATCACCAGACACAGGCAGTGATATAACAGTTCTTCTAAGGCATTTCCTAACACTCCTTTAATAAAAAGTACTGAAATAGTTCATAAGCATGGACTTATGTGAGTACAAGTCTCTATTCATGCAGGTGCATCACTTCCATAGCTGTTTGGACACCTGTCCCCATTTGTATGTTGGTGAATTCTGCTGAAGTCATACAAAAGAATGAATAAAACATCATCTGGTCTTCCAGCTCTACCCCATAGAAGTTTTTTTGTCTCCGGTCACCCATTCCCATAATACTGTCATTTTCCTCACTCAGTGAGAAGTGATATTGTTTTAATTTTCATGTGTTACTGTAGCTTGAAGGAGTCTATTCATGTGTCTGTAATCCACAGAGGTAACTCAGGATGAAATAACATTTTTATTATCTAACCATCAGTGATGGGCAAAGGTAGAACAAGTGCATTAGATAGAAGAGTCTGAACCTCTATCTTTTAGCACTAGCTTAGTCTTCAGACCTTGTTATCTCCATGGTAAATGGCGATCTCCCCATACTGGAGATATATCAATGAAGAGTTCTTAAGTTTCTCTATTCATGGGAGATACAAGTGGGAGAAACTTGACAAATATGCATTTGTATGTTTGTGATATAGAAAGATGACCAGCTACCATGGAGATAGCAGGCCTAAAGACTATCTGACTGCTGTCTAATGCCCAGCCTTTGCAAATGCCAACCAACTACCTTCATGAAAGGGGTGGACAACTAGGTGTGGCTGTTGCGTCCCCTCTCTGTTCACTAGCTGGTGCAAAATAGAAATTCACACTAATTTCCAAAGCAAGAAAGGCCCAAGTGGCTTTTGGGTGCTGCTAGGAGCCTGCCAGCACACATCACATGACATGAGGCTTCAGATGGTGGGGGCTTTATTCTGCACACCGCTACAGAGGAGCACAGTGCCTGTGGGAATTCATGCCTTGGTTGGTTTTACAAGGCTCTGAATGTTAAGACTGAATTTATAGAGTTATCTTATTGTTGTTTTCTCAGCACAGTGGCTCCATCTGTGAGAAAGAGGGCAAGGAAGCAACTAGAACATTAAAAAGTATTGTATTTATTGGGTCCTGCAGTCATCAAGAAAGTGGGAGGCAGAAAAAAAGTATCCTCTCAGGAGAGATACAGATTAGACTTTGAGTCAGTCCTACAGCCAGCTGTTTTAAAATCCCCAAAAGGGGCTTAACTATTTAAAAATGATTTAGCTGGTGAAACTGCACCATATGAATTACTTGGTAGAATTAAGGAGATGAGAATGATGAGGAAGAAGTGAGGGGCTTTATCGACTCAGCACTAAATGTTCAGCTGAAAAAGGGAGGGCAGGCAAGGGCTCATAGATGGCTGTGATCTCCAAGCGATCCACGAATGTTTATTGGGACGTCATGTCTCTGACCCCAGAATGGGATGCAAGCCAATCTGTATAAAAAGATACTCTTATATTCCTGGCATAGTTTTGTGGTGAGCAGAATCTGCTGCATGTATATTTTGTTTCAGGTTGCAGGGCCCTGTGTGGGAGTTTTATATAATGTCTCTCAATATTTATTTGGTTAAACTTTACAATTATGATCTTTAGAGAAAATGATTCTCAGATGCTGGATTCTGCCTGTATAATTTGAATGAGATTATGCACACACACAAAGACAATCTCTTACTCATACACATCAGCAACTCTATCACATATGCCTCTCCAGCCCCCCATTTCTAAGTATCTCTGATAAGATATTTATCCTCACAGACACTATATGGGTAAACCAGTGACAGTCTCCCCATAACAGATTGATACACAGACACGCTGGCCCAGATGCAGACAGTCCTACAGTTCAGTGTCTCCCTGGGGTCCTTGTAGTTAGTGAAGACAAACCAGTATGTCCAGAAGGTGTCTAAGCCCACCAAAGACCTGAGCTGTCTGCGGAAAACAGAAACTTCCAGGAATCTTTACTGGTTCCCTGCAGAACCAGTAAAGCACAAAAGTTTCCGCAGTTGATGTCAACATATATATGTCCAGACAAAGTTAAAGTCACCACTATAAGTGAATTTTTTTCCCCCAGACTTCCTTGTCTCTTTGTCTCCTCTGCAAGGATCCCCATCTACAGATCTGATTTGGATCAGGGAACACATGCCTGCTATTGCCTGATTTCATACAACTTTTCTAGAGCATTTGAGAAGACAAGTGAAAGGTGTCTACAGTTAAAGAAAAAAAAAAGAAAGTTCAAACTGGAAAGATTAATGTAGGAGAGGGACTGTGTTGGCTGACAGGATGAGGGCTGAGAAAACATAGCCATTGGTGGAACAATAATTTAGCTAAATACCTACTCTGCTGTACATTTCAGCACAGTGGGAAGAGGGATGTTCTCCAACATGAAAAAGATCCTCTGCTTCTTAAGCATTCCAGACCACAGAAACTGGAACAATTTGCTCATAGAATGATGGTCAAACACATCCAAGAGTACTCCATCAGTAATGTAGAGACACCAAACATATTCCAAACATTATCTCAGCATGTTAGTCTGCTCCCTGTTGCTTTCTGCAGTTCTAAACTCGTATCATCACAATTGTGCTCACTGGGAAAAGCCTCCAGTGTTGTGCTTCACCCCACCGTCTCTTCCATGTGGAGTTCCCTGATTTATGAGCTCTTCACAAATTATTTAAAGTAGGTTAAAATAATAAAAGTCTACTCTTCTACTTCCTTCTTCTATATATAAATATACCCAGAAGATTAAAGGAGATTACTGTATCATTTTGGGTGCATGAATAATAAAACTGTCCAGCGCTTGAGAGATTAAACTGGGTATGGGCTGGCTTTTCTTGGTGGTAGTTGAATTAGCTCAGATGAATGATGAAACAAATGTGTGCCATGCAGGCCACCAGAACTGGAGTGGCTTAGAACAAGCCAGGGCAGGCAAGCATGTGGGTCTAGTCACACGAGTGAGAACAATAATGTCTTTACCGTTCACATGTAATTGAAGCAGCCAAAGATCTGTCAGCACAGTAGTTCTCATTAAACATAAGCATTTGCCAATGGTGAGTGGAACCTGGCATTTCCCAGACAGAGGTATGTGCGCAGACAGTGTGTGCTGCACACACACACTCAGACTCAGGTTTCTGGGAAGCATCAATCCATACAGCTACTTGGTGCAGGCCCTCAAGACCAACATCTTTGGTTTATACATGGCTTACTGCACACTTCTGTACAGTGTGAGCACAGCCAGTCCAGAGCTTCCAGGAACCACCGAGCTTCTGGTGGGCACCAGAAATTGTTGGGATTTTCAGATGTAATGGAGGTATGATCAGTTTATTTCCTTCAAGCGTTGCATAGTAGCTCTCTGCGCTGCCTGTTGGGTAAGGAAACCCTAGACCAATAGCAAAAATCCTCAGATTCCACCAAAAATGACTGCCAAGTAGAAAATAAGCATCTGTCTATGAAAAGACAGATGTGAAGTTACCTTAAGCTGTTGCACAGATGCTAGGGACAGCAAAAAGAAAAGTTAGGCTCTAATCACTACTATGTTGTGTTACGTTTCTTCTCGCATTGCCATGTGGTAGGAGGGAGAAGGAGAAATCAAATATCCTGAAGTTGAGTTTAGGTCATCAGGAGTCTTCAGGGTTAATGGGAACTGTTATTGTTGAGATGCCAGGGAAAACTATTTCAGACCTATCAGCTCTGCCAAAAAGAGCAAAATCAATCAAACATTTGAGTTCCTGTGTAGGAAGTAAAAATAATTATTCTGTTATTTATTACTGTAAAAAAGTTTCATTTCAGCCAAAATGTCTGAAAAAAAAGCATTCAAATTTTATGCGTTTGTGACTGTAGAAGGACTTGAGTTGGATGGTTTAAAGAGTCCCTGTGTATGTGTGTAAATGTCACAACATGCCAAATAAACAAGGGTATGAGGAGTCTGAATACGGCTGCATTTGAACTCTGGGAAAATTCAGATTCATGGCCTGCTTGTATTTTGGCACAACAAACTGAGTCAAAGTCTTTACCCAAACACATCCAGGACTGTGAAAAGTTCAACCCTGCATCCAGTTTCTGCTTCCATGTCTGTTGCTGCCCTAAGCAAGGATGAAATGGGCTGCACAGGCTTTTTGTGTGTCACAGATGGACCAATATTTTCAGCTTCAATTTGGAAGTGCCTCTTGTGCAGCTTCATAATGAGCTGTTTCTATAGCAGACGTCAAAAGCTAAATTAAAGAAGTTTATTTTCCATCCTGGACTGAGTACTTCCTGAGAAAAACAAACTCTTATGAACATTTAAATCTGCATGGTGACCTATGTTGCTCCAGTGGTAATGCTTTGCATTGCTAAGAGAGAAACCAGGACCTGATTTCCAGTCTCATCTTTTCCTTCCCACACCACTGGAAGCCAAGAGTTTTGCTGAGCCAGCACTCCTGGACTTTCAAGGCACTGAGGGAGACCCTCCACTGGTGAAGTTGATCAGAAAGCCATAAATCCAATCATCTGCTGAGCTGCTGTGCACATCCCAATGCTTAGCAGTGTCCCCTCTGGCTGATGACACGTCTCCACAGTTTTTCTTGGAGGGCTCTTCCTGTAGGAGCATTGTTTTTTCAGGCAGAACACCTCTAGCGGTTGCCAATGGTAGGCTCTCACCTTCTACCAGAGTGGGCTAGAAAATAATGATTTCCCCACTAGTTTGCTGAGCAGCCATACAGTTTAGTAGAAAAATCACATAAGAGCTATCAAATTCTGCAGAATGGTTCAATAAACATAGGTGACAACCCAATTCCCTCTTACTTCTATGGAGAGCTCTAAAATAACATATGTAGATCCTCTGGGCATCATCCTTATTCTTTTAGATGAGACTCTGCCACAAAAACATTCAAAAAAATAAGTGTTAGGGTTACTGTATTCTCAGTTTGGGAAGATCACTGGGAATTGATCCAAGATTGGATCTTACTTCAGGGAAGATTTCTTCAAGGGGAAGTTCCACATGGAACAAGTTCCCTAGGGATGGAAGAGCTCTTGGCTTTTGACCACTGCTTTTATGAGATGTATCTGGAGAGGCCACAGTGAGCTATAAAAGATACCTTACCAGAGTATGCTTTACAAGGCCCATTTTCACAGTGATGGCTACCTCCAAGGCTATGCAGTTAAAAGTGTGTATTCACCTCCTTGAAAATCTGTGCTGTCTTGACAGTCTGCTCCAGTTCTGCATGCACAGATCTTTTAGTTATGTTATGGATGACCCTTTACATTGTTTTTAATGACTTTATGGGAATCTGGGAAAACATCCAATCATTCATGGTTGAAATATTGCACTTTGGACTTGGTACCAATACAAGCAACCTTGTACTTTATAAAACTGACTGGGAACTGGTTCCCTACCCCTTTTACTCTTCCAAGAACTACAGCCACCACAATAAAGTAGCAGTAGAATTTATGATCATTTACAGTAAGTAGAAACAAAGTGCTTCTGGTATCCCATCCCTGGTGTTAGATATTTTGCTTAAAGCATTGAGACTCCTATGAAATGCTTCATGTACAGTCACATGCAAATATCTACCAGGCCTTTAAAACTGCTTTGACCTGCCCAGAAAGTAACAAAAATATCTTTGCAGTCGCAAAATAACACAGGTTAGCTCAGATCAAGTCACCCAGAAATGCGGCACTGCTGACATGGCCTATAAAGATTCTCTCTCAGCTGTTTTTTTACTTCTTTGCCATCAGTATGTTTTATAAAAGTCACTCTTCATAGTAAGGCTCTCTTATACATCCAGGTGAGCTCCTCACAAATGCAGAAGCAACTTTAAAGTAACCTGGATAGAGATGAAGGCAGGTGGTCTTTAATTTCAGAAAGAGCTGAGAGAGGGACACCTTCCCAGTTTGAGTGATAGTTCTGCAATTTGAGTTAAGACAAATACAGCTCCCAGCCCATTGCTCCAGTATATGGACTGTTTTTAAAAGAGGGAGATGTTATGTCTGTCAACCTGCCCAGAAATCCTTTAGCCAGCAAAAGGAATCTGAAACCGAGATTGTCAAAAGCCAAAAAAGAATGTTTTGCAAAGGTTTCAGGGGTGTTGGGACTGGGGAGAGGAAGAAAATTCTTAGAAAACATAGCTGGGAAAACAGACTAGCCATTGACTCGTAACAAGAGCTTAATCTGCTGCAGTCAAGCATAAATGTGTGGGTTCCCAGGGCTGTGGCTTGCTGGACAGAGTGGCCAAATGGAGGAAGTGTTGCCCCTGGGATTGAGCATGTAATATGGATGTGCTGAATTATGTGGGGGAGGCAAACTCCTCTGCTGTAGCTCCTGTACGTTCTGGTACTGCAATTCAGGAACTTCTATCATAAGGACTCAACACTCCAGAAAAAGTTTGGTTTGGTGTGTGAGTAGAAGAACTGGGAAGCAGCCATGACCCTAGGCAGCATCCTTTGGAAAGTACACCAGCATGAACCTTCCTGCTCCCACAGTGCCAGGAAGGACTTTCAATGCCTCCCCAGGCTCATAAGCCCTTCTCAGCCTAACTGGGGGTGATGAGCCTTAAAGGCTTGCCTTTGCCCTCTCAGAGGAGCTGAAGCAAGTACTGCTGAAGCTGGTCCCTCTGAGATGTCCCCTCATCACTGCAAAGAGATTCATGCTGCTTGCAAAAGTACCACCACTGCTGCCTAGGAGCAAGCAGTAGAATTGAAACACATTTCACAGCTGCCTATAAGGCATGTCATTCATTTTACAAGTAATTGTAAAACAGGAAATTCAAGGGAGATGCCTATGACAGTCTGTGGAACTAGAAATACAAAATGCAGAGGTTCAGTTGATTGTTTTGGGATTTTCTCTCCAATAAAGATTTCCTTTAGATGTTTACTGATAATACAGCTTCTGTGCCACACACAGATCTCACAGCTCAGCACTGATCAAATAAGCCTTTTCTCTCAGCAGTGCTTCCCAGAGCCACTGGTCTAAGCACCTCATCAGCAGTCACTAGCCACTACAGCAAGTGTGGGATGAGTGCTTCATTATTAGATATCCAAAAATGAGGAAACTCAGGCACTGAGCAGTGAAGAGCCCCAGGTCACAAGGGGTTTAAGAGCAGTGCTGGATCTGAAACACAAGCACCTCACATAAACGGTGTAATTCAGTGTTTCCCAAAATGCTTTATGATTCTATGTGTAGGGAGATACGAGGAAAGGGTGAAAACAGGAAGGCCTCTTAAGAGCTGCTTTAGAGACTCATAGTCTCAGATTCTCAGAAATAAGTGGCTGTCTAAATACACCTAAAGTGAAGCACCTAAGGCCCTAGCTAATAACTTTATGAAGATATCCTTGAAAAAGGAAGGTATAACCTATGATGCTACATATATTGCCTGTTTGCTTATATCTATCCTATAGGGTTTAAACACTGTCTGCTATAGTATATACAGTAAGAAAAACCTATAATAGATGTAGCAATAATAAGGCAGCAGTGGTAACCTGAGTTTGAAGAGAGCCTGAAACAGTAGTTCCAAACTGCTCCTTGCCCTCAGGCCTTGCTTTTTATTGGTTTCACCACTTTAAGCATAAAAAGAAGCCCATCATGAAGTGCTACAAAAGCTGCTCTACAAGCCTTTGTGAATTCACATACTCGGGGGGCGGGAGGGGGGCGGGGGGAAGGTGGAGTGCTTTCACCTTGTTTTGAAGAGGCCTGGCTTTCAAAACTTTGAGAAAAACTTAGTCCTTAAATCGTGCCGTCTCTGCAACACACAATTATGAACTGACCATGCAGGTTGATTTTTTTCCTCTTTATTTATGCATTTTTGAAGTCTGCTCTACTAGTTCTGATATTGTTCTTTGAAAACTGTTGTCATTAGCTTTAGAGTTAAATAACCTGAAAGTGAAATGGAGTGGCCCAAACTGACTGATTTTATTTTCCTTTTTTCACCAAATGACCCACAACACCATGATTTGGTCCGAAAAAATACAATTCTCTCCCTCTCTCTCCTAATTTCTCCTTGTGACCACTGGGGGGAAAAAAAGCCATTCTTTGTGCAGGTCTGACTGATAAACTCACCTGCAAGTGACCTCATGTTTCTATGGCTGATTTGAAAGCAACACGTTTAATCCAGAAATGCTCTTTGTTCATGGTCCTTCTATAGTACACAGAAATAGTTTGCTAACAAATCTCTCTGCAAAAGCAAGCAAAATCCTAGAAACTTGCTCTGACTGCTCTATAGACACACAGGAACTTGTAGATTTTTCTTGGCAAAACTAACCCATGGCTCCAACATAGTGAAAACAAAAGTCGTAACAACATATCAGAGGGCAGGAAAACTCAGAAAAAAAAAATTCTTGCAATTCTTGACATGATTTTTTGCTTTAAAAAGCCTTACTCATAAAGCATGCTAGTAATTATGCATTTGCACATTATTATTCATTTAAACACGTTAAAAAACCCACTGTCAACCAAAAAAAAAAGTATATCCATGACTTAAAATTACCACCAGTCTTTATTGGACTTTTGCATTGGCTTTGTCTTAGAGAAAGCAGATATTTGACTTTAGGGGCTAATTAGGGCAAATTAAGGGTTGTTACCCTTCCTATCTCAGGAACAGAGCCCTCAGGTTGGTCAAGCTTTCATTTTGGAAACCAAGGGCCCTTGTAAAATTTCTCTCTTAAAAAACTCCCTCATTCTCCAGCAGTGCCCTGATTCTCAGTGAATCCTGCAGGTGGACAACTTGGCCTCTTTCAGGATAATTTGTGTGTAAATGCTAGGGTTCGTTCCAAAACTAGGGGACACTTTGAAACAATGTTGTGATGAAAAGAAAAAGAACCAAAGCAGTTTTGAATAATTGAGTCAACAAGACATTTGAGATTTCCCATGGTATCTAAAGCATCTTCATGGGGCAGACAGACATCACAAAGACCTAGGGGAGACCCACAATTATCTGAATGGCAGCTGGAAGCCCCAGGTGTACCTTATGCCACTGAACGCAGCTGAATCCTATTGAGACCCACTGAGTATCATGGTCACATATTTTTTTAATAAAAAAAAATAGGCCCGGTAAAGCCCTTTCTCTTGGTTAGAAGAAATCTGTCGGATTCCTTCCTGAGGAGATGGCAATTTCTGTTCCTTTTCGTTAGCCTTCAATTTTCATTAGCACTCTTATGTGGAAGGAGTAATAAAACTGCCTTAAATATTTCTCCTTCTCTTTCCCTTCCCCAAAAGCAGCAGTACAAGTCGCTGCTTCATTAGCAGACTGTTTATAACAAAAGGGCTTGTTAAACACCAACCTGCCCTGCGGATAATTTGTTAAACTGCTCCTGTGGTCAGAAGTATGGTCAGGCAGTAATGTCCTGGTGCAGTTAATCACCAGTCAGCAGACACACGTAATGTCTTTTGCAAAGGAGGCCTTCGAGGTACAAGATGCCCTGCAAACAGGTTTCAGGAGGACTGGAAAGAAAAGACACTTTCTGAGAGACTGTAGGGCTGTTCCAAATCACATAACATGACAGCTGCTCTTCAGTTATGGTTTCACTATTTCATGTCAGTGGCATAGGCTATACTGTAAAAACAGCTCTTTCTTCCCCCTGCTAGTGCCTTGTTCACATTATAAATTTTAGCTTCATCCAGCTTCTAGCTGAGGGACTTAGAACCAGTCACAAAGGTTAAAAAACAGAGTGGAAACAGCTAAAACAGGATTTAGGTGCTAAGACCAAAACTGTAGTCCAAAAACTCTACAGGTACCTAAACCCATAGGTTTTTAGAATTTGGCAGGGTCCTCTCTAGATTTGGCAGTTTCCCATACACCTGCAGTTTTGCTACAGCCCAACAGCACTTCTCTTTTGCCCTTCAGCCCCATCAGTCTTGGATTCCCCCCTGCAAAGCTTCACCAGAAGAGAAGGGTGCCACACAGCAAGGTTGAAGGTCTCCTGAAGAACCTCTTGGGTAAGGAGGTGACTTGCTGTTCTGGCGTTTTCTTTTAAAATAAAAAAGAGAGAGTCCAGATGAGATTTGCTGGAGAACAGAAATTGGTATCTCTCCTTATGAGGAGATCCTGAGACCCACCTGTCGCATGGTCGAATTTGGAGTGGGGCAGGAAATCAAATACTCCTTACTAGTAGTGCCCTACTTAGAAGGTAGATTTTGGGGTAGATTTGAGGGTTTTTCAGCCCTGGGGGGTTGAATTCTGTGATGGGAAGAAGGCCTTTAAAAAGTGGGTAGGTGTACAAGGACTTCACTAACATAACCCAGGAAGCTGAGAATCAGCCTTCAACTTAGAAGGACTCTTCTGAGTTGCATGGCAGCAGTGGGTTTGCTACTATCCCTCACTGTTTCTGGGCATGGACCTGTGCCCCCCAGTGGGAGGAAAGACTGGCAGAAAGAAGGTAGTTTAGAAGAATGCCAGAGTAAGAAGACAAAGAAGAACAATACAAATATTCTTCATTCTTCGTACTATCAAGACAGTGAGGTTTTTGTCTTCCAAAATATCTGAAGAAACAGATGCTACACTTGCTCTCCATGTCAGAATTTGACCTAGATAAATCAGAGAAGGCTTCTGATGTGTTCTTTCCAGTAGGGAAGACATTGCAGCTGCTCCAGCTTATTCTGGTCTTTACTCCTGAGGTAGGATCAGCTACTGTTTGAGGTAAAGCAACAGCTTCTCCCAGGTTGTCTTTTCTTTAATTTCACCCATTTTTTCAGAACAAAAAAGCCACTTAGAGAAATATTAATAACTGTTGTTTAAAGAAAAAGCTATTTGAGATGTTATATAAATTGCATAAGCCACTGCATGATTTCAAAATCACATTATTTGCCTTATTGGAAGGCGTAACACTCTCTCTGAAATGAAAGTGGCAGGACACAGCAGAAGAGGCTCTGAAGAGCCTGAATATAACATCGGCTTTGCTTTCTTCCTCCCTCTCAATTCTGAACAAATATAGGCAGTATTTTCAACAGGGTTAAGTATGCAGAGGCTAGGCCAGGTTGCGAGCAGACCTAACTTCTCATTCATGCATCAAGGAGAAAAAGAAAGCATTGTATCCTGAAGCCTTCGAAATGAAAAGCACTTCAGGCTTGGATTTTGCACAGCCACCTGCTTCTATTAGCTCTAAGGAAAAAAAAGGCAGGTTCGCATAATGTTTTTCACTGCAAGCACTATCTGCCTAAATACGGCAAGTACTCACTCTGTGCTCTTCATGCACGCCTCAATGAGTTACCGGAGCTGAAAACCCCTCGCAGGTGATTGCACTTAATGACTCACTTAAACAATTCACTGTGTAAGGGTGTGAAGCTATCTGCTTTTATTCCTTGGAGAGCTACTGAATTCATTGTCATGGCAAAGATTCCTTGCCTACATTGTAACAAAAGAGGAGGAAAGACAAGAGAGGCTACAATTAAAATGGACACACTACCTGAGTTATTACAACTTTCCATCTTTCCTGGCAACTCCTGTCTCCTCAAACCCAAAACAATCAAGGTGGCACCCAACATGTTCCTCACTACACCCTCATGACATGATCTGAAGATCCCTGAACATCCTCTTCCCTTATCAGTCTCAGGGAAAGACAAGCCCAGGAAGCATGGGGAGGTCCAAATAAGTGGCAGTCCTGGAGGTCCTGGCTTCTTGAAAACTACTTGGATCTTCAGTAGAGCTAGGATAAGAGCTGTTTCTATACCTTGGATCACTACAGCTTCCTAAGAACTGGCTCTAAGACACCCTGTATGACAGGAACCTCCCAAAACATCACCACAGGTTAGTTCTGAACTAAAAGATTAAAGCCAGAAGGGTATTCTTGTGTCCTCCATCATCATGTCTTCAATTTCACCCAGATACCTCTAAATGAAGTGCAAAGACTGAGATTAGCCCTAAGCACCCTTTTCTGAGGAGACTAAACTCTCAGTCATAGATACCCAGGTGCCAAGAACCCAAAGCCTCTGCAAAGTCATAAAGATAATGTCGACATGATTAGATGAACCACCCCAGGGTGTGGAATCTCCTCAGCTCCTCTCCACCCTTAGCTCTGCTGATCAAATATAACTTTGAGTGAGTAAGATACAGCAGGGAGGCATCCAAAGTAGACAGTAGTCTGTCTCCATAGTGCTACAAGATGGTGCTGGAGCCTCAGTGACATGCCTTCAGGTATAAGGGATCTCTCATGTGTGAGGGGAAGGTGAGATGGTAGAGCAAACCCCTGTGACATACTGAATTTATTATTTATCTGGGGAATGGCAAACAAACACACACCCAGTGTGTGGAGCTAAGAGGATCTTAGTGTATCCCTCAGGACAGCTGCAACTCAACCAACCTGGAGAAGACTTTTGGCTTGAGAATTAAATAGTTCTCAGCAACATAAATGTGAGTTCATGCCAAATGATGAGTATAGTTCAAGCAGCAGGCAGAAGCAGCTCTGGAGCACCCAGCTACTCCAGGTGAAATCTTCCTCTCTGAGAATCCCCAGACCATAGGCCTACATATGCCACCTCCCATCTTCACCTGTCTCCTTTATGTTTCAGAGCAATGACTTTTATTTGCGATCAAACCTTGTTTGAGTGACTTATTGTGAAGCTTTCTGCACTCGCCATTCTACAAAGCCCACAATGACCCTAGAGGGGTTTCAGTGGATGCCTCATTCCCTCTCCTATACAGTCAACACTTCACAGTGCTGACTGCACACACGGTGTGACCCCCCTGTCCCTTCACCAAACAAGGGCTTTGGACAAGTAGCAAGGGGAAATGTTTGCTCAATTGTTGCCCATGTTTAGGATCTCAGCCAACTTCTCAGATTCTGACTCCCAAGTCCTCCAAAATGTCAGGGACTTACCCCACTCTCTCAGGCCCTGGCTGGGATGGAAAGCAGAGTATTTGCTCTGACAGAAAGCTCTGGCTAAATACTGCCCTGAAATAAAGGGGGCCAAAAAATATCTATCTTCCTCATCTAGCTGAAAGGCTCCCCAAAGAACTAGTCTATTAAAATGCACTCCTTTACTCAGTTTTTGCTGTGCATGTTACTGAGAGTCCAGATTTCTTTCAGCCTTCCAGTTTGGTCTTTGTTGTTGTTATTGTTGTGTTTTAAAGGAATCTGTTAGATATGAGAAACAGTATGTCTCAGCACACAGTGCCTGGCTCAGAAGTTCATAGGGGTGCCAGGCCTGGGAACGTCATTAGCAGACTTTTTTTAGAGAAAAGAGTTACTTAACCACAAAACTGCTCTGCTGATAATTTGTTTAACTGCTCCTGTGGTCAGAAGTGTGGTCAGGCTCACAGCATTCAGGAGCTGTTAATCACCTGTCAGCGAGCTCTTGCAGCTTCTTCTGCAATTGCGGCCCTTGTCGTTTGAGGCCCTGTCAGCAAGGGAAATGAACAGAGCAATATTCAAAAAGCTTTCAAGAGAGAGAGAGCAGAGCTGTGGCTGAATCTCATCTGTGGTGTATCTCATCTGGGAGTGGATTTAATTTGCTAACAGAAACCCCAGTTCTTACAGCAGTAAGGGACTGTGCAATTAGCATTATTTTGCAGCTGAATTTTTAATGAACACATACATCCCAGCTCTTTTTTTCTGTTACTCCACCTCATCCCTTACATCTGAACACATGGGCCAATTTCAACAAAACTGGACACAGGAGAGAAGTCTTATGCATATTATGTTCCTAGATCTCACAAGAACAGGGCAGACGGATAGAAGAGAGAGTGCTTAATGCCCCTCCTGGGAGAATACTTTCAGTGCAATCTCAGCTTTTATGTACTTGAGACAACATCTGTCCCGAGAGGAGTCCAAGTGCCCCAATTGCAAAAACACTTGAGTTCGCATCTTATTAGATACATCAGAGAACCCAGTGTGAGGACCCAGAGACCCAGACTCCTGGTGCGTTAGGACTGCTGTGGTTTTGCACTGGAGTAGGGCTTGGGGCTGAACCCAGATCTACCACATGAGTCTCTGCACTGAAAAACAGTCTCTGCTCCACAGACTTACAATCTGAAAGGAGATATGGGCCAGAGCACACCAGCGAGTGAGGGGAGGTGAAAATGGCTGAGGACGCTGATGAGCAGGTATGTGTGTTTCATTAATCAGCTCTAGTGATGCAGGACGAGAAAGAAGATGTGGTGTTTGACAAGACTGTCACCATGCAGGTTTGCTCTGGGATGATCCAGCATAGAAGCAGTTAAAAATGTTGTGATTGAGTCATCTGCTCACTTCATTTTCTCAATAGCTCAGGCAATTCCATACCTAGGCACAACTCTACTCCCTGACCCTCTCCAAATATCTGCCTCACCAATTAGACATGGGGTCTCCTGGAATATAAGGATCAGCATTAGTCTCCTTCTACCCACCCCTTCTTGTAAAACCAGCCTCAGACTTCTCCAGCTAACTCTCTCCATCCCAGACTTGATACCTTACCTCCAGGCAAGGTCTTGTCGTCTGACCACACTGCTTGGTGGACCTCACTGCACTCCTTGTCCAAGTCCCTCTTCCAGACGCTTCTGCACACCAGATACCATCAAGGCCTTCTCTCAAAACCCTTTATCCTGCCAACACCCACACAGAGACATCGTCTCTTCCCACTCTGTCACTGAGCCCTGTGGCTATCTTGCTTTAACCAGTGACTTTTGCTCTCCCTTGTGAAGCAGCAGCACTGACACATCTTGTACTTTCCCATTTCTCATCCTAGCTTGTCATCCCACTTCACAGGAGGGATGGAAAGGGAGATACGGCCAAATTTTTGGTCCATGCCCACATGTTCTGCACCATGGGCCCTGGGCCTATCGGCTCAGTGTGTTATGAAGGTGGAAAATGGAGAAGGAAAGACACAAAGGCTGGAAGCAATTTCCCTGTGCTACTCTGGTGCCCAATTTGTGATCTCCACTGTGGGGTGCCTCTTTCTCTGGGAATCACTCACTGAGGGTTACTAGATTCATTGCCTTAGGGTGCTTCAGGAGTCCCGCATGGTCCCTCAGACCATGCTGAAGAGCACAGCACACTTTACTGATGCTCACACACTCCTTATCAAGGAGTCATCTGAACCAGAGCTGGGTCCTGCTCTCTCCCCCCAGCACTGGAAAACTTCTCAGGGTCAAACCTGCAAATCAGAGACAGGAAAAAACAGTGCTGGCTATGAGAATTAAGAGCAGAGAGGGGAACTGCAGCTTCAAGTCTGTGTTAGAGTATGTTTTACTCTTTCCCTGTGGAAAAAGACGAAAATATGAAAGCTCAAAGTAAATGCGTATTTCCAAGAAAAATGCTATGTGATTAAGTGGTAAGTTTTGATCACTGGCAGTGGGTATTTCATCACACAGGAAATTACTGTTAAGGGTCACTGTACACTAATTAAGCTTTATTTGCTCCGAATCACCTCATCACACCCCACAGCATGTGCACTGCCTTAACTCCGACTCCTCACGTCCAGTTCTGGGCACGCACACAGAGAACTGCGGCAGCGATGCTGTGTCAGCCGTGCGGAGCACTGCTCCTCGGCCATGCTGGCAGACCACGCTGCGCAGGAGCTGCAAGCTCTGCTCCTCACCCCTACGGCCACGACTTGCATACATAAGAGCACCACCTCGTGTCTGTCCCAGAAAGAAATGCCCAGCTCTGCTGCTTTCTGCTGCGGCCTTTTGGGGCTGTGATCTGCCAGATGATGTATGTGCATTTTTTGAGAACAAGCATAACCTTGTAAGGAGCAAATCCATGGCTCTCCTCTCCTGATAAGCACTGCTCTTCCTTTACATGGAGTAGATGAGGGCAGTTTATTTAACCACTGTTTTACATAACACAATCAAACAGTGTGTATGAAGGCTCAGGGGGACATTTCGGGTTAACAGCTTAGCTCTCCTTGACAGGAATCAGTCAGTGAAGTTCGCAGCAGTGATTCTGGCAATTACCTTGATGTCCAACTAAGATGAGCTCATGTCAGTCATTGCTGGCTGCAATTTCCAAACGAGCTCTATCGTGCTGCTTTACTTCATAAGCTTGCTGCAGAGGGAAAAGTGGGCCATATGTTTAGAAGTCATCGCAAAGCCCCAGCGAGCCCATGGGAATCCGTACGTTGATTTTGACGGGTTTTAGACTGGGCCGTTACGCTCCAGCAGCCTGCTAATGCAGAACAGTGATTTCAGCGAGGCTGCGCTCAGGCACATGAGGCAGTGTTAGTGAACAGGTCGAATCAAAGTGACAGAAATAGATAAATGGAGAGTGACTTTGGGGGTAATTAGATACATCAGCGATGTGGGATTCAGACCAATACTCAGTGTGCACTGGAGACCCTCCCTGCTCCTCTGCATGGGGAAATCTTGTTTGGTTTCCAACTGGATGCAGGTGTATCCAGGTTCTGGAGCTGAGGGCTGTGGTGAATGCAAGCCTCTGAGTGAATATTTATCCAGGCTAGACATGAGCTAAAAGACATCTATTGTCTACACTGCTCTGGAAGCTTCTGAACTTAATTTTCAGAACAGCCAGTAAGCAGAGCCATGGGAACCAGATCCAGTCCCGCTCTGCTGGATTTCGAGGCCATTGGGGACTTACAAGCATCTCGGTTGACCGCCTGCAAACCTGAGTCGATAAACCTCCAGTTTCCTGGAAGTGGGCCAAGAAGATGAGGGGAATGAGGCTAGGCCTTCAGAGCAGGGCTGGCTGGCTTTCTACTGGACTTCCTGCCAGTTACAACCATGGGACCCCACAGGCTTCAGATGTTTTGGACCAGAGTGTACTTATAATATCATTTGGCCATGGCTTTCCATGCTGTATCTTGGTTAAGCCCAAATATTTCTGCCTACTCAGTACTCAGTTTATCCTAAATAAAAAGGACTGTTGCCAGCATGTAAAAGAAATATGTAATGTTGATTTGTCAAACCTGGACCTTGGCAAAGCTTTCCGAGACTGTAGACCAAGGCATATGCCTACAAGAGTGATTTCTGTTTCCTTGTTGCCAAGGGACTCATGTCTATCTTATTGAGTTTATTTGTGGGAAGGAAAAAAATGGTCAATAAACATAAAATGCAACAAAAGAAAATGCCAAACTAACTCTGACAAGCTTTCTTCATACCACTTCCTTTTGTGGAGAAACAGCATCTGTCCACTTAAATTAGAGCAAAATATTGAGAAGATGTTCCCTAATGAGCTGGCAAATAAAGATGCCAAAGGGGTGAGAGCTGAACTCTGGAGAGAATATTAGCTTTTCCCCCCAGATTCAAATTCAGTCTTTATTATCCTTATTTTTGCTTCTTCTTTCCATTTAATTTGGCAATGGACTTTTACAAGAAGATTTTTAGTGTTCTCCCTTCTGTGAACTCAGACTGAACACAGCCAAAATTAACTTCTCCCTGGGAGGTGAAGATAGAAACTAATCTTCATTTCCTACCTCTATCCCCTTGACATTATATCCTTTATTTTTAAGGCCCTCACATCATCTTCATATAAGAAAGAGAAAGAAAATAATATATCGAATTGGAACCCACTATCTGGAAATATTTATCCATTTTACAATGGCATTGCCATAAGTAGTTTGATTTCTCATCTACTCTAGATTGCACTGCTGCAGGAAAAGTAACCTCCTTAGCCCATCACTGAATTCTGTGATTCGTCAGTGAAACAGCAAAGTTTTGGAGGGTTAAAAGTATTTCCTTTTTAGTCTGACAATACAAAGGAAAAACAGGAGTTGTTTCTTAGGAGCAGTCAAAGTGGGGAGGGAGAGGTTTGCTGTTCAAAGCAAAGAGTCTATTGAAAACAATGAAAGAAATTTACTTTGATGGTTTTTAGACATACACTTCAGGAGGTGTATGCCTTTAGAAGCAAAACAAATACTTAACTAGCATTTAGTTAAAATACTAGTAAGTATCTCTTTTGCACTTAAGTACCCGGTAGGGAGAGGTAGGAAATTTTGTAGATTCTGCTGGGAAATGTTCTGACTTCCTAAGTGTAACACTTCTGGTTTTATAATGCAACTTTTCCTACAGGTTATCTTTCAAATGTAGACAATATAAGTCTGTCATATTTTTGTTTATGCTGCAGTCAGATATAAAGGTTGTAAATTTGAGTTGATCACAAACCTTGTCTAAAGCACGTGTGCACTTCCATGACACTGTTTATCTTTAGTGTTTGGCCAGTTGAGATAACACGGTGGTGTGTCAAACACGTGACGTGTGTTATCTAGATACCATGAACGCTTTTGTTACAGGGACATGTTAACACAGCGCTTTTGAGTAGATGAAGACAACATGATGGCTCCACTTATGCTAAGGAACAAGATGAGTGTTCTTATGTTAATCCCCCTCCATGTCTAACACGATCAGTTTGAGCTTGCAGGGTGGAACTGCTCAGATGAATTCAGCAACAGAAATGTTATAAAACAAACAAACCTTTTTTGGGGTATGAGAAGGATTTCATTTTGTTATTGTGGAATTAAAGAGAAAAAGGTAGTCAATTCTTTATACAGAAAACGTGTACCTGCATGGGAACTTGCCTTCAGGTTGTTTTTTTTCAAATGTTCTTTTCCTTTGTTAAGCATAAAAGCACAGTATTTGAGACTGACAGGCTTGAGGACATTTGGAGTGAGAAAAATTAAGAAATACTGTTCTTAAGTTCCTACCTGACCACTAGCACAAATCATTGCTGGGGCCTCACTAAACATCACATGCCAAATTCTGTCATGCCTGTATACCTGATAAAACTACAGTATTTCAGGTCTGCATCCTTGCTTGGGAGACTCTACAGCACCCTACTGAGATCCTTCAATGTACAAGGAAGTCATAAAGGACAAAACTGAGCCAGAAAGCTGCATTTTTGGGAGTGCAGGGAGAAATTGATTCTCAAAATAAATAGCTCGTTAAGAGCATGTCTACCCTGTGACATAGAAAATATCAGAGAAGGGCAGGAGTTGGTAGGGATCTGAACTAGAAGTCCACTGAGCCCTGTCTGAAGGTATCAGATTAGGTCTGGAGGTACGACACCCACATTTGTGGGATACCAGACAATGCCAAGCCTCTCAGCTCCGAAAGTAGGACTGGAATGGGCTGATTTCTGGAGGTAACACTACAGAAACCAACCTGGGTCCAGCTGCCACCCAGCCTCTCTCCCGTACAAATGATTTCAGGGAAGGTGAGGATTGCATGACAAATTCAATTAGTGATGAGCCTGAGGGGGAAAGAAGTTGTCAAAACAGATGATTAAAATGAATGCAGTTTGAAGCCAAGGGGAGTAACCAGCATTAAGTCATGCCCACAAGCAAGGAAAAATAACGTGCTAGGAGCTACGAGGTAAAGTGGACTCATTTGTTTTTTTCATTGTGTTCCTTCAGTTTCTCATTTTCCTCCCCTCCCACCCCCTATAATGCTACTGCTTGGCTACGCATTAAACACTTCGATGGTCACACAAAATCATCTAACATTTCCATGGCAGTGAAACACTAAAGCATAAACAGTTTATTTCTTGTGAAATCTGTAAGGAAAACAAACATTTTATAAGGCTCCAGTTCCTTCTGCCTTTTCCTCCCCTGTAGCCCCCAAAATTATTGCCAATGTAAAAGACAAGAGAGAAAATAGACCTTAAGTAAACGGAGTTGTGAGTGTTATTTACTATCCGCTGGTTATACGCCAAGGAGATATCAACCAAGCAGACATTAGGAAAATATTTATCCAAGCATTAATATATTCTTTACACATGACACATTGCACATCATTATTTAGCTGGGCTGATAACACGGAAGCTTTACTAACAGCATATTTCTTCCTGTGCTTAGAAGTCTTTAAAGCATTTTTAAGCCTAGCAGTAAATCACAGCCTGGTTTGCAGATATATTCTGTATACACATGCGTATTCTGCTTCAGCCCTTCTAATCACATGGCTGAATGTCCATGTCTTTTCTTCCTTGGTGCTTGAATGTAATTTTTGTGATTGAAAAAGGAAAAGCAAAACAATCAATGTCTGACACATCCTAAGTTCCTACTAAAATTCCCAGCAGCATCCGTCTCCACTGCTTAATGAGGGGACTGATCGGGTGAAGCAGATCAGATAATACAAGAACTGAGACAAATCTGAAAAGACTCCTGAACAAATCAAGAAAGCCTTTAAAATGTCTGAAGTACTCTATTGTTCCAGGGCTGGGAGGTGGTGGGCTTATCCTGGTGATCTGTCGATATGTCTGTCCCCAGGATAAATCACAAGAATTCTTATTTTTGGTCTTATTCTCATTATTTTCTTCCTAAGTTTGGCAGATGAAAATGTTTGGATAGTTCCCATCTGTCCTAGACAAGGAGATGAACCTCTGGCTGTTCACACTCTTCCTGTGTAATAAATACCAATTCCTAGATACAGGAATTAAAGTGAACTCGATCATATTGATTGAAAATAGAATTAATGGGCACAGAATTAGAGACATGGTTTTCTTAACTGTTTAGTCAGCATAAAAGGTGTGGGACCCATTGACCAGAGGACATCATGAACTGAGCTCCGAAGGGGAGGAAGAAGAAGGACAAGGCACAGATGTGGGTGGGTTAGACAGTGGGCCCCTAAATTTCCTTGCATCAGGCCTCACACCAACCCCACCATGACTTTGAGCCCTTTACAGTGTTGTTTTCAGCAACAAGCCTAGGGGAAAGACAAAGGCATGGACAGGCAGCCCATAACTCAGCACTGATCTGAAACACTTCTTCATACTTCTTGATGATGCCATTTAGCCAACCCGTTCTCTAAGTATTACAAAACATTAAAATACTCCAGACCTTACTATGCCTGTTTTAGGAAAGCTGGAGCCTGGAGAACCTTAGTGGCACAGCCAGAGTTGGTGACACTCTCAGGAACAGAAACTGAGTCATGATTCCTCTTGTCCTGTCTGAACTCCCAGGCCCTCATCAAAGACCCTAGACAGTCTTTGCAGCTACAGATTTGTGCAGCGATCCACAGGGACTCGTAAAGGCTAAAGCTGCCTTTAAAAATGACTTCTTAGGCATGCAAAGGCATAAAGTTAAAACTTTCTGAGATAAGTTGTAACTTACAGCTCCAGCACATGCCTGCCTATTAATCCATCTTTTCAGTGAAAAACATCACAGGGAATTGCAATCATTCTCTTTATAACAGCAAGATCCACAGGCCACTCAGTCCAATGGCATCCCGCTTTCACTTAGTTAGGGATTTGTCATGCTCTCTAACAAAGGGTTGACTTACTAATGTTCTAACATTTTTATCATGTTAAGAAGAGAAATAAAGAAGGGAATTGTTAGCACAATGAGATTTCCCCCCCATACTTAAAGGTTTGAAACCTGGGTCCTGTGACCTCTCTGTGCCATTGGCTGACGACACGTGTAATCGCTTGCATCTGGGACCTGGTTTTCCAGTTCTTCAAATCCCACAAAATCTCTAAGACTACTGAAGTGAGTGAATTGTTCCAATTAGTCTTGTGACTGTTGGTTTGCAGTTTACCAGTTGTAGCACACTCCAGCCATACATTTGGCAGAAAGGGGAAAAAAAAGTTTGCACATTATTCCCAGTGAGCAACTCTAGAAGAGATAAGAACATTTCAGAAATAACTGATAAGCTACATCCTGCTGGTGTTTGTTTTTATTTATATTAATGGATTATCTGAGCTGAATCAAGGATTCTGGGCAAGGAATGTCTCCAAGATGAATGGGAAGACAGCACTCATGTGAATGATGCTCCACTGGCAGAATGGACTGAACATTGCCTATTGATTTAATGGCAAGAGTAAGGCTTGCTTAAGGAAGTGAGGTTTCATCTCACAAATTCCTAGACTTATTTTTAAGACAAGATGGGATTATTATCCTTGAACTGGTCTCCTATGTGGCAAAGGTTCAGCATCACCTGCCTCAAGTCCATAACTTCTGTTTGAGTTGTTATACCTCTCTTAGGACTGTAAGCAGTCTGGCTTGAGATATTCCAAATGACAGAGACTGCACCTTCTCCCAGAAAATTTCTTCCATTTCAATGCAACATTAATAGTCTAGCAAGATTTGTAACTTGCACTTGAATTACAGGTGGCAATAACAATATTCCAGCATGGTTTATTTAGTTTGTTTAGAAAGTCTACTACCACGTGTTTTGCTAGTATCTTTCCCATGCTAAAGCTGACACCAGTTAATTCTGTTTCCTACATACCTCTGGGATATACATCTCTAGCCTAACTGGTGGAAAATTGGTTGTTGTTGCTCAGGAAATAACCGATTTTCCATCTATTATAATGTGGCCTTATGGAAAGTATACGCTGCTGATATACAAACCACTGATTACAGTTTTTAGTTAACAAATGGGTTTTGTCAATTGCCCCAGGCACTGCCTAACAAAGTTGTGCTTAACGGCTAAGAAGACTGATTTCTTTGGGGATATTGCTTAAATGGAGCACAGATCTAGCATACACAACAGTTGCTATTCATCAGACGCTGGGGAAAAAAAGCCTGGCAGCAAGCCAGAAATGTAAAGCAGCCCTATAAGTTGGCAGAGTAGTTTATAATTACTGCTATTAAAATATACACACATGCATATATATATGTGCATACACACACACACGTGAGATTTGCTGAGATATAAAATGCCGATGCTAACTTCAGGGCAATATTTCTACGATGATTTCATTCCATGATTAAGTATTTCGGAAGGAAGATACAAGATATTAATTAAAGCAGAGGATAAATACCTTCTTAATTAGTTGATGAAATACAATTTGCATGGAAGTGAATTCTTTTTAATAACTGCTGAATGCGCCTGGGGCAATGTTTCAGCACATCCCCAGTTTTTCCCTTCTGTCATCCTCAGAAAATTCTAAATAAATGTTTAGAGACTAATTCTGATCTCGCTCACTGTTTTTCTGAATTCAGGTCCCTTTGGTGGAATTACTCTGGTCTGAGAAATCAGAAAGAGAAATCAGAAGGGGAAATCAGGCCAGCTGATTTTGCTGCTTCTTCTTCCCCTTCCTCCTGCACAGCAGAGTGAAAAGAACCACTCAGACCAATGAAGGGATGAGATACTCTATGTCTGAACACAGAAGGGAGCAAGAGAGATGCTACTGAATGGGTGGGCTTTGCTACCCTGACACTATGATCATGTAAATCCTCATTTGGGCCTGTTTGCTCACCCTCTTAGTTTTCTGACTCCATTAGATACACCCTGCTTAGACATATGCCAGTCAAGAAACTTTGAAGGATATTATTGCAGCTATGGAATTGTCAGTGGCTGAGAAATATCCTTGTTTATTTGTTTTTGCTTTGTTTTGGTTTTGTATCATCTTTGCCTCCTTTAACAGCCTGCGAGGAGTGCTAGCCTAATATGCAGATGTTGAATATTTTACTTTAACATCTATGATCAACATGTGGTCCCAGGTCATCTCTTTTCAGCACATTACTCAAACTCTGCTCTGAAGTTGGGATTATTCATTTCCTTGTGGCGTCTTCTATGTCATTTATCACAAAGGAACCCAAGCATTTCATAAATGATGATGATAATGGGTTTATTTTCACAGCTTGCTGCTGAGGAGTTAGTTTGGCTGGTGTCACCACTGCTTTACAGATGGGTCATGCAGATGTATTAAGATCCATGTTTCTCCCAAGCCTGAGAAATCCAATTTGCCTGTGATTTGATTTTTCAGCTAATAGTGCATCCTGGCTCATTGCTTATGTTCTGACTACCTTTACCACATAAAACTGTGAAAGCTCAGGATTTCCATAAAACCAAGCTTTGCAAATCCAGGATTCATCTAAATAACTCCTTATGAGAAACTGATTTAAAGATCTGCCCAGAGCCAGGTCACAACATGGTAGCATGTTCTGCCTCCTTCAGAACCGCAGGCTGAGCTTCTGGCTGCGCTTTCCTCACCCCCTTCTCACATTTGCACCTCCAGTGTTACAAGACCTCTGTATCAGCATGGCCAAAATAGGCATCTCTAAGATTGTAGAGAAGAAAATTGATGCCTGCTTTACAGGTGTCATCTACTGGTTCTCTGGAACCTCCTAGGGAGTACTGGATGTGGTCCCAATTCCCATACTATGGAAATCCCGCTCTGAATCTCTGACCTCATGAACATTTTAGTTTGCTTTCTCTTTCACTACTTCTTCCTTTTCATACAAGTGCTGCCTGGCACCGTGGAGGGAACAAAACTGTAGTTTTGGAGGGTTTTTCTGACCTTCCCAGGTAGGGCTTTGCTGGCAGCAGAGGCACACGTATCCAGAAGATAACTTATTTCAATACACAGAGTGAGACTTTCCTGTGCACTAAAAAAAGGACTAGAATTTGGTTGGGGTTGAGAGGATCATGCATATAGTCATCTGAGACAGTAAAGACTGTCATAAAAAGAGGCTGAATTAACATTTTCAGGGGCATTTGACTTCATTATTAAACAGCTAACAAAAGAAATACAGAGACTGCATTATCTGGATGGGGCAGACTTCAGCCATCTGAACAAAGGCCAGATCATCCAGCTCCATGAGTTGTCATCTCAGCAGAGCACATTAATAAAGACAGTTTGCCCCTGGGACCTGAGGTCTCTGCTGACAGCTGAGGAATGGGAAAAGCCAGGTATTACAGGCCCTGTTCTAAGCTTGTATACAAGTGAGGTGGTGTAAGTGGTCTCTTCTTTCCATTCTTTCCAGAGATCTCCATTTTCCTCATTCTGTTCCCCCTGACAGAAATTCAGAACAAAAGAGGAATTAGAAATGTCAAATTAACTATTTCTTTCACCATGCTATAACTGGAAGGGGGAAGCTTTAGAGGTAGGGAGATGGCAGAGGTATTCACAGGCCATAATGTGCCAACTCCAAACAACAGCCCCCGAATTTACACTTTTCAGACTTTTTGAGATGAATATTTATGTGTTTTGCACAAGCAAAACAATATTTTCCCCTCTATACATATTCTGGTATTTTTTTCTTGTTTTTGTTTACTGCAATAAGGTCATGTTGGCACCCAACTTGTTAGATTTCAACCCAAAGTTCTGTTACATTACAAACAGGTGAAAACAGAGATTTGTAACAACAAGGTCTGGCCCACCCTAATAATACAGCTGTGCTCCTCCCCCTGACCTGTACTAACCACAGGGTAGGTGAAAGACTGACTTCCTCAAACAATATTGAAGGCACAAACACAACTTCAGCCTCGCCATGCAGACCAAGATAAAATTCACAGCTGACTCCTCATTTTAGAAATCTCCCCACTGCGGACATCAAAGCCTCAAGGCCAAATTTTCCCTGCATACTTCTACCTAGTATGTTCCCTGTGCTGCAGAAAGCGCAGTCTCTCTCGCCAAGCAAACCTCTTCTACAGCCCAAGTTACATGGGTCAGCCTCTTTACTGGGTTACTAAACCTGTTCTGGTTGTCTGTTCTGCTTTACTGTATCAGCAATTTCCTTCCAAATGTCCAACCTTTTCCCTTGGCTTCTTATTTCATTTTCCAAAGTATTTTCACCATATCAGGAGAAACTTCATACTGAACCCACCTGTCTTCCCTCTTTGGTGTTGCATTCCTACCTGTCGGGGATGGACAGGTGCTTTCTGATGCACTACAGACCCCCAAAAAGCAGGAGATTTTCTGTCCAGCTGAGGATGAAAATACTTACCTGCCCTGGCATTTGACCCCAACATGATTTTGGGAGGGGGCCCCTCATACTGGGTTTTTAACAAATGTCATCTAAGGCAGGACCTTAGACTGATGTCACATGTGGATGACAAAACAGTGCTTCTCGGGAAACATCTAATATAGCATATAAGGGGGGATATGATTTTTTTGTGTAATTTGTTTTTAAAGTGTGGGGGAAGTGAGGGCGAAGAAGGCAAGAAATCCTATTCAGAACAAGAGAGTTCAACAAATGATTTCTACAAAGAAAAATGCTATTCTTTTTATGCCAGCACCTTTTAGTTGTAGGACTTAAAAGAGTTTGGGGTTCTTTGTTAACCACTTGGACTGATGCCCAACAGTTGTTTTCATTTATCCTTGACATTTTCAACTGCTCCCATTGAAGTGAGATAAAGTAGCAGAAAGAAAAATAAACGGGCTTTCTTTCTCCCCTCTTTCCCCAGCCACTTGGGTCACTGTTCTGTCTTGTTTTATGGAGATCTGAACGGGTGCTGTACAGGGCGGCCGAGCAGACGTGGAGGGTGAGGCAGGAAGGACAGCCTGCGGTTGCGGCGAGGGGCTCACAGCACTCAGCTGCACCTCCCAGCTCTGCTACAGCCTTCCTTCACTGTCTTTGCCAAGTCACTTCATTTCTCCATGCCTCAGTTCCTCATCTGAGAAAGAAGATATCACTTCTTTTTTTCTCATCTTGTACCAGCTTTGTGGCTCTAGACTGGAAGACTTTTTATGCCAGGGTAATTTCTTACTACCTGTTTCTTGCCCTGCCTAAAACAATGGGGTTTTGGTCTGTGTGAACATTTAGTTAACAGAAAAATTTAGCTAATAACAAGAATACTTGTCCAGATCTGCATGTCCTCTGGGTTTGCCTTAGTTTCCTCATGGCCAGAGATGTTGGAACAGTTTTAATCACTTTGTGAATATACTTGACAGCTTTGAATCAAACCCAAACCCAAATTGAAAACTGATTTGAATTGTTGTTTCTTTTCAAACCCAGAACTGAACCTACACTCTTACTTTGAAGACTATGTGGGACTCAAAAAAACCCCAACCAACAGAGCAAAACTTTCTACGTAGCTGGACCAGAACTCAGCTAAAATAATGACTGGTTTGAGTCCATAACAGATTTACTTTCTTGATGATTTCAGTTCCCTGTTATTCAATATGTCATGTTAGCTGAAGTTATTATGAAATCCGTTATTTGTGTAAAAATTAATAATTTCAGAAAGCTTTAAAGACATTGGCATAAATGGTTACTTGGTAGAAACTTGTTTTGAAATGTCATGGTCACTCGTAGTCAGTCTTCCATTTAGAAACCTTTGGTCAACTAATTAGGGAGAAACCATAACTAAAACAAGCAAGAAACAACCTGTAGGTGGCAAGCACTTCCCTGAAACCACCAAAAGAGATAACAATAACAAAGGTCAGGTTGACAGAAATGGTGTCCCATTTTCCAGCTCAGTTCTGGCTGCTGATGTGCATATGTTAACATGCTTGGACTTGAGTTCCTCTCAGTTTTGGTTAAAAAAAAGGTAAAGAGGAGCTTGGGATGTTGTGTTCCAGACAGTAAGGTGAGAAGCAACAATAAAACCCAGACACAGAGACAAAATGCTCCTGAGAAAGAGTCATCCCAATGTCTTGCCATATCTCAAGAGATACAAGTTTGCGCCTTGCTCTGGATTGCTATGAAAAGCTGTCCCCTGTTAACAGAGGTATACGAGACATCAGGTTATTCCTGTTGGGGAGCCAGAGGCAGCCCAGTACAAATGCTAGTCGTGCCTTGATTATGGCTGGCCAGGGAGGCTGGTGCACTTTAATTGTGCTAGCTAGAACCAGTTGGAATTTCTTCTCCCCAATTCTGTTACATTTTTTGATCGAGTCTTATGATCTAGCACAAATTATACATTATGTTTTGTCTTCTGGTTTTCTTAGTTTGACTTTGAAATGAAAAGTCCTGCAAAAACTGAAGAATCCAAACATTTTACTTTGATTTTCATGAGGTGTCGGTGTTACTTACCAGTCAGTCTTGTGTATTTAGGTATAGTTTCTTTATGGACTTTGATCTCTGCAACTGCAGACAACCACTGTCAGAAGCCAAAATCATTACAGATTATCTCACATACGAGACAGGCGTGCACGCGACTGTGCTCTTCTTGGAAACCTTCTGCCTGCTGCTGTTTTCATAATCATAAAATCGAGGCTGTGTTGAGTGAACAGCACAGCCTTGTTTTTGACTGGACAAAGAAAAGAAGAGAGAAGAAACAGGCCTGGGAAAAGCCCAGGTATGCCAAATGCCTGCAATTACCTGCCTCTGCCCTTCCTTTCGCCATCTGTGAACAAGTAGTGACGAGTGACTGCAGTGTCTACAGCTCCAGTGAATTAATTCCATTTTAGCTGGAAAAAATGTTCCCAAAACATCCAGGGCTAGGCCAGCAAAATTAAGCAAAAGCAGGCAAAGAGGGAAGTGGGGAAAACAGCTATTGCTCAAAAAATCCTCATATCTTCTTCATTCTTACTCTTACACTTCCACAGAACAATGTCGGTCCCAGCCCTATTTTGCAACCAGAACAAGTGTCCGGATGATGTGACAAGGCAGCCAGCAGGTCAGAAGCAGTGAAGCAGATGTGTTTCTGTGCAGATTATCTCCTGTGTAATATTTGAGATTTGCTCCTGTAGATGGGTTGTAAAACACATTGCCCATCACATAACAGGTAAAATGAAAGAGCAGCCTTCCTTTCTACAGGAGATGGTTTATAGGACTGCCCTTTGTGAGCACTGTGATATGCTTAGTTTTACCATGCCAGAAAATAGGTGCACAGAGTGCATCTGTGCATGGTATGACAACCACAGTTCACGTTGCCTTTCCACTGGTGAAGAAAAATAAGTCTGAAACCAAAGGTGAATCCTTGCTCAGGTGTTGTTCATAGCTCAGATGGAAAAACAATCAGACAAAATCGTTCAAGACATCTCTCTGGGAAACAGGAAGGTTTCTAGAGGCAATAACAGCTGTCTGCCTCCTAAGGAAGCCACAGCCATTCGTGAAAGCATAAAGCCCATCTTCCCTGCATATCCTTCCCTCCTGCCCCCCCCCCCAGCTTCATGGCAGCTCTGCCAAATCTCTGCTATCTACAGGGCTGACATGGCCAGACCCAAGGCGCTCTGCACGCAGCTCACTGACAGAGATAAGCCCGGTGGTGTTAGAGCAGATGTCTTCTGTCTCTCTGGCTCCTTTCCTTGTTTGTTTGTTGCTGTGACCCGTAAGCTGTTTCCACTCCACTAAGTGACTGGGTGAGTCACGGCAGTTGGGAAGATAAAGGCAGTATCCGGAGCACTGTGTGATCAAATGCACCCAGACACCTGATAAAATCCTCCCTCCCTCTCTCCTCCTCAGGGAGAGCCTGTAGGCAGTCCCTCCTGCAGGCATCTGCTTACGCAGCCATGTTTGAAACCCTCTTCTGTGACACCTATGCAGAGACTGGCTGGCTTGGTCTAAGTCCTCCACAATAATTCTCTGGTCCTCCCCCTCTTCTGCTTTGAATGGTGAAGATGGGGTCAATGACTTGTGAAAATAAGCTAAACCAGATCAGGTGATCATGTAGGATTAGGTGCAGTTCCCCACTGGGTGTCAAATCCCAGCACACCTACTGCTAGCCCATTATATTTTAATGGAAGGAGGATGGTAAGTCAACACTTCAAAGAGAGAAAGAAGGCTGTGGAGAGCTTCCTGGATTCCTCTCTAAGGAGAAGAAACAATCAGCCTTAATTGAAGTCACTTCTTATCTGTTTCCATCATTTTTGTTTCATGAAAGTGGGAGGTTAAAATGGACAAGAAGAATAGCACAGGAAGAGTCTGAAAGAGAAAACAGTTTTGCCCTGTTGCTGCATGTCCCCTTTGTGATGTTATTCCCTCGCCCTGCATGGATAAAATGACACAAACCTGCCAAAACCTGCACAGAGCCAGATTCTTATCTCCACCCTCCATTACCAGAGCTTTGTCCTTTGCAGTTTGCCAGAGCCCACACTCTTGACTTTCACCCCTTTGTTACTGTACCTGAGTTAAGAGAGTTGACCTCTTCTGGATCTGCTGCCACCTAGACAGATGTAATTTGGCATTTATGGCATTGTGCTGGAAAACAGTCACTCTTTTCAACTCTTATGTTGCATCTCAAGAAATTTTGTGAGGCCCTCAGCTGAGAAGGAAAAGCATTGGCTTTACCCATAGGAAAAGCAATAGCAAAGGGCAGAATTGCAAGGATTTATGTTACACAAGTGTTTTCTCAAAGCCATGGAGGCTTTTTTTCACTGAGGGAAGAGGCATATGTCTTTTTGAGTTTGCCAGTATGGGAACTAAAATGACAAAGCCGGTGAAGATGGAGCGGCAGTCATAAAAGTATGTGGTGAGAGGTAAACGTTGGCTTCTCCCCATAACATTTATTGTGGCCTGCTCACACTTGTTCACACAACAAACTTGTCTCCACGAGGTTTTCACCTCAGGCCAGGTGCCTCATGACAGTGAACCCCAAAGAAGAACACGCTGTTTTCTTCCAGTGAAGGCACAGCCTGAACCTCTATGTTCCCTTCCTGACCTATTACTGGATGCAACAGCATGGGCAAGAAGAACAGGAGCAAAAAGCAAAGCAGACAAAACCCTAAGGTCACTGCCTTCTAGCTTCAAGCTCATCATTTACTGTGCCAGGAAAACATGGTTTGTTTCTCTTTTCTTCATTTTTTTTTTTTCTAAGAAAAACTCCCATTTCCTGTCCCTCCAGGGGAAATTTCTCCAAAGACCATTGTTGAAGAAACCATCGCAAGAGGAACTACTTGGCATTGAAGCTGACCCTGATTTAACATCCGGAGCCAGATTCATGAACAACTATTATACCCTAAAGGTAACTGTTGCTGTCCTGTCATAGACACAGATGGTGAGATCATGCTGCTGTTTCTGCTGCACTATGTTTGGCAGAGGCATGGATTAAAAATATTTTAAACGATATTTTTATATCTCTAGTATCTTTTGCATCTTCCTCCATCATACACAGAAACTGTGTATCTTCTGCTACTTGGAAGAAATGTAAAAGTTAGGACCTGTAACCCCTGGGGGAAATGGGAATGAGAGCAACATTCTGGTGTGAAGGAGGGAAGCGGCAGGACAAAAGGGTCTGGGTGAGGTGGGTCAAGTGTACAGTCAACATACAGCTCTCACAGAACTAAGAGATCACCTTGGTGAAAACTGAGGTCAGGAAACAAGAAGGCATCACTGACCACACTTCCAAACTAACATGGAATAACTGAATAACCACCTTCAGAAGGGGAGCTGGGTAAAGGAAAACCCAACAATAATGTCAGAAGGATTTACTTTTAGATTGGCTTTGCAAGGAAATGAAACTTGTGAGCCTGTCTTGTTTGTGTCTCTGTACATGACATGAAATACATGATGGTATTTCTCAATAATTTTTAAGACTGTCCACTTCTTTCAGCCAAATTTAGCACAGATGTGGAAGAATAAAAAAATATGTTCTTGTGAATTTCTTGAACAGAGGTCACTGGGCAGAGGCAAATCACATTAGTGTGCCACACTTGAAGCACTGATTCATAGGATGTCATTGGAAGTGATGCTCATGGCACAAACTGTTTTAAACTAACACAGATTTAGACTGTGAAAAAAGTTCTCCATACTGTCAGGGTTTTGCCCTTAGTGAAGATACCAAAAGGTCAGACTAGCCAAAGCCAGTTCTGGATAAATGTAAGTGGAAAACATGATGAGTGAAAGCAACACAGAGTCCTCAAGATCACGGAAGATAAGCATACAAATCCCCTGAACTGAGTAAAACATGCACAGTGGGAAAATATCCATCATTTTATTCCTACATACTTCAGTTATAAAATTGCACAGGGTTTTGTAATATAAGAAGCCATATAGGACTGGATTGCTTCATTCACACAGCCAGGTTACAGGTATGCTACACACTGGTTAAAAACTCCACGTCTTACACTCTTCCACTTCTAGAAATGAACTGGTAAGAATGAAGCCACTCGTTACTAGGACAGACTGGACATCCTACACATCTCCAAATCCAAGCTGTTGGTTTGTTCAAATACCTCTCATAGAGCAGCTTGACTGGAAATGGATATGTGAGCAGTTCCTTATAGCTGAGGAGACCCGACACTACTTTTCCAGTAACTCATTGGACTGAAATGGCGATTTGTGTGAAATCTAGGTGTTAGACTGGGAAAAAAAGGTATACAACTGTAAAATTATGTCTCCCTTTCCCTAATAGGCATGTGCTGCTCAGTGTATCGTAGGTGTTGGGTGGGCAGGATTCATAGTGGCATGGAAGGAACAAAGGAAAATGAAAATGAAAATGAAAGGGGCAGAGTGTTCAGATATTAAATGATTCCATTTTACGCTGCTGATGCAATCTGAGCAAACCAGCAATTTCCTTTCGGCCTCTGTTTTATGAGGGATCCTATTCAAGCTTTGATAATAAAAGGAACACAGGTGGGTAATTAAGGAGGTGTGAAACACGAACGAATAGCCAGCTTTCTGCTAGTGCTTTTCGCAATGTGTTCTGGAAGGCTATCTGCATCGAAGTGCTGAGTGATTGAGTGACCTCACAGACTGACCTGGGGACTAATTTTCTTCCAAAACAGAACAAAACTCAAAAGGTTTCTGTAAAAATTTTGCTCTAAAAATTGCTGACAGGCTTGCCATTCCAAGAACTGTTTAGTAACAACACTACCTCACTTGTAATCATGCTTTTCATAGATCGCAGCAGAACACAGAGACAACCATACTGGGTCAAACCAAAGGTCCATCTAGCACAAGATGCATCTGGCAGTAGTCAGCAGTGGATGTTTAGCAAAGAGTGTAATAGGGCAAGTGTAGCGTAATCCTTCCCCTCGTGTTGCCTCTCAGTTCTTGGTTTACAGACTTACTGGAGAGGTTGAATTTTAACCAGCAAGTTTAATGGCCTTCTATGGAGCTATCCTCTACAACTTCATGGGAATATACCATCTTCACACCAACTTCAGTGCCACCCCTCTGAAAACTCGCAGAGGTAACTTCCATCTCCTTTGGTTATTTTTTTCTGTTTTGGTCTCCTGGGAGAAGCTTGCCTTTTGAGTGAGGTTCTGAAAGACCTGAAAGATGTATCTTGATTTGGCTATAAGATTATATTCCAGCAATGGTGATTTTAATTTTTCAGCAATTCCACATTTGCGCAAACTTCAGAGTCACCAATCAGGATAAAACTCAGAAATCCTCACTCCAAAAATGCAGATCACTCATCAGAAGTATAGTAACACCTACAGTGTATAACCAGAAAAAGCCATGCAGTTACACGCACTTGCACAGTCTGAAGTTCTATCTAGTTTGAGGGCACTGTACACAGGACTAAACTATGCAGTTAACATTTTGAGTTACCTAACCACATAAATACATACATTTTTAACATGTGTAACATGTTTTAATGTGTATTAACAGATAAACTTCTATGAATATGTTTAATGGTATTACGTATACTATCTAAACGTTACATATGCACATAGGAGAGGAGTGATAACTGCTTTATTAATTTTGTTGAGAAGGCTCACAATGAGCAATGTATTCAACCCCTCTCAGACATCAATTTTCTTCCATACTAATTTTTCTAATATTCAACTCAGACAAATTTAATTTGAAAGTATTCAGAGTCAACCAGAGAAAAGTTTCACTTAGAAAACATTACAATGAAATGAATTGAGATTTTTTTTCTTCTTCTTGATGTGAATGCTTTATTAAACAAGCAGCAACATACCCATATATGCCCTCTTCTGCAAAAGATCAACCTCCTATGTCTGCCAGAAAAATCTTATGAAGGCCAGATACAGAGGACACAAGCAGCTATACTGAGTCACCAAAAGAGGTCTTTTGGTCCAGTACACTGCCTTTTATAGCAGCCAGTAGCCAGTGTGCAAAGAAGCAGAAGAACGCAACTTACTGTAAAGTTTCCCCTCTACCCTTCAAGCTCTCAGTAAGCATCAGTTCATGGTCTTCTTAAGCAAAAAGTTGCCTCCGGATAAATCATGTTTTACAATCTGTGCTGAACTTCTCTGCTAATGTGCCCAAACACTTTTAAAGAAGTTTATCCTTGAGAATGTGTGTACAGCCAGGTGAATGATATGGGGCAGAAGCATTCTGATAGATCACCCTCCACTTTTGGTTCCTGTACTTTTTTTCTCATTCAGTTAAACTCCCAGACAGTTCGGTTGTATGATGCCCATAGACACAGCCAACAAAACATGGAGAGCTGCAGTTAAACATCAAGGAGGAGCCTCCCTACTTCTGGAAAGGGCAAGTTTGTTTAGTTCTTTTCCTTGGTCTATTTTGGTCCATGTGAAAGCAAATCTAAGATCACTGGTGCTGCGGCTTATGGCCTCCCTAACCATTTCTCACATTCATGGACATCATGAGACCCAAGAAAAGAAAAACAAAAGGAAGCCTGAGCATTTAGAGAGCTAGAGCCTTAAAATTACCCCATATGTACTTTCCATCTGATCTGTGGGGCTAAAAGGGTTTGTCTCCTGTCAACTTCTGCTGTATCACTGAACTTCCATGTTGTTTGCATGTTTTACTGGAAACCATGATCCAAACTCTGGTTTGATTTTTCCACTGTTATTTCAGGTTTGTATTTTGTTTTTCTGGGGTTTTTTGTTTGTTTGTTTTCCTAAAGACTACTTCAGGATACAGCAAAGCTTCTAAACCACAGAAATAAAGCTAGATTGCAAAGCTGATGCTAGATGTTCCTTCTGGGTGCAGTCTAAATTGCTGTCATCCTTTCCCAGAGATAAATTTTGAGGCTAGCTGATCACAGTCAGCTAAAAAATTGCTATCTGTTCTAGGCCTTCTGTCCATGTCTTAGCAGTGATGGCTTTAAATGAGGAAGTCACAGTCTTAATTAATCTAACGAGATCACAGTGATATACACAAGAAAGACAACTTCAGAGTGCATATATCGTGTTCCCAGGGGTAATTATCAGGACTTCTAAAAATGCATGGATGTGTGTGTTTTGGTCTTTCTTCCTCACCCCAGTACTTGCAAACTGGCACCTCCTCCATTTCTGGAAAGGTCCCTTCTATAATGAAATGAGTACAAGAATGTTGTTCCCATGCATGTCCTTCTCATCACCTAAAGTGTGGAAAGCTGTGTAATTACAAAGTGACCCAAATGGCTCCATAGAGAACTATAATCTTGAGATTAAGTCCATTTAAGAAGCCTGATACCAAATATCCAACTGCAGCACAGTAAAAACAAAATTCCCTACCGACTATCTCTGCTCATAAAAGTGATTTAGATTGGTTCTCCCCATGCATGAGTTCTCTGCTGGCCATCTGAATCAATTAACAAAACAAATAATAGATTGCAATGTTTTTCTTTCCAGCCAGGTTTGAGCTTTATATGAGTGAGCAGTTAAAACATACATCTTAAAATGTAAAATCTTGGAACCTCAGAGGTCCCTTAGCTGCCGAGTGAAAAGGAACCAGCAAAGCTCATTTGCAGGGAGCAGCAACAAAAGTCTTGTCATTCCTGCTTGAGATGCTCATTTCAGGATAGGACTGCAAACTGAACTCCTCAGATCCTCAGCTCCTGTGTGACCATCCCAACACTGACCTTATAAATTCAATGACTTTAATTTTTCAAGGGAAAATAATGGAAAAGGACAGCGCCTTTATCCAGATCCAGTTTTATGCCTTCTCTGTGCCCCTAGCTTGATTTTCATGCCATAAAATGGAAGCAATTTACCAAATTCTGCTTAGCTGCAGGCGATGTCAGGCTGTACACATGACCTTGCTACCTGGAGAGATCTGGGCACTATTTATTACTGACCTCTAAGTCACCCTTTTCTCTCACAGCTCTTCTGGGATGCAATGCCATTTTCCAGCTTCTATTATCAGCTCTAGCTCTCTGCACTGGCCTTCCCAATAATTATCAGTATGCATTGCTTAGCACTGCACTCCCAAGGACTCCAGTAGGCTGTCGGGATCTCAGCTTTCTCTTAATACCAAAACTGTCCAGGGTAGACCCGATTTCCCCACATAGAAATATTAAAACTTTTTCACACCCTCCATGTGACACACACTGTGCATCCAGAATCTGAAAACGCAGGCCCAAACCAGTTCTCACCAACCGTGAGCTCAGGATGCAGCCTGAGCTGCAGAGCTCTCCAGAAAAGACCTGAACACCCTTAGCACCTTAGAGCAGGCTCAAAGGAGACAGCCCAGACCCAGCAGCTTTCATGCAGCTGCGGCTGCTTTGAGACCATGCTGCAGCCAGACCAGCAGTCAGCAGTGCAACAGAGAGCACACACATCACAGCTGGGTATGTTTATGACCCCTCTTGAGCTCTCTGTCAGCCTTGCAGGGCAAACACAGACAATCTACTTTCCTCATGTTTCAGCCTGTCATGTAGTAAATCCTACTAAGGACACAGGGTCTCTGAGTTCCCTACAGATGTGGAATATCACCCAGATCCAGAGCAAATGCAGATTTCCCGTGTGCTTGTTCATGGCTTCTACAGATATTTAGCAGCCAAATTCATGCTAGGCTGAACTCCTAAAAACTAATACATTGGCTGATACATCTGTTAAATCCCAAAGGCAAAACAGCAGAGGCTGTTCTCCCCTCCAGCAACTGTTGCAAGAAGAAGCACAGCACCATGTCCTTGGGGACACAAAGATCTCCCATCTGGCATATAGGTTTGCTGCAAGAAGGAGGCAATCCTGAAGTGCCTTACTGGTGCTGGGAAGAGCACAGGAGGTGGATGGAGGACTCTCAGCTTCAGCGAAGCCCCAAGTGCACCAATGTGACCGTACAGACACACAAGCCAGGTCTGGCACAGACACAGGCAGCCAGCTGAGGCTATTTACACTTTGTGTTGTTGATGTTTTACTGTTCAAAGTAGCTGCAAAGAACATTGTTGTCCAGGCAAGAGCAGGACGGATTTACATCCTTCTGGTATAACACGGGCAGCACACACTGCCAAGTGATGTGACTTAACAAACAACCCCAGAAAATCCCCAGAGCTTGTGCAGATAAAGGGGAAAGCGTCAGGAGCTCTGGAAAGCTGGCAAGATAAATTGCAAGATGACTGAGAGTAGTGCAAAGACATAGACATAGTTGTACTCTATTTACTTTCATTCTCTTTGAAAACTCAGAGGTTTCCTTTGCCTAGGGAAAGATGTGGAAAAAAGTGGGCACACACCTAATTATCACACAAAGTCTCTACCACCATGAAATCTCCAGGGTCTTTATTCTTTGACAAAGGCACTGGTAAACATGTTTTATCAATTGGTCACTGTAAACAAAGCTGAGTCTTGCTTTGGAGCAAGATAAATATGAAATTCAAGTTAGGTAGATGCCTGCTAGCCAAACCTGATTCCTGGGAGAGATGGGGGAAATGCAGAAAGGAAGATCCTTGTCAGAACAAAGATGAATAATATCTTGTACGTGAACATGTCAGGTCCTTGAGAATCCAACCTAGGAACTATCAAGTTTCCAGTCACATCATCAGTGTTTACTCTGGAGTAAAAATTAGTGACTTTTTCCATTAAATTCTATTGATCTATTTCTCCACCAAGAAGCTTATTCATCTAAATCACCAGTTTATTGTGCCTCTGATTGTTTAAGAGGATGTCATGGGAGCCATTGAAGAGTCACTTAAAATGCTATTCATCCTACCACACATAGGCAAGCTATGTTTCCATTCAAAGACTTGCTGCACGAATGAAATCTTTCAACATAAAGTGGCCTTTGTTTGCAAAATTAAAATAATATGTATATGTATTTTACATGTTCACAGACTTTTGCAGAAGAATGGCTAAATCACTCTGCTGTTCAGCTGTTTAGGCCTGAAATGCAAAGGGAATATTAACTGATGAAATCCATGTACACTGGTTACAGCTTTCTAAATGAGATACAGGTACATGATGCTTTTGCATCAGCAGGTGTAAACAGGATTTGGCAGTTTATATGCATACTTACACATAGCTCACTCAGGGCCTAAAATAGAACACACTTTGTATTCCTGACTCCTTACCTAAGGATAACAATCTAGCACTTTTGTCAGCTCAAGTAGCAGAGATTTTTGCTTTGACCTGGGAGGTCCTGATATATTCTCTGACAGCCAGTGATGCCCACAGTGTATTATGAATGTGAAAAATAAATGAGCAGCCAGTCCTGGCAGCAGGCAGAAGTCCACTGTTTGTGCACTGTATAGTCGGAGGATATGTGAGGTACTTCACTGTTTGGAAGTGTGTCTCCTTCCAGAAGATGCCCCAGAGCATTTGGGATGAGAAAACAGTTCAAATGAAATACAGTCTGAGAGACAGTCCTCCAAAAAAGGGGGCACAGCTCCCTTATACTGGCAGCATTACCACAAAGCTTTGGAAAATAACAATTTTATGGTTATCTTCAGCATAACAAGCAACAGAACATAGACCTCTTACCTATTTGTGTGTATTTTATGTTTTGGGAGAGACACTGGTATCACAACCTTGGAAAATTGACATTACATAAAATAGAAATAATCCACTGCACTTTAAACCTTATATCCCAAGATCTCTGAACTGCATTATATTATCATACTGTCAAAAAATGTTTGAAAGTGTTTCAGGCATTCTACTGAGCAAATAGAAATAGACGTTGCTTTCCCAAATCATCTATGTCCCAAATACAGAATAACAAGCAATAGAGAAAACTGGTGGAAAAAATAAGGAAAATAAGGAAAATAAGGAAAAATTGTCTTACATTTTTCTGGCACTTTATTCTGGAGAGATATGTTCAGAAGCCTTCAAATTTGAGAAAGGAACATTTCACATCTTCCTTTCAAAGTACCGTGTTGTTCTGACATTTTTAAAATCTTGCATCCCACAAGGTTTTAAGAGTCAGCACTGAAATCAGACATGCTGATTTCCTCAGAATGGAATACTTCCATTTGTCCCTAAAAAACTTGCTCCACAAATTCTTTCACAAAGAATTTTCTATTTTAAATCAGAATTAACAAATCTCTGAAATTTTTTCTTCTCAGCCTGATTTTACAATGTAAAATCTGGTCTCTTGAAAGCAGATGAGGAGAACATTCCTCTGAGGGGAACTGCAGTTCTTCAACACCTAAGAATCAGTCCCACCAAGTGTACCAGAGCCCAAACACAGAAAGAGGGAGAATATTCAAATGCCTCACTTTTTCCACTGTTCAGCTTTTCTTGGATTGTTATGTGGATATTCATCAGGCTCCCAAGTTTGGAGAACTTTTATTATTGTTATAAACTCTACTCATGAAGTGGATTTTCTAACCCTTTCATGCCAGACATTTGGCTAAGTTCAAGCATAGCATCAGTTTAATATCTGACACACGTCTCGTGGGAACCATATCCTGCCACTGACACAGGAATAGATGTTGTCATCAGATAGATCCATTCCTCCTCTGCTCTTCTAGCACAGCTACCTGTTTTTATTAATGGTGATATTTGAGGAAAACATCTGTGTTACCTCACCATGTGACTAGAGTTCAAGAGAATGAGCCACACACTGCAAACATTTCTTGGAATTGTGAACTACTGTTCTATTCAGCATCCAGCTGGAGGTCGATATTCCCAAATACTCATGAATGTAGATCAGCAAATGCCTGTCTTTCATCTAAAAACTCTGATTCCTGTGTCAACAAGGCCAGGCAGGATTCATGACCATCTCTCTGCCATCTGCGGTTTTAGACTTCAGATGGCTATGAGACAGCTCCAACTGAATGAGGGGGCTAATTCATAAATGACAAGTAGAGAACCATCATTGAAGTCTAAATGAGTCAAATACAGAAGTTATTAATTACTCTGGGTTTAGTCTATTTAGTAATATTCCGAGCAAGTTGTGTAATGAATCTGCTGTGTAACTGGGGACACAAAGGGGTGTCAGCTCATCCTGACATTAACCAAGGCTTAATACTCCGAGAACTGACCATCTGCAGAACAATGACAAGATTATTCAACTCTAATTTAATGGAAAGCAACAGCAATCATCACCATTCTGGGAGAATCCAGAACTGCACAGGACAGAACCATACGGCAGCTTTCAAATCTCTACTATGACTGCTATTGAAATGCAGAAATGTTCCATTTCCTAAATTATGACTCAGGGAAGATGATGCTTTAGCATCTGTCCTATTTCTGAGCGTCTCCTGGCACTGGCTAGACATACACTCGGGCAGCATCTCCATGGAGTTTGTTTTCCTTTCAGTCATGTGCAAAGGAACAAAAGGAACTTGGGAGACAATTATTATTATTTTTGCATTCTTTTGCAACTGGATCTACTTCCTATCTCCAAAGCTCTTTGTAAAACAATGGATTTTCCAGTACATTAGGACTTGCCACTAGCCCAAGGATTTTCACTACTCCTGGCAGCCCACTGCATTGGCAGAGTTCCCTCTGCATCCTCGACCTGCTGCTGATTGATCCCCGTAATCCAATCCATTTTCAACAAGCCACTTCAGCTCCAATAAAAACAAGAGGCTTTGCTGATTGCTGGTTTCAGCTGCAGCTGTTGGAGCCACAAATCTAAAGAGAAATATTTTAAGTCTATTTGTAAAAAATCTACTGGTAAAAATAAAATTATTCACTGCTTTTATTCAGTTAAACTCAAAGAGAAATTAACTACAGCTTCATTTTATGCATTGTACCTTCTTTGTTATTTTATTCCTCTCTACCTTTCTTGGTGTGATCATGGTGTTTCTCAAAGTAAATAGGTAAGGAAATGTTAGGACTGAATTTCCACAGGGCTTTCGTATATGTAAGCATGAAATAGCTTGCATAACATGGGTGCTGCAAACATTTCATAGACTTTAAATCTTTAATTTAGAAGAGACTGTTGTAATCTGCACCTTCTACAAAGCACCAGCCAAATAAAAATCGCACGCCACAAGAATTCTTGCACTACAATTACAATTTCTATCTGAGCTGGAAAAAAAATTGCAAGATACAAATCCTGACATCCAGACAGAAAACTAGAGACAATTCCCAATGATTTCAGGTGCATTATTCCAGTTCTGCAGTTACCTGCAAAACTAAAGTTCTGCATTTTATTTTTAGACTGAATTTGACAAGCTGCATCTTCTACTCGTGGGATCTAGCAAGGGGGTTTGTTGGTGGTGTTGTAGAGTAAAGCAGTTATTCCATGTAGTTAATCAAAAAGAAAGTTTAGATAGCTTATAGATCAAGTCATTTATTTTCAGAAAAGATTTCAGAGAAGACCAAACCCTTTCTCTCCCCTTTCTAAAGAATGTTCTCTAGATCAGACCAACATTGCTCTTTCTTGTATCTTTTCCAGCCTTCTATCACTGTATTTCTGCCATTAATATTTGCGCCTCCATTGTTTTGATTAAGATTGCTGACAAAAATGGGGACTGTGATGGGATCTCCCAAAGTAGTAGCCATATTGTGAAGGCAGCATATTTCACCTCCCCTTCTAGCACTAAAAGTCACAAATGGAAAACTAGTATCAACTGATATATCTTAAAAATGTAGTACAGAGAACTCTACAACAGATAGCTGACAATTATGGTAAAATCTGTTTGAGCTATAAATTTTTCAGAGTTATTTGTGAATTATTTTGATTCACTGCAGTAGTTAGTGGCCTTTGTTTAATAGTTTAGCTGTCCTTTTGTTTATGGCTGTTGTCTGCAATAGCTAATTTTACTATGAAGGGCAGGGGGGCAGTAGAAATAGAAAGTATGGGCCAGAGAATTGTACTGGGAAAATTATGAGAGCCAGCGAAATTTTTTTCATTAAGCCTTATATGCTACATTTGGCACAGCAGGGGTTTAATGAAATTTTATTGATTCCAAGGCAAGCTTCCAATGGAAATCTGCCCAGATTCCTGGGGGTCTCTGCTGAGGCTGGAGACCTTAGATGTGCTGATCCTTGGCTGTAGCCCTTCTGTTAATGGGTCTGCCCTTCAGACAGCGGACCAGCAAAGCCCCAAAGAAGCTGCTCTGTAAAATGATACTCCTCTCAGCACTGCTGCTGCCATTTGCTCAGAAACTAAAAAGATGATAATTTCCCAGAGCACTTTTAGGATCTGAGGAACTTCTGGTATATTAAGAATTAAAAGGAGAATAGTTTCTAGTCCAATTTAGCTAAATATTTGGGGGAGAAGGAGAAAAAAATGGAAATCCTTACAAGCTGAAAAGCCCTGTCTCTCAGTATCAGTGTGGAGCAGAGAAACAGTAACTCAGAGTTTAAGTACTAAAAAATACTTGTTTAGTAAAATGGAGAAGGATGGAGAGATGATCACCCAAAGACACAAAAAGGAGCATCTCAGATAGTTTCCTTGCAAAGGATAGAGCTGTCACTACCAGATAAACTAGAGCAGCAGAGAAGGATATAATATTGCCTGCTCAAGTCCACAGCCAAGAAAGTCTTTTAAACAACTGCTAAGCTTTGAAAAGGACACCTGTATCAGTAAAATAGCTTACAGTCTTGAAATACACTCAGTAGATGCCAGCTGTATCTGTCCATGAACAGAAATTAAGTAGTAGATATCTCGGGTTGTCCAGAGAAATCCATCACAAACAGATATGCTCTCTCACAGCCTGCAACTGGGAAACGAATTCTTCTATTTTTAAACCACAAAAGACTCTGAAGGGTCCAGCCTCAGGAGCTGGGGGGTTGTTTGCCATTTGCATGTTTGGGATCCACCTAAGATTTAGTTCCCTTTGACCATAAGAAGCATGTTTATTGCATGGAGGAAGGAACTCTTCAGGTCACCCTGCCCTCAACTACAGCACAAGATTTCCTCTCTTACAGTATATCAAGAATTAATTTCTCTAACCCCCTTCTGAAGCAAGAGTAATGAAATCAGAATGGGAAGAGTAATGTATAACTGGAATAACGGCAGCAATCTTCATTTAATTTAATATCTCCCCTTTTAAAGAGTCCTAGGATAGGGGTCAATCCTTTGAACAGACATGGCAGCATTGTAGTCTATCTCTATGCAACGTAGTTTTATTGTGGCACTCCTACTAATTTTAATTTTTCTAATGAGATCTTCTCCATGTTGGGCTCAGGGTGACTTCTTTCTGCAGATCTCATGAAGCTTCAAAGAAAATATGAGTTCAATTTCTTGGAGAATCGTGGTTCTCCTAAATTAATTTTTTCTCCTTGTGAAGAGTTTAATCCAATGGGTAGTTAGGGGAGAATTTACTACTGTGAAGAAAGTCACCGCAGCAACTAGTCATCACTTAACATGTAATTCTTAGTTCAGATGAATTTCATCATTAACCGAGACACAAAGTAAGACTTACTCTTGCCCCCCCCCCCCCCCCCCCCCCGCCCTTTTGTGTAAACAGAAATGTTTTAATGGAATTTTCACCCAAGCAGATCAGGTTTTCCTGCTAAGGGGTATTTAAATACTCTTTGCTCTGTTTCCAAGCCTTACAAGAAAAAAACAAACACAACACATAACCAAACACAACCATTGCCACACTGTACAGATCCAGTTCGAAGCAAAAAAAATGCCTATTACAGTAAACAGCCACAAAGAAGCAGGCTCACAAAGATTTTGCTTCCCACATTTACTAGAGCTCATAGGAGCCCTCTATCAGAAAACAGGGAACCTAGGGGTTGAGTAACATGCAGTAAAAAAATCTGTACATCTTCATAGCACTGGCACCCAAGAGCTGGGAAGTGAAATCAGCTGCAACGACGTGCTCTTGGGCAGCCTTATGTCAGACAGTTCAGAGGGCAGGGTCACTGCTCCAGAGCACAGACCGCTTATATTCTGTGCTCACATTTCCTTCATTCTCAGATGGGGTCAATTCCCCTCACCTCTGTGACCTCATAATCTTGTTTCTACTTTGTCTGTGTTTCTTTAAATTCACAATTTAAAAAGCTCTTTAAACAGCTGGCTGTTCAGCAGCAGAAGGAGAGAGGGTAAGCAAAGCTGAGGCTGGAACAGCAAAATGGGCATATGAGCCCCCATATGAGCCACCTCATTCTGCCAGATTTTAAGAGGCAGCACTGGCTCGCAGAGCTTGAGAGAAGGGGCAGCTTTCACACAGCCAGTTCAGCAGCGCTGCAGGTTGGGTGGGACAGCAATCAGGAAGAGAGAAATTTCAGATTAAATGTTGGATGCCAGGCTCCTCTGTGCCTGTGCGCTGGATTCTGCCTAGCTTTGTGGCAGAGACTCATCCACTGATCCGGAGAAAAAAATAGATCTGAAGAACCCCAATTCACTTCAGATCAGCTAGGAAAATAGATTTCTATTAAACAATTCTTTTATATACCATCTCTGTGGCACAGCCAGCTCCCAACTGATGTGGATTCGGAGAAAGCCAACTTGGAATGAAACCTCTTGAAAGTCTCTAAATGTTTCAGACCATTGCCTCATGCAAACTGCAGGCAATAGTGAAGCTTGGCTTAAAGTGCGGTTTATGCAGAGGTGGAGAAATGGATGAAATTAACTTGGGAGAGTTCCACTGCTTGGGTTGGAGATTCCCATTAATCATATCAGTCTGTACCCAACACAAGAAGTTTGCCTGTAGAGACTATCCTAATAGATGTGATAGATGATAATAATTAATAAAGGCAGGTGGTTTAGGCATAGACTCAAGGCCCCAACTGTTAGAGCACCACTGACTTCAAGGGAATGGCTTTAACTCTTGAGATGGAGAAAGATGGTTTCTATTTACTTTTCAATGAAAATTACTTTAGAAAGCAATTCCATCATTGTTGTCCTGTTATAATAAATGAAAGTTTGTGCTCAATATTTGGGCAAGATGTGCTATAGGAAGAGCTCACAAACACCAGTGTATAAGTTGTATAAAGCCACCAAAATAGCTACAATTCTGGGCCCCTACAGTAATACTGGCAAAGAGGGAACTGACAGTACAGTGTGGCCCATCAGCACCACTGGTTTAATGGCAGAAAGACCAATAGACACCCCTGTTCAAGGTACAATGAAGCCTAGGATTTCCATGTCCTCTGTACTCTTCCAGTCCCTCTCCTTTTCCTCCTAAAAACTCACATCCTCACCTCTACAGTTATTTCTTTTAATTTTTTGTTCTTCCAGACTCATTTTCCCCTTATCCTTCTGCATCGTTTACTGTAGGTAAAGCAATGCACCGTCCTCAAAACCAGATTTCACTGTGATGCAAAGTCAACATCATGCTTAGCTTCTAGAGGGATTAATTAGTCTGATCCAGTTAGACTGCTCATTAGGCCAGTGCCATCCTGAGTACATCTATACAGTGTTGCTTTGTATGGTGTGGATATATGTGGGGATTCTAAAGGATTTCCTGCGAGGAAATCGGCATGTGAACAATCCTGCATATGAGCAAGACTGGCAAAGCCTCAGCTTCTATGAGGATGTGACGAGGAGACGACCTGAAAGAATGAGGAAGAACCCAGGAAGATAAACAATTCAGGGTGTGGGTCTGGGCGCAGAAAGAAGTTTGTACAATGTCGATGTGGCAGTTCTCATCCAATCAGAAGAGAGCTTAAGGAGCATGTGCAAAGCTAACTGTCCAATCAGAAAGAATTATACCATGTGATTGTATCATGTGATTTTCACCTGCATTATAAAAGGCTTGCTCCAGCATAATAAAATGGGCATTGCATAATTACAGCGTGATCGTCCGCATGTCCGTTTCTCCTGCAGATATACTCTGAGGCCAAAGCATTTGGCCTCCTAAATCTGGGGTGGGGGCAGGGGTGGATTTCGTTCATCTGCCTCAGATAAGTTAATATTTCACAGCCTCAAATTTCAGTTGAAAAGCGAGAAGGAAAGCTGCTTAGGAGAAATTGCTAGAAAAGCAGCAATCAGGCAGAAGGGATGGTGCACAAGAGAAGAGAACAGGGTTACAGGATGGAGTAGGTTTAGGTATTACTGCACATGTTGAATCTGACAACATAATGCATGTCACGTAATTCAGAAATGGTGCCATTTCCTTGAAAATCAGAAGCTAATATATGCAGCCCTACACTGTGCAAAAATCAATCTTTCACCTTGCCTTGGAAAAAAAAACATGCGCTATGATTTATGGCAGAGGAAAAGAAGCTTAGATTTTCTTTGACTTCATGCAGTACTCCTTCCACATGTCTAATGTACTGCCTGCAGCTATGTTTCTTGTGGACGGTGAGCATGTGTGTCAGCACTGCCCCTAACAGACTTACAGAGACTGATGAGTTTTTCTTACGTTCTCTGCTTTTTCTTTTCTTAATTTCTATTTCTTGCTTTTCTCTTTTAATCCATTTATTGCATTTGCTCTACCAATCTGTGTGCAGTTTTATTTGCACTGATTTAAGATTCTTGGACACGTCTTCATGATAAACATCTCTAGTGAAATACCCATGAAGAATGACTTAGCTTTGTGGTGGGAGCTGTTATTGTTCAGAGTTTGACCCCAGAGGCCACATCTAGAGGTAAGAGTATAAAGTCCTTAATTGCGGTCAATTGCATCTTTGATCTTTCTACTGTGCTGGTCCACAAAAGGGCAAATGATGACAACTCTGATGTCATCATTTGATGATTTTTGTACTGTAAATAAGCCCATATTTCTGGACATTTATAAAGTATTCATTCCCATGTTGTCTAGGAAGAGTGCCATCGATCAGCAGGTTTTGCAATATAGGTGTATGAACGGCCTTCCAGTAGCACTAATAAAAGCAACACTTTGCAAATCCTCTCTGTGAGTCCAAAAGCAGACTTGTAATAACTGCTGGTCACTCCTGATCTGGAATGGGTTTGACCTGCTGACCTCAGGGTGAAAGGCTCTGTACTGCATTACCACTCCCAAGAGCTCTCTGACTCTCTCTGAGGTTGGGTTTTTTATTATTTTGTAGTTAACCTCAAGACAGAATCACTTACAATGGATAACATCTGCAGAACACTATCTAGGCATCTGAAGATATTTTTACTTTACAACTAATCATTGGCACTCAATGAATCTGAAGGCTAAAAAGAAATTGCATGGCCAAATAATCACTGCAGAAACAGTGAAATTGGAATGTGGGGGGAAAAAACCCTTAATAGATCCTTCCTGCCACTGGTATATTTTTTCACTTATTCACAGGGTCCTGACATTTCTTTTTGAGTAATGGAATATGTAATGATTTGGGGTGAAATCATTGAAATTTATTCCCTTTTTCAAGAGAGAACCAATCAACCAACTGCCCTCAAAACATACCCAACAAACTATTCTAGATGAACATCAAGAAAGCTTTCATTTGTGTGATGCCTATACTTCTGGGTTCTGTCTTTTACCACTCATTCAGCTATTCAGACATTTCACTCATTCATTCTGTCATCCCCTGTAGAAGATGCACACAAACAAGCCTTCCAGTGAGATAGGCACCATGCAAATACATGCTAAAAACACTCTTCCAAGTTAGAAGCAGTCTGAACTTGGCAATTTATTGGTCCTAAAATGTCCACTCCTACAATTCAGAGTAGGTTTTCCCAAAACCCAATGTAGAATATAGTGTTCACCATGGCAGAAGTCCTAACCACACAAAAAAATGCAAAATGCAATAAAACTATCCTCTCTGTCACTGGCAAAAACTATCTAAATGCCCACCTGGCATTCTGCAAGGATCATGTTAGTGACCTCACAGTGGAGCTAGCCACAGCAGGAATGAAAGAAGGCCCACTTTCAGTGACATTAGGAGGACAGTATAGCTCTTATATCAATCTCCACCCACAGTAGATCTGATCACTGGAAGCCATGTTTTCCCCAATTAACAATGAGTCTTTATTAATTCTGATTATTTGGGAAGCTCTGATTATGTACCTTTGTATACGAATGACAAATCATCACTTAATGAGCATGAACTGATTTCACATTGAACTGTCCATCTCATAAGCATCAAGATGTCCAAGAAAGGAAACTCGTTTGTTTATTCGCAGCAGTGCTTTGGGATACAGCCTGCAAAAGCAGTGGGAATTAGACATGAGGAAGCAGCAAGATATTTTCCCCATTACATATTCACCCATCAATCATAGTTCTCTTTGAAACCTGGCTACCGGCCACTGGTCCCTGCTGGGAAAATGCTAGAAGTGCAAGAAAAAGGGACATTTTTCCTCTTTGTGCCAACTTTCAGTGTAGAGTTAACTTGAAGCTGCAAGTAGTACAGCCCAGCTCCTCTCTGGCAGATCTCTGAGAGGAGATCCATTGTGGAATTTCACAGCTGGATCTCAGCATCTCATTCTGCTCCATGGTTTGACATTTTGGACACATTTCACCATTGTTTCCCAAAATTTTCATCTGCAACTTTATTAAAAGAATAAATTAAAAAGAAATTCAGTCCATCAGAGAGAATGTTTTGTTAAATTTCTTTTTCCCAGTATAACAGGAGGCCAATGAATAGAGAACAGAGGGCAGACACATTACTGTAGATATGGTATAAAAGAACAAATCAGATTTAGAGAAAAACCCAGCTGGTTGAGCCAGATGGCATTTTCTGGCCCAGATTTCTAGGACTTCATAAAGCAGTCTGGTTGGTTTGGAGAAGAAGCTGACTCTGGGGTGGTCATTTTTTGTGGCAGGAAAGGCAAAAGCAAATATCACTACCTCCTGGATGAATGAAAGAGCTCCAAGGGACACAAAGCCAACAGTACTGTGGGGAGATGCAGTGTATGCCCAAGCTTCTGATCTCCATTTTGACACTGAGGAACTAGGAGGAGACCAGGCCACAAGTCATTGGGAAAATATGACCCCAGGAAGTGGTAAAACCAAAATAGTCAAGGCAGAAAAATGTTCCTGAGGAAAATAGGAATACACAATGTGAGGATGACAACTTCTAAAATGGCCCCAAACCAACATTTTAGAGCAGCCAGATGTCAAGTCTGTAAGCAGAGAATCTCTCTAGGATAAGTCTAGCTCATAGGCAAATAATCTTTCCTCTAAACTTCTTGCTTTGGTTTTCCACTTTGGAGGTTTATTCCATCTGACAACCTTTCTGCACTTACGTGGCACCTAGACACAGTGACTTTGGAACAGGTGAATTTCCACATTCCATATTTATCATTGAGACATCCAGGTGGTGTCGGGCTCAGTGGTGAATCTGGCAAGGGCAAGCATTTTGAAGGGAGATTGAAAACCAGCCTTGGAAAAACCTCTTACAAGACAGCTATTGATCATTCGTGATGCAAATAATTTTACACTATTGGCAAAAACAAGGGGTCCTCTGTATTCCTTCCCTTATCATCACTACTTAGACATAAGGAACTCTCCAAATCAATTCCTAAGCTTTCTGGAAAAAAAGAGAAAAAAAAAAAAAGAAATAAAGAAGTTGGCATTCAAGTTGACTGTGCTCTCTTCAAAGTCCTGGACCAGCTCTGACCATCTTCTGGATCTGCATTCTCTCAGTGGAATGGAATTTCCCAATATACCATGGTCATTCTGGCACCTGTTTCTCTGCAGCAGCTATAAATCTCCTGGAGGTCACAGGACTCTGTAAAAGGAAAAAAAGTACCCAAGTGTTCTTGGCCTGGGCCTGGAGATCAGGAGAGGGACAGAAATGCATGCCTCATCCAAAGAAAACTCTGCCTGGCTTTACACTGCTAATAGCTCAGTGGGAAAGTCTGTTTAACTGTGCACATCCTGCAGAGGTTTCTGGGATATAACCTGCTAGACCCTCACCTAGAACACATTTCTTCAGCTTTTGAAGGCTTGCTTGTCTGCAAGGGTGTCTGCCAAGCAAAAGAAATGAAGATTAGGGAGCAAAGAAACCCAGTGGCAGCTGTGCATCAGGTCCCAATTAAGACATCAAACTAAACCCTTCAGCCCTAGTTCTCAAACATCCTTGTATATAATATTTCCCATGAGGCCGGAATTCTTCTGCAAGGTTTATGCTGGCTTTAATGTATAGCATCAGGGTTCAGTAAGTTTTCATGGCATTCATATTGCTGTTTGAGACAGCAGGATATGTTTTTTCACCCCCACCCCTCCAAATAAAAGAGAAGGGCATGCCCTATGTTATGACATGACTTGACTTGGACTGAGGGAGACGGTCTGAACTGTTTGGCATGAAGCTGCATTTGAATCTGCCTCTGAGTCATGCGGGTTCTGAGCATTCTCATGTCCTAAATCCTAAATCTAGCCCTAACTTTATAATAGTCATTTGGTCCACTACACATTTGATCAAAAGGGAATTCAACTGCCAGGATCAACCTCACCTAAGACTGGGCAGAGAAGGCAGGTCCTTGTATGACAGGTTGAGTCTGTGTGGTAGAAGTCCACTTACTGTGGCTTTGAATGACAACCATCTGATTGTATTTAAGACACTCCCTGTATAATTCCTTTGTGAACCACTTTGGACCAAATAACCATTTCAGGTCAAGGCTGAAGTTTAGAGGCAATTGATCAAGACATCTCCATCATGCCATCTGATTTGGGTATAGGTCTCAAGGAGTATTTCACCCTGATCTCACTAAAATCTGTACATCCCTTGCATTATTGCAGGAAATCTTGTATTTCCCACCATTTTCTGCTGTCTCTTGCAAAACAGTGATCATATCACTGCAGACTCACCATGAGGACAGTGCAAAGTGCCTGGCTTACTAGCACAGTGAAACCATACATTGCTTCCTGGTGATAGGACCTAAGTCACCCAGCTGTCCTCAATAACAATTAACTGAATAATCCTGCAAGAGATCACTTAAAACCTCCCTCACTGCACTTATGAGACAGCCCTGCTGTGAACAGGAGCAGCATGCCCAGAGTCAACTCCCACTGCTTCACAACAAAGAACAGATTTGGTTTGAAAATAACAGCAGTAAGAACATCTACATTGCCAAATAGCTGAGCTCCCTGGTTTAAGATCAGATCCTGATTCTTCAGTTCTCTATGGTGCTTTCCCTTGGGATCCCTTTGGGAGTGGACAAGATAATTCATTCAGAGGAATCTCTGTGCATCTCTAGAAGCAGCTTGTTTCACCAACCCCTGCCATTAAGAAGGTACGATCATGCTGTCCAGCTCCCTGAACACTATCACAGTAAAACACATCGCTTGTTTCAAGCCCCATGATGTGAAACATAACCTTAATGCAAAAACATGGCTACTGTTACAGGCTATGACACAGTCTGCAGCTTTTTCCATACAAAACTACCTGAAATAATCATACGAATAAACTTTTCTTGCATCTCAAAGCCCTAGAGATGTTACATGTGGCTCGGAAGGGACCAAGAGAAGTACTGTGAATCACTGGGCAAGGCCCACTTACTTTGGAAAGGAGTAGCTTTGAACTTTATGGATGCAAACCGCTTTTCTCTGTGTAGAGCCAGGAGTCACTCCTTGGAGTGGAGGACTTTAGAAGCAGAGATGTAGCTGACAAAAAGCCTAGTAGGACCATGATTCCACCAATCTTGGTGCCCACTACTAGATTTTCCAGAAACAACACTTCTGATGAAGAACAGATACAAATTCACTGTTACATGGGCACACAATATGATGTTTAACCTGGCAGTACACCCGCTGCAAGAAGACAGACAAAGCCTGAATCAGAATAATGTTAGATAGAGTCTAACATGATTTGTCTACTCCATTTCGTCATAGCATCTGCCTGGACAAAATCTCTTCTCTGAATTTCTTTGAATTAACAGAGAGAACCTGAATCATTTCAGTGCTCTACATGACAGGAAAAGCCCAGGATGTTTCTGATCTTGAACTAAGCATTCAGAAGCCACCTTCAGTGTCTTTCTGAGACACGGTAGAAGGAACTTCCTTTTAAAACTTGGAATTCAGCTCAAGTACTTGAGCAGCATAAGTCTAAGTTTCTGCAGCTTTTCTAGGACAAATAAACCAAATAGCCAAATACAATGTGCATAATTCCTCTGCTCTTGTTGAGAAGGCATTGAAAACCTTTCCTGGGGAAAGTTAGTTATCCAAAGCAGGAGATGACAAGGCAAAATGTGTTGTGAATGACAAAAGCTGTATGAAAACCTGCATAGTGTTGTAGCCAAAAATGAAGAAGAAACACCCACCAGGAATTTGGGTAGATTGCTGTTGAGAGGAGGTCTTAGCACTCCTGGTCTCTGGATGCAGATTGAAGCATCAACAGTTTGAGTTAACTTTTAAACACATGCATGTATCAAAATGTGATCTCTGCACATAATTGTTCTTCAGAATCAAAGAAATAAACATGTTTTTCTAGGAGTAGCAGAACTAGCAAAGCTTGGTTTCCTACAAATGAGTGTCTAAGGCTAAATTTCTTTGCTGTCTAACAAGAGTAAGCTTGTGCTGTATATTGTTTCATGTTACCCAGCCTCTGATTTCCATGACATTTCTAACAGCTTGATATTTTTGGAAATTGCGCTCCTCTGTTATACTTGTGGTTAAAATAAATCAGCAGATTTTAACACTGTTGGGGCAGGCGGGGAGGGCAGGAGGGGATGACAGAGAGAAACAGACATATGGAGCATGTAATGGCATGTTTCTCACTTCCTTAGGAGAAAGATGGCAGAGCCCTACCACATTCTGCTGGAGTGGAGTTTTAATTGGTGAGCTGAATGTCAAGAAAATCCCCTTACTAAAGAAAAGTAAGAAAAACAGCTTATTGCTCTTTTATGAGTCATCTCTATCCAGCCCCTTAAACTACACAACAACTAACACCTTTGTTGGAGGTAGAATAAGAAAAAGATGAATTACTTCTTAAAATGCAAGTCAGATGATGAGAATAAAGTTTTAGAGTGGATAATTCCCCTTTTCAACACCGGATTCAGGCAAAATTAGTGGTTCTGAGTATGATCTAAGGTTTACCCATCAAGTTACTTCCTGGGGTTAAACATATTAGAGAATTGGAACAGTTAAGGAAAGGGCCCTGCATATACTTTTGTAATCTGATTTATGTTCTCTTTTATCTCAGACTCCACCTCTTCAAGTCATCTTTTGACTAACCTATTGAAAATACAGAAAAGGAAGACAAGAGTTGGATCATTCCTGAAACTGTCACCGCAAGACACACATCAGTAATTTACCTGGCAACACTTTCCTAGGGAGCACTTTGGTTTTAAGAGAGAAAACCAAAGCCAAAACCACACATACCCTCAAACAGTAAGTTTTTTATTAATAAATTAAGAGTAAGCTATATATCAAAGGTTTGTAAACTAGCTCAGTGAAATTAGGATGTGACTTACAGAGCAGACTGAATCTGCATATATTTTCCAAGGATTAAATTTCCCCAAGTAAAGCAAAACAAGACATCAGGAGCAACAAATGATTCCTAACACTGCAAAACACTTCCAAGTTTGATGCAAGCTGTGGATTGCTAAATATTAATTGGTCAAGCACAACGAGTCCATAATTGTCTTGATAGTATTTATTTCTTTGTTTTAACATTTCATGGTATCTGCCTGTGAATGCTGGACATTCACATGACATTTAGGAGACCTTGCTGTAGGGTTCTGTCTGATTTGTAAGTCTCTTTTCTTTTAAGACTCTAGTCTGAGTGAGCCATTGAATCTCAGGGCCTCTTCTGAGTACTCAGGATGCAGATGTGGTTGCCTAGCTCTACCTCCTCATGGTTCAACTTCTTATCCCCAAGGTCAGTCCTGACCCTGAAACGTCTTAAGCTTTCTCCTTCTCCTTCTTGAAAGAGGAAACTTGGCACTGAAAAGAGTAAACTGACATAGAAAGACTTCACATGGACTTTCTACATACTAGCACTTTAACCTCAAAACATAAATAAGATTACATATTACTAGAAAGGCAAATCACCACACTGTTGCATCCTTTCCTTGGAAGTCCTTGGAAGAGTTAACCAGTGTGCAAGGGGACAGGGCTGGTAGCAAGACAGATGTGATCCAGCCTTTTATTATTTATCAGCCAAATGATGCTTTGATCAGTCACTGCAGGAATCACAAACTCCTGCCAGGAGATTTTATTTTCATGGAAACCATCTTCTCCGATTCCCGTGTCAGCCAGCTCTCCTTGGCAGTGCCTGCCTCACCTCTGTGGTATCCTCCCACTATTTGGTGTCAGTAGTGGATCACTTATGCCAATGGCATCTTGGTGCCAGCTCTGTGCCAGCACCTGCAGGGTCTATACATCAGGAGGAGTAGAAGGAGAGCAAAGAACAGTATTAAAGTCAACAGCCAACATGTGGACCATATTTAGAGTCTGTGTGTTGCACACTGTTTCCAGTCTAACAACATTACTCCTGATCAGTACCTCCAATCCACTCCCAAATCATTAGAGAACAATTCAGACATAAATGGGCAGACCCCTATTTTTGCAGGTGGGAGAGGAAAAGGGACAACCAACAGGAAAACCAGAAGGGGAAAATGAGGCCATGGGAAACTTCTGAAAATTTGTTGGTCAAGTCAGTGATTTTCAATCTGTCTGTGATTGTTGTACCTCCCAGTCTAATAGTGCTAAATGCCCTTTCAGCTGTCATCTGAACTGGTCTGGGTCCAGACTCAGAGCCAATTCACTCTCTAACAGAAAGAAAAAGCAAAAACAGCCACAGGGAGATGGAAGAGGAAATAGGAGCCAGAGTAAGGTACTGACTGATAAGAAAAGACATTCGCTCTCTCTAACCTGGCCACGGCTCAGAGGTAGGTGGGAGTCTTCCAGGGAAATTCCTGGGAGCTGCCCAGCTCATTTCTTAGACCAAAGAGGTCCAATTTGGAATCAGCTTTTTTTAAGCCAAATGTGCTTGGTGAAAGGACCGTCTTTCAGACGGTCTCTCAGAGCATCGTGCCCCTGGCTTCATGCCACTGCCACACTTCAAATACAATTGAACACATTCTCAAACATTTTCCTGACTCCTCTCCTCTTGGGAGAAGTTCCCAATTGTTCAGCTTGACCCTGCTGTTTTCCTATTCCCCTGGAAAGAGCTTGGGAAAGCAGATACAACGCACAGCCTTCTGATGAGGTGAGATAACTTTGGTTCCAGGGAGATTTCAACAAAATGCCACAGCTGTGTTTGACACTGGTAAAGGCCGGACATAAAGCATTTTACATTGAATCCTAGCACTCATTTTGGCTGAGCTGGGCCTTATCCTAAAGCAGCTGTCCGTGTTTTTGACTATGCTGTGAGGCACAATCCTTCAGTTGCCTAAATGCATATTTACACCATGTTCACAAATCTGTTATTCTGAAAAAGATCTATCCTTTAATTATCCAACACAGTCAACCACCTTCATTGGGATCCTGCCCAAGTTTATTTAAGAGGAGGGAAAAGTTATTATGAAAATTACCACAGCATTTTTTTCTTTTTGAAATGAAACATTTTTGTATCAATGCATAAACCACAAGAATGATCATCAGTTTAATAGTTTCCTGCGGGTGAACTCTTTCAAGTTGAGCTGTCAGTCAGGAGCATGGGTGGGGAGCCCATTTGGAGGAAAAGCGAGAATAATTCCCTTTCACAACATCCCCTTAAGGCAGCCAAAGATCAGAATTACTCTGGGACAACTTGCTTCGCTCTCCACATGTTGTGGGCAGGTCTCAGCATTCACCATTCAGTGGCGTCAGCATGTGCTGAGGAAAAGCCATTCTTTAGCAGGTTGATACCTCTGAAACTAAGTACATAATGTTCTCTGATCTGCAGGTGAACAGAAAACATTACACCACTGGATTTGTGCTGCTGCCCTGAGTGCTGAATCATTTGCATGACTCACAAAAGGTGGTGTTCTGTGGGCAATGAAGATACAGGAGAGGATTGTAAAACAATTGTTTTCTACATATGTTACTGTTTGGGATTTTTTAATATAGGTTACATGCGTAGCCCAAAATGTGAAGCCCTTCTAAAAAAACGGATTTTTTTTTCAGAAAAGCTACTTTTGTTCAATTAGATGCACATATAATCACTTTCTGCATTGAAAATGTGAATGGCAGTCATGTAATTAGTGAAACAATAAATTCTTGGGAGGAGGGAGGAAATGAGCTAGTGCAATAGGATATTCACCTTTCATCTTCCAATGTGACAAATGACTCTCTTCTGATGAAGGCACTGTATGTTTGAGAGCTTGGGTAGCCAAAATCTCTTCCAGCAGTGGCCACATGATCTTCTGTTGATCTTCCAAAGGCTCTCAGCCCCCAGCTATCAGAAATGGCTTCTAATTCTGTGTGTCTAGAACTTGCTGTCATTTTTTATTACAAAACCATGGTTTTTCTTTAAATACTTGCAAAAAAAAAAAAATTTAGTAAGTGTTTTTATTGAAAACCAGTGGCTCTGTGATTTTTTTAAAACTTCAAACATACATTTCAGCTTTGAAGATGTTTCAGCGCTGGCACTGCTTCTTTTACCTCAGATTTTTACAGGGGATCTGGACAGAAATGAACATTTTCTCATGCTTTCTCATAAAAAGTATATGCCAAGTAAATTTCCAAGCCACTAGAAGCTGAGGTGCCTGATTTCCAGGTTTCCCTGTTTCAGAGACATCAGTGGGGCTGATGTTAATGATCTGAAATGATCTAAAAGCCCACCTTTTTAGACGTCCACCTGAACCTGCCCATTATTTATAGTACCACTGTGACAATACTGTTTCCCCATTGTAACTCATATTATCATTGCACAAATATGCTTGATTGTGTTTGGACAAGAGATAGAAGAGAAGAAAAAAGTTCGTTAAAAATCAAAACCAAATAATGATATATAAGCTCAGACAAATCAGAATGCATGATACAAGGACTGAACACATGGGAGGAAACAACACAATTGCCATGATTCAGTTTTCTCAGTTTTTGTGTTGGATCAGGAATTTGTTCTGTGTTGCCTGGGGTCCCATGATGCTGGGAACCTTTCTTGTGTTGAAGTTCACAGATGTCTTCTCCTACATGCGTTACCGTGGTAGCCTAATTCTTCTCCAAAGCACACAGCATGTACAGAATAATCTGCCTGTCCCTGCTCCTGACACACAGAATAACCTTGAGTGAAAAGTCACCCACTGCCTGCACCTTAGCTTCTCAAGGGCTTAATAACGCCTACAGCAAAGGTAAGTTGTGGGGTTGTTGCCAGCAGTTTTTAAAAGTTCTGAGATCCTTTGATGGAGGGATGATAACTGAACCTGCATTTGAAATAAATTTTCAAATGTCTTTTTGCTAACCCTTCTTTCTACTTCTCTGTTCTCTAAGCTATAAACAGGGATTTCCTTTTCCTCTGTGTAATAAAAAGAAAGAATAAAAGGCCCTTTGGTAAAATGTCTCATTGGTACCATAGCGTCTTACTTTAATTAGCAATGCAGATTTAAAATAATCACATGTTTTTACCTGTTATTGAGACTAAAGCATTACCATGATCAAATGCAATTTAAATTATTATTGCTGTAGAAAAAGTTCTGTTCTGGCTTGGTAGGAACAGGGTCAGAGATATGAATTGTTTCCATTATATTAGACTAGAAGCTTTCAAGCTTTTTCTGTTTGAGTAGCCCAAAAAATTTCCCAGTAAGGATGAAGAATGTTTACAAAATTCATGTGGGATCCTGTATCACACAGTACAGCTTGATTTTGCCTCATTTCTAGAAGCCTGTTTCACAGGCTGAAAATTACTGACCTACATGGTCTTCCCCCCACATCTCTTCATGCACAAGCCCCCAGAGTTCAAGCCTGCACCATGCTATGGAGCATGATGCCAAGAAATCAATTTCTATTGCTGGAAGTGGACTGAGCTTCACTTTGATGGGTGAAAACTATGCCAGAGAGTACTTTAGACCTTCAGAGCAGCCCAATACCTGGAAGCTGCAAAGACAATTCAATCTTTATCAGTGGGTATTGCTGTATTGCTTCTGTATGGGTGGGTTGTGAGCTGCAGCTTTCAGAAAAGAGCACCATAGGGAAGGTAGCTCTCTGTAGCTGAAGTTACTGGGTTTTTCCATATTTGTTTTTCTCCTTTCAGGTCAGCAAATCTGAGTTCTTTCTGGGAAATCCTGTCATCTGCAGACAGTAAAACAAAACTAGCTCTCCCTTTCTCATTCATCAGGGAAGCACGACAACCATGGTCCAATGCTCTGGCATTGGAGCAGATACTGAATTAATTAACAACATGATTGGGATTTGGCAGAAAAATCAGCTCTAAAAACTGTCAACACAAATTTGCAAAGGAGCAATGCTGATTATGATTGCAAATACAATTGAGTGGGGCTAAAAAACCCTGTTACCTATGTAATCTGAGCACAGCTGTTAACATTACACACTTGCTGTGGTCTCAGTAAACAACGTGGGGTCCTGTTATACTAGGTATTTCCAAAGAGATGATGCTTATGGTTCCTGCTCTAAAGAGATGGGGTCTATTTCCAGTTTACACTAAAGTGTCCCCCTCTTCTTAAAGAGATCATCTTCCTGTGCTTGAACAAGCAAACACACCCTCCTTTGCTAGGTAATCTAACCCTGAGAAGGTTTACATGACAAGTAGCTTATGATGTATAGGAATAGCAAGATCACACTGGAGAACTATGGCACATGAGTCTGGCATGTTTAAGAGAGAGGTTGAAGTTTGTAATAGGGAATGGAAAGCCCCATCATATAGGAGTTCACATTCAGGGAACACTCAACACACCGGGTGTATGCACTGCACCAAATTTTCTGCTGTATTGGATGAATTTCCCACTGTTCCACTCATAAACACATCTGTGGAGCCCAGTACAACATACTTTAGGGAGAAAGAGATCAAAATGCAGGGTGAACTCCAGTTATCATTAAATTCTGATTTCTCCATCATCCAGTGTATTGGGGGGTAAGGGGGAAGAAGGGTATTTAAAGAGGAAAATACCATTTCTTCTTGGGCAAAAACAGTCCAGGCACCAAAGAACAAGAACTTCCAGGCTCCTGTAAGTTGCACCTCTCTACACATGGTGGGGGGGAGGCAGACAAGAGCTGCAGCTTTAGGGGTGTTGGTCTGTTAGATATTTTGCTTCAAAGCCACAGGGACTTTGGTGGAGCTCTGAAGGCCTGGAGCCTTTGTGTGTTCATCCAGTTCCTTGGCTGACTCCCATTAAAATATCCCTGGTGAATCATTTGTTGAAAATGGACTACAATCATCTCCTATGTGCCATGAGGTGGGCAATGGGATTTCATGATGTTTCAGTCAGTGAGACATAAAGAAGATGTACTCTAAATCTCCATAAAATTTGTTCTTGGTGATAGAGAGAGAGAGATCTGGCTGGACAAAAGTTCCTTGACCCCAGAGAAAGAAATGTACCCAGGCTCTCTGTGCTCAGTGCCTCTGGCTACAGAGGCACACAGGATGCTCAGAGACATGGCTGTTTTGTTAGTGGGTTTGGCTTCCTGAATTTCTCTGCCTAGTATGAAGTAAGAGTGGGAAATTATGGCCAAATTCCCTTCTTCCTTGCTCCTTGTGCTGGCAATCTGAGCCTGCGCAAGCCTGCATAAACAGTTCCTTACTGCAGGGAGCCCCCATTAGTAACAGTGTCTTGAAGGCATTCCAGTGGCTTTTTAGCCTGAGTCTGAGGTTGACCTCATATCTGACTTTGATCTGGAGGGAATTACTTCAGTCCTGGCCAAAAGCCCATGCAGGGCAGAAAAAGACAGTGTCCACTTAATCTGAAGTTGCCTTCTGTCCCTGTTACACCAACTTCTGCAAAGGATTCAAGGTATGTAGGTGGAAAATGGAGAGAGATTGTTCTTGCTCTTTCTTAGGCCTAAAAGATCCTGCTACAGGTGGTATTTTCCTAGATTTCCTATTTTTCCACCCTCTTGGCAGAGATGCAGCACTCTGTATTTCTTCTTCCTTTCCATATTCTGCCTCCTTTTCCCCCCAAGCTGTGCTTTCTTCCTTTATTCCCACTTCCCCTTGTTTTGATGTCAACTGTGAAAGAGCAAGGACAGCTTGAGCACCCCAGTGTGTAAGGCAGGTTGAGGGCTTGAACATATATGCTTACTAAAGAGGATTAATTCAATAGAGGATTTTATTCCTCTGAAAGTGTAGCCTGTCCCTTTTTACTACCTGGCTGTGCCTGCGGAACGTTGCACTAAATTAAAGCAGCGGTCAAAGTTTAGAAATGACCATTTCTTGTTTGTCTTTGTTTGGAGACATATCTTCAACAGGAACAATCTTTGGGTATATTTCTTCCCACATCATTTTGTCTTGTTGATTGCCTAAATTGCCTAAGCATCCTGACATTTAAAATTTCTAAGGTTGTAGGCCACTAAGCAGTTGAAGGGAAGCTGTCTCTAGATGAATTAAGATGCTGAGAGTTACAGGCTTCTGTTTTAAGAACACCTTTCTGGGTAGGGGAATTCAGATTTTATGTACAGTTGCAGACACATTTATTCGTGCTTCTGTCTCTCAGTAGTCCTTCACAGTAAGCCCCCAACACATCTCAGACCTAACGTGCATCCTCCAGAGGAGATGCTTGGCTGCCCCCAGCAATACCACAATTCCCTTTCCTCCCTCATATTTCTGTTGCTCTTCAAGAAAACCTGGGTCAGGACTTGGAAGAACACAAGTGCTTCACTGTCAACCACAGTCCAGAAACTCACATGTTAAGATTACGAGCCTGCACTGTTCCACAGAGCTGCCTAACTCTGCTGGCGTGAAGTCAGTGATAAAACTATCATTGGCTACCACAGACACTAAGTCAGGCCAAAGCAGGGAGCAAGGCACACATGAAAATTTCACCTGCAAGGTCTTCTGGCCATGAACAGTATATGGCAGCACTTCATCCCTGTCTGGTTGCCGTGTGTGAGCTTGGGATTGGAACTGGTTTTACTCTGGCTCACTTTTTCCATATAGCTTCCCTTAAAACAGAGTGCTATTGCAGAATTAACAAAAGTTTTGTAGATTTAAAAAAAAAATCAACAAACAAACCCATGATGAGAAACAAAATATTGCACAGATGAATCATGATGAGGTTGAAACAACAGAAACTTCCATATCAGCCTAAATAATGGGAAACATTCAGTTTAATTGAGGTCTCTTCTTTTAGATACTGAAGGAAAACAAAGGTATCTGGTTATTGTTAGTGATGAGAGGAGGGTGCGGAGGGGCTGGGAGTCTCAAAGCAGCTCCACAAAGCATCTAGGAGACAGGATCTCTCCAGCAGCCAGTTGCTCAGTGCGTGCTCTGCGAGCTGGACAGCACAGTATGCAGACAGCTTTCTCTGGCTTGGGTTCCTTCCAAGATCAAAAATTGAATCCACCTGAGGTAAACGGACTCACAAATCACCTTATCTCACCTGACATGATGGACAGATGTTTTCCTGTTGCACTGAACTGCACAAATGGGACATGTTTTCCTTGGGTCAGGTTCCCAGGTTAATGGTTGGCACATGGAGCTGGCTTCTTGCCTTTCTTGGAGGGGAGGCCAAAGGTAAAGACCATTTGGGCCACCATGGGCTTGCCAACAAGTCAAGGGTTGCAGAAACCAACCAGAAGGTCCAAAAGGTGCTAAGAGCATCAAGCCACCCCTAAAAATACTCCTTGTGTTGTCTCATTTGCACTATAACACATAGAAGCAGAGTCATGTCTGTTGCTAGATGTTTGTACAGCAAGGACTGCAGTACAAAAATCAAAGTCATCCTGCTTTGTGACTATACGTGAACTACGCAAATACAATATCCACTCCTTTCCCATTTCCTAGGATCTGAATTGTCAATGTAAAAGAAGAGGACTTCTGAGGCCAGGTGAGCACAGCACAGCACAGCAACAGGAGTTGAGAAAGTCTACACTGAGACATAATGATGCTTGTAGTTGCTACTGTGCCTACCTATTGACTGCTACCCAGAGACTGCTCCCCCGCCTGTGAAGCACTGAGTGAGTATTGCATCAGGATATTCTGCTGCAAGGACACGTCAGACCAGGTTCCTATGGCATGGCAGTATCTATCTGGCATCTATTCTCCACTCCCCCAATTAGCAAATCGTCTTCTATAAGCTCAAAAATACACCTGCTACAGTAAAGTAGAAAGGCTTACATTAGTAATTTGGGGGAGCCTTTTTAACTGCAGGTGATATTCCCATCAGCCAAAGGTAACCCCTAGTGTAATAGCTCTGGTAAGCAATGTTAAATATTTAAATCATTATTCTCTTTAACTCCTCTCTCTTCAGTGACTAAAGACAGCACCTATGTACACAAGCTCCCTAAATGTGGTGATGTGTTTGAGTCATGTGAATTGTCCCTCCTTCCTTACATTTCATCCCCCAACAAAATGCAGTGGGACACTAGGAGCTTCCTCACACACAGAACTCAAGGCGAAACCTTAGTGATGGTCATGATTTGAGGGTATTGAGCTTCTTCCAGAGCAGGGGCTTTCATTTTGCTTTCTCTATAGATTTATGGTCAGGACTATAAACTGGCAGTTCAGTGTTATGAATTTTCTGATGATGAACTAGGGGAATGAACATGCTTCTAACACCTTTATCAGAACTTTGAACCAGCATTTTATGTTGATCAGCTTCATGGACTCAGCCTAAGCTGTTTTGTTGGACAAGCAGAATTGCATGAAATACTGCTCAGTGCAGTACAACAGCTGGCACCAGACCAACTGAAACAAGGATTTGAAGAGACAGTTTGATACTCTTTTACCTATTTTCACATGTAGAAATCCTTGCGTTTCTGCACACATGGGATTTGCATATGCAGATGCCAGTGCCCATCAACTGTTGGTTTCAAAGAAGTATCCCTGAACATTGTGGTATATAGACTTCACAGAGAAAAGATATTTCTAAAATCTCAAGAACTAAGGCAGCCTAAACCAAGATAGATGAAGAATTTGGAGAATTTATCCTCCCTGTTGGTGTGATCATAAAACTGTTGGTACAAATGTCTCCCACCAATACAGAGCACGGCACTTGAGCAAACCAGTCTCTACTGATTGTCTGGCTTTCTTCAGCAAGGGTACCACTCAGATCCTTCTGTGTGTGGATCTGGGTGCGAGCTAATGTGTATGCAGTGTGACTGTCTGGGCAAGGAAGACCCTGAACCAGAACAAGGAGCAAAACAGCTTGCCAGCTGAGAGAGACAACTGAGAAAGCTGACCTTTATGGAGAGCTTTGTAGAACATCAGGCTGGTGTTACTAGCTTGAACCCGACCTTCACCACCCAAAAGAATGGTAAACTTAATGAAACTGTCTCATCTTTATCCACAGAGGAACTCCACAAATAAAAGATTTTAAAATAACCCACCGTATAAAACCATTAATGTTTAAAATTTAGACACATTGAAAACATTTTTTAGGATTTTTTTCTCTTTAAGCATATTTTTCAGGAAAAAGAGAAGGTAAAGATTTTTTTCTAACTGTCTGATGGATCTTCTGCCTCATATGTTGAGAAGATCCACCTCAGTTCTGAATTTTATATTGGAATTCAACTATGCTTTATGGATTTATGCAATTGCTGTATTTTATATTTGTTCAATATTTTATATTTATATTGCTACAGAGGTTTTGCTAATGGTATGTGGAGACTGAATCAGCAAATACCTCTAGCCTCTACCCTGCACATAGGAAGCTCTTGGATTAACTAAAAGGAAGACATAGTTTGCATGGCTAATTTATAAATTCCCAACAAAATGCAGGTTTTGGTTAGGTATTGCTGAATGTTCTGGAGATGCTCAGAAGAGAACCCATATTAGTAGTACTCTATTCTAGCTGTGTCATATTGCAGTACCCAGCTAAGTTTAAAATCTTACCATGACAATCACTCATTTCTGGTACCATAAAGTAAATTAGTTTGCCAGAGAGGGAGAGAAACAGAATTTTGAAAATTATGAGATTCATTAAAATTCAAACTGAAATGTCATTTCCAAAATATCAAAAAAGGTAAAACATGCCATTTGAAAAATTGCCCAGGTTGAGTACATTTCCTCCTTCCTGAGGAGAATTTTTTTTTTTAAAAAATGATATAAACCAGTTTATATTAACCCCAAATATTAATACTGTTTTGTGAAACAACCATTTTCCTTGTGGATCAATGGCAATGATTTTAGAGCAATTATTTGATTTCTTGAGTGTCTGAAACAAAGTAATTATTTTCCTGATTCTCATTTATGATAGTAAGCATTCAAGTAGATAGTGAATGTTTTCAAGGTCAGAATCAGAAGTTGTACTAGCACATTCCTGCTTTCAAGTTAAGCACATGCTTAAGTGCTTTGCTAGACTGAGACCTGACACCTGTTTAAATCAAAACATAACTCCATTGAACTCAGTGGTGTTGCATCTGTAAGTAAGAAGTATATGTGAAAAGAAAATGAAACCCATATGGTTCTGAAAAAATCACAGCAAAATGTTGGACTAGAGTTGTGGATTAAAAGGAGGACTAAAACTCATGGAACTATTGTTATTTTAGTTGACAGTGCTGTATTTATCTGGTATATCCTGGCTGTCTATTATATATTTAAGATAACATAGCCTCATCAATTTATACCAGCTAAGACTTTGACCCTAGAAGTGAATTTTAAATGTATTATGCACTCCAGAAATCAGATCTTGAGAATTACAGTCCTTTAATCAGGGAAGATAAGTGACATCATATGCTTATCACAGCACAGCTCAAATTTCAAATATTGCACTGCTAGGAGCAATCCAGCTGAGTGAACAAATAAAATCTCCAGGACTGAAGATGACATTTGAGCAAACCATGAGGATACTGCCTATGAAGCAGATCATGGCATTCATTAAATGAACTATTTCTTTCTAGAAGAATTATGAAGAGACATGGCACACACACAGAGTACAGCTACACTGTGATCGTGAAAGTCGATAAGATAGTTAATGTACCTTGGACTGAGCTGCATAGTCTGCAACTAGATTATCAGTAGACATGTTTAGCTAGACTAGAACAAGCTGTGTTTCCATGACCCCCATACAGACATATCTTCATTGTCATTTGATAGAATTTGGAGATAAATGTCAGTCCTCCTACTGCTTCTATTGCTTGGGTTGTACTGTACTTTGAACTATTTGTGAAGGCTCACTGAATGGACCAATACAAGAACTCTATAGACTATGAAACAAAAGTTCATGTTTTCTTCTTGAAAAAGGTCTGTTTCTAGATTGACCTATTCAAGGACATAAGTAAGCAATACCTAAAGGTAGAAAGAGTTGGCCTAGATTCCCAGCTGATAAAGCTTGGCAGTGATTCACCGGCATGCACATAGCTAAGGTAAGGATCTGGTACTCTCTGGTTTCTTTAAAGATAAGTCAGGAAACATTCAGCAAACTGCTACTAAAAATTTTCTTATGAAAACAGCATAGTCCTAACTCCCATCTCTTGCCATGAATGCTTCAACCAAGGAAATATTTAACACAATATGCACAATTGCCATTCATTTGCCCTTGTTTATTTGAAAGAGAATTACAAAGTGTTCTCAAGATTACACAAAAAAAAAAAAAAAAAAAAAAAAAAGAGACAATACCCTGTGCAGTTGTCTTCCTGGTGTTTCGCCACAACCCTGAGGAACACTTCAGATTTATTCCCTTGCAGAATGATGGCATGCACATTGCAGGGAGAATCAGCCAAGAAGGCAATGTGAGAATCTGAGGAATATCTCAGACTTGAGAATTAGATGCCTTCTACCTTATGACTGTGGTCACTAGAACAGTGCTACACAAGTTTCTTGAAGAACTATTATAGCTGGCAAATCTCAATTAGCAAATATGAAGTCAGTAATCTTTTCTACTAAGTGGGTGAGCTCGGAAGTAAGCACTGATACCCTAGAGTAGATTTCTGCAGGTACAGGTCATCGATGTGTCAGTCTGACTTGCTTCCCAGTGGAGTACAACACTACAAACACTAAAGGACAGTAAATGTCATTATTAAGAGCAAAGAAAAATTACAAAAATGGTGTCTCTGCATACACCAGAAAGATGAGCTGCTAAAGCCCAGGCTACAAGGCATTGTGGACACTAGGAATTTACACAGGCTCAAGGAGAGAGTGAACAAGTTTGTGGAAGGGAAGTCCACCGAGGTTGCCACCAGCCTGTGCCTACCTTAGCAGTTCAAAAAGATAATGGTTAGAGGTCAGAAATGCATCAGAGAGAGCTAGAGTATGCACTTATCATTTTCTTATACCCTTTGCTAATTCCCTACTCTCAGCCACAACTGGAAATAGGATCCTGAGTTTGATGGAACTGTGGTCTGGTCCATTACGGCCATTCTCACAGGGCTCTCCGTGGCAAAAAATCACAGAGCTGCTGGTGTGCAATCTGTCATTTTCTAACAATCATTTGTTGGTTGTACACTCACTCAGAAATATTCTGGTCATTACTAGTTGCTTAGGTAGGCCAAATGCCAACATTAGGAAAAAAAATGCCTTGGTGGCAAGCATATAAAGGCAGTTGACAATGCAGTACTGACATCGGTAAAGAAACTCTGCTCCCCTGGCAATGTGCTGTGTTGGAAAGGCATGACTGCCGAGCACAAGCCAGGGTAGCCCTGGGGAGATTAATATAGTGTGTCTGGAATGAAGGCGACATCCGACTTCACACAAAAGCAAATGTCTACAACACGGTTGTCATTACTCTTTTGTATGCCTGAAAAGACGGGACAATTTATAGCTGTCATGGCAAGCGGTCTAGTCAATTCACGCAATGCCTCTGAGTCTTGGCTGGTACAGAAGGGCATGATGAGATCTCCACAACTGAGATCTCGGAGTATTGCCAAATCCTCTTCTGCTCTTCAGAAAATCTGGGCACGAGTCAGTTAACAGCAAGTTCAAAGCCATCTCCGATGGCCCACTCTGACAGGGTAGAGAGTTGAAAGACTCTGAAGAAACACTATCAACCTCTGCTTAAGGCAGACCATTAGCCCTGGGGCACAATGCTGACAACCTTGGCTAGGACAGAAGACATCCCAAATTGTCCCAGGCCAAGAAGACTAACGATACACTGCAATATGAACAGTGACACAGGAAAGCAGGTGTAAGAAAGTCAGGAAAGCAGGTGTTAGACAGTCAGAAATCTGCAGCATTTGCTGTCTTGGGAGATTATAAAACAGTCTTGTTTCTCACCTATAAGGCCACTCAACACTTACTCTCAAGCCCTTGCACACCAGTCAGTAAGTACAAACTGCCATCCTCTTTAGGGACCTGCAGATTGAGTGGTGCCAAGGCATGGCTTACAGAAGCAGATGGGACAGATCCACTAACCTATCCTGGTAACTCAGGATCCTTATCATGCAATTTTATGATGGCCTTTACTCCTTCCACCCTTTTTTCCAAAAATAGCCATCCCCTGAATACATCCTGCTATCAGGAACCTTTCCTATGGAATAGCCTTTGTAGCCCATCTTTCTGTAATGCTGTGACATGTTCTCAAGCACACTGTGCTCCTGTGGGAGCTACTGTCCTTTCACACTTCAAGTACCATTTTGCTCCTCAAATGGGTTATTTCACTGCCATGACTCACGTAGTAAGAGTTGTACAGAGATTACTTCTTCAGTAGTTGACAGCTAGTGTTGCTGCTGGTAATTTAATGTCCTAATTGTGCTGCCTGCTTGGCAATCGGGAATTGTATCCTACTATTTCTAGTAAGTCCCAAAATTTGCGTGCAATCGATCTGCTCCTACTAGAGCAGGTCCAATGTGGGAGTGTGATGACAGGGTCAAAGCAACTATATGTGCTCCTTTGCAAGTTGATTTAGCATTCAGTGATGACTTTCCCCTGTCCTCCAGCTGCTGGGGATACGCTCTTATCTGTGGATGCGGAGTGTCTACTTTCCCATGGGTAGCTGGTTTTGTGGAGGTTTCTATAGCACTGCTGACAAAGGGAAATGGCCTGGATTTTCACTGACTGAAACACTGGCCCAGGACAGATAGGAACAGCCAAATGGGCCTACAAATGTCTTCTGTGCATGGAACTAAAGAACACTCATGCAGAGAGGAGAGCCCCAGACTCTGGTCTCATTCACTCTGATGTGAACGCACAGTAACTCCACTGGACTCAGCACAGGCTATTCGTCATGTAAAACAACAACGTTAGCTCCTTTAATCTTTATTTTTTGTTGCTCTTCTCTGAACTGTCTCCAATTTGTCAATATTAGGAATTCAGTGTTTGGCCCCACAGGCCAGGTACAGCCACAACAGAGGAGCTATTACTTCCTTGCTCTTTAAGATGATGCCTTTTACATATGCAGCCTCAAAACTTTATTTGTGGGGTTTTTTTGCATTCCATTGAATCATTTTATGTGCTAGAATGATCTCAGAAATACCCCTATGTCTCCCCAGTCTTGCCGCTGCATAAGCTTCCTTTTCCTAGGAAACAGATTAGTTTCAGATTTATTTTCTCCACAATCTTCTTGCTTGCTTGCTTCTCTCCCTCTTGCATTATCTTTCTTTTTAGTAACCCATCTCTGTCTTTATCAGCCATCTCCCAGTTAAAGACTGTAGCAGATTTCATGACCAAGAACATGTAATGCTCTTGAAATTTGTTTTGTTTCATTTAAAATCAGCTCTGCAAGCCAAGAACCTAGATCTATACGGATCTCTTCAGTGACCCACCAAAAAAGAAAACCTCCCTGCATCTTAAAGCTGTCTGTTTTCATTACTGTATTAGAGAATGTTTTCAGCCCTGCAACACTACCTCTCTCCAAGACAACTTTGCATTGATGACCTAAGTGGGTTTCATTGCAAGACACTGTGATTATATATTTCCCTAAAGTCCAAGTAACCTGTTAAAAAAACATACAGGTTTGCTGGGCAAGATTGCCTCTTTATAAACCTATACTGCTGATGTTCATGATTAAAATAAAAGTAAAAAACCAATCTGACAAGAAGATCCACTTCAGCTATGGCAGCCCCAGAACAGTTCACTGGAAAAGCAATTGCAACATTTACAAATTTTTTTCTGAACTTGAAGATGGACTGTGCTGCTTTCCTCTGCTCCTTCACTACCTCCCATCAAAGGCTTAAGTTTATTAAGCTATTCCCTCAACATCCTAGGATGCATAATAACTTCTTATCTCTGTATGTTCACATGTTCCCCTAACACAGTTACTGAGGCTGGGTCTTTCTGACCTGATTTTGCATATTTTTCTTGGAACAGGTTTTATTTTTAAAGGGGATCACCATTTCAGCCAACTTTTGCATCATTAACCACCTCCTCCTCTTTATTTATTTATATTTTAATAAGCCACTAATTTCCCAATCAAGGAACAAGACAGCTTTGGCTAAAAGCCAAGCTCCGACACAAGGCAACAGTAATAGAAAAAGCTACATGAAACCATTTTTAAAAAGAAGGAATAGATAGCATTAAATATCAGTTAGAGGCTATGAACTGCAGGTAACTGATAAATGAGGCAAAAGATATCAAGAAAACTACTGCTGGCAGAGTGAAAGCCAAAGACAAGTGCTTAAGCAAGAATGTAATAACACAAATTCTAACAACTACAGTTGTCTGCTACCTAACTGGATAGTGTAAAATTGCTGATAAGAGACAACTGAGAAAAGAAAAAATATTCAGCAAGTGGTTTCGCTCTGGATTTGGAATACTTACAAAGGAGGATAGCAACATGGAGAAGGATGTTTCACCTTAGACAGTCTGGTGTATGTGCATGTGCAACTCCCAAAGACTTAGCCCAATGTCAGCAGATGATTAGCGTGTCCTAAAAAGCTGAGAAATTCAAGAGGACTGGCACATGGTAAATACAGGGTGAGTTTAAGAAAGAAAAAGCATTTTTTACCCTGCTGATTTTAATCCAGGGAGCCTGAAACCAGCACAGGCAAAAAAAAATGGAAAAGTTGATAGATGATTCAACTGAAAGGCAAAGAAAGAATGGAAGGCTGAAAATAAAACGAATGCCACTCAAGGAAGTTTTATGGAAAATTGAGTTTGATATGCAAACCTGATATAAATTGGATAGATGGTTGGTAAATGTAGTGTGTGAAATCTGGGTATGTATCTCACTGTGCAAAATACAACATTCTGCATACAAACTGACATTATAACAAATCAATAAAGGCATGTTTTAGGCAAAGTTTAGTTATCTGAGATCTGCAGAAGACTCTAGAGAGGACAAACTGACAAACGGGAAAGGAACTAAGTATATGACTTTTGCTCGACTAGATCAATGGAGGAACAGACAGCCGTGTAGGCAGGTGGTGCTCTCTGTGTAGTCTTGGTACAATACCAAGACCAGCTCTTGTGTGAATAATTAAAATACATACTAAAGTTTGGAGGGGTTTTGGGGGGGGAAAAAAACACAATACCAGAAGTAAAGGGATAGAGAAAACACTTCTTAACAATTAATTTAGAGCTTTATTGGTTATCAAAATTAGAAGAAATTATCAGAATTAGAAGAAATAAAAATATTTTCACCCAGTGAAAACACCACAGGTGAATGGACTCTTTCAGCCAGCAAAGAAAGGCATAGTTACAGTCTGTGCCTGAAAGGCAGAGCCAGAAACTGAGAAATAAAAGACACATTTTGAACGGAGAGGATGATTAATTTTAGGACAAACTACCAGGGGAAGTGGTGAATTCCCATATGATTCAGGTCAGCGCAAGGTGGGATCCATCAGTCAGTGACACACAAGGGATCTGATCAAATCAGTTGCAAACCATTTCTGGCATTAAGGTCTCTGCATTGCTGAAGAAACCTAGCAATAAGCCACACCATCTGACCCAGTAACCTGCGGCAGGAAAATGTCTCTGGTCAGCTGCACATTGCAGCCTCACTCTTCCTTGCTCCCACTCGCAGAATGGATTGCTCCCTCATAAAGCGCCCATCCTGGCAACACAGGAGCTTAAGAGATGAACAGAGCTTGCTTTGAATTGGAGGGAAACTCATATACATACATACCTTACCAGTAGGGAAACACATACTTTACAAGGTAAACCGCACCTAAGACTTTTTTTTCCTTCCCTCTCTTTTCAAATCAATCAGGCCCTGTAAGTTTGACTCTATATGCGCCTCTCTTGCATTCTGTCAAAGAAAAAAATTCAATTCTACGTGAATATACAATCTCTTCCATTCAGGACTGGTGCTGGCAAGGCACAGGATGATGGGAGGGTGCTGCTGGCAATATGGAGATGGGCTGTGGCCACAGAAATTCAACGGGATTGCCATGTGCTGGCAGAGCTTAGATGCCATCAAGAGTTTGGGGATTTGGGTCACTCTACTCTGAGAGGCAGGGTGCAGCAGTCGGGTTTGCTACAACTCACTCAGGAAGCAGCAGCCACCGCAGGAACCATCTGTCTGCCCGGGACACTGGTCCCACCACCAGTGCTGTCTTGTCTTTTCTCCTGCTGGAGCTCAGGTCCACCCTCAGCCCTTGGCATCCTGTTCATTATCTTGTCACAAACCACATTTTGGAAGAGCCTGGTTACCCCACACACCCTGAAGAGGCAGGGTACCAGCGAGATGCATAGGTCTTAGATCACCTTTGAAAGAGTTCTGTGAGCACAACTCAAAAGCTGAAGAGAGATTTTAGACTTGCTTGTAATTTGGGCTTTGCCAGGTCTGAGCATAGAGACCTTCAGTTTTCAAGTCTGTCAATCCAGTTTCCCATGCCAGCTTCATACTCACTGGAGGAAATAAATGAGAAAGAAGGAGTGGGAGAGATGAACTTTGCAACAAGCCACATCAGTGTAGGGAAGCAGGGAAAGGTAAGTAGAGTTTATTTTATCAGCACTGCACAGGAAGTCTCAGTACCAAAAATTGCTCTCATCCCAGCCAGCGCTCCATGTTATTTCTGGCACCTTTGTAAATTGGTTTGCAAAAAACCCCTAGGAGTCCCTCAGCAGAGCGTACCTCTCAGCTCCCTCCAGCTTGAGCAGTCTACTGAAAATGAGGGCTGTTTCTGCACTGTCAGGTTGAAGCATCTCTTGGGGTCTGGTGGTACTGCAGCCAGCTTATTGACTCCAGTTGCTAAATAAGAAAGGCTGCCCCTGAGCAGAGGCTGTTCAAAAGGTCAGCTTTGTCACTAGTACTACCACAGCTGAGTAAATTAAGCCGGTTTAGGTACGCAGACATAGAGACTTTGCACCCTCACCTGCAGTACAGGTCTAGTTTAAGGGAAACGTCCTGCGCCAGACACTGCTGCCTTCTTTCCCTGGGAGTGACCTGTCACATTTCTTTCATGCCATATTAGACCTGATTAAGAGCCAAGAATTATTTTTTTTAAAAATTTCAGTTCTTGTCTTCCAAAAAAATCATGCTCCTGCTTTCTGGGACAAAAGACACATTTTTAAAGCTCCATTTCAAATTTTCTTCCAAAACGAACTTGCAAGCTATTCATCGATGTTGTCTTGGTCTGGGGGATAATCTGTTTATTTCACAATCTCCTAAATCTGGTTTTCAGGCTGAAATACGTGGGTCAGACTCAGGCCCACCGTTTTGTATGGACCATAGAGGGCACCAGACACTCATTTTTCAGTGCACTGGCCAGGTGCTTATTCTGTCCTCCCCAGTAACTGTGCAGAGGGCTGGCGACTCCTGGGATGAGGAGTGGGAGCTCCATGGACATATAAAATTTGAATTCAAAATCCGAACTGCTGGAATGATGGGTATTTCAATTTTCTGCCACTTCCAAATTAAATATTAAAACAAAATGTTGGCTTGATCTGAAATTTCTTTCTTAAGTATCTGATGAAATGGGGAAAAATGAGCTAAAATATTCTTTTCCATTTCAAGAATTCAAACAATAAACAAAAAATAACCTGTGGCATGAAAAGTCTCTTCACATCGGAAAATTCAAGCATTTAATCTGGAAACCATCAAAAAGAACTGTTCTGACTTAATTTTTTTCCCCTTCTACAACAGAAAATGAAATTAATTTACAATTTGGTGTCACTGAATCTGCATTTTTCACCAAAAAAGTTCAAACGGGACATTTCCTCCCCCTCTAGTCCCAATTGTCTCAAATCATCACTCTCCAGAGGAAGCATTTCAGTGGCCTTTGTAAAGATCACAGTCTGAGAAACCCATTTCACTATTTACCCACCACCAGAGATAAATGAGAGGTAAATGAACAGGAAGAAAACAAACCCACTGTGTGACTCACTCTCATGTGAAAAGTGTGCTGTCTGCCATAACCACAAGTCCTGGTATATTATCACAATGGTTTATTTAATCTGTGAGTGAACTCTAGATATCATCTAACACATCTGCTCCCATCTTGCAGCCCATGGATCTCTGTCCTACAGGCAGAGCCTTTTTGGAGCTCATTTCCACATCTGACAGAGTAAACAGGAGCTCAGGCAGTCCCACATCAGCAACAGCCTGACGCACCCTATGATACAGGGCATCTGAAGTACCTACCAAGACTGAGATATTAGACAGAGCTGCATAAGGACTTACCATTGCACAAACATGGATGTAGCTATTTAAACAGATAGGATCTAGGAAGTAGCTCCCAGTAAACCTAAATAAATTTGGGAAAGGGAGGGCAGGAACACCAGACTCGGAAGCAAGATTATGATCAAAATATTGTGGCAGTTTCTCTCTCTTGGTAACTGTCCAAACTAGTATCCTCAATTCCAGACCCTCCATGTCTCCCCAGGTTTGAAAACTGCTTGCTTCTGTGAATTTCTCAGTTCAGGCTTCTCTCTTATTTTCAGCAAGCTTTACTCCCCCTTGTCTGCCATCTTTCAAATGTCTCTTCACTTCTTGCAGCATGGAAGATGGAACCTTCACAAGGTTTTCATCAATTTTAGTGCAGTTGGATTAAGCCCCAGATTCCTGCAGCAACTGGAATTTTGGTGTCTTTCTAGGTCCAAATATTTCTTACTGCCTGGGACAGACTTTGCTCTGTACTCCTCCCCCATTTCTCTTCCTTAAGTAAGAGATTAGATTATCCTTAAATAATATGTTTCCCAACTGTTTTGTGTGGCAAACTCTCTCTGCTTCCTGCTTTATACATGGTTTGCATCCTGTGCACATGGCCTAAGAGATCAGTTGTTCAGCCTCAGGGGGCAATTAATCCCCAGCACTGTAATCTGCACAGAGGCATTTAATCTTTCAGGAAAGATGCACCTGAAAGGAACTTTCTGAGAAGCACATGGTTGATAGAAACCACTGAGTAAAGCCAACAGCTTAGCCAGAGGCTGGGAATCTCCTTTCTGCTCTGATCAAGTTTCCCCAGCAATTAAATGCAGAGCCTTCCAACAGAAGTATTTTTTCTAAGGCTGATGAGCAAAAGTCCCCGGGATTCAATTTCAAGATCTTCTCAGAGGTCCCTGTTGCATAACCTAGCTTCTCCCGGGAGACTGTTTGATTCTGCTCCCGCTGGTGGAGTCTTTCCTGGCATTGGGCTGATCTTTCCTCAGCCCTCATATAAATGTTCAGTCTCCAGATAGTGGATCTACAGGGCAGAGACTCTCCCTGTTGCACAAACTCCAAATATACAGAGGTCTTAATACCTCCTTTGGTCTGGAAGTGCAACTAAGGCCACAGTCATTTGAAAGCACTTTAATGAGGTAATCACAGTCCTGCATCCTTCATTTTGCTACCTTGTTCTGCACTAAGATATTCTGGATGACTTTTTCAGACTGTTCAACTTCAGGATGTTCAGACCTTTCAAATAGAGCCAATACCAAACCTTCTGCCAGGGATTTCTCTGGAACTTGGCTGAATTTCCGAAGCGCTCTATTTCTCATTTGGCTTCCTCTACTTCTTTTCCATTTAGGCTGTCCCTACCTGTCCCCTCCAATAGCTCAACCTTTTTTTGCTTAGAGGGTTGGCTGAGGACAATGGGAAACAGCACAGGAATTCTACTTTTAAAGCAGTAGTGAACTTGTACTATATCTTCTTCTTATGACCTATGCTTAGGTGATCAGATAGGAAGTGAGTACTAGGGTGTGGGCATCACCCCCTCCTGCAGCATGCTCTCTGCATACCCAGGGACACTTTACAGTCATTCAAAACTTATATGTCTTGGAGCACTTGTTCCAACTTAACTCGCTTCATGGACTCCACATTGGGAACCACTGCACTATGACATCCCTCAAAAGAGACTGACTCATCCTTCTTCCACCACCTTCCCCTATTTCAAGTCTTTCTGTTTTAGCTTCAGTTAGGAGTGTTCACCTTTTTGCTCAGCTGCAGACCCTTAAGCATGGGTGGAAAGGGAAAGCAGGTAGGCTTGCTTTGCTGATTTACCCATCCTCAGCATACCCTTTTCTTCCCACCCAGTCCACCAGAACCACAGCCACTGCCTTCAAACCAGTGCCACTGAGCTGCATTCCCCAGTGCTCTCACACACATACCTCCTCTCCATCAGTTGGCTCAACTGGGTGCAAGAAACAACACTATGTCCTTCTCCCATCTTTGCAGTAGAGCTGCAGGTCTCTTCAGCCAAGTCATCTCCCTACTACTGCAAAGCTACAACACTGAACCAGTGCCTGGATGAAACAGCTGCATTTGCAAGGTCTAGTGCTTTCCCTTTGACTTGCCTCACCTATTGAACAAGTCTGCCAGGCGTGCAGGTGCAGACACCCCTTCATTTGCAAGAGGTGAGGCTCACAGGTCACCAGCACACATCAAAAGGACCACATAAAGACCTACATTCAGGGCTATGTTTTCAAACGCAGGAGACAGACGTTAAGCAGATAATAAGTTTTAGGCAAACATCTCTTGTGAAAATGGCTCCCTGGAAGCCTATAGGCTTTTCCTGCCATTAATGAAGTTCCTGCTCTAGGCTAAGAGATGTCTGTAGTGCATATCACATGTGAATGTGTTCAGGATAATGGGGCCTTAAATCAGCAAGTACTGCTGGACAAACATGGGATGAGGTCAGTCTTAACAAAACTAAAATTAAATTACATTGGAACTGGTGTCAGATGAAAAGATGTTTTCCACAAAGCTGGTCTTCTAGGAAAAGCAGAAGGGAAAAAAAACCAAACCAAAACAAAACAAAAAAACAACCTATGAGTCACAGGTTGAAATAAGTTATTCAATCACAATGTCCTCCAGCCACATTTCCCCTCCAGTAAAATGAGTTTGAAGTTTGGAGTCTCATGAAATATTCAGGAAGATGAGCTCAGCTGGATGGACATGAGAAGATCTGCCTTGTCAGACCAGTGTTTTCTGCCAAGTCCCACCCATCTCCAGCCCTTGATTGCCGCTGTGGCTCCTTGGACAACTTCAGGGAGTGGCTGGTGCTGCGTAAGGAGTGTCCCCTTCAGTGTCCCTCTGTGCATCCCTGTTCTTAGCTTTTTTTAAAGAAATAATATTTTGCCCCATTCTTTAATTTATTATCTCTAAAATTGTTTGGTTTCTCCTCAGTTCCTTCTTTAAACCCCCTTTGTAAAGTATTGCTCTTAGTTTTTTTTAGGGCTGGGCTGGTGACATTTCTAAGCAGAAGGCAAATGGGAACAATGGATGTCTTAGAAAAAGAATAAGAATAGAGAAAATATACAGCAACACTTCTGAAACCCCCCAGCCTCCAAGGGCTTCCTGAGCCTAGTCTTTAATAGATTTTTTCCCCATAGACTTGTCCACTCATCCTTTGAACCCTTGTAGGTGTTTAGCAAGTATAACTTCTCCCAGCCAGGTGATCCAGATCTTCACTATAAACTGGCTACTGTCAAAATTATCATCTAATGCCATATTACACTTTTTAAATGTTTAGCATCATTATAGTAGCTGAATTTCTGGTAGACTTCCTGATAGATCTAACATGTACGCTGTCAGCAGATACCTGTAACCTGAACTCTGGCTGCAAGATTTTTCAGGTGAAAGATGACCTAAATGTAGTTACTGAAATTAGTATGATTATTTTTTTAAAAGCATCTGAAGGGAAATTAACTGTATTTGTAATAAGAAATATAACTGAATATCCACTAAGAACTGGTGAATGTTTAAAAGTCTGTAGGGTTGAGTATACATCAACAGCTATACATGTATTAGCTGCTCTGAGAAAACTTTAGAGGTCCACTCTGAGAAAAAAGACAAGAAATCCAGTTCCAGACAGCTCCTGTCCCAAGTTAGGAAAAAAGGAAAGCAAAAAGAAAATAAAAGCGAATAGAAAGGGCTCAAGTGTATATTTAACTGACCGACCCCTGTCTCCTTATTCCCCCAGCATCCTGAACAACAAGAAACCAAAAGGAAATGTTTAATCGACTCCAAAACAAAGCGGGGGGGGGGGCGGGGGGGGCGGGGGGGGGGAGGGATGCAAACTTGAATTTTGAGTTTTAGGCAGAAGCTTCCATGGCTCTTTTATTTAAGTTGCTTTACTCACTAGTAAAAGATACAAAGATACCTTCAGGACCTCCTCCCCAAAACACTATCCTTAGGGATCCCAGGGAAGAACAATGCAGTGATTTTATCAGCCCTCCCTCGGCGGCATTGCAACTGTTGTGAAGGATAGGTTTTCCTGGCAAACAACGGGGAGTGTCCTGCACCTCAGCCCTGAATCCAGCCACTGAGTGAGTCAATGCAAAGGGAGACTGTAAATAACTGCAGCCTGTGTTGCACAACTGGCTGGTGGGGAGGGAAGAATACAGCCCCCGGGGAAAAGGAGTAGCCAAACAGACTGAAAAGTAAAAGTCACCTGCAGGGACTACAATCCAGAAACCTTAAACTGAACTCCACGAGATTTTCATCAGCATTTCCAAAGGAGAGGTTAGCAAACTGTGGATTGAAATGTGAAATCATTGGGCAAACAGACTGAACCACAAAATGAGTAACTTCCTCCGTGAGCTCCCCCGGAGGGATTGGTATTGCTTTAAGGTGCACGGCCTCTGTTATGTAAATTGTCTTGAACCCTAAAAGGTTTTGCAGATTTACAGGATAAGTAATTGTTTTCTCCCCCAGCTATTAAGCACCGTGTGGGGGAGAGATGTCTGATTGAGAAGGAAAGCAGAAAGCTGGAAGGAGGCTGTAGGGGAGAAGGTTCTTGTAATGGACTGGTAAAGAAGACTGAAAGTCAGTGGGGTAAAGAGAGCGCGAGGTGGATTTGGGCAGGGTTGTGCAAAGGAAACTCCAGGTTGATATAATAACATCTGGGACCAGTCAGGCCTAACGCCAATCTACTAGCATCTGCTTTCTCCCAGGGTACCCAGGTGCAGAGAGCTACAAGGTAGTGTAGGACCAAAGCAAACATTTCTCCAAATTTCAGAAATCATAAATTCAGGCAATTGATCAGCCAGTGATAGTGTCTTTGGATTTAAAAGGACTTGATAAGATTTTTCTTCCATGAATTTGCCTAAGTTTTTGACTCCCATATAAACTTTTTGCTTCTATGGCTTCACAGGGCAAGGAGTACCATTATTTAACTAAACATGTACCATGTCACCCATTCAGAGAGGTATTGCTTCTCCCAGGAATGGTGCTTGATCAGACCCTGTAATGCAGGAAGAATTGTGGGGGTTGTCTGAGAGTACCGATCATGCAATGATCCTTTGAGTCTGGATAACAAATAAAAAAGCGTGACAGAGACTTCACATATTGGAAAGCTCAGGGAAGAAGAACAGAAGTTCTTCGTGGTGATAGGAACAAGAGCAGTCTAAGGAGCAGAGTATATAAGCAATGCTTTAGGAGTTGAAGGCCATTTCCAGGCACATCTTATATAGAAGGAAACAGATGAATTGGCTTGAGACCACATCTCTAAATGCAGCAGTGATATGAGCTGAGACTGGAGAAGAATCTGTGCCTGAGGCTCTCCTCCCATGGAGGAGCAACAAGTCAAGCTTGGAGCATGGAGTGGCTGAGAGGCTATGATGAAGACGAGAGATAAATGGATGTGGGGAACTAATACCATTCAATGAGGAGAACAGGAGCGCAAGGCTGACATGGAAGCAATTTCTCTGTGTCTAAAGGAGATTTTCAGTTCTTTCAGGGAACATTTTTCATCTCCCATTCCTCCAGGTCTTGTCACAAGAGGAAGCTTCATTCTCTTCATGTTCTCAGTGTGCAACACCCTTCACATCAGCAAACTTACATTAATGGAAGAGAGCAGAATGAATCCCAGTACTGGAAGAACAAAAGTCCTTCATCACGAGTCCCCCGGTACAGCATGTGAGAAGGCTCTTTCCTTTTAGCCTTGGAGAGGATATCGAGCTGAAAAATCTTTTTGTGGGGAATGATATTATCCCTCTAAAGCCTTATCTTAAGGAAAACATATGCGATTTTGCAGGGAAGCCTCTCTCAGTTGCATTTTAACTTAACAGGAGGTTCCTTTCCTGACATATCTGTTAGCACAGGAATATATGCATACACACATACCCACACCACTTTAGCAACCAAAGAATGTGGAACCCTCCTTGGATGGGCTGGAGGAGGGAGGCAGCTGGGGGAAGAAGGCTTCTCATACCATTCTGGCTCAGAGATATCCCTGGAACGAAAGGGTAATTACACAAAAGCCAACGATGTTGCTTCTGAACGGCTGCCAGCCGGCGGCCTCTATGTCAGCAGGGCCCAGCCTCACCATCCTCCAGCTGCCACCTGGACTCTCCTGCTGCCCAATGCTGTCAAAGGGATGAGACATCTCCCAGCCTGTGCCGAGAATCCTAAACCTCGCTCTGAAAAAGCACTTACTGGGGTTGTTACAGTGCACACTGACCGTAGTGCTGTGGGTCATGGCCATGTGAACAGGAGAGAGAAAAGTAGCTCATATGCTGCTGACACTGCCAGAGAGGGAATGAGTGAATTCGGTGGTCTGAGATAGGGCAGAAGAGGTTCAAATTACTGACAGATTTTGGAAAGCTTTTTAAGTGGTATCTTCAAAGGGTATGTTACTTCTCCTAACTCTGATGGTGTCAAAGAATGTTTCAAAGGGGGCATTGTTTGAGCACTTTCAGATGTCTCACCTTTAATGTATCTGAGCTTCTGCTCCTCCTGTATAAATGTAATTGCCTACCTTGTCTGTGATGTACTCTATAGGGAAAACTTTTACCCTCTGGAAGGCTCCCATAGTCCCCAGGATTGTAAGGAGCGGGATGAATAATCACACCAAGAGTCTCTCTTGCTGTCTAAATGTTGTGATTGTTAGAAACTGAATTCTTACATTGTTAGCACAGTTCTATAATAAACTACTGAATTAATTTATGCCAATATTCTCTCCTTACCTTGCAACTGTTAAGATTTTCCTTTCCTCTTTTAAATCACATTTTCCTTTAAAAGTGTTAGCTGTTTTTACCCATTACTATCTTATTTCATTCTAATGAAAACTAAGATTTAAGTAGAAACATGACCGTGGCTGGCAGGAAAATCTCTGAAGTCAAAATACAATGAACTAATAAAAAGATAAGTGTTGCTATCATTTTTCCAGCTCATTTGAGCACAGTTATCTCTTCTTGGGATGGGTTTATACAGCACCTTGCACAGTACTAGAGCTTGTCTAAGGTTTGTGGGCTTCACGTGTAAAGAAACAGCCATAGTAATACAAAATCCAGCAGCATGAGTTCAGCCCTGCTGCCAAGGAAAAAGCTTCATAGGACCAGCTACTCCTCATCCCTTCCAAACCCTGAGGAAATCCATCGATTACACACCATATCTTGCAGGTCAGCAGTTTTGGGTTGTTTTGAACTGGGGGCCTCTTCTAAAACAAACTTAGATCAGCACATATATATACACCCTCCCACACACACAAACCACATACATCATTTGTATGATAAAATCCTATCAAAACAAGCAGTTCACTGCTTTTAGATAATTTACCCCCATAATATGATGAAGAGAACAAACAGTGTCATGGACACAAGTCACCTCTACTACCAGAAGTCTAAAATTTTGTGGTGATAAGGGTGGCATGAAACATGGCTGTAAAGGAACAAGAAGCATTTGGAAGCATGGGTGTTTTCATGGGGATTGTGGCTATGGAGTGAACAGGCAATGTTACATGGCAACAGAGGAAAAAACATAAGGAAAATTTTGGCTTTTAGAGGATCTGGAAGAGACTGTAGCATCTCAAGACAAACGCTTCTGTCTTCCCTGCCTCCTCTCTGAATACCCTGCTGGAAAACAGGAGGTGGGGTTTCAGGCAGAGGGGAATGTGTCATTTACTGGCACTGCTTAAATCTCCCTTCCCCCGGCACTCCTGCAACTGCTGTGGTTTTGCTCACAGGCCCACTGCAGGTAGGAGGAATCCTGTACCCAGTCTGGAAACACCAATAATGAATGAAGCAAACCCCAAAGAAACCCTGCCCGTGAACTCAGCCAGTGTGCTAGGACTGAAAACAGAGCAGCTATGGCCACTGCACTAAAGCACATATCATTTTGGTTTCTGCCCAGCAGCATCTTACCTCGTTCATCAGCCCAGGCTACTTCCCTTGCTTTGACTGCAACATGAATGGAAACTTCCAGCCAGAGTATTTTTACTTTGGGGGTCAGGTTTCTTTTTGAGGTAGCTGGCTGTTACCTCAAAAGAGAAAAAAAAATTTTTTTAAAAAAAGAAAGAAAGAAGAAAGAAAATAAAAAAGACATTTGTTGCATTTTACATCCCATAGTGGCCTGAATCAGAACAGCATCCTCGAGCATCCCAGCCCTTCTCTCAGTGCCATTACTGTGGCACTGGTCCTTTTCTTAGAGTTATTAGGACAAGACAGCAGTTTGTGACCTGCTCTTCTGTCCTGACAGATTAGAATGATCTTATTTTTTTTTGCATTGTGACAGAACATTTTGCCTTGGGCTTTCCAGATCTTTGGTGCAATCTTAAGGCTAAGCACTACTTTAAAAATAAAAAATGTATGTTTCTGGCATTCATTTCTAGAAGAACTGAGAAGACCCCAATTTAACATGCAAGACTTCAAGAGGTCAAGTAAAATCTATTCCTTGTATACAATCTAATGCTCTTGCTGTAAATTCAGATTTGTTCATGACCACAACAAAGCCCTTCCATAGTTGAGGAAGATCATTACAGGATTTTCCTTGTTATTACAGCCCAGCAGAGAAAGCAGTTTCTGCACAGCTGACAGAAGTTTCCATCTAGCAAACTCTGCAGATGGGCCACAGGCTTCCAAAAACTGTATCAGTCAGAGATGAATTGGATTAAAGATAATCTGCAATGTGAAATCCTGTTAGAAAAGCCTATGGTCTCCACTGCTTCCAGAGCTGAAACTCTCCTGGATTGAAAAAAGGCAGCTGATGTTTGTTTTGACAGCTGCATAGAGTGAGAGGTGTGTGTGTGCGTGCTGGGGAACAACACATATGGTGACCATGTGACACGACCCACAACCAGATGAAAGAAAATTGTCTAATATCTCCAGCAGCGTGGTTCAAATTCCACTTCAACCAAATTGGCGGGCGTGACAAATGCCAGCTAGTCCCTCTTCCCTATGCTGATTTAGGAGGCAAAGTACTCCATTTGATCACCTGCATGCTGTGGTTTTCATCTATTCCTACAATTTTGGGACACCAAATAGGAAAAAGCTGCTGGTTGTTGCTCCTTCAGTTCTTACTCTTCCTCGTCCCTTTTTAAAAATGTGTTTTTCCTTGGAGGCTAATGCTACTGTGGCAGCTCCGGGAAATGAAACTTTGTGTCCCTGCAGAAGAGCGGAGTGATGCAGCATCAGAATATTCATCATCAGGGGACAGGACAGAAGCCCAGACTGGAGCAGAAGGGATCTGACCTGAACACAGACAGGTTCAGGAAATGACTGGACAAATTCATGGAAGAGGAATCCATCTGCAGCTATTAACCAAAAAGTGACCTCTGCTCTCAGACCTCTGCTGAAAGGGTCTGCAAGGGACAGAATTGCTCAGCCCATGCTAACGGTTAGCTGTCTGCATTGCCATTAATTCTGAGTGATAGAGAGATGAACAGGCTTAGGGCTCTTCCCCCTTCACCATTGCCATTGGAGATGGGGCTTCATTAGCATCTGCTACAGAACATACTTCTTGAGCCCATACAAATAATGCCTATTATGGTCTTCTTTTACTTTTGACAATAGCACTGATGACTGCTTCATGCCCATACAGGAGTCCCAAATATTACTGTGTCCAAAAGAAAAAAGGTTCCTCCTGCCAACCAATCCATGGATGACACCAGTGCTGAAACGTATCAATATAAATAACGCACACCCTTTTAACATATTTTTATCCTAGGTCAATCCTTAGTGTGTTTATTCCTTATCCCTGTCTGCCTGCAACAGGTCACAAAAGGTGTATACTATTTCATGCTGGCTGGGAATGAGGGGCTCAACCCTAGGGACTATGTCACTGAGGTGGGAATTTGGTGACTTAACGGTTCTAATCTTCTGTAACTGGCCTCCTCTGTGGCTTTGGATAGATCTTGTGTCTGTCAGGTTTACTCAGGCATGTTCCCCATTATCAAGATACTTGAAAAGAAGTGGCTGAGCAGGGTCTGTGTTCAGTGGCTGTACATAATGCATAGTACAATAAAGACTTGCTGCTGGACAGTCCTCCTGGTCCTGCAGTAACAGAGTTGGTTATCAGTGGCTATTCTTCACCCCACTAAGTTATAAACCTGGTAAGATTCAACCTGTAGCTTCACCTGCATTTCCAAAACTCAGCTAGGAAACTCCTTCAAGTACACTATCTTCCCATAAAGTTCCAGATGGACTTCCAGTGGCACCAGGGAAGGTGTGATGACTGTTTTGTTTCCCAGTCTATTAATGTAAAATATTGAAATACAACTATGTCAGCAAGGGAAGGATCCAGCTTCTCCAAAGATGCTCGCTAAAGAACACGTGCTATAGTCCAAGCTGAAGAGAGACCACCTCTCAGTTTCACTATCAAACCTTTCCATGGACAAACAATCCAGGAAAAATCCTGACTGAGAAGCTGGAGCAGCTTGCTGAGTTACTGGAGAGTGACTTTCCCAGGAGCTGCTCTGGTTGCATGTGGCCCAAAACATTCTGGGCAGAAATCGTAACAGAAGGGGCAGTGTATTTAAATGAGACAAATATTTTACACTGATGATGCTAGAAAGTGTCTTGCCTTTTTCAAACCTCTTCTTCATGGGGACATGAAAAGCAAAGCAGTTTTGTGGATTATCTAGCAGCTAATACTCCCTCCCTGACTTGAATGGAACCTGTCCACAGAGAAATCACTTGAGTTTCATTTGAGTTCTTAAGCGTTTCATTTGAGTTCTTAAGGTGACTTACTAAATTAGCAGAAAACCACATACAATGAGTATTTAGTTAAATTAAAAATTACTTTTGTTGATCTTAAATCTTTTCCTAACTATTTTAAATTGGTATTACCAGAAATTGATTTATGTAAGTCTGTCCACACAAGCTTTACATTAAATCCATTAGGAGAATAATCATACCTTTAATTCAATCAGCTCAGTGTTGATTGCAGACCAACGACCATTAAGTGGCTGCAAATAGCCTATAGTTTTGTCAAAAATATCTTGTCCAGTTCTGTAGTGAGCTTTGCTAGAAAACAAGAGTAGCTTGGAAGCTTGATCAATGGTAACCCAGGGAAAGATGCCACAATGCTCCCTGCTTTTTTGGTCAAACTAAAAGTCCCTTCTGCAACTGGTTGCTGAACATCACATTAACAGGATATGCTTAAGAAATAAAGACTGTTCCCGACAGTAAGGGTGGGGGGGGGGGGGGGAGAATTACACATGACTCAACTATTTCCTTGCTACAATTTATTAGATTTTAAATATGTTCATGTTGTACCCATCAGCCTCTCTGCTGCTATGGAGTCTGTGCCAGAATTATGACAAATGAGATTTTTCTCCTCACTACAAGTTTTATCTGAATTATCTACCATGTTAGAGGTCATGGGTATAACACTTCATTTTTCTCTGTACCATAGATACACTGAAAGTGGATGCCAGATCATGAACTATTTCACAGGCCTGCTGTCATGAACTCATGTGAAAAAAAACCGTAATGCACAATTAGCCTTATCTTCAAGAGTTCCCAAGGATGAAGTCCAGTCTACACTGATTTATCTGATCTTTCTTGTAAACTAGAATGAGGATAGTGTGGGGGCACGGTATTCACTCTGCGTGATTGTGGCAGAATGAAAACAGGACGACAGGAACAGTGAACGGTACCTGCAGAGCTCTTACATGTTTTAAATGAACTGGCCTTTGAAACAAATTGTCGTCTTCTAAACAATGACAGTAAATACAAACCACACGCTGAGAGAGCCAGGGGACCCTCACAGCAGAGGAATCTCTGCTACCCATGTAGAGAGAGAGCTCTGGGGAGAGATTTCTTTCTGCAGCTGCTCTTGACCCTTAGATAGTGCTGGAATGACCAAGCTGGGATAATGCCCAGTTAATGTCTTCCTCCCAAAGACGGTGATGGTGCAACTTTGTCAAAGTTTGGGGTTACAAAGAACTCCAAAACACTGAGAAAACAAAGCAAGAACATGTGAAATGTGGGATTATGCCAGATGGTGCACTTTAACTTCAGTTGGCAAAACCAAGACCCAAGTCACCTAGTAAGATGGATTGCAGTGCAACTGGATGTATATTATCCATATTATTGGCCTAATATTTCAAGCTGATCTTCTGCTTACAGTTCACGTCAGCACATAGACTGGCTTATTCAACCTCTTGAAAACATCTTGCAGAGATAAAACACATGTGTATATGTTATAATCCTTGGTAAATCAGCGTCTTCTTTTGTGAAACAGTGATGTTTCGAGGGGGGACACTGATCATTTTAAATGGTTTGTTTAATTCAACTAAGCAGTTAGACAGATACTAACAACACAAGAGCAGTCCTAAATGTTTTAGTCAGAATCTCTTCATCACCCTGGACCAATCACTTATCCGCAGTCTGGTGAACTACATTTACACTTTGAGTTCCCTCATCATAAATTGGAACTTGGATGTGCCACCAGTTTTAAAACCTTCTGCAACGCTGTCCCTTTGAGAAGCTCATGGGACTTGTGATTAAGTGGGACACCACTTCTTTAAGCTAAGCCTTATTCTTCCCCACACACGCTTTTTTTTTAACAGATGGGAACCTGAAGTAGAGACAGGGGCAATGGAAGATGCAAAGCTGAGCAATGAATTAGAGCAGAAAGAAACACTGGAGACAGTCATTTGAACATACACTGGTTACATGCATAGCCTGGCAAATAAAAGCTTCCAGCCCACTGTAATACAACACCTGAAAAACCACTTGATATCCCAGAAGCTGGCCCCACTATGTAACAGGAGATTGCTTGTAAATTTAGAAAAGAAATAGCCAAGCTACTGAACTACCGTGGGAAACCTGCCAGGGTATCACCTTAAGAAAGGCAGCCTTGGCTACTGGGACTGTGGTTGCCTCTCATTAAATGCACGAACAGCTTCTGGAATAAGACATTTCTCTGTAGTATTACTCTGGCAGACTGGAATTAAGGAGTCAGAGAGGACAAACCCTGCTCTCAGCTCGCAGGAACCTGACAGCCATTTTCTGGCCCTGCTTTCCCGGCTGCTATTTGGAAAGTATCACCCATGCTTTCCCTTACGGGGCATGACTTAAAAAAGCAGGTCTTTTGTCCATAGCTCTTCCTTGTGCAGTTTAGGCATGACTGCAAATCAACCACAAAGAATACATTAGTAGATATAAGAGAAAGTAAGAGAATATTTTGCTTATCGACCGTTTGGGTAAGAATGCTAGCTGGTTTAAATGGCATGGGTGTGTTGATTTCAAAAGGCTGTTACACGTGAGAAAGCTCAGGTGACACCCAGACACCTCAGTTCTGTTGATGACCATTTGGACTTCCACAGGGAATAGAAGAACAAGGACTGAAGGCTTGCACTGCTGCAGAAACCACCGAGATCAACCACTCTTCCCAGTTGCCCCTAATTACAGTGGAGCAATCTCTGATTTCAAGGCCAGGAAGCTACATCTACTGCAGAATCAGGATGTGGCTGGCTGAGATTAGGGTGTGCAAATCTTTACATATAAACTTTGTTTCTTTGTGATGAATGCCATTTGATGAATGTCTTTTTTTTTTTTTTTTTTTTTAAGACTGAAACAAAGATTGTGTTTGCTCAGCAGTCAGGTTGTCAAAACATCCCTTTTGCTCTTTACCTAAAAAGTTGAATCAGACTTGTAGTGGCATTTAAATACTTAATGATGATGAAGAACATCAAGAGTCAGATCTGCCTCTGCCAGCTGCAGAGAGCTACAGAATGAAATACCAAAAATGAAAGATACTTAACTGCACTTTTTCCACAAGGTGAAATGAACACTTATAGCTGTGACTTCCCTGAGCTATTCTGGATGTCTTTCTAAGGATGGGATAAATTGCGTTCTGAAAAGGCCCATTTCTTTCTCAGTTTAGTGATGTTTTTCAGAAGTACTGAGATATTTATCTGCTATTGAAGTTGAATTCTTAAACCATATGAGGACTGCCATTGTGTCATGCTTTATCTTTGCTCTTCACATGAGGACAAATTTTTCCTCTCAGGGAAGAACTGTTTCTTTATGGTGTTTCAAAGCTTGGTTAATATTTGATACAGATCAGTGTGCTCAAGTTTGGAAGGATCTATAACGCAGATTCCTTGGAAGTCCTGACTATTCTCAAGAAGCACACATGAATTTTTATGCCTTATGACCTTTACAGATACTGATGGAAATAATACAATTTCTTCTGTTAGCTGTCAATGACTTAGCTTAGCTTCCTCCTCATAATCTGAAACTGTGCAGGAATAGTAAAAAAAGAGAAAGAATTAATTGAACATACTTAATTGTAAAGACAAAGTGAGACAAAGAGCTGGAAATTTGACAACTGGATGGAAGAGGCAGTTCCCAACAGCTTTCCAACACTTTCATCCTTCTTCCTATGGTTACTTCTTCCTATACAACTTTTTTTTCCTGTACAACCTTTGATCTAAAGCCCTGTGCAGAGTTACAGAAGAAGAAAGGATATTTGCTGACTGTCCTGCTGTCCCCTTGCAGAGAGAAGACAGTCTCCCTGAAAAGCTGCAATTACTCCGACAGAGTCAGAAGTGCACTGTGCTCATTCTTCAAGTCTAGACACCGCTCTTGACTATCTGGAGAGACATTCATCAGCGCGGTGGAAAACATTTGCATCTACATCGTACAGCAGAGCCTGAATTTTATCAGACATTATAGGATGGCTAGTTAGGCTTATATAAGTGTGGGATGGAAAGATATTTTCATTAATTAAAACATTTTATATAGAAGAGGCAAATGCGGCAGAGCAGCTAACAGTTTTGAGGCTTATGCAAAATGCAGGGAGAGGCTTTCAAGACCATCTGCTCCAGAAGGTTTTTTGCATCTCCAGCAGATGTGTTTGTGACATACTAGCCATTTTCTTTGTCTCTTGCTCTCTTCTTTATCATACTGCTGCTCTGGGAAAGATAAACAACAAAAAAATTAAACCCAAAAAACCCCAACCAAAGCCCAACAGGCTATCGTACAACTGGAAGTCTCTTTGCCAAGAGTGATAAAATGTTGCTTTTCCCTTTATTTCAGGATTTCTTTCTCAGAGGATCTTTCCAATCTTGGGTGAGCCTGAAAATGTTATGACGTGTTCATAGTTTTTCCCATTTATTTTGAGACCCAGAAAGGGATCTGGAGGCAGATTGCCATGGCAACCTGCATAAAGTTTTACTAAATGGAATACGGGTTGTGGATGTTGGGGGGAAGACACTTGGGTGAAGAGTGCAACTTTATATGTATAGTTTTGTGGTACAAAAAGACAGAAGGAAAAATATGGCTTGAAACTGAACCTCCAAACTTGTCCTAGAGTAAAAGAGAACTACCAGCCTTATGGGTAGCAGTCTCACAGACTGCTTAACCATTTTCTTAGCACATACTTTTTAAACATGCAGCCCTTCTCTTTGTGTTCCTTTAATGCCTTCCTTTGTCTTGCTACTTTAAACATAGTTTTCTGATTTTTAACATCCCATCTGCACTCTTCTCCATATTCCGTGTCACAGGTCTTTGCCTTTATAACCTATGAAATATGGTTTTTGTCTTTTCAGTGTGTTGCGATCGTGCTAGGCAGGGCATTCCCAGGAAGCCATAGAGGCAACTTGTTGCTTTCCTTCAAAGCTGCAATGCATGTAAAAGCTTTGATAACAGACTGACAGACTGAAGCTGGTGGCTCTTATGATGAGGAAACAACTAAAGATTATTTCATCAGCTGTATCTGCTGTTGTGTCTCATCTCACTCTTGAGCATGGATTGCCTTTATGCACAGTACCTTCATCACATAGCACCAGCAAAGTTAGCTTTTCTCTGGGGCAAGGACTTCTGAGAGCTCTAGTAATGCTAACAAAAGTTACATGTGACCTCTCGCTCCCAGCACCTCTGGCTTCTGCACTACATTCTGCACCCACCATCAGACGCAAGCCCTTAGAAGTCCTGAAAGCAGACAAAATGGTATGAGCTATGTGGTAGCACCAGTGCTTCAATGGCAGGCAAAGTCACAGCTTTCATCTCTGTTATTCACTTCGCCTACCCTGGAAAACATTTTTGATGTAGTCACAAGTATTACCATGATGGCAAACCATCTTCTGCATCAGCATCAGCATGCCATATAACTTCTGCACTAAATACTCCCAGCCCAAAACAGGTAAAAGCTTTCTGCTAGTGCTGTCTCAGGACAAGGATGGTATCCTGTGACTCAAGATGCTTCTAGGGTGTAAGCAGTCCAAGTGTGGCTTTCCATGTGAGAGCTGCTGGGTAATCCAAATTCCTAGCTTTGGCAGGAAATGAGCCAGCAGGGACAGCTGAGTCTGAAAAAGATGGGTTACTTCAAGACACTTCCCAGTGGGACTCTGAAGGGAGCCACTGTCTCTCGCTGAGAAGCAATCCTGTTTTCTGAGAGATCTACTTTGAGTCTTGCGGCTCTTGGCTACATGAAGATTTTGCTGTGAGGCAGAGAGGGTTGGGAAAGTAGGCCACTCCCTCAGAGAAGTCTTTTGCTAGAAGTATCATTAAAAGTGAAATCACATTCTTAACTTATGCTGGCAAGTGATTAGGGTAGACCCAGCATGAGGCTGCCAATAGCAATATGTCACAGTAAGTATGAATAACTTGGGTAGGTTTCATTTCTTTAACAACGCACTGCAACCCATGGGTCATGTGTCTGCCAGACTCCAGCATTTGAATCTGCATCACTGACATCTGAGCAGCCACTGGCTGACATTTGATACTGCTCCACCAAGCTTACTAACTCTCTCTGCTTGTCCTGCTGAACTTTTTGTGGCCACTCCATCCATTACAGCTACCCAAAGGGACGGGAAATCAATGCTGGTATCAAGTAAATGCAAATTCTGAGTCAGCCACATGGAGCAAAGGAATCACAGCTTCCAAATATGGCATCAGACACAACGTGGAAGCGGAGAATTGTGGTTAACACAGCTCTGAATGTTTCTGGGCATTTTACCCAACACAGCAGGAGCGTCTTCAGATGAATGAACTGGGCTCCTGACACTGTGTGTATAAATTTTCAAGTGGGTTTTACTGTCTCCTTTCTCCAGAGGAAACAAGGGCCACGATAGACACACACACACATATACACACACACAAAAAAATCAGTAACAGAAACACACAGAGACAGAAGTCCCCAAGATCAGCTTGTTGATGTAAACCATAATAGAAAACACACTTTGGTTTGTGGAAGATTCTCTGGAGACTTGCAAGAAAAAAGAAGGGGGGGAAAAAAAAAAGCATGCACACTTTCTCTCTACTATTTTTAAGCCTCAGTTTCAAATGGATACTCAAGGTCACCTAAACTGAGCTTTGACAGATGCAATGTTTAACTGATTCTGAAGAAAATGGAAGGGCGGGATGTGGCAGCAATAAAATAGCAGCATTCCATTGTCACGCCTTCTGAATTGCTCAGCGTCTGTGGTGGGACACTGCGCTTTGTGGACCAGCCATCTGGTGGGAGAGTCCTTAGATTCGGGAGGATCTGTCAGATTTCTGGTTTCTCCATGTGTCCTCCTGGGATGAGGAAAGAAGATGTTAACGACCCATAGATGCTTTGTGCAAAAACGTAGCATTCCATTGGTAATGTGCATGGAAAAGTCTAGCTGCGGAGGGCAGAGATAAGATTTGAAAATGATACTTAGCAGCTCTGTTATACTGCCAGCCCCTTCCCCTTCTCCCTCGGGGTCCATATTTTCTTATTGTTGGGATTACCAACAAAGGGTTATTGTCAAGATAAAAGACATGACAGTCCCCGTAATTACCAATATAGGTATTCCAGGCTGCCCGCCTTTCTTGTCTGGTTCAAAACAAATCTAAAAGGTTGAAAACATGTTCTTGGAGTTATAAAATCCTAATTTTGGGGACAGCACTAGCAAATTTCTTTTTAGACTATTTTGTTAGTCAACTGGATAATCTCTACCATTCTGCACCTTTAGTTCAAATGCCTGTGGAAAATTTGGGAGAAAAAGATATTTCTGCTAAAAGTGTCACTGCTCTCATAAAATGCTTACAGGCACCACAAGGGAAAAATCAATGGTGAACTATGGATTCAAAACCAAATCTTCCAAACTCCAGGCTAGCATACTATCATGAAGAATCCCTCCTCATGACCAATCTGATATTCTTAACAACAATCATACAGGTTAAAAAAAAAAAAAAAAAAAGGCAGGAGAATTCCAACATTCTTTAATACTACAAAAGGCAAATTTTTTGGTTTTCAGACCTAAATCACAAAGATTGCTCTGTGATTTAAACATACTGCATTTTTTCAGCCAGCAGTGAAAGCATCAAGATGAGAATATTTCTGTCCTGAATGTCTGTGAATTTACCATCTGCAGAGAGGGAAAGGCTTGGTTGCCTTGCACAGTTCACATACCAACGGCCTGGTTCTGCCTTGAGCTAAATTCCATTGGATTTCCACTGCTGTCCAGTGAGGCCAATACTGTTCCCTAAATATCTATCCAACATGGAGAAAAGTGAGTCAAAAATGTACTCAGTACAATGTTGGACATTTAACTATTGCCATGTATTGAAGACTTGCTAAATCCAGAAACTGTGGCCTGTGTATACTTTCCCTTCACTATAAGAAGTTATCTTTTTCCCCCTTCGAGCTTCATAACATATGTAGAAGACCATCAGTCTGTAATCTGAAAATCATAATCATTAACATTTTTAATCTCCTTCCAGCAGGTGGAGGTAGATGTGTGCTAGATTTCCTTTGGGAAAAGAAGCAAGATCTATAGCTCAGAAAGCAATTCTACATGCATCTAAACAACTATTTGCAATATTTGCTATATGATCTGCTGATTCCCTTTACTTATGACTCACTTTTGTTTCCATCTTAACACAGTTGAGGGAATGAAGAGGAAAAAGATTTCTGCATTTGGAATGAGAAAATACCTTGTTTCCCTTGAATCCTTGGGAAATCCTGTGGGGATACAATTAAAGACTCATCACAAAGTTGAAGAAGTTCCTCTTACTCTTTATTTGTTGTCTCTAATTTTCAGCTTTTTCTAGAGTCTCAGTTTGGAGATGGAAACTCGCACTGTGCTGGAAAATGCTTTTTTCCAGAAGTCTTCTGTCTTACAAACAAGGGCCAAATGTTTGAGGTAATGGGACTTTGATCACATCTGGAAAGCCCATGTGAAGCTTTCTTTACAGGCTTCTTCCCTCTGCCTCACCCTTTGCTTTAAACACTCATGAGAAGGAAGAGTTTCAGGAGATATTCTCGATGTGGGTTCCCTCAGACAGCCCTTTCTCAAGCCATCTCCATGAAATTACTGGTGTCCAGGCACATATAAGAGAGGGGTCACAAACCTTGTGGGAAGCTCTCAAGGGGAGTTTTCTCTGAACAGACTTCACTGGGTATGGAAGGGCCTCTCCACTAATGACTCAGACGCTCAACTCCAAACATTCCTATCCAACATTGATCAGATAATGATCTTTAAAAAATTATAACTGCCATCGCAATGGAGAGCAGAGGAAACTGAAGACTCAAATTCCTGGAGGATTTGTGTTCCAACCTGAAGGAATCCCTGGCTTGTCAAAGGGATTATGGTGAGCCTAACAAGGCTCATCCGCATCTTCTCATGGAAGTTATTGAGCACATTTGGGGCAATGAGGATTTTTCTCACTGGGTTTCATTTGCAGCCCCCTTTTGATAAGGCCTTTTCCTGGAAAGACTCAGTTGTCAGGGTTAATGGCTTAAGCAGTGTTGATAGATTCTGTTTATGTTGGGTGAGGGGGTTCAGGTGGCCCAGTTTAATGTAAGCCTTCTGTCAACTGTAAACACCAGCTTTTTATGTCAAAGCTGTGTTTCTGCCTTTTGACAAAGCATAACAGATCTATGAAAGGAAGAACGCAGGGTGACGACAGTGAGAAGAGCAAAGAGGTTTAATAGGTCATTTCCACCACAAATTCGGATAATTTGACAAAGTAGCATGTCTCTTCTGCCAAGGCCGTGGAGAGAGTTCACATCCACCATATTCTGGCTTCTGTTCTCAGCTCTGCTCCAAGAGCTGTAGGGAAATTTGTGGCAGTGTCTCTGCCAGCTGGGAATGAAAGTCTTTCTGCTGTCTCTGCCTAGACCTCCCCAATCTTATGGTGAGCTAGGGGAGGTTCTCCTTTGACTACAGCCTTTTCCTGAGGTGCTTGTTTAAAAACAGCTTGGCTGAAATGGGTCCTGCCTGGGAGAATATTTCCCACATGGGTTCAGGGGAAGCTTCCCATGTGTTGCCTGTAAGCAGAGTTATTCCTAGTCTGACAGCTCTGTGATGACAATCAGACTAGATTAAGCCTTACTCTATGCCTGTGGTCTGGCATTAGGGCATGACACCTTGGCTGGTATCTTCAATATCTGGTCCCACCCAGAAATGAGACAGATCCAAGACTCTTTGGCTTACAAGATCAGCCAGTTATAAGAAGGATTGGCCACTGGCCCAACATGAGAGCAGAGTGAATGTGGAGCTGTATATGGTGTGATGCAGGAACATCATCCTTCCTCTCACATTCCCAACCCCAGTGACTGGATATGCAGAAAGGGAGAATGCTACAAGGCACATCTTTGCTCCAGGACCGAGATGGGACCATGGGCCAAAATGTTGACTTATGCATAAGGATGAACATTCAGTCAGGAAGGGCAGTGTGAGCCTAGGAGTCCTCCTAGGAATAGAAAAGAAAGGCCAATGTGGGAGGTGAAATTAATTTTATCCAGAACAAATTAGAGGGGGTAGGAGGAGGAGGGGGTTCTGTGGGAATTGTATGGTTAACTTACTGCAACTTGTGTCTCAAAAAGAGACCATCCATACAGCAAAAAACTTGTGATGAAAAGCCAGGTTGTCAAGCAACACTATTTACCTTTTTACCTCAGCCACCAGTAAAGGTAAGCACAGTCCTGTTTTAGAGGGGAACTGTGTGATGATGCCTGCGTAGTCCAAGGATCCCACTACCTTTTAGTCTGGGAGCAGCTCAGAAAACTTTAACACGCAGGGGCCCCACTCAAAGGGCGAAGATCTTAAAATCCTGTGTAAATGTGATGGTATGTAAATAACTTTGTTCAGGTTTTGCCAAAGCCATGTTTACCAAGGGCACTTGTACATGGCAAAGTGAAAAAGCTGCTTGAGTCTGCTCCAGATCCCCCTTTCTGCTGCAGCAAAGACTTCAGAAGGAAAGTGGGGAGCTGTGCAGTGTGTGAGAGTCTTCTTTTACTGGATACAGGTACCAGCATTAGAGAAAAATCAGAGATGCAGGGATTTTACTAAGATCAGACATCACAGCCTCACTTACTGCTTCTGACTCTGTGGAGCATACTGTTTCCCAGCAAGGTCTTGCCTACTTTTGCCCTACCAAAAAAGCCCCAAGCCAAGACCACCTCTTGCATCTCTTTTTTTTTTGCAGTGATCTTTTCCATCACCTGCAGGCCTTCAGGATAAGATGGAACTTATCTTTATAACCATTTATTAATGTCGTCGACTGATGAACTGGCAGGAGAACAATCTGGCGGAGCAGTGAGTCTGCTGAGAAACAACCAGGGGGAGGGCTGGGTGAGACAGCAACGGACTGTAATCAGGCTTGCACCATCTGATTTTGCTTCTCTTACGCTGACAGATTCTTGGCTCAGACCCAGTAACTTGTAGAGGATGGCAGCTAATATTTTGGCATGCGAATTAGCAGAGCTATCCCGAGATGGCATTGCAGGATGTCAGAGAACCATCAGCTCAGAGGGATACAAGGTGGTAAAAATGTAGCTTACAGGGTTAAGCCATGTTCGAATGAATTTGCCCCACCAGTCCAAAACAGCTGAAAAGTTGGTTATCTCCATTTATTAGTTTAATCCTTTAATCCACCTTGCTGTCCAATTAGATTAATGAAACTAGAATCCTATTTCCAGCTTGACCTGTGTTATCGCACTTATAAAATTGGAATAAAGGTATTTATGTGTCTGAAAGGGGCATGGAGGCTCCTGGGTGAGGACTGCCGCACAGTTTATTTACTGAGGGCTGAATAGCTCATTAGTGACCTGAAGAGCACAGGAGGGCTTGGGGGACTAATCCACTGTCGGAAGACAAGGTGATGTTCGCACTATGATGTTGCCTAACAAAAATGTTAATGGTTCAAAGGAGAATTTATTGCTTTGCTCAAGTGCTCCTGAACTCACAGATTTTTATTTTTTTAAATACATAATGGTTGTGGATAAACTGCTTTATATATTAAGAAATGAATCTGCTTGCAAGTAGGATCTGTGATAACTATTTAATGGAAACTAGTGAAATGTTTTGCTGGCATGTCTGCAGAACTTTCCTTAAATTGCTAGAGGTGTTCAGATGAGTTTCCCTGACAAGCGCTGACACTCTTTTTCTCTTTTCTTGGGCCAGATTCTGATCCTGTGACTTACTCTCCAGAGCATTTTAACTACAATAGTCCTCCTGACCAATGAGACTGCTTATGGAGAAAGGCCAGTGCTGAGCCATCCTTGACACCAGAGCTTGTTGGAAGTCAATGGGATTGAAAGAGTAACTAGTCACCAGAGAATGACTTTTCTGAAAGGACTCCCATGCTCCACTTTACACAGTGCCTGAGGTGCATATGTCTATCTCAGCATCAAATTAAAATTTGCTCTGTGTGCTGAAGCGTGCAAGGTAGGGAGGCAAAAGTGGTTAAGGCACTCATCAGGATTTGGGAGACCTTTGTTTAATTCTCTGCTCTAAGACTGGTTCCCTGCATGACCCTGAGGCAGTCTCTCAACCCTGCAGTGTTTCATTTGTAAAATGGGCAGGGTTTCACAGTGTTCCTACACAGGAATGCAGCAAGGAGAAAGTGTTAGAGACTAGGTTGTCTTTAATGTCCTGGTAAAGATAAGATACCATGGAAGTCATAAGAGCTTATAATCAATTGAAACAAAGCTCTGGGAATTCTCTGTGTTTCTTTATTTCTCTCTGAGCATTATCTGCATTAATAGGTGAGGGCACATGAAAGATGTACTACTTTTAACAGTCTCTCAGCAACTGCCACTTGTTCTTTGCCCCCTAAGTCTTACTGCTACATCTGAGATACTACGTGGTAAATCTATTCTGAACCTCATTTTTTTAGTCACTCTGTACCCTGTGATCTCTGAACTAACATCTGTCAAGAGACTGCTGCTTCAGTCAAAGCCACAAGAACATGAGGTAACACACAGCTTTCTCATTCTGAAAACCTGGTGTGGGAATGACATGAGCTCACCCACCACTTTTGTACTGGGTAAACAGCCTGCAAATGGAATTTAAAAAAAAAAAAAAGAAAAAAAAAAAAAGGTGCTTATGATTGCAAAGGATCCTGGGAAAAACTTTTTAAAAAGTCATAGTGGTAAACTGTTTCTAGCCAAGTTTCTGGCAATCACAAAGATAAACCTTGCCCCTGCAGATTTTAGTATTCCCAAATAAGTATTTTCTGGCACAGGACCTTTCTCACAGAGTCTGATTTGATGACCCATAGCCTGTAAAATCGTAGAATAATTTAGACTGGATGGCACCTTTGGAGGTCTCTGGTCCAACTCATGCCACAAGACTTCTATGGGTTCCACCAGGATCTGTCTAGAGGAAAAGGAAAGATAATGCAATGGAGATAGTTTTGGGAACTGTAACAGCAACATCTTTGATGATTAGGACGGTTTTATTGCTTTTCCTGTTAGGGAAATTAATAAAGGTGTCTTCATAAGGCAGCAACATCCAGTGGAACAAGGAATTAACAGCCTTGGCTCCGTTTTGAATATACATTCTCTTGCTGTACAACACTGAATAGAACAATTGATCTTTTTGAATTGCCTAATGAAAATGCTATCATCATCTTCAGCAGCAGTAAGAGAGATCTGTGTTTAGTGGATAAAACACTTCCCAGGAGTCAGGAATCCTGATTCCAGCTCTGACACTGGTTTGCTCTGTCACCTCAGACAATTCACTTTAGATCTGTGTCCTCTTTTTCCCCTCATCTGCAAAATGTCCTTTGAGATGTACTGATGAAAATCTCTATGAGTGATCTTTGAAAATACAACCTATTGTATTAATTGGGAGTATATTTAGTCCTGCTTGAAGGACTGAATGCTTGACATAAAATACCTGGAAAACATAACTTTTTCTTGAAACAAAGTCAGGTAAAAGCTGCCAGAGAAGCAGCATTTTTTAGCTTTCAGTAGGTATTTACCTGAATCCTACTTGACATGAAAAGTTCTAGGTTTAATGAAGCCCAAGCTCAGGGCTTGGTCAAGTGAGCAAGTTGTCCCTGCTATTTGCAAAACAGAGATACTTCTTGAAAGCTGGACTATAGCAAGAATGGTCAGTGCCAAACACAGGGCTCTGAGCACAGCCTGACTGCACTCTGTCTGCTGGCCTCACACTGATATTAGGGACAAGCAGCATGTGACAGCCCAGAAGGAGTTACGAGCGGAGAAACCGGGTGATAAGTTTTCATTTTTATTAAACATTCAGTTTGGCTCAACAAGTAAATGTCACTGGGGAAAGCTCTCAGATCCTACATCTTCAAATATACTGAGGTTAGGCTCTGCTCTTTGGAGGAATCTGGACACAATATCAACTGGCTTAAGTTCTGTTTTGAAGCTGATTCTACACGTGGAAGGAGCACAATCTGTCATTATGCCTACGTGGGCACAGAAATCCTGGGCAAAGAAATGGGAGAGCCCCTCTGTCCCATGTAAATGAAACCTTAGCTGTCTCTCAGTCTACACACAGGACATTGCTGCAGAGCGACTGCACAACCAGGTCTAGAACATGACCCTTTTCTAGAACATAAAACAGCCATTTCCAGATGGTGGAAGAACAAAAGAGAAAGATCATAATTGGATCTCACTGTTTGTGGTTTTATTTTCTCCCCTCCCTTGGCTCTCTAATGAGAGTCAGCAATTTGAAGGGTTTGTGGACATAGTGTTCACTGGAGGAGCTTTCATTTCATGGTTCCCCATTTGTGCTCATTGCCAACTTTACAGCTAATTGAAACAAAACCGAGCTTGTAGATTAAATGGCAACCCCTGGGATTTGTTTCTGCAATTACCAGCACTCCTCCTAGACAGATTCTAATTCCGTAGCAAGTTCCTGGACCCACATGCAGAAAACACTGGGAAAAATCTTGATGTCTGGATGACATCAGAGTTAACTCTGTCCAGTCCATTACAGCCCCTGCAGTCCTTAACAACTGTAGGTGAAACCCTGGCCTGTTGAAATCTGGGAAATTTGCCACCAGCTTCATATAGTTAGGCAAAGGCTAGGATTTCACCTTGGAAGACCAAAGGAACTGTCTTTTCTTGACAGCACAATGTTTCCAGCTTCGCAGCTTGCCTTGTAATGGTTTAAGTTTTACAGAGTGCATTTTCCCTCAGTGTGGTCAAAGCTATTCATGCATTTCATAAAAACACATGCTCAGCTTTGGAGCATAACCTTTTTCAAGCCCATAGCAGATACCCTTGTGCCCAGATTGAATTCCCTGGGCGGGAAGAAAGGGGGCTACAAAATGCAGCATCTGCAAAAAGCTTTTTGAAAGCAGTTTCCAGGGTTAAAAAGAAACCAGTCACCTCAGAACTATTTTCACCAACAGATATTCAATTTGAAAAGTATTCACAGATCAGGGAATGAATATGTGGTTAAGCAGATTCATAATGCAATACTAGGCAAGAACAAAGTTGGCTTTTGCTGTATCTTCTCACTGTCAAATAGAGCTAGAGAGAATGTGTGCTGACTGGCAAGGATTTCTACTACCATATCCGTTTCCATGGTATAAAGCAAAATTCATCTGCCAACTCCCTGACAAACTTTCTCCACTTCTAATTCAATTGAACCTGCTCTCATTCCTGACAGTGCAGCTGGAGAGTTAACCTGATAGAACAGAGTAGGAACCAGCCATATCTGGTTCTGGATCACCTTTTCTTGCCCTCTTTGAGCTCACCAGTAGAAATTTAAGCATGAAACAAACCCTAAATTGCTCTAAGTGATGTTACAAGCCAAACAATCCTTGGCTCAGTCCTGGGAAATAGGCAGTTTTCATCCAGCTTTTTTCACTAAACATCAAAGGATATAGTAAAACTGGTATAGGTATGGGAGAGAATGGCTGGAGAACTTCTGTGTGAGAACAGGCTAAGATCCTTGGAGGTGGAAAAAAAGACAGATATGCTCAAGGTCTATAAAACTACAGGGGAAACACTGAGTGAATGATGAGGGATGAACAGTACCCTGCAAGTTCCGAGAGCTGCAGGATCCTCATCACCTGGAATCAGCTGGAGGTGTGTACAGAGCTGAAGAGGGGAGATAGGTCTTTACACAGTTGCACAGGCAGTCAAACTAGGAAGCTCTCTGCCACATGTCAGCCTTTTACACAGGCTCAAAAGTTAGTTAGACAAAAGCATGAAAGAAAAATCAAGTGCAGAGGTATTAAAACACAACAGATACGACTTCTGGCTCAAAGTCTCTGAACCACAATTTTCCAGAAGCTGAGAGAGAACACCTTGGGGAAGTATTGATAGTATCTGTCTTGTCTTTACACTTTTCCCTGGACATCTGCTCTAAACTACCAGTGTAGACAGAATCCTTAAGAAACTGGGTATAAGAACATTTGGTCAGGCCAAAGATCCACCTGTGCCAGAACCAGATGCTTGTTCATGCTAAAAGAGGGAGCATAAGAAAAAACTGCAGCCCTGTTTCTCTCAGCAACTGCCCCCTGCCACTCAGGTTCTTACAACCTGCAGCGTAAGGACACTCTGAGCCAAAGATGGATGTTTATTTACCTTGGTGGATTTAAAAAGTGACTGAACAACTCTAATGGGAGGGAAAACCACTTATGATTTGAGTCTTTACATGGGTTCAGCTGCCTGAGCATCTCTGCCTTCCAGTCTATCTCCTTTCTGAAGCATTGTCTGATTCAATGAAGCACAACAGAGATGTAAAGCTACATTTCTCCACATCTTGTGGAAATAGTCAGGTAGAGAGGAATGAAATCTTATTAGCTCTCCCAGGGAGAGAAAGCGTGCTCAGCCTAAGCCATATTAGACATCAGAGAACTCACACAGGGTGGTGTGTATTGGGAAGGTGGCAGTATGTGTTCTGCCTTCACAGCGTAATTGGTTTTGTTGTCAAGTTGGCTGCTGAGACCTGGTCCATTTGCCCAATTCAGCCCACACTGGGCTTTCCACATCTTTGCTCCAAAGCCCTGTTTATGAAGACAAAAAACAGGGACTTGGCAGCTGCCATGCAAATGTCACATTTTATGAGCAAGACAATTGTTGTAAGAAGGGCTTTTTTCTTCTTTTTTTTTTGGCAGGCTTTCAATCCATGGCCTGGGTCTCCATGCCCCCCGGCTGCCCCACCACACAGTACAGAAATGGACACTGCAAATTTCTGTCTGAGGCCAGCCTTGGTAACAGAGCCAACAAGAAGAGAAACAGCCTGTGCTCTAATAAGTAAAATATTTATGTCTTGCTTTGGCTAACATACCCTCTCTCAATAAAATATTTTTCCCAGGAGGCAATCTATGAAAAGGAGGGGGTTCCTTTATTATGTCCCCAAATCATTCTTTTCCATACCTCTTCAAAAGCCTCAAAATCAAAGGACACTGTACTCTGAAGCTTTTTGTTGCCATTCTTGACTTTGTTATCATTAGTTATTACAATCATTATATTGATTACCATTACAAGTTCTCAAGAGGCCCTGGCTAATCAGCACCCCATTCCAGGAAATGCTCTGACAAATCTCTCACAGCATATACATACCCAAAGCACGTAGTCTAAAAAAGACCAGCTAAACAGACCGTTAACCCGTTCCCATGCCAGGGAACTGCAGCGCAGAAAACTCAAGCGGTTTAGTGACAGCCACTGCAGGAGCCTGGATCAGAGCAGGAACAAAGCTCTTAACTGATGCTAAAGAAAGCAACCTGGTCATTTCTCACGGGGATTCAGGTGACCATTCTGACACATGAAGAGATCCCTGAGAGACTCTTCACCCACGGAAGAGTCATCCATCAATGGTGTTCTGCACTTCAGCTCATTGTTAACCTCACACCCAAGCAGTGCTCCAGCCTTACAGCTCCAATAACCATCCGTGTGATTTAGGGCAGGCCCCAGTTCAGGTGGAGGGTTACTGGCCTGACATGTACAGGGCAGATTTACCCTGCTGGGAGCTGACACTCCTGGGCATCAGGACAGACGGCACATGCGGCCTTTCAACAGAAGACTACACTGCCGCTCCCAAGTCACTAACAAAATGTTAACCTCTTTCTGGGTACATCATCTCAACCACTCTGCAGTGCAGAGGACAAGATCACTCATGGCAACTGCTCTCTCTTGCTAGTGCTATATTACAGATGCTTTTGGTCTATCCCAGACAGTGACTTGTATCACCCTCCTTATTTAAGGGAGGAGACAGAACTTGCATACCCACCCAAGCGAAGAGGAATAGTCCAAGCTTTGATGGAGCAAGATTTCACCTCAGAAAGCTACAGGCATGCAGTCAAATTTTGATTCTTACAAAGATGTGCCCATCTATTTAGAAACAAAGCTGTGTTGTCACTAACCACGAGACACACCCTTGACAATCTGAAGTTCCTCCCCCCCCCCCCCCCCGGTTTTGCTGTGACTAACTGGCAGGGGATTAACATGAAGGGAGGTAGCAACACCTCTGTTGTAGAGGTACCTCTCCCTCAGAATGCTTTTTGCTTATTGCTTACCTGGATTTCAGATCAATCTCACATGGACTTACAGATCATTCTTTGCCATCTATCTCTGGGTCCCCATTTCGATACAATCACAGAGCTTTGTTTATATGTTTACAATATCTATGTGTGAATGTGGGAAGCTGTGCTCTTGAGGTAAAACAGATGAAACATTTTCTTTACTTGTCTCAGACCTTCTCTGTAAAGCTTTTGCACCTTGGCCTTGAGTTTCCAACAGGCAGCTGTGGGACAATCCAGAGGCACAGCTGAGATTTGAGTGCTCCCTTATTAGATCCCCAGAGTATGTATGTGACAGAGATACTAGGAATGTCTCAATCCTGAAAAATGTTTCAGTGGTGACTCACCTTATTATATCCCAGAGAATCCAACTCAGTCATAAATCCCTAGTAACCTGCCTGCATTATGTTTTTGTGATGGAAATCCAGCTACCAGCTCTCAGATCGGAAAACCCTGCAAATATCACTTACTTCAGCTCTGTTTGAACTAATGACCTCAAAGCAAAGGGCTCCACGTTCACTTACTACTCCGCAGACTCACCCAGCCTCTCCTTCTCAGTTACCTGCCTCCCAGAAACGGTGGTATGGTGGAGAGGAGGAGAGAAGGAGAACAACAAACAATAACACCCTCAAACTCTGTTACCTCTAAAGGAACCACAAGAGGAAAAGTCCCATGGATACCAATGGCAAAAACACACACAAACTGGAAGGAAAAGAGAAAAGAAAACCCTATCTGGGATTTTAAAAGAAGAGTTGAGCATGCACATACAATACCCTTTGGCAAAGGAGCCCAGGCCGGAAAGTGTTGCAACTCCAACATGCTGTGCTCAGAGAAGGTGTTAATGGTCCAGCCATCCTGTATTATTACACACAAACAGGAGAGGCCCTGCAGAACTGTAGGGGTCTTTTAAGATCCCCACCCAGATGGAAAAGGAAGAGAGAGTTATGTAGTATTAACACAAGGGGAGAGGAAGAAAAGGGGTAAAGGAAAGGTAATGTCCCAAGCACTAGAGCTCTGAGCTAACAAGGCAGGTCTGTTGTGTCTCACACATTGAAATGGGGATGCTCTGGCTGCCGCCCCGCCCCACCTCGGCCTCTGCTTCACACACTCACGGCAGGACGCCAGTGCTCCCCTCCCCTATGGGACTCTTTGGGCCAGACCTGCGATTTATTGACCAGCTGCATTTAGGGTCACCAGTCCCAAACTCCTTTAAACTCCCAGTAGGAGTCAGAGGTTTCAGGCACTTTGTCTGCTTGGAAGGAACCACCCAAGACGTGTTTGCAGCTGATGTCTGTAGCTATGGTCTCTTCCTAACATGATCAGAGATACTGGCTCTTATGCTTGCGGAAAGAAATACTGGAAAGGTCGTGACACTGGCCTATGTGTGTTTGCTTAATGAGAGCTCGTGAAATCTTCAACCAAGTGTCAACCTTCCTGGCCCTACAACCACAGACCAAAATCTTCACATGGCTATAAGCTCCCAGGCACAAAGCTCTGGGTGAAAGCCAGGAGTGCGTGTGCTTGTGGTCTGGGAGTTTACATGCAACATGGAATGGGTGGTATCTTCCCCAAAGCCTGCCACCACAAACACAATGGGATACCCAAGAGCTGCTTCGCTTGGCCAGTGATGCCATAACAAAATCTCATGTCCAGAAAAAAGAATTCGTCATATCCAAGCACAGGCTAAAGCTTTGCAAGTATTAATACTGAAGGGATAGACATTATTAGACTGCACAAGAGCACAGGGTGTAATTGATTCTTCATTGTGCAGAGGTTTTAATAAATACTGAAATTTTCTAAATCGCCATAAATTAAATGGGCTTAGGTGAAGGCGACACTCGATGAAGTTCTGCTAGCTAACCTCTCGAAGAGCACCATTTGTGATAGTATTGAACAGTTATGAATCTCTACTGCAACACATAAAGTTTGTGCATAACCTGCATAACCAGCTGCTATGAGAGGTTATTCATGTCCAGAGTGAAATACTGCTAAAAATTCAAACGATAAACTGAATTTCTGGAGAGGCCAGTACTGGCTTTCACATTCGCAGACATGATTCACCAGCATCATCTCTTTAAGAATTTTTCTTCAAAATGTTTGGAGACCATTTTTAACGGGTCTGTGAAGGGGCAATTCCAGAGTTGTAATCAACTGCACACTACTAGACAAAGTGCTGGACTGTTGTACTCATGTACAATTTTCCTGTGGATTAGATCAAATTCCTGATGTAGGAAAAACTATTAGGGCCTCCATTCTGTTTTCACTTCTGAGAGCTTAACACACATGTTACTGACTTCAACCAAATGATTTCCAACATATACCTGTGAGAGTGCAGGATCAAACCACAATGTGTTATGTTTCAAAATATTTTTTCACAATAAGTTGGTTTAGTGAACTCGCTTTTCACCCCTAGAGAGGTGACTGTAATGAGATCACACAGAGAAAGGATATGGAGTTTCACCCTAATCTCCAAGAGACAACAGGCCATATCCAAAAATCCTCTCTCAAATCAGTAGTACTTTCAGTTGCGGTGCAGTACCATCTGTGGAGATAATTCGAAGGAAGCAGCGAGGTCAAATTTTCATCTGTCACATGAAGATTTGGAGTGTATGTATCAGGGATGCTGTAAGGATCTGTTTGCTCCCAGCTTAGGAAATCCTTCAGTCTATGCTTTTCCTGAAGCCTCACCACCTGGAGTCTCGTCAATATCTGAGACGTTTTTTCTATTGTTTTTTTTTTTCCTCTACTTTCATTTAGAAAATAAAAAGTTCTTCAGAATCATATTTTCTAATAGGAACAACTTCAAAATGCGTCACGAAGGTGGGACCACCTTTAATATCTTACTGTGGATAAATCTGCTCTGACTTTAGCAACAGAAAGCAGCATGACAGGTTGATTTCAGGCACTAGCTAGATCAGATCTGAACTGTATTGCTACAAGGAAATGAGAATCATAAAAGCAACTCTCATAAAATCCTGCAGCAAATTAAGGTGATCAGATTGCACTAATCCTAGTCCAACACTCCAGCTAACAAATCTGTGAGGGGGAATGTTTGTCCCTGCCCTCTCTGCCTCACTCCAAGATTTAACTGGTGTATTTAATCCTTCATTTTCAACAGTAACATTTTACATTCAAGAAAAAAAAAAAAAAAGTGCTGTTCGTCAGTTCTAATTAAATTATATGCTTTATTTTTTTAATTAAATAGACTAAAAGGAAATAAACTGGAAGAAACATTCTAACAAATGATTTAGAAGTATTTCATATGTATCTAAGAAGGGAGCCAAATATAAATTGACAGCTTAGTGCAAGAGAACTTCAATCTGGGTTTTATTGCAATAACAAAAGTGCGTATTTAAAAGCCTTCACACAGAGCATCTATTCAGAAACAAGCCTGAAGACAGTCAGGGAATTAAAAAGAGGATAGTGTTTTGAATTAATCTAGAACATTTTTGCGGATTAGTTTACAAGCACAGAATGCCTCAGGGGGCTAGGGAGAGCACAGAGCACTGAAGTCAGAGGGATCTGTCTTTTTCCTGTTGCTGGTGATTAGTTCATATCTCTTTGACACCATGTTTACAAGCCCCTAATTGCCTCATTAATACCTCATTATTACTTAGAAAGTGAAGAAGCTTTTAGCTTTGAAGCTGCTTTGCTGCACTTGAAGGCAAATATAGGGTGAATTTTGAATGTGTTGGTACTAATTAAAGTTGAAGTCTGTTTCCTGTTGCTTGTGGGTGGGTGTTAATAGCTTCAAAGAAAAAATTAGGCTTCAATTTATATTACACGCCTCCTAACTTACACACACAGGAATAAGTGCAAGTAAGAAGCCCATTCCTGTAAACTGGATTTACAAAGGGCCATGGATCCACACGTCTATTTTCTTTCATGCTTTTTCGTTGTGGACCAGACTCTATGAAGGCTCGTTCACTCTCTATTAGAATGCCTGGAACAGATTGAAACTGGCCAGTTCAGTCCACGAATATACAGCACGTACATTCCCTGCTGTCATGCATCCACAGGGCACCATGTTCTCTTTTGGCACCAGAACCAGAAAGAGAAACTGATTAACCACTGTGTAAAACTGACCTGGGTCTATTTGCCTCCTGCTCTGGATGGACATTGTTTCCAGGTCACCCTGGAAGAGCTTGTTTCAAAACAAAACTAAAATCAGGCACAGAAAGCTTATCTCATGACTTCTCCCTTCCAACCATGTGTACATATTTTTTATATATATATATGTATGTATATTTGTATAAAAAATAAGTATGCATGTATACATAAAAACACACAGCATCCGGTAAGCACATTCTTCCTGAAACATGTCTGAAGCTGAGAGATCTTTGAAAAGGGATCCAGTTTTCAAACGACTGTGCATAATTATTTCAGTATACAAATTGCAAATAAGCCAGTGACCACAATTATGGTTACTGGATTATTGTATAAATGAATAAATGAGATGTTTAGAACCTCACTTGGGCTGTAGAGATGCACTGGCTGATAATGTTTTCGAGGAATTTTCTTCTAGCCCCAGACAGAAGAGAGACAAAGCAGACATTAACCACAACAAAATAATTTCCATGGGAAATTTTTAAAATAAATGTGCTTTCTTTCAATTAGCTTGTTTTCAGGGGTCTGGGGGATGTTGCGACTGGAGAAGGGGGTGAAGGGGAAGTAAAAGATACCCATTTTTGGTAAAAGCATTCAGTTTCTTAATAAGAATTTTGGATGAGGAAAAATAGTGAAAAATAGTCTTTGATGAAAGCAAATGGAAAACCCTACACAGACTGGAAGATTTGGAAACAAAAATAAAATGTTTTCCGTACAAATTAAATTCCCAAAGAGGCATTTTTCACCAGCATTGTTTTTCAGTGGTGGGGGCTGGGGGTGGGTGCAGTCTAGAAGGTTGAACATTCCCCAGTGAAGTAGTCAGGATCTGGCTAACAGTCCCCAAGACTCGGGGCTTAGCTCAGACTGCTCAGAGTCGCCGCTGATTAACGGGCCTTCTTGTCACGGACCCAGGACAGCGGGGTCTTGGCTTACCATTAGCACTCTTAAGGCAGAGCTCAGAACAACTCAGCCTTTCACGTTCCTCTCATACCTTGCATCTCCTCTAAGAGGAGGTAAGTTGATAAAATTCTGACTTCATGTTATTTCTGCATTAAAAACAATTTAAAATGTTGATGACATTAAATTACGTACGTAATGTGACAGCATCCCTTTACATACGTGACTGTAAAGAATACAAATATGAAACAGAAAATTTACCTAAAATTATTGGTCAGAAACCCAGCCTACAAAATGGGTAAGGAAGGAACCCCCTCCGCCTGAGTTGTATGTACAGTATCTTTGATTTATAGCTAACATTAAAAAAAGTATTAAAACAAAAATAATTAAGGCAAGCCAAATCCTTTTCTTGCCAGCACACAAAGCTTGTCCGACTGGACATATTGAGGCTATCAATTGGTGGTGTGTATTTATAACCTAGTGCTCAGACAACTTGGAACGACAAATGCAAACAGCCACAAAGAAGTCACTTTGTTCGCTTGGCACAAACAAATCCCTGAGATGAAAAGCAGCCTGGCGTTTATTTTGGGCCAAGCTTCCTCATCTGACGATCCACGACGTGGCACGGAAAGGGCAGTGTTACCAAAGGACACGAAGCACATGGAGATGCATCATTAGAGCAAACACAGACCAGGGTGCCAGGTTTTGTTGTTCTTGCTTCTTCCTTCCCATAATGGATGTCACTTTCCCTCCCTTCTTCTCCCCAAAGCACATTGGTTTGGAGCTTGGTTGGTTTTTTTTAAGGACCAGGCTTGTCAGCACAGCCTGAAAAGCTCTTAGAGCTATAATTTAAAACTGAATCGTGTTGATTGAAAACACGACTAGCATCCGACTGCAGACATGTCTGAAGACTTCCACATGCATAGCCAAATGAGGACTGGTGAGGACGTGGTGAGATTTGCCAGAAATATTAAAGCAAGCTCTGCGGGAGACATGATCCACAACTGTGCACTAGTAGTAGGCAGCCTGGGAAACGCCCATCTAGAGATATGGTAGATTGCCTTAACCATGGAGACCTGAGCTGTCTGAGCAAACAAGACACTGTGGTAGTTATTCTCAAGAGGTTTCTCAGAACAGAAAGTTCAAATCCCAGATTGGAGGAGGAAATCTCAGTGGGCTCCAGGTTGGTTTGATATTGATATCTCATTTATCCTCCTACAAACATGGCCAAAGCACGAGAGAAGCAACCGAGGAGGATGGGAGGAGTAAAAGAAATCCAGCAGAGCGGTTAGCCAGTGAACATGGAGCTTACACGTTGCCTTTTGGGGGGGTTAGCTAAGAGAAGGGCAGCAAGCTGACAACTATCAAAAGATAATGAACAGAGGTTGCAGGAGACCAGATGCAGTTTGATTTCAGGAACACTGGTATATGTTGCTTCAGTTCAAAGGGAGTATCTTATCATCTCCCATGGCTCCTTCAGGGCAGGATCTGGTAAGGCTTCTAGTCCTTAGCTCAGTGGGCAGACACTGACCCTGAGCCTCGAGTCACATTGTCCCATGCATGGATAATGGGAAGCTTGGCTGTTTGATGGTATGATGCCTTCATTCTTCTCATACCTTCATCCCCTTAGCTATGTCAGGGAGCTAAATGCATGAGAAAGTCTTAATAAAGTTTTAACCTTCTGATGACACTCAGGCTTTAAAAGGAGGGTCATAGGTGATTTGAGATACTTTTCTCTCATTTCACTTAAAAAAAATGGATTTCCCACAGCTCCTTAAACACCGGAATAGATATGCGTGTATTTTTCAGGGTATGGATTCAAATCCTTGGTTTCTTTGGCAAAAGGCCATATAAATTCTCATGGATTTGTTATTGCCTGCTATAAATTTACTACTCAGAAAGAATAATATTTCATTTGCTATATCGTCGGTGCCTCTAAAGAGGGTGAAAATGGATTTAAGTGTTTCATTGGGCATCTTGATGAGGACAGAGAAGGCATATAAAAAGAAGCCAAAAAGGACACACAGAGAATTGCTATAAGGCTCCATCATCTATAATTCAGTTGATAAACTTAGGTCTCCTTTGCTATGAATTACAATGCCAAGAGATTTGTTCTGTAAATTCTGTCCAGAACTTGGCAACACCATTTCTAAGAAAGCAAGCAAACTCCTAGGTTTAGTTCATGTAACCCTGGGGACTTACGCAATACTTTCCATCTGAATAAGCAGAGGGTTTGATCTTACTCATGTTGGCTCTTACACTCTTCCTGTTTTACACAGAGGAGTAGGGACAGTAGAGAAAGTTCACCAGCACAGGTAGGAACAGGGCCTCAAACTTGTGTTCAGTTTACATATTCATGGGTACATACACAGCTTCATGGAATTAAATCCATAAAGCTAAAGCCATTCCCTGGGCAGCTCCACTTATTCCATGATCCTTTTCTGTCTCCACAGTGACCTCACGTAGAAAGGACACTGCAGGGATCTTATCTCCCTGTAGCAGCCCCGAAATGAGACAGGCTTGGGCTGAAGAGACCACGACCTGGACTTCAGCAGGGGGAGAGATCCAAGCATGCAGAAAAGTGTGCTTGGTTTTGTGTGACGGTATAGAGTGAAATCAAGGATTCATGCTGTTTGTGCTCTGGAGCTTCTCCAAAACTTATGTTCAGACCCAGACTTACCTCCATCTATCAAGCTTATTTAGCTTGAAGAGTCTGACCATGTGGCTGCCACCATATTAGTATCTGAGATATATTACGTTTATACTACTGAACAAATTTATGACTTGAAAGTCTGATCCTTGTCATTGGGGATCCAAGATGCAGACAGATGAAGCAATTTGCCCAAAGTCAGGAAAAGGGTGGGTTACTAAACTGAGGATTAAAGCACAACCCCCAAGTCCCATGTGGCTGGCCAGCTCCCAGGGTGATCCCTTCTCCAGTGATTGAAAGATCAGTGAATTGCTCTCTAAATGTTTCCAACATGAACTCTCCAAAACACAGCAAATGGGTTTTTTCACACTTTGACTAATGAAAGCTTGGCACATGGCATGAAAAATAAAATCCTCACTGCCAGCAGTACATATATATATAAAATAATGTTTATTTCTACAGGGCTTGTGAATAAGCAAGACATTTTTCATCCATGAAAGGCAGTTTCTGTGTGCATGTGTAAGTTAGCAACAACAACAACAAAAAGAATGACTGATGATCCCAATGAACATCATCCCAGTGAGATTCAAATAGTTGTAACTTTTTGCTTCCGAAAAGAAAGTCTCCTCTTTACTTTGCCCTGCAAACTTCTCGGTTTATTGTGGCTATATTTCTCCGCTCTTGACAAAAATACATACATAATCCGTCCTTTTGTTTCATGTTTATAGAACAGCTATCATCACAGGGCTAGGCATTTATAGACAGAGATGCAGCAAAAGGATGTGCTCAGAAAGCACTGCTCACATGTTACATTGCCTTCAAGATTTACTTCCATATGAAAGCAAAGCTAGTTTCTGAAAAAGTGTGGAGAGCTCATTCTTCTTGCCAAATTATGGCATTTTTCTTATTCTGTTCTTTTTTCCCTGCTTTCTTGGTGCTTTTCACATGGCCAATGCTAACAACAGGAGAGACTTGCCTAACTCCTCATACAGGCAGACTAGAAGAGAGTAGATAGAAATTGGGACCAACAGTACACGAGAAACACGCTTTCAAAACAGATTGTATTTTCTCTTTGTCTGCTGAAAATGTTTTGAAAGGAGCACACTCTAAAAACCCCTCAAAATAGTAGCTTCTGTGATAAACTGACATTGCAATCCTACCACATAGATAAACGATGACCCAGCCACAGTCTTCCAGTTCACAGCTAACATCTGATGCCCAGAAGGACATTGCTCAGCAGAGGAGCCCTTGGAGGCATTTTAGGGACTTGCAATAGTGTGAAAGGTTTACTTTTTCTCAAGTGCAAAAGGATTACTGGGGCTATTGTAAATTTGCTTCAAAGAAACAAGAGAAGAGCTTTACAGTTCTGCAATAATCAGAAGATATGTAAGAAGAGATAGGTAAGTTGTGATGTGCTTTAGCATAGCATAGCATCAGGTTTTATTTGATTAATTCTTCCCTACAGCTTGTAATGGATATACACAGTGTGATTTCAGGGCAGGAGTAGCTTCAAAGTACAATCTGAGTAGCACAGATACAAGCATGCACAGCTGGATCTCAAATATATAAGCCACTTTGAGTTACACAGGAGGGAGGAAAGGGGAAGATTACTATGATCTGAAATGCTAAAGCTTCTTTCCCATGATTAAGTACATTTACCTGTTTTACTCAAACCAGCAGAAGCTGTTTCCAGGGAACAGAAAGAAACAAGTAGGACTCCACACTATTTCTGGGGGTGTACAATGTACACTCACCTGAGGCTTCCTAAAAATAGGGCAAAATAATGTCTGGTGATTTGGACAGAGAACTGGCAGTGTTACATGAAAATTACAGGTATTGAAAAAGCTCCCTGTTATTTACCTCCTGTGGGAGAGGACAAGGGACACAGCATGAAGAGGTGTAGGATCCCCTTCTGATAACTACCACCAGGTTTCCTCATAAAGGGAGGCAGTCAAATTTCTCCTGCAGCAGGTGCCCTAGAAGACTCTGTACAGAGAGGGTAGCAGATACCCACTGCAGCGGTCCCAGTAGCCCATTTATCAGGAAACATTGCCATGGGCTGTGTTGGCATGGAGAGAGAATACCATCCCCGTGATCACCCTGCAAAAGCATCGCTGCAGTGCTGGCATAAACTTCCAGCCTGAGGGTCTCGCAGCAGCACTAGTAGTTCTGCCTAAAGCAGCGTCTTCCTCCTTAGTCTGGTGATCTCCTCTCTAATTTTGTAACTTCTTAGGCAAATCTGTTATTCAGCCTTTTTAATGGGTTTAGGATGACTTGGAAGGTCTCATCAAGGATTTGCACACAGGTCCAGAGGAGCAAGAGTACGCTTTGTTCTGGACCACTATTAAAAAACAGTGTGCAGATGACCAGAACCAAAAAGGCATCTGGTGGCCACGCAAAAGGTAGCCAGGCAATATCACTCCTTTCTGTACTAACTGGTAAACTCGTGCAGTCTTGACCATAGTCTCACTCGGGAAGGATCTTGGACTTGAATATACTCTTGGAAGTGTTGCCTGTGCTTGATCTGAAACAGTAGGGAGCCTGAATGACCCTTCTCTGAAGACATAAAAGCTTCTCGGTGAAACTTGGCAGCTGAAGAGTCTAATTACCTTCATGGGGAGATCACCTAGACCATTTCTGACAAACTCCATAGCTCAGAAAGGTAAAATGGCTACTGTTGGAAGAACTTTCCTAGAATCCACCTGTAGGCCCAATCTTCTGCTCAGGAAAACAGGGACAGGACATGAAAGAACCAACTGAGTTGTACTTGCTGATGCATTAAATATCCACCAAGGGAAATTTTAAAAAACAGACTGGATTGGCAGGGAAATAAATAGGTGACTTTCAGAGGAGGTCTTTCCAAGCACAGGTGGTAGATGAGACATCTCACACCATAGCACTATCCAGGAATAATATGGGAAAGAATAATTTGGGCACAGGATGGATGAAATGAGGTCAGTGGCTATTACTGAGCACTAGCCTCAGCCCCCACTCCTAAGTGAGATGATAGTGGAGGTCCATCTGACCCAACTCTGGCCAGGCTAGGTGAGATCCCTTCTAAACCTACTTGCCTAAGATTCATGAAACCCAACATACAGACCCATATGGAACTTTGAGATTAGGGAAGATCAGATCCTGGCCAATTTCTATTGTTAAGCTCGCAAAACACTAAGATAAATAATGGAAAATGCTTCAGCTGCTATTTATTTAGGGCACTTTTGCCATGTGACATCAGAAAATACTTCATGGTGGAATTTATTAACATAAAAATGGACTTGGTGAGACTTTGTGATCTATTAAACTTCCAACTAACTAGACTTTTGTTTATCCAATCGACAGATGGTGTTTTTCTGAACTGGTTATGTTGATTCACAGCACTGAAGTGGTTACTGGAAAAAAAGGACCATGAGTTTAATAAGGAGCAGGCCCACACACATGCAACAAATGGGAGCCATATTCTACCACCTCCAAAAAAAAAAAAAAAAAGCAGCAGTTTTTAAACCAAATTACCAAAATACTGGCACATTTTGCATGTCCATTATGTGTGTTCAAAGTCCCTGGAATAGGAATGTTGTTGGTAGATCAACTACTTCAGACATATGCACCAAGTTACTGCATTTGCTTGGAATATTCTGCTCCAGGTTGGGAGAAAGACAGTCATGCATAGACTCTTCTTTCAAAAGAGGTGTTTTGGAGGGCTGGTTTAGCTGTTTTATAATAAAGACTGATCCCACTTACAAAACCCTCTCAGGATTTTCATTAATAAATGCCAATGAACATGATGATTCTTATTAATAAATGTCAATGAACCAAGGTTGTAGAAATCAATGGCAATCTAGAAATCAGGAAAAGAAAACATAGTGAATGACAATAAAGAGTGGAACATTTAGAGGACTCTTGAGCAGCTGAACTCTCAATCATTCTCCAGACATGGAAGAGGTTTGAACTGTTTATGAAATTAAGTGGAGCTTCTGGAACTGCACACTGAACTATGCTGAGCAGGAAGAAATCTTTTTGCTTATTAGGCCTCAAGGAAATAATCTATTGTGCTAAAGAAACAGCTCCAGCCTTTGCTATGCAGCAGGGAGATTACTCCTGTTCAGGTGGATGAGCTGCTTTCAGACCTTTTTTTCACCATCTCTCTGATCTCATGTTTTAGGAATGGAAGAGTAATGTTCTGCTTAAGTTGCAGACAGAAGATCTCGAAAAGGCAGGATCTGCCATACTTGTAGAAAGACAGCAGAGGAGGACAGGCTTCTGCCTCCATGGGCTCCAATCCAGAATATCTTTGAGAGGATGGGAAAAAGAACTGAAAAGCCTATAATGGAGCGTTAATAGCACTCACCTATCCCATCATTTTGTGTGTGTGTGTATGAATATGTGTATATATATGAATATGTATATATAAACCCACTAATATATATAAACACACACACACATAGATACATACACCTTCCTAGGCGTGTGCGTATGTAATATTATATACATACACAAGCGCAGACTAAACTTTATACAGAGGGAGAATGCATACCAGAGTCTGACACTGGGAAAGGTTTTCTTCAGCGTATTTACACGCCTAGTCTCAGGCAGGATGTGGTCTGTCATTGCAGAGGCCACAGCACAAGGTGAGACTTTGCAAAATGTAATACAAGCTTTTAATGCTGGTTGGTCTGCAAAATTCATACCTAGTCCTTAGAAGGGAGGATGTTAGGATTGAGAGGGGATTTTCTTCAAGAACTAGATTGGTTGTTTCTGGAACGCTGAGACAAAAGACACTGAATTGGACGCAGGAGGACAAGCAGGCAAGGAAATACAAGACTGACTGCTGTGACTACATTGTATTGGTTGCAACACACAGGGAAAAAAAAAAGATGTGAAATGTTAAAACAGTTGTGATAATTCAGCAGCTTCAGTGTGACAGCCTTACTTAGTAGAGGCTTGTTCCTCTGACAACTGCATGTTTCAAATCACAAATTGCACGACTGAACAATGATGTTATATGTGAATACAACTGCTAACATCAAAATCAGCCTTCTGCAGGAAAATCTGTATTTGCTAGACACATCACAGCACAGGTGTCATGGCAAATAGCAAGTTGTGGCATGACAGCTAGCAGTGCAACTGCTTCAGGCTTATTAATTTTCAGTCCAGGACAGCTACATATAATGTCACCTGTGCACAAGAGAGCACAGAAACCTAATTAAGAATCCGTAACTGGACCTGAGCAACCTCATCTAACATTGAAGTTAACCCTGCTCAGAGTGAGGGCACTTGGACCCGAGACCTCATGAAGTCCCTTCCAACCTAAATTATTATATGATCTGTAGCATACAAAAGGATTGAGTCTCATTTGCCATCTCTGGCAGGAGCAGAAAACACCTTCAGCTTCATTCATAGAAAAAGGAAAAGCTGGGTTTTACTCTTCCAGTTTTGACATAGGACAGCTTTTGGGAGAGTCAGTGGGTCAGCCAGAGTTCCTTGTTACAGGAAAGGCATAAGAAATACAGAGACTAAAATCCACTGGGTGCTTTGAAATTCTTCAAAGAAAGTACACCATGGCAGAGACAGGGAAATACTGACACAGTGCAGGCCAACAATACTGTATTTTTTCCTGTGAGGAAGGTGAGAGGAGAGGAAGACGCAAAAGGGTAGTTAGCCCTGTAAGGAGCACGTTCTGATAAAAAAGTGTTACGCTTCCCTGCATGCAAATACTGATCCCTCACAAGCTGTTTTCTCTCAGATCTAATAATCTTCTTTACCTGTTGGAAACACACTGTAATTACAAGTTCCAATGCCAGCTTCTCATTAACAAAGAAATCTGCCCTCTATTCCATGGGGTTTTGTTTTGCCTGATTAAAGATATTGTTAAAGTCTCCACAAATATTTTTTCTACCCACACGGACTCCTTATTGAATCTGGCTGTCTTCACTTCCTGTCTTAGTACAACTTACTTGTTAAGTTGTTGCCCCACCGCACCCCTGAAGTGGTTGCCTTTAAGTGGTTGGTGAAATGATTAATATTTATTTAGTAAAGCTCTTTGAAGATGATACATGACATAAATATCAGCTAACACTATTATGCTTCCAAAAAACAATACAGCTTTTGTAAGATTAAAAGCCTATTTCCCCATTAGATTTCTTGAAATTTGTTAAAACAAAATAACGTAACCTTCCCTTTGCAGTTTATCCTTCTTATCTCCTCACAGTTTTTAATAGTCAGTCTTTCCCATCTGATTACTGCTAATCGCATTGTTATACTGCTTTTACAGCCCTGGGGTTTATTACAAAGCTTCTCTATTACTCCAGATAGGCACAAAACAGTAGCAGGTAGGGAGCAATATACATTTTCCAAAGATCAGAACCATTATTTAATGTTTTTGTAAATATTTACTTTAGAAGCAGGCTAAATGTTACTTAAGATTCGTTCTAAACTGCTGTGTTTAAAGGAAAAAAAATCACCAGGACATATGGAACTCATCTGAAGGAGAAAAAAATGTTACAATTACACAAAAGAATTAATTTCCCTTGCTGTTACCAAAGAGTTGTCTTCATAAAAGCTTGTGGCATGCTTTTGTATCTTAGGTGGAACATCGTGATAAATATCATGTGGTATGTGGTCTCCTCTTCCTACCGCCTGAAGCTCTGGCTGCAGTTTCCCCAACCTGACTGTCCCACCAAATCGGTACACACCCGCATTGCGCTCCCACTGGGATTTCTGTTCCTGTTCTGCTCTTTTTTTTTTCCCTTCTTCTTCTTAGTCATCTTACCCACAAGCGGCATAAATCAAGGCGAGGCTGTGTTTTCACAGCTAGGCAGTTCTTGCAACATCAGGGCTGAGTTCAGGGAAACGGCTGGAAAACTTGCTATACCCACACACACACACACCTGCCTTTTGGCTAATGGCAGATGAGCACAGTGCCAAAGATGTTTGTTTATTCTTGCCCTGGGTGCTTTGATATGTATGCCATCGATGAGGGTAATCATCCTACCTCACAACACGGCACCCATGACTGAATAGGGCCTCACATCTCCTTATAGACCTCCCAGGCGTCTTCTCCAGCGCATGAGATGTTGGGTCACGTCACTGGAGATGTCCCTACCAGCCTTCTGACAAGGGCCCTCTGTTCTTTCACTACTTTGGAAAGGAGCTAGAAGAAGGGTGGACCAAGTCAAAGCCACTAAGCCAGGCAAGCGCAACCATGTCACTTTGGAAGTGGCATTTGCTGAACACAAGGACGCAGTCTGGCCCAGCTGCGAACAAAGGCAGCGCACCTCCATGCTACAGTGTCACGATAGCATCAAGCCTGTAGTTTTTCAACAGTTTGTGGCAGCTTAGGGAAAAACAACAGGATACTGTGCTGTGACTGGAACTAGCCCTTGTGGTATCACATCTGGGACACAGACTGCACAATGCTTCCTGCTCTGGACTTCATTTCAGGTGGGGGCACAGCCACCTGCGGTGACCATCCAGCGCCCCACACGCTTGCGGGTGTGCTGGGAGCAAGTGCTGAGGCACATATGGGAGAAAGGTGGGGCTGCTCCAGAGAGAGGTGGCGTGGGCACGTGGAGCCAGGCCCTGCCCTCCCTGTCCTTGCGGGCTTGTGTCATCACACTGGCAGTGCCAGTGTCGTGTCCCCCAAGGGCAGATGGGCCCAGGAGAGCTCAAAGCAGCGCACACCCACCTGCTGCCACCCCATGTCCCAACAGTACGGGGCCATGGGTGACACCAGGCCACGAGCACCCAGTGCAGCCATGACTTGGTTGTCTCACCGGACCATCCTGTGCCGCAGTGATTGGACACCTTGTGGGTAAAAAACCTTCTGCCTCTTTCTGTCCCTCTGTGTCTTTCCCTTATCTGAACCTTGTCCCTCAGGGTTGAACCAGAAAATTAAGTATTTCTTTGCAAGAACTAGAAACATCATGAGGAAAAACAATCCCCTGCTCCTCTGCATGATTTTTACCTGTCTGGAAAATCTGGGAGGAGAGAGAAGAGGATGAGAGTTCTCACTTAGGAGCTGCTGGTCCCAACGCCATGGTTAGTGGAGTGCTCTCCTGCCTCTGAAGGCCAGGAGCAGAGTCCACAGGATGCACACGGCGGTTAGAAAATCCCTTCAGTAGCCTGTGTAGCTGAGTTTGTTCGTCAGTAACCACAGCCAGTCATGTCCCTCAGTCTCCACATGGCTGTCAGGAAGCCACATTTACAGCCAGCTAGGCCTGAGTCTGCCACTGTCCTTAGCAAAAGCCCTGCTGGCTCCACTCTGAGTTTTGCCAGAGCAAGGACCCCGTCTCATTAATAATGACTGTGTTTCATCAAGCAAACTTTGGTAGTTTTGATTCTTCTCATTACAGTGAGGAACTTCCCAATTTTGGAAAGGGTTCGCAGTAGTGGAAGTGGTGGGAAAGTCAGGATCCAGATCTGCTCCGCTGAGCGCACTGCATACAGCAGGACCGGGTGGCAGTGACACCCGGGGCCACCAACATAGCGGGGCAGGGAGGTGTCCTGCAGGGAGAAGGGGCTCTGCCTGGCACCCTGAGCCCCGTCCCTGCCTGAATGGATCCAGAGGCAGGAGTTCCTGAAACTGGCAGTGACAGGCATTGTCAGCATGTCCTCTGTTCTGAAACCCCGCAGCTTTAACAGAGATGGACACTCGGGAGGCGGCTTGAGTTACAGCTGTTGGAGTCCAGCACCTGCTGCAACAACCTCCACAGAAAGCTCCGGCCCCTCAGGATCCTGGATGTGCTCCTGTCAGCAAGGACCAGCTCAGCTCTTGTTAGAGGAAGATGCTTCCTCCTGAGGCTTTTCGGTCTGAGTGGAAACTGGATATCTAACGGCACGGGCAGGACAGATGCACACTGTGAAAACACCGCCAGGTTTCCTTCCACCCTCCTGTGAGGCTGAGGCGGGGGACCCGCCTGCGGCCGCCATCCCGGCAAGGGTAGCTGAGGCGAGGGGCACGGTTCCGTCCGTGCCACGCAGGGCCCACGTCCTTGACCTGCCCTCCACCCCGGCGCTCAGCCAGGCCTCGCTGCCCCTGGCTTCGGAGGGGCCGGGGGAAGGCGGCGCCTGGGCGGACACGTCGCCTCACGCCCGGGAGCCGAGCGGGGTCAGAGCAGCCGGCGGCGGGCTGAGGGGGGGGCGCCTCAGGGCATCCCCTCAGGAGCCGGCCGCTCGCAGTTCCCTCCCGAGACGAGCCCCGTCCGTGTGATTTTTTTCACATTGTTTGCGTGCGGAAATGTCGAAACTTCCCCGCTTTCTGCTGTTGGTCTTTACACTGAAGGAAGGGCCACGCAGGTGCCGCTGCCGTTGCGGGGCGGCGGGCGAGGCGGGAACGCCGCCGCCCCTCAGCCGCCGCGCGCGGCTGCGCTGGGCCGCGATCGCCCCCTGGCGGCGGCCCCCGGGGCGGCGGGAGGCGCGGGCGGGCCGGGGCGGCTGCGCGAAACTTTCCGCCGCAGCGCGAGTTTGGCCTCCGCCGGGCGGTGTGTGCGCCGCCGCCCGCGCAGCCCGCCCGTCCCGGGGCGCCGCGGGAGCCCCTCTTGGCCGCCGAATTTGAAAAAAAAAAATTTTCTTACTTTTTTACTTTTTTATTTTTCTGGCGATTCTCTCTTCCCCCCCCCCCCCCCCCCCCGCCCCCCGCCCGCCCCAACCTCCTCCCGAACCGGCGGGGCGGGAAGGGAGCTTCTCCGGTCTGCAAAATCAAAGCATGGCGGAGGCTGGCGATGAGAACCGTCCTCCCCAAAGCATCCAGCGCCTCTGACAAGCCCGGAGCCAGAGGGGGTGGGGGTGGGAAAGGGCGGGAGGGGGGAGAGCATGGGAGGGAGGGGGCGGCCAGTCCTTCCCCCTGCACTTGTCAGATGCAGATGGGACTGGCAAAGTTTGTTTGAATAAAAAAAAAAAAAAAAAGCCAAAAAAAAAAAAAGGGGGAAGAGCAGGAGGAGGGGGAGGGAAAAAAAAAAAAAGATCCTAGAAATCCAAAAAGGCTCATCTGGGAAGGAGAGAGAGGAGAGCGAGAGGAAGCGGGATGCAACTCAACCTGACGCTGATCTGCTTCGTCTTCGGGGGGTTCCTGCCCGACGCCGCGGCCCGGCGGGAGCAGATGGACACGGGGCAGTGCGACCTGCCCCGCTCGGTGAGCCGGGCCGGGCCGAGCCGGGCCGGGGGGCGCGGCCGCTCGGGGATGCGCGGCTGGCCGCGGGGCTCCGCGGGAGCCGCCGGGGCGCGGACGTGGGAGGGGGGTGGTGGGGGGGAGGGACCCCACTCTCCGCGCGGACACGCGTGTCCCCGCAGGTGTGGCGCTGCCCCGCGCGTCCCCCGCGAGGGGTGCGGTGTGCCGGCGCGGCGGGGCCCCCTCCGCAGGGATGCGGCGGCCGGGCCGGCGCCCGTGGGGGGGAGCGGGGGTCACGGCGGGGCTCTGCCCCGCGCGGGCCTCTTCATGCCCGTGGAGGGGGCTTGTGCAGGGAGGTGGGGGAGAGGGACCCCCGCGCCTCCTTCCTCCTTGCAGCCCCCAGGGCGGCATTACCACCGTGGGCTGCCTCCTGCCCCTCTGCCCCTCCGCCACTGACCAGCCCCCCGCTGTCCTCCCCGCAGCAAGGAGAGCTCAACTCCTTCCTCTGGACCATCCGCCGCGACCCCCCCGCCTATCTCTTCGGCACCATCCACGTGCCCTACACGCGAGTGTGGGACTTCATCCCCGACAACTCCAAGGCCGCCTTCCACGCCAGCTCCAGCGTCTACTTCGAGCTGGACCTCACCGACCCCTACACCATCTCGGGTCTGGCCAGCTGCCAGATGCTGCCCCACGGGGAGAACCTGCAGGACGTGCTGCCCCGGGAGCTGTACCGCCGCCTCAAACGCCACCTGGACTACATCAAGCTGATGCTGCCCCACTGGATGACCCCGGACCAGCGGGGCAAAGGGCTCTACGCTGACTACCTCTTCAATGCCATCGCCGGCAACTGGGAGCGCAAGAGGCCTGTCTGGGTGATGCTCATGGTGAACTCCTTGACGGAGACGGACATCCGCTCCAGAGGGGTGCCGGTGCTCGATCTCTACCTCGCCCAGGAGGCCGAGAGGATGAAGAAGACGACGGGTGCGGTGGAGAGGGTGGAGGAGCAGTGTCACCCGCTGAACGGGCTCAACTTCTCCCAGGTAAGGAGCCTCCTAGGCCTCATGGCTTATCCCAGGAGGTGGGGGCCGTTCTCCTTGCGTTTCAGTTGGTTTGTGGGGGTGAACCCCAGGCCTGTTGCAACGGGGTGGGTCACTCATGGGCCTCAGCAGCCTTTGCGTCGGGCTGCCCATTCTCCATCGCGCCGATCTGTGCTGCCTGCAAAAAACCTGCGATGTGCGCAGCGAGTGCTGCGCGTTTATCGTGTGTATTATTTATTTGAGAGGCAAATGTCCAGGGTGTGAATGTGTGTGTCCACTGGTTTGCCACTTGTGAGGGAAACTTTCATGCCCCCCGTCCTGTCCCGGAGCTGGGTAAAAAGTGCTTTTTAAAAAGTGTTTGTTTGTTTTTAAGTCAAGCAGCTCTGTGGTACTTGTCAGGAAGAGGATGAAGCATGAACAATGAAAAAAAGAATTTCGACATTGTTCAAATAGATTTAAGTACGTGCAAACTGTCGGTCGTCTTTTTAGTAGTCACTGCAGGGCAAAACAAACTGTGCTCAAGTTGCCCTCATACTGGGGGAAATTAAGTGTGCAATCTGCATGGATTTTTTTCATTTTAGAACAGGTAAAGTTCAGCAAAAAGAAAAGGACATAGATTAAGAAACTAAAGTTATTGGTGTAACTGGACTCCAGAATTCTTTCAGTGGATTTAGCTTTAAACAACCAAATACTAAGCCATGCGATCTATTTCATTTCAGTGGATTAATCAGGAACACAGTCACAGCTATTGACTTTGCTTTGTGAAACTGTTTATATGAAATCAGATTTACTAGAAATTCAGGAAATGAATGTGTGTGGAAGAAAACAAATAATCCAGGGGAAATTTAAGATGGTGTCAGTTACTGCTATGATATTTCGTTTTTAACCTGCTTTTCCTCATTAGTTTCGGATCAGCCTGTTTCCAGCTTTATCTTACTGTCCTAGTTTGAGCAAAAAAATTCTTGGTGATGTGGGAATAAGGATTAAAGGACTGATCTTTAGTGTGATTAAAATGTCCTTAGAGTGCCTTCACCCCCCTCTCCCCCGAAGTCTAGTGGGAACTGTTTTAAGGGGGAAAAGTCTGGCTTTCACTAACATTTGGTTCATCTGATATTTCAACTAGAAGTCTAATTCTGCATACAGCCTTCAGAGGAGAAGATTGGTTGCATACACTTTTGGAGGGAGTTTCTTGTTTATCAACAAAAATAATTAGAAGAAAGCCCCTCAGGACCTTTGCATTAATTAACACACATGCAAAACAAGGAATTCGTTTTACCCTGTTCTGTTTGAAAGGTTTAAGTGCCTATCCTCTCTATTGAACGCCTTCTTTAAGGTGAGGTAAAAATAATTAACCATTCCAGACATCCAATAGAATTTGGTTGTATTAGGTCAAAAATGGCAGTTAGAATCAAGCACATGAAAGCACTTGGTTAAAAATGTACCACTTGGAAGCCTTTTAAATGTGAATCATATTACATTTTCTTCTTTTTCGAGAGAGAGAGCAAGCGAGCGACAGAGAAAGGAAAAGGGACAAAGTACAAAACTCACTGCTGCTCTTACCATAATTCTGTTTTCTCTCTAAATTTTAAATAGCAACAAAAATTTCCCCTTCTTTTTGCTACAATACTAATCTAGTCTAAAAAAATCAGCAAAGGTATTACTGCTATTGGCAAGTAAAGGACAATCATTTATGCAAAGTGTTTGTGCTGATTAAAAAAATACATTACATTTTAATTATTACAGAGAATTGATATTGCTTCTAAAATAGATCAATGTTCAGGAGGATTTTTCCTAGGTTGAAGCTTTTTCTGGGAACAAGGCCACCAGAACAACATGAGACAAAATTAAAACAAACCAGATATTTATTTTCTTGCTTCCTCTAGATTTCATGCATCCTGACACCTGGCTAGTTGTTTAACAATAGTAATTTGTAATGTTATCACACCGTCTGGCAGTCCTACTGCTTGGTGTATTACTGTGCTAATTTAGTGGAGTGGATTACTATTGGTAGGTTTCACCTCCCAATTTCAGGTCTTGGAGCCTTCCTTAAGCAACACGTAATTAAAACACACTAAAATGGAAATCAGAAATTGAGCAGCTTTTGTCTTGTAGGGTGTTTGCACAGTTTGATGAGAACATCTGTGATAAATTACATTTCCAAATCTGCTAAGGGCATCAGCAGTTTTTACCTGTTTTCAGCATTACTGTTACGGGAATTCTGCACGTAATTTCTGCATTCAGAATTCAGGTTTTAAAACTGTGTCTTGCTGAATCATGTCAATGCTTTTGTTTCCCCCATCTCCAAAGTCCAGTATTTTTGCACTAAGCAAATTAAAAAAGAAAAAAAAGCTTCTTTTTTTTTTTTTTAATTTCTTCCCCTCAAAGGCAGCTTTGTGCTACTACAAATATTTAATCTGACTACATGTACCAAATCTGTTAATCTGATACTGTGAGGAGGAGGAAATCTAGGAGTGGTCCCGGTGTGGTACTTGGTTTTGATCTGCTGTGAAAGAAAGCGGATACACTTGCATTTTTGACCAGGAACGATCTTTGAAACGTTCTGTGCGTGGCTTTGAAATGTTGATTGTTTTAGCCGGATGAAAAGATTAAGGTGGCTCATATAATTAGCTGCTTCCTGGAGAGCCAGCTCTTGCAGGTAGAGCAGGGCACATTGTTTTCTATTGTAAACCCAGAAACTTTGTAGCTTGATGCTGCGCTCTCCCTGAAATCTCTGCTCAGTGTTTTATGCCGCTCTCCCAAGTGGGCACTGCTCCGATCCCCTTGCTTTCCTGCTGACTGGCTGCTTTCATGGCTCCCGGAGGGAGCATCCTCACTCCCCATGGGACTCTGGCAGCTGCTGGTCACACAGTCTGTGCCCCAGGTATTGTATAGGTGGTGGCAAGGTGTCTGAATCACAGCAAAAGCCTGTGTTGGGAGCCTGGCAACAGGGGAATTCAGATCAGGTTTGGGTCAGGTTGAAATTTCACTGTTCCTTGCTTGGTATACAGAGTTTCAGGGTGGAACAGAGAGAGCTAAGAAGCAGGCAAAGAAAAGGAAGCAGACAACTTTTCTGTCTGACAGTGTAGATGTTTATTTACAGAGTGGCCAGAAAAGTGCAAAATCAAGTGGGCCAGGACTGAGAAGAGCTGGTGAGGGGCGGATGGCATTCAGGGCCTTCAGAGGCACTGCAGCCAGCGCCATGATCTGCAGCTGGTGCCATGACAGGCCATGAGGACTTGCCCATGTGTCCTCCGAGGGCTAACCTGGGAGAGGGTTAAGCTTTTCCTCCTTGGGACCCTCATGTGGGTCTGTGGTGGATAGCTCTCCCCAGGCTGACATACACTGTTGTTGGAGTAAGGAGGGCGGTGATGGTGGCTCCTGCAGCTGCTCAGGTCTGTCTGTGTCCACCCTGATCGCCCAGGGCTGTGGTGGAACCACAGCTCGGCCCCAGGGGTGAGCACCCTTAGGCAGCATCGTGTCCCCACTAAAAGACTGTACGGTCAGCAAGGGGAAGGTCTTACTCCTCTACCCAAGCCGCTCTGCCCTAGAGACGTGGATTGTAGGTCTCACTTGTGTTTTATCTGGTTTCTCAGCAAGATGCCCGGACCGAGACAGCATTGATATCCCTTCCTCCAAGTTAGAAATAAAATCCCTCTACCATCTCATCCAGAGCTTGCTTTCTTCAGGGAGAATCTACATTCAGCTCGCATCAGATGCCCTGAATCCCAAGGTTCGTGAGGGGAATTCTGTGTCAGGGCCTGACTTCACCCTGCCCTGTCTGTGGGGGAAGCCATCAGGCCGGAGGGGAACTGCCGGCACCCCCTTTTCTCTTCCTCCACTGGTTGGGGCTTGTGAAGCCCTGACTGTGGTCTTCTCCGGCCGGTATCATTTCCAACTGCAGGGGGAGATGTTAAATATCAAACCAGTGTTGATTGGATCAGAGACGGCCTCAAAGAAAGAAACCTTAGACCGTGCAAGATTAAACTTCACACTTCACCATTCTTCCCCTTTCATTTATTTGCCGCCTCATTCTCTGCACAAATAAACCTCATCTCCCTGCTTTCTACCAATGAGACAGCATTCAAGGGGCAGGAATGACTTTGTTAACAAAATCAGTCTTCATTTCCCAGGTCCTGCTGTTCCATCAAACCCTAGGACATGGCAGCTTTGATTACTCTAGTGATAGGATTAGAGGGGGAACAAGTCCTGTTTAATAAAAGGCCGATGGGTGGTCCATCATGTTTGGTCACTGACAGATCTGCAGTCTTGGAGCTGGACCTTCAGTGGCAAAACAGCATGAGACAGTAGTACATAGACAGGGCCATGGCCTGGATTTGCTATTCCATCTTCCCTGTCCCCTTCAGAACTTATACATTTCTGTGATCACAAAGCTGGGACTCTTAGAGCTGACAGGGACTGGTATAGCTGACTTCAAGGGAAATTTACCTGTTTATACTAATGAAAGATCCAGGCTCAAAGTTTTCCAAACTGGATTAAAGGGCTCAGTTTCAGAGCTAGTTGACTTTTGACAGTCTGTGTAGTTTATTTGAGGGACTATTACTGATTTTTTTTAAATTTTATTTTATTTTTTGTAGGAAAAGTGGTTTTTGCCTAACAGAAGTTGTGCCTTTTTGCTTTTAAAAAAATTCAGGCTTCGTGAAAAGGGCAAGAATCATCAAAAATAACTTAGTATCATCTGTTTTGATTGCTGAATATTGTTGAAAGAAGTGTTGTTACAAAGTTTGTTTATACATAGCTATACATAATGCACATAGTTTTCAGCTTGCTGTCTTTAATTAAACTATCACCCCCTTCTCCTCCCCGCACCCCAGGATAAAAAAATTTCCCCTGGTAAAATTAACCTTGGTGTAGAAATTCATACATAGAAATCCTTCCGTTTAACTAAATCCTTCCAAATTCAACTAATGAATACTAGTGGAGCTGCTTTACGTCTTTACCCGGGGAACTGTTGAGGGTGAAACTATGCAGGTATTAAAACTACTGTAGTCACAGTAACACCTGAAAGGATCAGCAGCTGACGTTTTATAGCTGTAACTATCTGTACGTGTTGCTCTTTACAGCCAGTTACTCTGTGCTTCTTCACCACAGCCCCCTTGAAAGGCCCACCCTGGCATTTGATGCCTATTAAGAAAAAAGCCACTCAGTTAATGATGGCTCGAGGGGCAGTTGGCAATTCATCTATTGTATTTATTGTGTATATAACTGCAAGAAGTGTTTGTAGAACAGGTTAGATATAAGTCCTTCCTTTCCCTCTGATCCTTCACACCTCCCTTGGTAAGATCCAAGCCCAGGACAGGTGTACCTGCCTCCCATGACAGATCTGAAGAGGACTCTGCTGCTTCATTTGTTTGCAAAATTATGGGTGCTGCTTATGATGGTTTTTAGGCAGGAACTGCATCTTTGTAAGGTGGGCTTTAACAGGAACAAACCCCCAGAAAACAGCAGCAAACAAGCCTGACACTCAGGGGAGTCCCCGCTGTATTTGAGGTGGCTGAACATTACCAATGTATAGAAGTCAAGTTGCAGAGTTGTGCTATTTTTTCCTGTGTGTGTGGCGCGAGGTGGGGTGAGGTCAGAGCGTGGCCTCTTTGGCTCTGGCAATGCCTGGCCTCGGCAGCAGCAGCCCTGGTACTGCCGCAGCGTGAGAGAGCACCCAGGCATGTGCTTTGCTCCTGGGAGGAGATTCACTCCCCAAGCTCTGCTTCAGGGAAGGGGATCAGAAGAGGGACAGATAACCCCAAATCCATCCCCGTACTTAGGCACTGACGCTGCTTTCAAATTCCTGTCGGATCTCCCCTGCAGCAGTTTGCCACCTCTGAGCTGCTCAACCAATAAGTGCAAAATACCCTCCTCTTCAATAAATGGTATTTCCACAGTAATAATTTTCTCTGTTTGTTGTCTGCTGTCAGTTTCTGATACTGTTGCAACAGCAGTCAGGATCCTGCACTGGGCCCAGAGTGCTTTGCTTATAAACAGAACGAACCATTGACCTTAAAAACCTCAACTTCAAGTATAGTGCAACCTACAGTCCTCAGAAAGTCTTTAACAGCCTCCCCTCAGCTCCCTAGTGAGTAGCAATCCATGTTATAAAGCCAGCCCACATCATTCAGGCTAGTCAGAGGTTCCTGTATTGAAAAGGCCAGAAATGATCTTAAGCAAGGGCACTCATTCACCTTGCACTCCTGCGGAGACGGAGATCGGTGGCAGGGTTCCTGGCAAAGCATATTTGGGAACTTCAGAGGAGCGTACTGTAAAATAACAGGTTTCCTCTGTGCTAGGCTTTACACTGCAAACCCTTATTAATCTCTTCACTGTCATTAGGAGTTGATGAGACAGGTAAAAGGCAGAAGAAATCACAGAGGTGCTGCTTGAGCCACATGAAATTGGTGTGATTTCTTTCATCTTTTGGCCCTGTTAGAGGGGTTCCCTGCATGCTTGGATGAGGGACTGTAAAATTACTTCCCCAGCGCACAGTGTTTAGGATAGCACAAAAATGGAGATTTTCAGCAATGACCAGTGTTTTGCTAACTTCATTTTTTTAACTTTCAAGAGTCAGTGTTAGAAGAGCCCTATTTTGCAGGAAAATATATCTGCCTTGTGGCCAAACACTTTCCTAAATCCCTCTTTCAAGCTGACAAGCAATTCAGATCCTAGGTGCTACCAGATTTAAAATCTGCAGAAAGCACTATGGGTTGATCACAACACTTCAGTATCTTTCTAAACCTCTCAAATTATTTATAGGTTGCAGTCACTAAGACATTTTTCTGAACATTGCAACAATTTTTGAACCCAATACTCTTTCTGTAACCCATAAAGCATTATGGCTTCCAGCTCACTTGAGACACCAGAAATTAAACTGGTGCCTGCAGAGCAGGCAGATAAACTGCAGATACCAGTGTTTGAACTTAATATCTCAGTTCTTGGACTGGAATTGGAACAAGGCTATACTCACTGGAGAGTGGGAGCAGACATGCAACTAAAATGTGTGACTGGTTGTATTCATCACAACAGCTAGTATTACGGTGTCTCATTCATCTCCATGGATTGGCTTTTTCTGGTGTTCAAGAGAACAATATAGCTGCCTTGTGTTATCGTTATTGTTTATTGGATCTAGTTGTCATTTAAATGCACAGAGAATTAGAAGTGACACAGTTAATACCTGTGTCAGGAGCTCAAGCAGGAATTAGCACAGATGACTGCTGATTTTATCACTAGTTATTCCAACAGCAGTCCTTACTATTTGGGTTTCCAATTTTTAGAGCTTCTGCTGCAAGTCATTTCAGGACTTCTAGCACAATATAAATGAAACTTGCTAAAAACTGTAAATTAAAACCATGTGTTCAGCATTCTGGGATGGATGTTGTATGACTTGAGGAGGCTCATTAGCAAAAGTATTTTTAGTTTGAATGAGATCAAAGACCCTAGGTTTTCCACTCAGTGTCATTTAACGTAGGCCTAGACACCCTATTTCTCATCATACGTAGATTTCCATAGGCCAGTTATGTCTGAAGAAATCATCATCCCTGAAATATTGTAATTAGATTTATTATCAGTGGACCACTGCTGATCACCTCTGTCCAGGCACTGCAACAACACAGGGTTGAAGAGTCATGCAGATGGCAAAAGGGAGTTTTATTACTGACTTCTTCAAAATCAGGATTGCAACCCATGCCAGTGGGTAGAAGTGTTAGATGCGAAAGGCCGTTAGTATGAATGAAATCCTATATGTTGTACTTATTCCAGAGTGTCCCTTGAAGCCAGGGATAACGCTGAACTATTCCCAGGAACTTCTATTGGCAAATAGAGAAAGGACTGTAAAAAAAGAAAAAGAAAGTGTTCTGATTTCTTCTTTTCCTAGGCTCAGTTAACATGAAGGTTATGAAACCTTTCAAATGAATTCCGGTTCAGAGGTTCTTCATGCTTGGGTATCGCTGCAAAATGACAGAGTTCATTGAGATGGGCATGGAGAAAAGCTAGCAATTCAGTCGCAGCCAACACGTTAGCTGTAACAGCACAATTAAGGGAATAACAGTAAATGCTTTACGTTTTCCCCAGATTGCTTCAAACTTGCTTCTTCTACCCTAACTCTTGTATTGGGGCACCCGTTGGGAGACACAGATATTCCCAATACATAGAACAGAGAAGAAGCTGCCTCATAGAGCAAAGCGATATTCATCAGGCTCCCTTTGTGAGCCAAGGAATGAGAAAAAGGAAACAGAAATCTTCAAGTTACTGTCAAACCTCTCTCTATTTTAATAAAAGTCAACTTACGAGGAACACAGGGAAAATATTTCTTTAAAGTAGGAGATGCTATGTCTTGAAAGTATCCCCTCAATATTTTAAAGACTGTATTAAATCCAAGGTCTCCATTAGGCTCCCTCACTTGTTAACAATCACAATGAAGACTGATTATTCTCTGTACGCTTTCTGCCACCGCACAAATTTTGCTTTCCTTTGATTCCTTGCAGGCTTTTCCTATTACAGGTGACAGCATAATAGTGATGGGGAATATTTATTTAAATGTGAGACAAAATGCTCACAGTATAGGAGGTTGCAGAGTCAGCAGAGGGGGAGAGGGCAAAAGGGTGATTTGAGAAACATGCCCAACTTTTTGAAGGTCTTTGTATTTTTGGCATGTGATTGATTTACAATTTGATTGATTTACAATTTTATAAATTATCACTGAAATGAATGTTATTCCAGCAGTCAAATGTGATGGGAGACATCCCAATGTGTCCCATTGGTTCTAAAGCACTGGTAAAATCATCATAGCACTATTAATTGCAGGAGAGCTAAGCCTTACACCGTGTGAAGGGCTGGTCCTGACATACTGGGAGCCAACAGGGATGCTAACTTGTAGTTTGCTTTCAAGCTAACATAATTCTTTGGTTTTGGGATATCTCAGGGGCAAGAGAGGTGCAAGTATGCTAAAGGGTCTCAAATTGATTGTTTTTCTAAGAGTTAAGTATACAGAAAGCCCTTCTTTTTCATAATGACTTTCTTTCCTGATTAGAAAGAACATTCTCAAAAAAGCTCATTATTTGCTTGCTGGAGAACATAACTCGCTAAGACATAGAATCAAGTAAAGTCAAATTTCTATTGCCAAGTTATGGCCAAAACAATTCTAATATGGTCTGGCCTTCAAACAGCTGGGATGCTCAGTTCCTTCATCATTTCTCCTTTCCATTCTGCAGAATACCAGGGAGATATTTTCTCCCTGGTGTGAGCATCAGGCCATAAAACCAGATTATACCATCCTGAAATAATCCAGGTCTTTTGGTGGCAAGATGAAGTTCAGAGGGTCAAGGCAGCAGGCCTTCACAGGCATGAAACACTATTCAACTTTATGGACTGGCTTGTCGCTGTATGCAGACTTGCACTGACTAGCTTTTTACCCAGATAATTGTGTGAGGCCAGGGAGGATTTTCTTTATTAACTCAAGTGGCTTGGCTGTGAAATGAGACCTACTGTACAGTATATAATTCAAGCTCACTTTCAAAGGCATTTTTGTTGAAGCTGGGTATCCAGAGAGACCTGAGCCTTTAACATGTATGCATCTGAAACACACTCCAGAAACTTAATAATTTAAGGTCAGCATTTATACTGGTTCATGTTCCGGTAATGGAATAGTTCTTGCTTTAAAAAAATACTCTATTTATATCTTAATGTATAAAGGTGTGTTTTTTCTGAGAAAGAAACTGACTGCATTGAACACTTGCTGTGTGTTAAATATGACTGGATAAGCCTGTGAGGGACGTACCATGTAGAGACTTCAGCAAATTACGGCTCTGAAGTTGAAAGAAAGCATAGCTGGGTGCGCTTGGTGTACGTTCTCAAACCTGAAAGTATTAATTGTTTAGAATCACTTGTAGTAGTACCCTTTTGTGTCTTGGGAAGTACAAAGAGCTGTAATCTCCCAAAAGGTGTCGTATTCTGGATGGATTTTGTCATTACTGACAAAGAGATCCCAGTGGAAGATATCCCTAGGAATGCAAAACACAATCACCAAAACCCACACGAGATCCCTTATCATGCTTTCTCTAAAGCTGTTGCAGATTCATTTGAATTACACTGGAAAGATTTATCTCTAATTAATGGAGCACTCTTCATTTTTTAAAATTGAGTTGTTGTGCAACACATCAAGTAACAATGTCATAACACATCATAAATCAGTTTGTTCACTGAAGGATTCTAGATGAGTTAATCTAACACCCTGGACACAGTTCATGAGCAGTTAATTTTAGCAGTTCTCTTTGATTTATATCAGTTAAGGCAAAGCAACTCCAGCCATTATGGAGTAGAGTCAAAACTGGTTAACGGCAAAGCAAGTACAGACAAAGATTGTTCAGAGATAAAGCCTTTGGCAGATCATTCACAGGATCTTTGCTTTATATAGAACAATTGTAGCTCTAATACCAGCAGTGCAGACACTCTGGGACAAAGAGAAAACACACACACACACCAAACCACAGAAGAAAACCACACACACCACTTCGTACTTGCATCTAACAAGAAAGTCAAACTAAAGTTCACCAACCCTGATGTAGTTACCAAAGAACTCCATGGCAGGCAATGAGATGGGAAGAAATACCCCCAAAAAGACATTCAGGAATTATTCCCATTGTTACTGGGAGAAACTGAGAACGTTTGATTTGAAACACAAAGTCATTCGGCAGCCTGCCAAATGCCATTTATCTCAAGGTCATGCAGCATAAATAACCCCAAGAGTTAGCTTTAAAGCGGAGGAGCAGGAGGGAGCTAAACAAAAATAAGGGGAGGGATTCTCTCTCTTCCCTGTGGACATTCAGCATGCTGCTGACAAGGTTTCAAGGCCTGGCACTCCTAACGAGTCTGGTATATTAAAGGTAGTAAAACACATGAAGAGCAGGGAGTACAGCTGAATGTTGCAGCCTGGAAGGGACCATGGTTTGAGACCAAGCCACTAAGCTGTCATGCATTTTCTGCAAGAATTAGTCAGAGAGACTAATTAAAAAGGAAGTCATCCAGAGAAAATTTTCCTCTTGGAAGTTTAAGTCTGAAAAGATTGATCCCTGTTATACAGTAGGGACAACCAACATTTATTTACTGTTTGACTGGGTGGTCACATGCATTTTCCTGTTCTTCCAACACACCAAAGCATCAGAGCCTCCTTATATTTTTAAAAGTAAAACAAGCTTAGCAACTGTCATGTCTAGTAATCCATCATCCCTATGAGTCAGGGAAGGAAGGGGTGTGTTTTGCTGAGATCGCTTAGACCTGACAGTATAGCTTTGAAGATACCAATGGGAGAATCCCAAAAGACTTGGCACCCGTTCTTCCTTTCTCTGGGGTAAAGTTCAGTGTAGTTCCCCTTAAAACAAATTAAACAAATACGCAGTCCTTGAATCTGGACCCCTAAACTGTATCTCTGTGGTCCCTGAAACTGGGCAACATGTCTCTCTCATTGGTTTATATAGAAAGGAGTTTTGTGTAGCCAAATAATTCATTAAGAGAATTTGGAAGAAAAAAAAAGTCAATATTCTAATTTATTTGTGATTTAGATAGGCTTAAAAAGCAGACTGAGTGGAGTTGCTTGTGATTTCATGTTGAATCCTTGGTGCCATGAAAAAAGTGAACTAAGCTCACCAAGTCAGAAGGAGTTTCAAACTGAAAGTGTTTTGATTGAGCTTTCCCTTTCATAGTTCAGCCAGCACTGCTAGAGATCACTATACGGAGTCCTCTACATCTGTAGTGTCTGAGCACCATTGCTCCCGAACAGAAAGGAAGCAAGTTGGGTGTCTGAATAAGGAACCCTGATTGTTAATGTATACATAGAGGGCACTTTTATATCTGTAGGCCTTGTATAACATGTTGGAAACTGAAGCATGATTTCAGAAGCTGAAATATCCCAAATATGTTATTACATCTGGGGCTAAGACTGTGATTTATCCATCTATAAATTTCTCTTATCCCTTTCAACTTCTTTAATTCTCTTACAAAAAGAAGTATTTGTATGTGAGGGGACTAGAGTCAATGAGATGGTGATGTGAAGGGGACATCTACAGAATTCTAGGCTGATTGCAGACTCCAGAACCTGCAGTTCTTCAGGTGATGTATTATGGGACACATCTCCATCCCTTGGTAACTAGAGCAGCTCGACCCATCAGTGCACCCTATTTTAGTCCCTAATGAAACTGAGTGTCTCAAACCCAAATGATCTTTAAAAATGGCAGAGAGCATAGAATTGCATCATTAGCAATGAGCCAAAGGCTTTTGTGTTGCAACAACTTTTGTTGAGGGATTATTGTGTTGAAAATCCACTGATTTTGGCATGGCCTAGAGAACTCAGCAGTTCCACTTTGCATGTCCTGCCATCATTCAGCAGGCAGACCCTGTTGCTAGACATCGCAGTAGGGCAGCCAGTTGGCTTCTCCCAACCTCCTTAGGTTTCCAGATGTCATAACAAAATGAGAGAGAGAGACTTAGCCATCTTCCATTTGTTTACGCTGAAGCTGCTAGGCAGAGACCAAGCCACAACACTGCACAGCTTTTCAAAAAGGACTTAATAGGCCTCTCTGTAAACAGATCTAAATATTTGCTCCAGTGACATTTATCGCATCACACGTCTGGCGCGAGTGTTTTGTCCTTGGTTTGCTTGCATGTTTGGATTCTCTTATAAACATTAATGAAGTGCTTGAATACAAATGAATAATCCTCCCCCCTTCTTCCCACCCTGGAGGGGAGGGGAATGGGAGGGCATGAAGTAATAATAGTTCAACCTTCAACCCATAATTGCTCAGTACATTTTGATGACAGCTTTCGTTCTCACATGTTTTAAAAGACTTTATTCGGTGTGTACATCCATGCAGAAGGCACTGCACCTTTCTTCAAAGGCAGCTACAGCTGGGGTTGGGGTAGGGGGTAGTTAGCACACAGCAATGTGTCATTTGATGTTTCATTAGTCGTAGCAAGTTGACCTGCTGCTGGGTTCCCAACAGGACAGCAGAATTGTGTCCCATCTACAAGGCTTTTAATAGGGGATATATTCAATATATTCTTCCATAGGCATCTGCTTTTGGCTATTGGCTGGACAGAATAATGGGCCTGAAACACCTCTGATCTAATTCCATATGGCTGTTCATCTGCCTCTTGCTGAAGAACTGAGGTCATTTAATAGGTATTTTTCAATTACCTAAAGCTTGAATATGGCTGGAGACAATGTGCTTCCGTATAGCCCCTTCTGTTCTCTCAGTGCCTTTATGGAGGACGTAGGTCCTAGAAAGTGGGCTTTTGATTTCCTCGCTAAAGGAGAGAGGAGGGTATTGGTAAGGAAAGACTGACCAAATCTTGTTTCCATAGGTGGTTATCGTGGGGGCAACCTTTAGAGTATTTTTTTATTTTCTAGGATATGAGGCCATAAAACAATTATGTTGGATGCCTGTTTCCTGATCATAAGAGGGGTGAAGTTGTTAAGCATATCAAGGCTTAATTTCTTAACCTGCTACAGACTGAGAAAACATTCTCTCATTCATGTGTGGGAACAGTTACAGTACTACTCCTTTCTCCCCATCCAGTTCAAAATGTCACAATATCTTCCATGCACAATGAATTACCATCATCTTCTGTCAGGTGGAACAATGCTTTGCTCAAGACCTTACTAAGCGTCTTCAGTTTCTGCAGCTGGGCTTGTAGGAGCAGTGGTTTGGCTTGCTTGGAAACCAATAATAAAAAAAATTCCATATTAGCCAAGAGGGTCTTGTCAGAAATTCCCCAAACTCGTGCAGCTAAGCTCTCAGTTCTTTGTTAAGAGCAAAAGTGCTGCATTTAAGCTGTGGGACATAAAAGAAGTAATCAATGCCTAGAAAGTAATCAAAAGTTCATTCTTCAGATGGTCTTTAAGAAAAAAATCATCCTGTATAAGACATCTGTGGGTTTGTTGTCTGCAATAGTAGTAAGTGCAAAGGATCTATTTCCCAATAATCAGGCTTTGGAGGGTCAAGATTAATACCCAAGAGGAAAAAAATGCGTGTATTTCCTTCATCCGAGTGATTAGGTATAAAATGGGTTAAAACATAGTACTGTCTTTGCTTCAGCAAGTATATGAAACCATTCAGTCTGCACATACTTGTTTACTATTAGAAAGTGCCTGTCAACTCCATTAATTATCAGATTGCTTATTCAGTCTATACATTCCTTGCATAAATCTGTATCAGCTTTTCCTCTTGTAACAGTATTTGTTTATATGAGCCGGAACTCTCAATCCTGAGCAGTCTAAAACGCCTCTCGAAAGAATTTCTTCGTCTGTGCCTACAGGGACCCAGACTAATTGCTATTGAGAGGATGCTCTGCGGGGTGCTTTTTTTGGTGGGGAGTTGGAAGTAACAAAAGTGTCTAGAAAGGTGTTCTGTTGTCACCTCTGTCCATGTTGATAGATATAATAGAGGAGACTAAAATTGTTACAGTTCTCAGCAGCTGTGCAGTGCACACTGGAAACAGAAAAAGCTGGGAGAAAGGGACAGAAGAAATAATTTGCTGATATTTTTGTCATCCTCTGCCTGATGTGCCAACACTAATGGAGCCTTTTTTTTTTTTGTTTGCTAATTTATAGTCCAGTGCATTCCAGGGTCCCCGTCACTCAAGCATTCTGCCTTTTGCTCATTTGCTGGAACACAAACATGGAAGTGTATTTGGAACTCGCTGGAGCCTTAAAAAAACAAAATTAAGGCAAGCTGCCAGATCAGAATCTAATACACAACATATGTTTACAGGGTTATAGTCTCTTGCCATGCTGGCTTTAGCAGCACTGCAGTGTGAAGTAGAGTAAATGCCTTCCAAGACCTTTTATCATCCATCGTGCTTATCAAAACAGTAAAAATACTGTTTTTATTTCAGCAAACGTGCCTTTCCTCTTGTCTGAAGCTCTCTGAATTCCCTGCCACATTTGGGATCAATGGAAGAGTATGTCCTTAGTCTTGTTTGTCTAGTTCTTCACCTCTTCAAGAGAGCTCATCTGCCTCAGGGACTGGGTTCATCCACCAGTTTGGCAGGCATCACTGAACAGGACCCCTAGTTTGTAAGGAGAGAGTAATGTTGACTCCCATCTGCCTTGTGGATTTGTAGTGTAAGGCATGGTACTTTATGAGGAGTCTACGAAGAGGAAAGGGTTGTCCAAGTGTAAGACACAGAGGACTGAAGTGAATGAGGTGTTTTGAGCTAACTTGGGTTACCTCAGCTTGGCCAAATGCAAGAGGTGCCATTGATTCACACTTAGTTCAGGCCACAGGCTGTAAAGAATTAGCCAGCAGTGATTCAGTTTACCTGTCGTCACTCTTTATTATACTGAGTTGGCCATTATCAGATTTGAACCCCAGTTTAGAGACAGAGCGAGAGTTCTTGATAAACATGTAAACATGTATGAGCCATTTGCAACCCTGGAAAATGAGACCAGGCTAATTCTAGACAACATAAAGCCAAACCAGTCCCTTAGTCCTGTAAAGAAAAGTTGTTTGCTTCAAACTTTAGCCCTCTCTTGGGAGCCTTCAGCATTACAGGGAGGTTAGTGTTTGGCGTGGCCAGTGAGTCCCAGTAAGGTTCTGTGGTTCCCTTCTGGGCTCTGTTACCTGTGCCTTACACAATGCTGCTGTCTACTCATCCAGCAGTGCCTCCACTCGATCTACAGCAAGATAAGACCATTGAGTCTGGAGTCTGCTGCAGTGGAGAGCTGCAAACTCAACTCAAGGACTCTTGTGACAGCCCAAGATTTAGGAGTGGGATTCAGTGGACAATGCTGCAAGGCAGAGGGAATGGAAAACAGGGACGGTTACACCAGACTCCTGGAACCTCCTGTGGCTGCTCTGCCCAGTGTGCAGTAGGCTAGTTGCAAAGCTGCTACAGCAGCATCTGGATGTGGCCTGCACAATGGGTAATTAGTAACAGTATACAGAGTCCAGGAAAATTCAATTTGAAGTGTCTAAAAATGTTGTGGGATGAGTCAAAGATTTGGTAGGTATATGAGTCTCTGAAAGAGCAGTAGCCCATCACTTCTTCTTCTCCTGCTCATTCTCCATATGTAGGATATACCTCACATGATCCATGAAGCATGCTAGACCTGGATCCCATGAGCTCTGCTCGCACTAATCCAAGCTTATCAAGGGCTGTGCTTGCAGGCGAGCTGTGTTAGCAGGAGACAAGACTTGGCTGGGGCCTCAGAGACAATCCTGACGTGGTCCTTTGTGTTTCAGTTCTCTGCATGCAAGATGGGCAAGATATTAGAGCTATTTATTTTTGGAAAATGCTTTTTTTTTTTAAACAGAAACAGTGCTCATGTAATTATCTGTATTTGAGGGAGAAAAAAATTTCCTTGAAATGTCTCAATTTCAAATTTAAAGTGAAGTTAGAAAAACCCAGGAGTTTCATCAGCAAAACAACAGTCTGGTGACTGACCCAAATGGACATTTTTGTGCTGTTAGTTCATAACAACACATTAAGGATAGAAAAGACTGAATTCTTAACTTTGTTCTTGAGATACAATTGTTGTTCCCTGCTGAACTGTGGAAAGCAACAGAGGTGGAAGTCTCTTAGCAGCATTGGATGAATATGTTAACAGAGGAGAAAGTCCTTGGATGGTTCTTTAATGGGAGGTCTCTAATGCAACTCCAGGATGCCTGACTAGCAGGTTGTTTGAAATAGGGTGGCTTTACCTCTATAGAATATGTTCTTTACAGACATCAGGAAAGTTATAGTGCTTTACAGTTTATGAGTTATTCTTACCAGAGGAGACTTAATACGTATTTTCATCTGCTGTCCGGCAGGTCAGATAGATCTCTGCTCATGTTTAGTAGTGTCATGCTGTGACTAGTCATTGTTCTTGAAGTAGTTTTGGATCAAAATGGGGGGCAGGACATGGCAGTTTCACCTCAGCTTTTCATCAAGGAGGTCTCTCTTGGATTGTCTTAGCTTGAAGTTCACTTCAGAAATAAAAATCACATACATGGAGGCCACATAGGCTGTAGTATAAGTACAGATCTTGCAGCTCCAGGACTTCATTCTTGGTAGCTCAGATGACCCAAATCTCTTGCCTTTACCCTTTGACCACAGGCAACCAACTTATCCTTTCACTTGAAGAGACAGATTGAAGAGGTGGTTTGGACTTTCAGTCCTTCATTTTTCCTTTGCTCCCAGAAGTGTCTTCTTTCTGTTGCTAAGGAGATTAGCTGTCTAGTTCAGCTTTTGAGTTAAAAGTTTAGCCTTCTGCTTGCAATGATTGTTTGTCTTTGCTGCTTGGTTTTAAAGCAATTTCTGTATCTGTTCCCCATTCTGTTTCAGTTATGTGTAGTTTTATTTGACTGGTAAGTGCAGAGTAAGGTTTAAAAGAGTCAGTCAGTAAAAGTCCGTGTTGGCTGATTCCTTGGACACAGTGACTATTGGGACAATGACGTCTGCCTGACATAGGCTCTGTTTCCTATATTTCAATAGTATTCTAGGTCCTAATCACTTGCTCTGTGCAGAAAGCATTTACTGTATGCTTTGCCGCTGCCCAAATGCAGATGTAGGTTTCGGATTATGAGATTTCACGTTCTGAGAATCAACATGGGTTTTAATGCTCTTGATGACACAGCCAAATAGTGTTGTTGTGATAAAATTCAAAATTCATCTCTGAAGCACCTCTTTCTAGCGTTGCCTCATGCATTCTCAACTAGCAACGTATTCCTTTGTCTAAGTGACTTCCACTGTTGGAACTTTTTCCTAACATATTTAAGGTTTTCCTTTACTACTTCCAGATGTAGTCCCTTGTTTTACCATTCTTTGACTCTGTAAATATATTTTCTCTGGTGTTAGTAGTGCTCAGTTATTTGGATAGAGCTGTCATGATACACCAGATCATGTTCTCTCTTTTAGGAGTCATCTATTAAAGAAAATTTTTACAACTACAGACAAACAAACAGGCTTCTGCAGAGAATGAACTTCAGTTTTGTCTTGTTTGTTAACCAAGACTCACACCCTTTCTGGGACAGTTCGTAGAGACACCTCGTGGCTGTCAGGAACTCTACAGAGCGCATCACAATCATGTCAGGTTGATTTGTACTAAGCCTTAACATCCAGAGTCATTTGTGAAAGAGTTATGAGGGAGGCTGCCAACCTGCTAATTAGAAGCTAGAAATACTTTAAGTTCTGTTCTGATGGAAACAAGTAAGCAAATCTGTTCTAAAAGTGGAATTACTCCCCCCCCCCCCCCCCCCCCCCATAACAACAGCAGCATGTTGTCTGCCTGAGTGTAATTAAAACTATCAAAGGAAATTTTCTATTTAAAGATAAAAAAATTTTGGTTAGTTCCTAGATTCCCATACTCCAGTTTGTAGAAGTAATGCAGGCAGCTCAGACTGCATGAATGCAGTTCGTTGGTGTGATTTTAGCTTCTCAGTCAAAAGCCACATAGTCAGTGTCAGAAAAGCAGAAAACCAGGCCCTCTTCCCTTCAAACACACAAGTCAGGAGTGAATTAGACAGTAAGCTTTATGCAAAAGAAAGCTAGACTGACTTCTTTAGGTTTCAGGTTATCCATTAACATAGATAATTTAAACAAGTGAGTCCTGGTAAGATTGGTCACCAGGCAGTAAGTCTTCCAAATGGTTAAGTGAGCAAGACACTGAATCCACTATCTCCCTCAACTGGCAAAGTGTGCAGCTTTTCTTGTATTTGATAGAAACTCTTCCATGAAAGTGGTATTTTAAAGAACAGAGGCCCTTAGAGGAATAAAGTATATAACCAAGCAGTTTTACTGGACATAATTGCTCTAGACCCAGCTGAATAGAGGCCTTGTGATTTCATTAGTCTTATATGTTTAGATCCAATTATTCAAAAATCACATTCTATCATAATCAAATCACAATTTTTTATATATATATATCTAAAAATCAAAAGGGCAGGTAGGGAAGTGGAAATAGTAATGGACTATTTGTCATTTCTGTACCTCTCCCTTTCTCAGTGAAAACTGAATCATGCAAAATGATTCTTTCCATAAGAAAGAAGAATAAAGTCCTTCATATGCTTTTTACAAGGCTGGAAGAGGCTTTTCCTGGAGAAATTAGTTAAAATATCCAAAGAGTCCCTCAAATTCAGGGGTTAATTCCTACTTACAGCTGGAGTAAGGAGGCAAAACAGTAGCAAGAAGGACAGAGTTACGGAAAGTATGAATTCAGGGCATTTTACTCTTAATGGTCAATCCCCATCTTCATGAAGATACAAGCATGAGAGCAGTAAAAACTGTCTGTCTGCCTGTCTGATTTTTAGAGCATCTCAGGGGAGTAGGAAAGCGTCATTGCAGAAGATGACAACTCCAAGTCAGTAGCAGGACTTCATGAGGACTTTTTTGCCTTAATCAGAACCCAAGACTGCCTAAAAAAGGTTAGAGCTAGATGTGTGTGTTGAGTATCATGCTTGAGCTGAGACCGTACCTAGGGGTACTTCCACACATTTTCCTTAAAAGCCCATGCAGTCTCCTTGCATTGGGCTAGGTGTCCAGCTAATACTTCTTTCTGTTCTATGAAAAACATACACTATGTAGGGTAACATTCAGGTCTTCCAAGCGTTAAGGCTTAAAAAAAAAGTCACCATGTTTACTTCAACTTTCCCTTTCTAAATTGCTTTGACAGCCCTGTGCTTTTCTAACTCGTTTTGGGGAATATCCAGTCTGCCATTGGAATTATTTGAATTGTACAGAAAGAAAGGAGGGCCTGTTTCCCTCCGAATTCCATATATTGTGTCGCTGGAGCTTTTCATGTTCCATAAACAATGCTCTCTTTTTCTAACCCTCTCCCCCTCCTGCCCATAGCCTGACTTTCTATAATTTTCTTGACATGGACAACTCAGCATTTTTGTGAAAAGCTATGACTGATTTTCTGCAGCTTTACAAACAGGAGCTTGCTAGTGATTTCAAGAGGATCAGGTAGTTTGATGCAAGCAAGATTGGGAAGGGTCTCTGGGACTTCAAACATGTCTCGGCAGTGCATCTGGTTGTGAATAATTGTTTTCCCTTAAAGCATTCATGATCTCCCATTGGCAAGTCTCTAATAACTAAGGAGACATTTGGAAAAAGGTTGGTATTTTTAAATGTCTTCTTAATCCCTGTAGATCTCTAGCCACGTACAAGCTAGTGGCTTCATTTTTCCACACACCACTCTTTTTTTTAGTTAATAATTCAGTTATTATGTGAGTGAAGTCTCAGGAGGTAGTTGGAGTTGCAGGCGCTCTGGAGTTTAAGTTCATTTCGAGCTTCCTATGAGTCTCTTAATATTTGAATGGTGTTTCATGGTCTGTCTTTGGTGACTCATGAAGTTGGATCCCAGGAGAAAAATCACAGCTTAGATAAGTAGCCATGGTAGATATTGCAAAAGCAGTAGTGCTTCTGTAGCTCTTCAGTGGCTTGATGCCTCAGGATTTTTTTCTTTCTTTATGAGGAAGATGGATAATTTCCAGTCTTAACGACCACACATGGGAAAGATGAATAAGCAGTATTTGAGAAGGGTGTCTGATTGGTCACACCCTCGTCTGGCTGTGCTTGCTGGTGCATTTTGCATAGCATTTCTGGAATACTTCTGCAGTAGTGAAAGAGTTATTGCAGCATTTGATTTCAACCTTATAAAGGCTTTAAAAGAAGTGCCAAGCCCCTGTAGTCTGGAAGCAGCAACACTGATCGTGTGCCATGTCACGAAGAGGAGAAAAAATCCCTTTCAATGTTTGCACTGAACATGAGTGTCACTTTAAAGCTCTAGGTTGCTTTTAAAACTGCCTTACAGCCCGACAGCTTTGTGGTGGACCTGAGAGGTCTTGGGTTAATGTCATCTAATGCATCCTAATGGGTAGTCTAATTGTAACTGCCATTCCAGCTGTCCCTTGTGTGTTTAACTCATGTAAATGAAAAACACAGCTTTCCAATTTACTCTTCAGCTTGAAATATTATCTTCTCCTTAAGTAATGTGTTTTAATTGCAGGAGCAAGATATAATATATATGGAAATAGTGGATGAGAGCATGAAGATTATATATAAATAGCAGGGCTTCTTAGCTGTTTCTTTTCTTCACCATTGACCTGTCTTCTCTCAGCTGACTGCTGACTAAACAGACACTGAACAGGCGCCAGCTGATCCAGAGAGGGGATAAGACAGCAGGTAGAGATGTGCGGTCACCTGTCCCAACTCCCATCTGCTGCAAGATGTCCAGATAGTTAGGCAGCAGCACTCTGAAGCATGCACATGCCCACTTGATGTCAGTCTGGAGCGACTCTCCTGATACACACTGGCAGAGAAGATCAAAACCCGGCTTAAAAATTAGGTGGCAGACACAAAAAAAAAAAAAAAAGAAAAAAAAAAGAAAAAAAAAAAAGAGAGAAGTCAGCAGATACTCAGAGGCCAGGAAAGGCTGCCAAACAAGCATTCCTGCCCTTGCTTACGATTCTCCCCCACATACAACTGGCTGTGTACGTCTGGGAGCAGCCAGCATAGTGATCTATTCATAAAGGGCCAAATTCAGGAACCGACCTGCAAGGCTTGAGTACACTGACTACACACGGGGAAGGAGGAGTGAGGGCTCAGAGGGGCTTCTTGGAGTTGTGCAGGACAAAAATCCCTTTCTTTCCAGCTAGCTGAAAGGCAGGCACACCAGAGGGAAAGAATGGTGGAGTGGTTAGGGCTTTAACCTGGGACTTTGGGACAGCAAGGACCAATTCTCTAGTCCAGCAGAGACCAGGTCAAATTTAACTTCTGGTTTATTTTCTTTCTCTCTCAGGACAGGGGGAATACAGCTCAGCTCCCTCTTGGCTTGATGTTGGTAATGTTTATGGTGTGTTGGGATCGCAGAAAGTCATTGCCTAGATAAGCACCCTGAACACAGCTCCTCTCCTACAAATGGAGGCAGCACTGTGCAGGCCACCAGCACCCTCACAGTGGCCTGCAAACCACCTGCAGGTTTGGCTTTTCCAGCTCATCAGGAGAGGAGACAGGAGGGTTGGAGACTGAGTTTGGTGTGTCCCTCAGTAGCCATTAGAGAACAGCAGTTTTCTCAAAGCATCTTGGTTTGTAGTTTGCAATCAGCCGGTAAAGATTAATAACCTCCTGAAATGCGCTCCTGGCTCTCCTACCACCTGAGCAACGCTCTCAAAATTGAGACAGGATTATTCCATTTAGTCATTCAGGGAGAGGCATCTAGGCTTGGAAAGCAAAACAAAACCTAAACCCTGTTGGCATTTCACAGTGTGCACCTGGGCTGAACTTTCCAAGTCATTTACCATTCCAAAAACCAGAAGGTACCAACACCTCCAAAAAGTCAAGTCTGAGAATGACCTTAAAGCTCCTGTGTTTGCATGTCCGTTGACTGGAGCTGGAGGTAGCCAGCAGGCAGACCACTGGATGGTCCTAAATTAGTGGCTGTAGACACAGTGGAACTGACAGAGGAGTAACATAGTGACCTAAGATGCTTCTTGATTGCCCCTTTCTGCTGAGAGGAGAGACAGCATCCTGTCATCCCACAGGGGTAAGGAGGAATCGAGACATGAGCTATAGAAGAATTCATCCACCTCCTTCCATTTTCTAAGTGTGAAAGCAAGTTAAAAAGGAGAAGGATGTCAAAACATGAATAATTTCAGAAGGTTTGGGATATACTGCTCTGGTTGAGATTGATTTAATGATAAAGACAAACTGGGTTTGCATGGGTGAAGTAAAGAAGAGAGGTGCTCATTCCACCTCATTTCTGTGAGGTAGGAACCACCATCCTTCGCAGCTTGCAGAGTGCTCTGTATCTGCATGGAGAGCAGAAGGCACTTACTGACAACGGCCTGCTTGTGCAGGCACAGAGACAGTTTGTGCTACCCCAGGCTAGACAGAGGAAGGGGGCAAGCTAATTTCATTTATAGGTTAAGTGAGTAAAAGGGAGCAATGTTTTCATTTTTCTGTAATCTGCAGCTGCCTGGGTTCTTGTGAGGGACCTGTCATTGCTTAGAGCTCCTGCAGGGATGCTCTAATTCTGATACTGCCCCATACTCACTACAGGCCTGAAGCCGAGAGTAGCCGAGCAGAGCTCTGATTCGGTCTTCCCTGCACTTGACTGGTTGACCTGGGACATGTCCAGTCCCACCAGGGCACGTCATGGAGAGATACATTCATGGGGCACATGAACTACTGTCATCTAACAATGATGCTGGTTTTGTGCCGTTATGGAGGACCGCATTAAAACCCAGTCTTTGCTTGATGTAGAGCCCCTGAGTTGGACAGGACAGAAGTTGTGAAACAGAGAGGATACTTCCCCTCTAAATGGCCAGGCAACTGATCTAGCTGTCCTTTTCAGGACAAGGGTTTGTGTGTTCTCATCATGGGTTGTGTGTTCTTAGCCTTGCTTCATCCATCTCACACCGTGGGGAAAGAGCTTGCAATGCCACATATTTCTGTGTCTCTTCTCAAGTCCTGGTGTAAACTGTCATGTGTAATCCACAGCATTGGGTTACCTAAATAAAAATCTGAGGCAGAAGGTTATTACATGGAGAGAAGGAGATTTGGGTTAAATTCTGCTTCATATATGCAGGAATGATGTATGGCTTCTGGAATTACATTTGTCTGGGTTTTTAAGCTCCTGTGTTAGATGTGGAGAAGTATAGATAATACCATTGCACTAATAGTTGGAGACAGAGGGGGGAAATGTGTGAATAGTTTATTAACCTGAATAAACTGTGAATATGCACATGTAGGCAGGAGAGCTACTTTCCTTCATGTATGTGTTTCTTTCGAAGCAAGTATCTCTCTGCCTTTTTTTAATCCCTGTTGTTAAGTAAGAAGTGATCATCAGTGAGAAATGACAGTACCATGCATCCCCTACGAATTAGTGTGGTGACGAAAAATCAGCCAAAGCCTAAAAATGTTCCAGAAGTTGTCATATTCTACAAAAGACACCAACAGCATATATCTGGGAAATTGTTTCTTTTTAGAGTTGTACCCTCCCAAATTCATGTCTTCTGCACCCTCCCAAGACACTCTCCTGGGATTTTGGTTTCAGGTTTGCCTGAAGAGGAGGAAAACACACCATGTCTAGACATGTAGTAGCTTTAATCTCTTTGGTCAAACTAGTAGGTTTTAGTGGCAACTGTATGGCAGAGGTACAGAGGGATTACATACCCATGAGAATTTTGCAGCTACAAGTGTGAGGTTTGAGATTCAAGCCTCTGACCATGCACTGTCCTCCTTGGGACCAGAGAAACCCCTTGGGAAGTACTGCTCAAGCTCTGGGAGCAGGGCTCAGCCTGAACCAGGACTTTGCTGTGCTTACAAAAGCTAAGAAAATACAGCCATTAACTGTGCGTTCAGATAATTCAGATACTGGCTGCTGCTGTCAGGAGGAAATGAATTAAGTTTATTTCTGCCTTCTTTCAGCACTATAAGCACAAATTGAGGTGAGTTTGTATGTGATCTGAATTGGTTTGCCCTTATCCAGTATTTAGATATCCCTGCTAGGGTCTTCTGGGTCAACTGCTGGTTGAAAAGAATGTTTACAGGGAGCTTTAGCCCTATTTTCCTGCCCTGCTCAAGATCTAAAAAAGAAAGTAAATCTTATTTCTGTGACTTGTGAGCTATGTTTAGGAGAACAGTTTTTGCATTTGGAGCTCATTCAGGAAATGTTTAATTTCTCCTGTTACTAGTGGTGTATAATTGGTAACCAGTCACAGTGGGAACACCTCTAATCTGATTAGTGAGCCATTCCTAAAAAGGGACAGAAAGACCCTGTGAATCTGTGAATGACAGATATTTTTTGCATGTTCTTGAACAGTGCTTCCACTATCTAAGTCCTTACATAGGCCGGGAATATTGCTGCTCTCGGGTCTCTTCTCATTGGTACCCTCTTAACCTCTGAGGTAACCTCAGATCAGCATCTGAACGTGAAAATGCTGTTACAGTTACTCCAAGTCTTTCCACAGAAAACCTACTTGCTTTAGCTCAATATTGGCTTTTCCTCTACTTTTTTTACCATGCATTTTAACATAATTTACCTTTGGGAAACAAAGTTGGTTGTGGCACTGAGCAGATGCTTCTCTGCATTCCAGCTACTGGCTATCCCCATCCTACGTGTACAGAGGAGCTATCATGGGTTTAAATGGCATAGCTTAGACCAGAGGAAGCTGCCGGTTCTTCCCAAGTGCTGTCAACGCTGGTCAGGGCATTGCAAAATTAATAAGGGAGACTAATTACAAGGCACAGATGCTTCAGAGAGGAATTTCTTTGGTGAAAGATCTTGTGCATTTGTGCCTGGGCTAAACTGGTTTCTCCATATGCTCTGTACAGAAATACCTTTCCTTACACTCATACCTCTGTGAACCCCCCTCCCTGATGCTGAGCTCCAAATGGTTTCTGACAACCTGGACAACTAGGGGGTACTCTCAGTTCTCTTATATCATAGAATCACAGAATGGTTTGGGTTGGAAGGGATCTTAAAGATCATCTAGTCCCAACTCCCCTGCCATGGGCAGGGACACCTTCCATTAGACCAGGTTGCCCAAAGCCCCGTCCAACCTGGCCTTGAACCCTTCCAGGGAGGGGGCAGCCACAGCTTCTCTGGGCAACCTGTGCCAGTGTCTCACCACCCTCACAGGAAAGAATGTCTTCCTTCTATCTAATCTAAATCTACCCTCTTTCAGTTTCAAGCCATTGCTCCTTGTCATATCTCTACATGCCCTTGTAAAAAGCCTTTACTAGTATTTATCATTTTGCCCTAGTTTTTAGACTAAGAGCTCTTTGTAAGAGCAGGTTTATCCCTAGATGGCAGTTGATGTATAAGACTACAGAGTAACTGGACTCCATGACACAGAGAGTACATAGTATTGTATCTATACTGATAGATTCTACTTTTAAGAGGTTAGATTATCACAGGTATGTGAGTAGAAGTAAAATCTTGACTCAGGGTTTGCGCATGATGTATTTAAGAAATAGACTACAAGGTGGATGGGTTGCTTCAAATATACAAGTTCTTTCAATGTTCTGCATTTCATATCCCTAAGGTATGTCAGGCTCTGCCAGGTTTTAACTTTGGATGATATGAAATTCAGAAGTCAGTTACTAATAGCCACAGCTTGATTGCATATGTACACACAGAAACACACATGCTGAGGGAAACTGGAAAAACAGATCTACAAAAGAAGCTATTTATCTCATTCTTTGTTTTCCTCCTTCTGCATGTGAGCACAGCTGGGAATCTTGCTCTGCTGGGTGTTTGCAAGGGGGCAGATGGTTCATGCAAAGCCTTCTGCTGAAGGCGAGCTGGGAGTTCGGATCATGACTCCTCCACAGAGGTAACTCAGTGTGAGGAGCAGAGCTGGACTGACCTCACAACACGAGAAAATAAGGCTCAGTAAGCGATTTGGCTAAGAAAAAATGGCAGAAGAAAAGAAACTAAAGAAAGCCTCTTCTGAGAGGGGGGATTTCAGTGGCCTATTTTCTACTGATCATTAGAAGATTAACTGCCGGTCATGTTCCCAGTTAGGCACTCTTAGAGCTTATTTGATCCTGGGCAACAGGTTTATTTGCCTAATTTATTGTTGCTCTTAGACTTTTAAACTCAAATATAAATTAAAGGCTTTTGTTCTGTATAATTTAAAAGCATGTCCGGGATGGGGAGTCCAATATTTGGCTTGGTTTCATGTTCTGAGATGTATTTCAAGAGCTTCTGGGCATTACCAGGATGAGTTTGGGGCTGATGTTTGTTTTCTGAAGTATTTTGGTGCTTAATGTTTCTGCGTTAAGAAGAAAGGTCACTGCCAGCTGTTAAGCTGTTGTAAGAAGCCTGTTAGGCAAGCCAGTTGTTGGAGGCTAGCTTCTAAAACAGGACGAAGTTAGAAGCTGTTTTGTTATCACAGATAATTTCTGTAAGCATTAGGAATAATACTCCAGTTTGGAAAGAAACACTTCCAAAGAGGTGGTGAGTATACAAAACCTAATGAGTTCCAGTTAAAAGATCTGCTGATTATCCTCTAAGATGGCTCACAATGTATCTGCATCCAAGAAACTGTGAATTCTTCAATAGCCTTAATAAATGTATGGGGAGTGTGAACAGGCTGACTCTCAGAATGAGCTAAGATAAAAACATCTCCAGAAAAAAAAAAAGTGAGTACAATCCATGCTGAGGGAAAGGAAACTAATAAAAAGTGTTTCTCAAACCTTATAAAAATGAGTTTCTGCTGATTCAAGGTTCAGTGCAAAACGGAAGTGAGCTTCATTAAGTTTGCTTTTGGTGACAGAACGTTAGTTTTTCTCAGAGATCCCAACATTGAAACAAGGAGGACCTTACTTTGTACGTAATACTGTTTTGGATGGAGGTATTGTGGGTCTACTGGATTGAGTGCTGGCTTGGGACTTCACGGTTTCAGGAGTGGTTCATCATTGTCCTTGGTGTGCTGGCTGACCCAGGGCAAGTCATTTCAACTCTTTCAAATTTTGTTTGCTTACTGAGGAACTCTCTGAATTGTGATGGATGGTAGTTATACTGCCACTATGTGGGGAGATTGCAGGCAAGGAGATCACATCTTCAAATTACTTCCAAGTGCCTTTGTAGCACAATGCCTGCCAGATTTACTAAGCTCTTCAGGGTCCCATGCCTCTTCTCTCTTTGAAGCTAGTTGAGATACCCTATGCCTCAAAAAAGATAAATATGGGATGTCAATAATTGGAATATATTGTTCTTGGCCCACAGGGAGTCTGACACAGCAGCTCTACCTTAAATACAGCCATCAGCCTGCAAAAGCCAACAAAATCCCACAGACCAAGTGATAACAACTGTTTCACTTTCTTAAATCTCCCAGTAATCTGAGGGATGAATGAGCTTCGTAGCTGAGAATTGCTCTTAAGTACAATTTACTGGGGTTTGTTTTTTAATACCCGCATTTATTACAATTTTTTTCTTTAAAAAGAGAGTCTTTTCACAACATTTGCCAAAGAACATAAAGGTTTGTCGTAACGGATCAGATCACTTATCCTTATAAATCCAGTACCCTGTATCTGCCAGTGATGACTTGGCTCAGTTTGAGAATCAGCTTGTATAGTACAGCTGGGTGCAGGCACAGCTTTACTAGAGGACTAAAAGCCTCCATCCTTCCATCTCCCATTGTATTGACCGTGGTGGCCTGGTGTTAGCATCCCCTTCTTGATACTGTCAAGGCTGCACTGCCTCTGGTTGGGAAAGGCTCAGAGGAAGCAAGTAGTCTCCAGAGAAGCATGGAGGCAGCTTTGTACTGAAAAGCTGTCCTCTGGCCAGGTGAGCAGGACTGGTCCTTCCTCTTCTTTCATAGTGCTTGAAACTTCAAGGGAATTTGATGTAGAGTTTTTTTGTATGATGGGTCAAGTTGTTTTGGAGGTTGAAGTGATGGGAAAGAGAAAAACAAAATCGAACATGCGGTGTGCGGATCATAACCATGCATAGCAACTGCCAAAAATAATAGGATGGGTCTTGTTCTCTGAGTAATCTACAGTAAAAACAGAGGTTGACTAAGAACTTAATCAGTGATCAAAGGCTTTGAGCTCTGTTTCTTGTCTGCGTTGGTGTCACAGATGCTTCCTCCACTTCCCAGAGATGAAGTTGCGGCAACTGAAAGGAGGTGTCACACATAAGCTGAAGGGACAACCTCATGCTACTGTTCCTAAGGTTGCAGATAGCCTGAAAGGCATTTCTGCACTAGGGTTATTTAGATGTTTGGGTTTTTTTCCTTGGATTTTACAGAGCTACACTATTACGGAAAGATTCCTGTTGCAGTGAGGGTCTATCTAAATCCATCTGTCCTGGGACGGTCAGTGCTATGCAAGCCAGTGGGTGAAATATTGTTCTGAGGGAAGAAATCCAGCTGCTCTCTGCCATGAATAGGCCGTGTAACCTTGGGCCAGCTGTGCTTGGTTTCCCTTTTCACCTTGTCAAGCTTTAACCATGTGCCACAAGACAGTTGCCCGTTGAAGGAAGAGGCTCAGCCTGCCATCATGGGGAGATGTGGGAGAAGAGAAAAAATTGAAAACCTTCATGTTTTGGATAGGAAAAAAATACCCCAGTTGTGATCTACTGTTGCATGCATAGGTCAGGGAAGGATTACCCTGCGGTTAAGGAAGAGGATTGTATCAAGGGACAAGTTCTGTTCCCAGCTCAGCCACAGACTTCCTTTCGGACCCTAACACTTAATTCTTTGTGACTTTGTTTACTCACCTGTCTGATGGGAATAATACCGCCTACATCAGAGGCGAGTTGTGCTACTCTATGTTGATGCACGTGGTGTTAGTTAGGAACATTAAAATGCTTTGTGATCCACAGATTTTAAAAAAATGCAGTGTAAATGGTCAGGGCTGTTACTTGAGATTTTCATTCCAGACACTGTGTCACAAATCAAAATATCTCCTTTTATTTCTCACTGTAGAGGGTTATAAAACAACCAGTGGGCATAAGGTTGTACTTCAGAAAGCAAGTGCAAGTTTTGGACAGCCCAGCTAAAATCTAGTTTCATTTTTAAGCTTTATTGATGTTCTAGTTTCCATAGCTATTTTTCATGTTACTTTTATTTTATACTTACTGGCAAAGTGCTCCTTTGAGTTTGTTAGTGTTACATATCCATTGTCCAGTACCATTTGCTTCCATGTTTGGTATTTCAAGTTTTACATTACATCTCCGTTGGCTTTAGAGACCTAAATTGTTCCTGTGCCCATTACTTAGCTGAAATTTGGAAGGAACTTCAGATCTTTTTTTCTTTAAAGTCTGTTTTTGTTACAGGCTTCACTAGCTCACTGAAAAATCCTTTAAGGAAGACACCAAAAAAGAAGGCGCAAGCCTCAGTTCACTGATCCTGTCTGATCTCAAGCTGCCTGATACGAGAAGTCAGCTACAGAATATGATTTTATTCAGGAGACTTCCTATTGTATAAAAAGTATAAGGTCTATATAGTGTATAAAGGTATATAAAACAAAACTTTAGAATAGGTTGCCTAAGGTCGTTAGGAAGGCTGTAGCTTCCAGAAGGGCCACCAATTTAAACAGCCTCATGGCTTTATAGTGGAGATCAAGGCCTTTGCCCCCAATAGCAGCAGAGTATTAAATTGCAGCTCCATCAGCCAAGCTCTTCATCCAGCCATGCCTTAAGAGCAGCAAGTGCTTTATTGTGTGTGATGAGACCACTGAGGTACACAGTAGGCAGGCCAGCCTCTCTCACAGGGCCACCACAAGGTAATCTCTCATGAACCTGTGGTTCATGACAAGCCCGGAGCTGGGGAGAAAGAGTCATGGACCAGCTGAGGTTGTCTTGAGCCACAGTGAATCCAGCAGCCCTGACAAAACTAGGCTGAGGCAAGTCATGATGCCTCCCTAGTGCGTTGGAGAAGAGTCAGGTAGGGAATGATTACCAGGGTGCTGTAGTCTCCTTCTCTACTGGGATGTGGCCACAGTGGCAGGCATCCCCTATTCACCACTTCACTCGTGGTGCCCTCAGTTCACAGCTCATAAGCTAACATCCTACTGTAAGTTGCCTTTCATTTAGACAAGAAAGAAAGGACTTAAATATGCTGAACATATTGGGGGAAAGAAAGATCTCTATAGGTTTGTGTAAAGAAACTCAGGACCAAGGATCAAGTCCCTTTCTCATCCCATTTTTTCCCTTTCAGAAGAAAGCACATGAAGAATGCTGGAGAGCAAGGGTTTCCTCTTCAGTATAAGAGGCAGACCCGTACTCAAAGGGTAGGAAAAGTATAATAACCATGTCACTTGGGCAGGGAAGGCCCTGAACATCACTGTTGGACATCATAAGAAGCTGCTTGTTCGCTACAAAAAAAATAGCTCAGTTCCATTTGATTTGAGATCAAGACAAGCAGCAGCCTTGGCAAGCTTCATCTGCTATGGGTTCCCCACCACATTTCATCCAAGAAGTTTAATCTTAAAGCCCAGTAGGAAGGGAACTTTGGATCTTCCCTTCAAGTCAGATAGGATTAAGTGTAGGACAATGAAAAAGGAGCCAAAGGGACAGCTCCACAGTCTCTTCTCACAGCTGCTTCCTCCTTGTCCTTGAGAACATGAGGAGAACTTTAAGAGCTCAGAAGACGAAAGTCTTGGTTCCTGCCCTAGTACTGTAGTTCTATAGAGACCTGTTGGCTCATTTAGACACCTAATCCAGTTTAGGGCTTAAGAAAGCTTCCCCCAGCCCCTCTTCCCCATACTATTTTAGGAGCCCTAAGGCTAATTTCCTCTTATTAGCCCTCCATACCTTCCCTCTGTCATTTATCAGGCGTGTAGATGCATACTCAGAGTAGAGAGCTAGCTAAGAAATCTCTGTGCAACAGGTAGAATGAAGCATACAAAAGAAAATAACTAGAGAAAAAGTAAGGTAAATGAAGGAGAAAAACTAATTCCATCTAATTAGAGAGGTTAACAAAGAGGCTAGCTCCAAAGCCTGTCTCCAGTCAACACTCACCCAGAGCCCTGTAAAGCACCTCCCATGAGTGAGCACTCTTCCCCCTCCCAGTTGACTCTGACCCCCAGAGCCCAAGAAAACCACAGACATTCATTTTTATACTTCCTCTGGATGAGTCATTCACCCCAGGTGAGGGTTTAAGTACACCTTCCTCACAGACAGTCTGTTTGCATCTTCATTGAAGATGAACATCTGTATGGGGCTTAATTGCTATTAGTTGTAGTTAGCTTGCTATGTTAACCATCAGAGGGCTAAGGAGGAGAGGTGTTCTGCTTGCTTTCTCCAAAAATGATGCTTGGCTTTCTGTTACAGAGATAGTCTCTGCAATTACTTCCGTACTGGGTAAGAAGCAGAACATACTAATAGTGGGGATAGGTTAAAAAATTATATATTAGAGAGAAGTAGGTATATGTGCTTGAACTGTGTAGGCTATAGGGCATAATCTGATTTATGTAAAGAGGATGTCAGCTGTGAAAGCTGTGGCAGAAATTTAGTTTGAGACATTGATGTCTTTTTCACATCCTGGTCTAAAACCTAGACCTTTTAGTACTTTACAAATCCTTACTCAAAGACTAAAATGTTGACTTTTCCTATTTTTTTAATCAGATGTTTTCCTGGATATGAAGTCAATATTTCTGTGTTAATGTGTTGTCCCTTCCCTATTTCTTTAGCTAGCTTTGAGGTCTGTAAGCAGGGCTCACAACATCTTCCACTTCAGCAGTTGCAGGGGTCCTTTGCTGGCCCTCACCAGGATATTGCTGGAATTTCATACCACCGTTACCTATTGGCCATGCAAAATTAGTTAAAGCTACTTGTATACTGCCCTTGTATGTAAGAGACACTTCCTAAGGAGTGGAGACAGGAAAATGGGGGAGGGACTGGGGGTGGTGAGAGAGAGCAGGGGTCCATCCCTGTGGCGTGTGCGTCTGGATACGGAGGAAAGAGATGAGGGAAGGGGGGAGGCATAGTTTATTGTGCTAAAGGGAGACAGAGAGGACATTCTGCCGGTGCTTATTGACACAAGCCTCGGCAGTGACTCTGGGCTTCCCCGCTGGCTGTGAGTGATGGGCAGAACAGGCCGCTGCCTTGTTCGGTGGGATCTTGTGCAGACAGACTTCTTGTGGAGGGATGGATCCTCCTCAGGGAACTGGCGAGAGGACAGAAATACAGGATCCTTTGGCTGACAGTCTGCCTTCAGGGGACAGACATTTTAGAAGGGCTACAACTATTAAATTAGGGGCATCTTTCCCAAGAAGCCACCTTTGGATTGTCCTCAAAGCCAGCTGTTCTGGTGCTCAAAAGGAAGAGTTATTTCTGTCTGGAATGACCACATGGGCCACATCCAGCCTCCAGCTCACATCCATGACTGGTGTCCCCAATGTCCAGGCCTCCTCTTGGCTGATGCTGTTCCTGGTTAGGAGTGACAGGAGTGGATTTCCAAGCAGAGCAGCTCAGGCACAAGGCAGAAAGTGGCTCATCCACAGTGTGCCGTTTTGATCTGTGAGTCACTCCTGTGCAGGCTGCCCATGGGGGCTGAGCCTGTTCAGGGAACCTGAACCTGAGCCATGGATGCAGCACATCCTTGGTGTGTGCTGTGCCCTGGAAATACAGCCAGAGAGTGCTGTTGTTCATTTAATTGTAATTTAGGCAAGGATTTGTAATTTTATTCTCAGAAAAGCCCCCAGAAGAATCCCGTGTGCCCTGGCAATTTATCTTTCCTATCGTGAACAATAAACGTGCCATTATAGATTGAGGAGGGGCTATGAAAATCTTTCTGCAGTTGGCTAAGGCAGAAAAATCAAAGCACTAGAGGAATTGGCTCTTGCATTATTGTAGGAGTTTCCCTTGACTAATTGGCTTCTCCTAAATGGTTGGAAGACCAAATTGGACTGGTTTGGCTGTAGATGCACATATATCTTGACAGGAAGAAGGGAAAAGAGGAAGCATTTATATATGGATTAGCAGGCCTAAAATATGTAGTGAGATAGAGAAAGATGGGGAGTTAAAGAAATTGAGATAAAGGGGAAAAAATGTAGGAGAAAGCACTTAGTGTGGCACTGACTGGTGTTCAGGACTGTGTTAATTAGCTAGTGCTAAAAGAAAGTGATGGGGATGCAGCTGAATGAGATGTAGATCAGCTGGAAATGGCAGGAAAGGTTTTGCCATTAAGAGTGGTACTCTTCTGGCTGGGCAGGGATATTTGGAGGTGTGAGGAGCTCTGGTTACAGGTCTTTGTGTGTGGAAGGGTTTCTACAGTCAACTCAAAGGACCATTAATCCCTTGTTTATCACAGGTCATTCAGAATGGCAGCTCATTATTCCAATGGAGAAACCCATAGTGGTTGGGTGGCCAAAACATATTTTCCAGAGAGTCAGCCAGTCTTGATTCTGAAGAGATGAAAAGATGATCCACCTTTTCTCTTTGGAACTGAATGGTTAATCACACCCTCATTTTCAGATTTACACTTATGATGCTTGTCCAGATTTTGCAGGCTTTAGAAGCTATGGGGTGGCATTTTAAGGGGACCCCAGGCAGGCAAAGTCAGGATAAAAGCAGCTGATGGCATGGAGAATTTCCTTGAAGGTGGAAAAATACAGGCAGCTGACTTTCAAGCAGAAATGTTTTTCCCTAGAGGTAAACTGGGGTGCTGCCATCCCTGTGAACTTCAACTGTGTGAATTAGGACCAATAAATACGTTGTTCTGCCAAGGTCTGGGCTAACTGAGGGAATGCCCAATGTTGTTGGCTGACCTTGAGGGAACACAAATCCCTTTAGAGTAGCGGAGTGCTATAGGTATTTGAGATCTGGGGTAACTGAGGTTTTGCTGTAACCAACTTGGAGCTCATGAGTGTGCTAAAACGTTACCCCGAAGCCACAGACATGTGGAGAAAACCCCATTGTATCAAAATTGAGGTTAGACAGGACAGTCAGTAAAGGTCAGTGGAATACAAGGCAAATACTGTGTACAGGAGAAAAAAAACCCCATGTTTTCTGGCAGTATGAAACCGAGACCATGTTTGTTTATGGAGGGAGTGATTTACAAACAGGGAAAGGCTGCCAGAGATACGAGAAGCTTTTCTGATGCATAGCAGGTGCTCCTCAGACCTGAGCAAAGAAAGCGGCAGCTGGGAGGACTTCTTTTTCTGAACATTGTGAACTAACAGAAGACAAACAAGTTTTTAGGTCTGTAGAAAGTAGCAGGAAAACAGACTACTGCACTGGAATCAGCCAAAGGTTTGAGCCACATGATGTGGGGTATTTACCTGGGGTATCCAGGGATCGTGCAGTGGGAACACGTGTGCCAGGAGTTGAGTAATGGACACAGGCCTGATACTGAGCTGAAAAAAAGCTGCAGAGCAAGGATATTTAGAAGGGCTTCTCTGGGTGTGAGCGTGAGGGTCATGACTTTTCCAGTGTGCTGTGTCCTACAAGAAATTTTTTGCTAGTTATGGGTGCTTTACAATGCATTGCTTCACAACTGGATTTTTTTCCTTGCACAGGGAATATCAGTATTTCTAAGTAACTTTCCTAATAAGAGCAGGAAATCAAAATACTTGCCAAGGAGGTGGAAGATGCAGTGAAATGAAAATTTCAGGAGAGTTTTGAGTTAGAAAAGTTGTGCTCAGTGTATTCAACATAAGTGAAACACAGATTTGACACAATAACATTATTCTTATATGGACAACAATTGCTAATGAAACATGCCAGTCTGCTGGGACTAGTAGATTTGGAACTATTTTAGTTTCAGTGCTGTGGATAAGAAAAATAAATTTAAAAAAATACAATTTGGAAATTTATGTTTTTCCTGCTTACTTACACTAGGTGAGAATTTGGCTCAGACATCAGGTCACCGTCTGGTCTTATGGGGGATTTAGGACTGAGAGACTCAGAGTACTGGACATATTTGAATTGAGGCCACTTGTAGCCTAAACCTTGAATCCAGTAGTGCTTTGCAGCTGCAGATAAGGATGAGGTCATACGCCAGATTGTGGTCTCCACAATACATCATTACCAGGATAATCACATCTGCAAGAAGGACTGTTAGCGTCATGCATTATTGAATGAGATCAGGTACTTGTATTTCTGAAATAAGTCCAAGAGTGCGTAATTTGCCTGCTTATTAGTTTCCAGGGTGAAGCTGCCAAGAGACCATTACCAGGAGTTATATGAATTGACAGGGAAGGCTCAGAGGACAGTTTGAACCCTGTGATGGACAGCCATAGATTTTGCAGTCAGTGGGCTATCAGTCTAGTTAAAAAATGATGGTCTACAGACATCCCATTTCTAGTGTAATTGCTATATCTTTTTCTTTCCTTAATTGCCTGATTTCTGAATGCAGCTATCTCCGATACTGACATTAAGGATCAAATCCAACTGGTTTAATTGGATGCTGTTCATTTAAGACAAACATTTCTGGTCCTGAGAGAATTTTATGTTTTAAATTTTGGCATCACTGGGGTATGTCTAGATGCAGGCAAACTCACTTTGTCACTCTGCTCAACAGATGCAGACTCTTCTGCTTGCAGTCATCCTGAAAAGACATTGTATAGGCATATTAACTCCACTGTGAGCTTGAGACAATGCATGATGGCTTTCAGCATGGTACGCCCAGCTATATACTCACAGCCAGCATTTGTTTTGGAGCTGGCTCATTTCTAGCAAATTTGGAGCATAAACGAACTGCAAGACCACATCTGCTGGCAAATTCCATCTACACATACCCAGAGACAACTCTATTTTGTAGATTGTGACACTGCAGTCTGAAAAATAGGGTTTGGGATTTATTCTTTATACCGGGCATACAAAGTATAGCAGACCAAAGCAGGGAGACTGAAAATTGAATGCCCATGTTTAGGCAGTTGAAGCAAAACCTTCCAGAAATGGCCAGTTGTATTGGCTGTTTCAGCTGTAATGGACAACTTGAATCCTTTTTAGAGAAGTCCTGATTCTTTTTTTTCAGGCTGATTCCCAGCACTTCTTTCAAACCAGGACTTCTAAGGCATCCTAAAGGGAGCACTTCAAAATGGCTATACTCTTTTCAGGAATGTAGTCGTAAAATCCATCCTGTGGGTCCTAAATGAGTGGCTGGAGCTGCAGAAATTCATAGGTCTTATAATCCATCAAGACCTCTCTGGTCCTTCTGGATAACTGATGAGCCTTACTCAGGAATTAAGCCCATCACTTCTTTTTGAGCTATAGCAGAGTGTTTGGAAAGACTGCAGCCTTGATTTGAAAGACTTTGCTAGAAGGAGGATGTACTCTGGTTTCCAGGACAGCAGTGACGCCTTTGATCTCCTCTACTTCCTTCTCCTGGCAAGTTGCAGTTGTGACATTTGGTGTCTCACCAGAGTCTCAAACTATAGGTTTCTGGGAGCTGTTTTGTGGCCTGGGGGAGGGGTGGCATATGGAACAAATGTTCTGTGTTCAATTGCTCCCCTGAGCTTCAATGCAGGCTCAGCACACTAGCAGATCTAGACAAAGGAACATGGTATTTCTAAATTTTGGGATTTGAAAAACTATTAAAGTCATTTTCCCACTATAATATACAAGAATTCTTGAAACAAAAATAAGTTCCTGTCTCTGCCACTTACCCAGAGCTTTAGAGATGCAATCAACCCAGCAGTCACCCCCTCGCCAGAAATAAAAATATCCATGGTGGGGTTTTATTTCCTTCTTCTGGAGACCTGGGATAAGCAACACATGATTTGGTGCTGCTGACATCTGGCAGCATCGTTCCTATTTACTGTAAACACGAGTCATCACCCATGGAGTATTTTATTGCTTGTGGTTTCCATCTTGTTGTATGCAGCAATTATGCACATGGCGCAATCTTTCCATGTCAATAAAAACGTTTCATTCTCAGCAAGGAACATAAGAATAAACCCAGCAATTCTTATGGGCTACTGTGCTGAGTTAAATGGGATGTGATGGGGAGAAGCGCTGCAGGGGGCTCAGCGTGGAGGGTGGGGTGGCTTTCTCCTCTGGGGTCACTAGGTGGGACTCACGGACTCAGGGGCAGTGGACAGAAGGTTGGTGTGAGCGATCGCTTTTCCAGCCTGCAGCTGAGAAAAGGCCTCACAGCTTTTGTTTGCCTTGTTGGCAAAATGTTGTGCAGCAGGATGCCTTGTGAGTGCTGCTGGAGACTTTCCTTCATGCTAATTTCTGTTTCTGTCTTTATAAATTTTTTTCCTAGTTATCCAGGAGTTTAGAGATGTTTTCAGTAAAGGATTGATGCGAGAATCTTCAAAGAGGACCACAGCCAGGGGAAAATCATAAGCATGAGTGGAAAAGTAGTGTTTTAAATTAGTATGAAAGCTTGAGGGACGTCACTCAGGCCCAAATCCACAAGTTGGTTTAAGCTTCTTATTCCTGCTTAGGTGCCCTGCTTTCCCTTTGGAGTTAGACATCTAAAGGTCTTTATGATTACTTCCCACTGCATTCTTCCCTTGGCTTATTGGGAAACTGAGTACGTTTGCCTGCTTTGGTGGGAGCATGAGGGCATTTGTCTGGGGCTCCAGACAGTGAGGCTAGTTTTAGCAAGTCATCCAGCCTCTCTCTACAATCGCTGGGGAGGGACAGGCCCTTCTGGTGGGTGATTCATCTCCACAGAAGATAGGTGTCTGAGATATGTGGGATGAATCGCTCCCTGGAGGTGCCAGCCTCTCTCCACTGGCTGTCAATGGAGCCTAGCCAAAGAGTTTAGAACAGGCGCCTAAATTTTAGGCAGCTAATGGTATGGGAGGCGAATTTCACCCCCAGGAACTTTGGGTGGAATTTAAGCTGTCTGAAAATGACAGTTGTGCAAGCAATAATAAACAGTCTATAGTTCCACGTCTGGAATCTCCTTATAAACAGGGGCATGCAAATCAATTAGATAAAAATCTGAACATTTCTGAATCTCCTGCCCAAACTTGAACAGAATCTTTTCTTGGATTTGATGAAAATCCCCTTCACTCTCCAAACTATATATATCTTTTGTTCTGCCACACAAGCAACCTTCTTGTTTCACACAGGGATGAGGATGCAGGAGCCTTGGTTTGCTCTCAGAGTGTTTCATCTCTGGACATCCCTGACTTGGCCAGGGTGGTGAGAGTCGGTGCTGGGAACCTTCTGGGAAGAGCCCAAAGATCACACTGTGGCATGATTCCTGGCTCAGTGCTGCTGATCGAAGTGCTTCAGATAAGCTAAGATGTAGATAAGCACCCCAAATCCTGAGTGCTTATCCAAACCAAACCTTTCAACATTTATCCACCTTGACTGTACATGACTTTGCCCTTAGCAACAGAGATTACACCCACTTTTTTCTTCTCCACTTCCAGCAGAGGAGCAAGAACCTACTTGAAGACAAGTAAAACACCTTAGGCTTTTAGGTTCCCACACCTTTCTTCTTTCTTTTTCAGAAAGTAGTCTGATTATGTATTCATTTCTCATTGTAGTCACTACCTGAGAAACCGCAAATTCAGGTAAGGGTGCGAGGCAGCTTGTTGCGAAGGCAAGTGCTCCTTAGCTCTCCTGCAGTGGGTGGGTAGGCCAGGGCATGTGGGTCTTGCCTTCATCAACATCAGTTAACAGTTGCTCTTGGGGCGGGACTGTAGGCTCATGGTATCTGCCCTTGTCTGATATACCTTGGTTTTACTAGCTGCCGAAGGGAAGGATTTTATTTATGTGTTATTTATTATTTTTTGTCTTCCCTTCTAACCTTGAACGTTTTGTTGGTCCTGTTTTTTTTTTCCCCCCTTTCTCTTGAATCCCTGGAGATAAGAGAATAGAAGCGACCCCATCCATTTGCTCCCTTTGGTGTCATGCTCAGGTGCCTTGTGGCTGTGTCTTCCTCATGCACTCAGGGTAAAACTAGCATTTGACTTAGGGTCAGGAAGAATTTTTTCCTAAATTAGACTGACACAACCCATTCTTTTCCTTCTGTTTTTGTGTGTTTCCTAAGTAGCATGGGATATGGGCCACTTTCTCTGACCAGTAGCCATTATTGCCTAACAAATTACCTGTTCTTGCAGGGACTTAGGATTTCTTCTTTCTGCCTGCAGCGCATTGTATTTTTTTGTGGCTTTTGGTTTTTCAAATTAAAGATTTTAAGTTGTTATAGATTACATGGAAGTGTTTTGTGGCTTGTGGTGTGTAGAGTTATGTGGAGTCAAGTTTGGTGGACCTTTCTGAATAAATGTTGTTATACATTGACTGCAAGGGGCTGCATATGATGAACCAGGAGATCTCTGTGCTTGAGTTCAGGGGTTCTTTGTCTTCTCCATTCATTTGGACACAGACAAGTAAATGTTACTGCACTTTCTTTCAAAAACTGCCTTAATCTTTATATTTATGGGGAATTCAAACTGTCCAGAGGTGCTAACTCACCAGGCAGCCTTACACATTCGTGTTCTCTCATTCGTTATTCATAGATCAAGCAACTCATTGGCAACGGTATAAGAAGCTTCAGTTCTTACCTGGAAGGTCACCTCTGAAAAGAGGCCTTTCTTTTCCCACGTATCTCTCCCCTCAGCCTTTCCATTAGGGAGGACTGGGCCAAGAACACAATTTTTTTCACAAAAAACTGAAATAAAAGTAGTTATAGAAAAAGATAGTTTTATTTATTAAGAAGTAAAAAATATGTGTTGGATGTGTTCTGTGTGTACATATTATATGGTAAGTACTAAAAAGCTTCCATTCTACACCCTCTACCTCTTTTCCTTTACAATAAATATTCTGGTTTCAGTCCCTTTTTGATGGATTGGACAGCTCTGATGCAAACAATTTATTTTAATCCCATGGAGTGTTAATTTTTGACAAAACCCCCACTTTTCATCAAACACATTTTGATTAAAAACATTTCGGCTATCCCTACTGTCAAAACTCCAGGCACAGATGCTAATTGGTATAAATTGTGGCATGAATGTGTATGCACAGCAGCTTATTTCCTGGAATCCTTTGAATGGGCATCAGCTGGAAAAATCTTCGAGCCCTAGTGATGTGACCTGCATCCGACCACGATATCTAGAACCAGTGGGTCCATATCCTATGAGTTATTCAAGTTTGGCTATATTTACTTCTAAAATATTGAAACAGTTTTCTGAGTAAATGAAAACTCTCACTGGCAGAATGTGCTGAAATGCACGTGACTATTAGAATCTTGGACATACACCTTAAAAATGATAATTTAAAGTGCAATTATGTGTTTTGTTTTGTTTTTCCTCAGAAATAAGACCAGACACACACAGAGAGGTTAAAGAGGGAAGGTACGAAGAACATTTACGATGACAGCATAGAAAATATGACTAGTTTTCTTCTGGACCATGGGTTGGTTTGGAGGAGCACTCTGGAGGTCTCTAATCCAACTTCTTGCTCAGTGCAGGGCTAACTTCAAAGTCAGGTCTGGCTGCTCAGAGCCTGGTCCAGTTGAGGTTTGGAAATCTGCAAGGAGAGATTTGACAAGGACCTCTCTGGACCCTTGTTCCAGTGTTGGACCACTCATCCTGTGAACATTTTTGTTTCCTGATACCCAGTTGCAACCTACCTTGTGCTATTTGTGTACATCGCCTTTTGTCATTTTTTCCAGGCACCTCTGAGAAGAGCTCAATTCCATCTTCTCTATAACCCCTTTCTGGGCAGTGGTTAGTTCTCTCTCTTTACCGTTGCTTTTGGGTACTCAACTAAGAAATATTTTAAAAAATCTCACTGAAGTAGCTTGTATTGGTTTAAAAAAAAAAAAAACAACAACAAACCAAACAAACACAACTTATTAAACAGCATTGGCAGTTTTATCAGTAATTTCCAGGAGAGCAGAGTTAGTTCAATAGTAAATCCTTTCATGAATCCATTCCTTCATGTTTTTAATGTGTTTTCCAAACCAAAAAAAGGTTAAATGCTCCCTAATACTAATCCTAACCAAACAGAAGTTGTGACCTCTCTAAGCTGTGACCTCTAAGGGCAATATTTGCAGCCCAGAACTGTCTGACCAGAGGTCCTAGGTGTTGGTAAACGTTAGTGGTCAGCTGGCTGTGCAGGCATTGGCCACATCTCTCTCTTAGGCAGTTTTGGTTTCAGGAAACTTGCTTGAGTTGCTGTTTTATGAACGGCAACAAAATGAGAGCTTTTGGAAGTCAACCTTCCCCTTCTTCTGGGGAAAAACTTGCAGAAACCAAACACACACTTAGGTCTGTGTATGGAAAATACGTATGGCACTAAAGCACTTGCGAGATTGCTTCAGCAAGGGGAACCTAACTAGCCCAGCCAGACACTTGCACACATGTGGGAGGTTGGTGGGTGGGGATGTTTACCCACTTGGCATATGGCACTGCAGCATGTCTGCATTTTTATGTGTGTCTCTTCTCTATGCAGACTTCACCCTTCTGCCCTGAGCGCTCAGGAGCAGTTCCTCTGCTGGTGTATGTGCCTGCAAGCCTCAAGGAAATCAGCTGGGAACTTGCCCTAATATTTTCCATTGTCTTTTCATGGGATAAGAGCAACTCTTTCCTAGGTACAAAATTATGAGCATTGAGGAGTGCGTACGTACTCAGAAAAGCTAAAAATGGCCTCCTCAAGTGCAGCTGGATGGTGGTCAGAAGGATCTATTTTTACTTGACTTGCATTTGCACAGAGGCATCCATGCATGACTTTCTGTTGTTCCTGGAGTCTTTCAACCATATGGTAAATAGAGTTTCAATGGGTTGGAACCTATTGCTTCAGGAAATGTTGTTACAAATTGTTTTTCCACTGCAGTGCATTGAGGATTTTTCATGCCACCCCCAACATATGCTCTGAAATCCAAGTGGTCTCCAGAAGGGAGTGGCCAAGAGGTTTCGAGGCGATGTGAAACCCATTAGGCTTGCTGAGAAAGTGGTAAAAGCATCACAAAAACATATCAGAATGTAGAAAAGCAGGGGCTGTTACTCAGAATGCAGTGAAACCATGTTTCTCTAACTAGATTAGTTTACATCTTGTGGTATATAAAGAAAGAAAAATTACTTAGATTGCAATAAGCCATGTTTTTCTAACTAAATAGATTGGCTTACATTTTGTAGCAGGGGGAAAAAAAATGTTGATTAAGAGACTGCTTTTGGTTTTTTTTAGTCCCACTTGCCAGGCTGGATTTCTGATGCCTGTGTTGTTTAGTGATAATCTTTGGCTATAGCTGTCTTTGGGGCACCTTCTTTTTTGGCTAGTTCTTCTTAGATGCTTATGAACAAAAGTTACCCATATACACCTATGGGCAAAGCATATTTTTCTTTAGCGATCGCTCTTCATCCATTACAACTGTTCGCCATCTCTCTTGTGCCTCGGCCTCACGGGACCTTTTCTATTATGTAGAGTGTCTCTTGACCATGAGATCCTTCTTCCTCCACATGAAGTGTTCTCATCTGTTTTTCCTGGAAAAACTTTGTATCCGCTTTGACAATCTCTTTCGCACAGCGCTCCCTTTATGATATCAAGGCCTCATCCAGTTTTCCTTGCAAATTAAAAAAAAATAAAAATGTATATGGGCAGAGATCCAAGGGTTCCAGTGTGTTTTCCATTTATACCAGCTGGCAGATCTCATTTAGTGAGTTGAAAATGCAAGACATTGAGCTGAATGCCCAGCACAGCAAACTGTCATAGGTAGGAAAAGAGGGATGGATTTGTTGCATGTGGGAGATGTGCGGAGAGCTTAACAAAAATAGTGTCTTACTTCATGGAAAACCTTTAAATCCACAGTGCTGGGATAGGATTTGAAGGATGAGATCAAGGCATAAAACTTTTATTTAAATTTTTTTTTTTGAAAAAAATGTATCTCCCTCTTCTGCTAGATTAAAGCGTCCGTTGGCTTTTGTGGCATCGCATTTGTGACCTGGGTTTGGAGGAAGGCTGTCAGTGAGCTTTTGGAGAGTTATAATTTTGATTCAGATCATACTCTCTGCTAACGGAGCTCTATAGAAATCCTTGCTTTTTCCTCTGAAGCAACTGATACTGCTTTCGACAAGATACTGGATTTAGAGGCACCACTGTTGCAATATTATCTGTCATTTCCTGTGTTTCCACAGGTTAGAAAAAAACCACAGTCCTCCCCTACAGTGTATGCAGACTCAGAAATAATTACCTTCTGGCAAATTGTGGTGCTTCCAAATTGTTCTTTGTAGCTTGCTGAAATGTAGTTTTCTGGGAGTCAGCTTCATATAGGCAAGGTATGTGCTGCTCATTAGCATCTGCTGAACACTGTAAGATGGGTAGAGACTAGTCAAATTCATGAAACTCAGAAAAGCGGGTACTCAGCTTGTACCCGAAATGAAGAGCAGGCAGAGTAAACCTGGCACAGCAAGGTATCTCTGTGATGAAATAATTAAACAAAACAGAAGAATATATCTACCTTGAAAGCCTGCTAGAGTCAAATCAAAAGCAGATGGAAGGCATTTAGAAGAAATTCAGGCTGTCTGAATTGCATTCAGGCAGATAAAAGACTTTGCTAAAGAATATATCTTCCACTTAACACGGAGAGGAAGTCCTACAACTCATGTGGGCTTCAAGTGATGACATATGGTTCAAGTATCATGGTCCTTTTCTGAGAAAACAGCACAAAGGCTTGTCACCACCCTGGTGAAACATTCAGAGGGCTGCGACAGGGCTGAGTCTGTTCTCTTGAAGCAGAAAGCAGAGCCAAGCACTCTGATGACAACAGATGAAGAGGGCGGATTTTTTTTAAGGAAAACAGCTTGTAATTAGAGGCCTTGAACCCCTCACCCGTAAAGGATTTGTCCTTATATTGCATAGATATGGGGCAGGTATTTCAACTTACTGAAATCTATCTGTCGTCTCCTAGTTTCATGAAGGAAGAATTGGCCATGGATGTCTTCAGATCCCTGTTTCTTGGTGTGAAACTGCCTCCTCCATAAACACGCGCAGTGAAATAAACCACATCTATGAGGAAATATTTTTTCTTTTATGCGTTGCTTTTGTGTGACTGTAAAAAATACATGTCATCTTGTTACAGTTGATGATTAACCCTTCAGAGTGTGTGAACCACTTCTGGGTTCACTGTGATTACCAGCAAGTCTCTTTGTTAAAACAGCAAAGTTTGTGACAGTTGCAAGATGCTTGTGGATAACCGCTTCCCGATTTGAAGTGACACCTGCTGGTGTTAAAATTCGAGCCAAAAGGTGACAATCGTCTCATCACGGTGCAGAATCGCTGTATATGAGTCACAAGATGTACCCATTGAAAAATGTCAATTTTCAAAGGTAAAATGAACCCCAAAACTTCCTCTAGCCAAGCCTCTCCCCCATTATTCCTGGCCCTGATTACTAAGGAAGAAATTCTAAGTACACGTAAGGCAGTTGAGGGTGTGTGTTAGTCACCCAAAGAATAAACAGGGAAATTAATTAAAATAAAATGATTCATTATAAATTATTCTCCCAGTTACATTCATAATGATGTGAGAAATATTCCAAATACTATTAGAAAAGCACTCCCTCCGCCCCTAGTATTTCTGGCACCTCTAGAAACAGCAAGTGCTGAAACTCCCACGTGAGGGATGTTTCCTGTGAGCTGTACTGCCAGATTGTACCTGTATTTTTGGATAAGAATTTAAACATTTGCCTGCTTATGGAAAAAGAGCCTGAAGCCTGAACTTTTCTGAGGGTAGCTGTTACCAGGTGGATCCCCATATTTCTGTGCTGAGTCCAACCACAAGTAGTTAATAGAAAGAAACACGAAGCAATGCCTAGAAAAGGTGAAACGTGAGCTAAGGCAGTTGCTCAGGACGGGGCCCTGGAGAACCACAATGGGATGGCTGCAACCCTGCTTAACTCCTGGAGATCAGAAGAGCCCTTGCATTGATTTGACCTCTGGCTTTTTTAAAAGGCAGTGACTTCTTCCGTTCTCGTTGGGCTTTCAGCCACGCAACACAGTCCATCACATCAAGTCCTTCTACTTGCTCATTTTAAAAAACAAAACATGCCTCCTACCCCTGCCCAAAAAAACCAACCCACCCACCACCCCCGGTAACTGTCGGGGTCTCCTAAGGTGCTCTGAGTGAGTGTGTGTGTCTGTCTGTCTGTTACACATGTGTTTAATTCACATATTTTCTACTGGAAGGGATGTGAAAGTGTGAGTTTAGAATTTGAAACAGAACGTTTGGGGTTATAAAAATTTAGCTTGGCTCAGAAAGGCTGTGTGTAAGCAGAGACTTAATTGACTTCTGCTGCCTCCGATGGGTCTCTGCCAGTCATTCAGGCTAGATCGGCGGGCTGTCACGTAATCTCTGCATTGGGGGAGTTGGACCAACAGTTCCACAAACTGGGCATTTATTTTAGGCATCCCAAGGGGATCCTGGAGCACCAGCCCCCAGATCTGTAGCCTGTCTTGGGACATTCTTTGTGAGAAAGACATTCACCTGCTCTGCCTTCATGACTTTGTTGCCACTGTTTAATTTGCAGCCGTTGCTTTGCCTTGCCCCTTTTTCCTTTTGCTGTTGCGTCTTGCAATCTCCCTTCGCAAACTGCTAAATAACGCTCTACAATAGTGATAGAAGTTCCTGAAGAGCAAGCCTGCCAAGGCTGTAGAAGGAGAGGTTCACAGTGCTGCTGGAGGTGCAAAACAGTGCCTGGTAACTTCTCATCAATTTAAGCAACAAAAAGGGAATTCAGCAGAGAAGACTGATGAGTAATCTCTGTTGTATTCATATGGGAAGTTTTATAATACCCCAGAACTGTTTAGCGATACCTTCCAGGGTCCTTTTCTGCTTAAGGTGGTCTTCATGTCCTCAAGCTCCTCATACCTTCTGGTCCTGCACTAGTACTGTCAGACTCTAAATCCCTCCCTGCAGGGATAGTATAAGAAGTAGTTGCAAGCCAAGCTTGAGGTCTGGGCTGGGCTGTGTATCTGGAGAGGAATCCCTACAAGTTTACCGAAGCAGTTTTGCCATTCACTGTAACACTGTGTTCATTGAAAAACAGTGTTCCACCAAAACACTGAAGGGGAAGTTTTATTCTCTTTCATTTGTTTAAGACCAGGGATTTGGCCTGGGAATTTTGTTTATTGAAATATCGAAGGAAAGTCTGTCTGGCCCCATCTTTGTAGTATCTGAAGTCTTTCCAAGTTTTTGAGGGTGGGGTTGCAAACTCAGTCTTCTTAGGCTCTTTGAATTTCTCACCCTAAAAGTGGTATGACTATTTTTTTGCTGCTTCTTCACTGGCATAATGGGACATGATTTTACCCAGTGATAACTCACACATTGTACTTATGTGCAATAAAAATACAGCAGTGCATTGCAGCAGTGTAACTCCCCAAGGTCAGACAGGGACGCTCAGAGTATGGAACTCATCACCTCATAGGGGAAAATGGCAAACAGCCTGGTCTTTGGTTAGGGTTTTTCGGAGATATGTATTATCTGTTAAAAATCTCTAAGTACCTTAATATAGTCTCACAGTCTGTTGAAGGTAAATTTTTATCAGTTACCCCATATGGTGGGGAAAGCCTGAGTTAGTATAGAGCACTTGAAAACTGCATATGAAAAAATGTATCATGTACATGTGAAGAAGTGATCAGAGGGAAGTGGAAGGGAGAACTTCTATACTTAATCTTGAAAAAGGCAAAAGTTGATGCCATCCTTGCTGGGAGTACTGATGGCCAAAAAATGCTCATTTACTTATTGTGGAAGGTATTGAATCACTTTTATTTACTCTAAAACGTTGCTATTAAAATTGAGGAATCATTTTGATTTTAAGTTTGTCTTTTCAGTTGAAAAAGGGCCTTCTATTTTCTTTTCTTTTAAAATAATTTGATTTCTAAAGATGAAGACCTGAACCTTTTTTTTAGAAAATTTGCTTTTCATTACTGATTTTAATTGTCACAGTAACTTTTTCACAATGTATGAGGTTTTGGTGAGAAATGCCCATTTTCACTGAAATATTTCAGTGAAATTACATTGCCTATCTCCTCCTTGGCTCATCTGTGTTTTTGTCAGGTGTAATTTAATGATCGCAACATTTCTAGGTAGCTAAGATAAGTAGAATGTGAATTTTTTTTAAAAGCTACTGGGAGAGTTTGTTACTCAGCTTCTGTGAAATTAATGTGAAAAATGTGGACTTTGAAAAGCACCAACACCAGTTTCCCTGCACTTTATTTTGATACTTGGTGGGAGGGATGTAGCCTTGATTTACTTCCACTGGAAAGGTGCTTATGTTTCACAAGCAGGGCTTCCCGATCCAAAATTAGACAAGAATAACCAAAACAACTGTAGGAAAAGAAAAATCTGCTTGGTCAGGAAATGAGGAGACATTCACTTCTCATTTCACTAGTTCAGGGTATTTTAGGTGCATTCCAGCAGGGAAATCCTCTCTTGTAAACATGAATCTCAGGCGAGGTTCCTCAGGGTCCCATGAACTTCTCAGCAAACCTGAGTCCATTTGGACACATGAATACTGGAATGAGCTTGACCTGCAGTTGACCTGAATGAGTTATGTCTCCAGCTGGAAACCATGCAAAGTGTGATGGTTCCATACAGCTAGTTATGACCCCAATCCCAGCAGGATTGCTTAGGCTGAAATCAGCAGCTGAAGATGTGAATGTTTCCTCCAAACCACCTTCCAGTGCTTCCTAAAGATCATCCATCACTGTTTAGGTATAACATCTCTTAATGTGGTAAATTAGTGACCTTAATGAAGAACAGCGATTCAGTATGATACCATTTGATGCAATTTCAGTTGGTACAAGTCAGTTTGAATCATTTGACTGAATTTAACCACAGTTAACCTTCCTTGGAGGTTGCAGTGATAAATCAGAAGAATGGGTGATCCCATACATAGAGTTCCCCAGCTCAGGAAGATGAGAGTGGGTAAACCTGACTTGCCCATGGTGGAAGTCAGTGCACCATTGCATCACTGGATTCTTTCTATCCCCGTGCATAATATTCCTATGAGTGTCTGTGCTTTCTGTGAGTGGATCAAAAGTTCATCCGTATCTTGGAGTGGAGACAGAGCAAATAGTAAGTGCGACCATGTTTAAAGTGTCGCAGGTCGCTGAGATAAGTGAAGCTGCAGGTGGCAAACATGCAGTGTAATGGAGGCAGGGCTGAAGCTATGTGGGAGCCAGCATAGGAAATGTGGGCTAAAAGCAACAGTTGTCAGGAAATGAATCTGGAAGTTATTGTTGAAACAGCCCAGGGCAAAGCTGTAGAACAGAAATGGCTGCTGACCTCCTAAGGTAAATTGTGAGAGCTGGAATGAGTAAGCAGAAGAAAATACATAGTTTGGAGATCAGAAACTTGTATTTGCTCTGCCTCATAATGAAAGGAGAAGGGGACATTTGATTAAAATAGAAAGGTGGTGAAAGAAATGCTAATAAAAGAATACTTCTTCACAGGGTACGTAATTAAAAAGGGGAGCTCATTGCTTCAAGGTGTCTTTGAGATCAGAAACTTAGCAGGAATTAAAAATAAACAAACGCAGCCCCCCCCCCAAACCTGTGATATTTCCATGGATAACAAGAATATCCAGTTTTGTCAACAGTTCTGCTTCACTGCATAAATTCACCTCTGAATCGTCAGGGTTAATACTCCGTTCCTCTGAGAAGGATACTGGAACTGCTTACTGCTCGCAGTTTTTCTCTGGAAGTGCTGGCATCTCCAGGAGTCAGGCACAAAACAGGGGACTAGGCTGACTACTGATGTGATGCAGTATCCCTGGGTGATGCTTTTAAGGCTTCTGGCTCTCAGTCTGTCCTCGTAAGCAACATTGTTCCAACCGGGGGCCGCTGGACCACAGACAAACATTATTGCTTTTGGAAGCAGTTGTCTGGGATAATGAGGTGATAGACAGTCTCCGTGAGGAATGCTTAAAGGATGTTAATCTCACCTAGTGAGAAGGGACTGCAGAACTGTGGCATATATCACGTAATTAAATAGCTCATTGCTACAGGATATTGTGGAGGCCAAGAGTACAGATGAATATGAGAGGGGAGTACACACGTTCATGGAAGGTAAGTCCGTGAGCAGCTCCTAGTCCTGATGCGACCTCCAGTTCAGACAGTCCTTGAAGCGATGACTTCCAGACACCAGGAGGACGTGCCATGGAAAGCGACCATTTTCTGTGTGACTTCTTCTTTTACACTGTTTCAGTCACCATGGAAGACAGAATAGTTAACTAGATGGATGTAGACTCTGATTCTTCTTTTGTTTTTATCTTTATATACTTAAGAGGACTTAGAAATTCCTGAAAGGCAGATGAATCACGTTGGCAAGGGGTTCAGGAATCAGCGGATAGTCTGAAAAACCCAGGGAAGCTAAATGGGAATAAGGCAGACATATTATGCTCAAAGAGTACTTAAGCATATGGAATAAGTTACTGGGGAATGGCAAGCAATGTAAAGACATTATACTAAGACTTTAAGATGATACTTTAAGGCGATACGTTCTAAGTTCAAGGGACACCTCCATCTCTCTTTTGAGGAGGGGCTTGGGAAAAGAGCAGCCTTACGGAAAGGAGTAGGATTAGGGAGATTGCTGGGAAATGGCAGGCAGATCGTGCTGGATGCCCTTTCCCTGTTCCTAAAATTTCTACCGTCCTCATGAGAGGAAGAGAAAATAAACCGAGGAATGGTAATGCTCGGGGTTACACAATCAGGGTCGGAGGCTGCTGACCTTGCCGCTAATGGTTTATGGGCAGCCACAGGCGTCCGCTGCTGCCCCATGTTTTTGTTACACATTATCTAGCAGTTGCCAAATGACTCGGTCCCAATATGCAGGAAATTACTTGAGAGCTATATTTAGCAAGATGAGCCCATATCTTGATTTGGCTGGATGCTGAGGCAGATTGAATTAATCTAGGGGAAAGATGGAGTGTGTGGGGTCCTGGCAGAACATTTTCCCCCAAGTTTCCTGAGGTCCTCTGACCTCCTTGGGGTTTCTGTTGTGGACCAGCCTGAGGGCCATCACAGTGAAGGCTGGAGAAAAGGAGTTTTATGCATTCCTGGTGCTGCATGTTGCAGCACAGCCCAAAGTGGCTGGTCCCACCTCTGCCACACAGTGAGGACAGCCACCGTGGGAGTGAATCCTCCTGAGGGACCACAGGGTGGGCTCTATCCTTCTGTGGTGGCCCTGAGGCTGTGATCTCAGGCAGCTTCTCTGCCTAAGGCTAGGCATGATTCACCTGTCAAGCATGAAGCTTCCCAGCACTCTTCCACCTCAAGCTCCCTCACAAGCTCCCTGGCTCTCATGCAGCTCTGGTTTCTCAGCCTCTTTCCCACCAGAAACTGGGATTAGGAGGTGAGATGGAGGTTCCCCCTCTGGGTGATTGCCACTCAGAAAAAGGCGACTAAAAGTCACATTCTCCAAGAGCAGCCCTTGTCCCTCCTTGTCCCACCTGGTGGTAACCAGGCAGGTCCTCTGTCATGGGGCAAGCCAGGGCACTGGCTTGGCCCCGGGAGAGAAGACAACTGCAAGGCTTGAAATCTGCATGTAGAGGGTTTCTCTCTGGGTTCCCACCTCTCTGAAGCTGTGCAGGGAGGCTCTCCCTGCGGTTATCTGCCCTTCGTGCAGTTGTCTTCTTGGAGGTGTGTGGGGAACTGTTTGTGACAGGCCTGATTCACATCCCACGAACTCAGATTGGTTTTGGATCAGACCCCATAAGGAGTTTGTATTGTAGTTCAGCACACAGGAACAAAAAAGAGCAGAGTCTGGTTATTTGCTCAATAATTAGCAGCTCCGTCCCCTGAGGGGAGATAGATCAGTGCTGGGATGAGTCTCTAACCAAAATGCCTGACGTTCCCCTGCAGCTACCGCGCAGCAGCCAGGTGTTGTGGGAAGGAGGGATTTTATCAGCGCTATGCGCGTTAATGAGTATCTACTGTGCAGTCAGCTTTCGGTGAGCTACACTGGTTACGGGCTCACGTGAGGGAAAGAATGCAATCCCTGAGCAAATGCAGAGCCCTGAGTTTCCGTTTAACATAGTAAAGTGTTTTGCATGGCCTAAATACACAGTGGAAGATATCTGAGAGGAAAGAAATGATATGATAGATATTCAGTGAGACATCTCTCAGGGAGAAATGCTAAGAGAAAGCTTTTAGCTTAAAGAGTTGCTTTGAAATGTCACCATTTTTTCCCCATCCTTTAGTATTTTCATTAGTTTGCTGATCTAAAAACCAGAAGACAGCGTCACGCAAATTGAATGGTCCGCCCGGCGGGTGGGCAGTGAGGTTGCTGTGCGTGGGTATGACTGCAGCAAAGCCCCCAAGGTCTTGCACAGCACCCTCCACCATGCAGAGGTGTGCTCCTGTCGCTGGAGCTGGGCCTTAGCGGAGGAGGACAGCATGGGGTTCTTCATGATCAACAGCTTCTCCCATTTGGGGCAAGTAAATGGTAGTCTGTCTTTGCTGCAGGTCTGAGATCTCGTGAGCTGTTCAGGTTGTGTGAAATGCTTGTCTTCATTCAGTGTAGTATTTAAGGATGTGCTGAGTTCAAAGGGAAACCCAAACTTGGGTGCTTTTGTGAATTGGGGCTATCCTGCCTACTTTTATTCTTACCAGATTCATTGATGAGATTCTTTATAAATGTTGTCCCAGCATTTGGACATCTGCCCTTTCAAGGGGGCAATGCAGTGACTCAGTAGAGCAGTTGCATAAATTTATTTCTTGTAGCCGATTGTAGCATTCAGTGCAGTTGTGGCATTTTGAAAGCTGGCAGTGCTAGAACACGGATGAGTATTGGCATGCCTCTGACACCAACTCACAGAGAGCCAGTCCTGACTTCCATTGTCAAATACATACCCTTGGTTTCAGCATTCATCACCATTTGTCTCTCATAATTGCATTTTCTTGAGTACTAGAAATTAAATCAGCAGTGACAGAATATTTATGGCTCAGAAATGTTCTGGATGATTTCTAGAGAAGCTGTTTCCAGTTTGGTTATTTATGTTCTTTTATCATGGATTTTATAGTGGGAATGGGGAACTAAACAGCAAAAACCATATGAAACATGCTGAATAATTTCCTCCTTGAGCCAAACATACATTTACTATAGGCAAAGAGATGCCCATGTGAGCACACACGCAGTTCAGAGCAGCCAGACCTGTGGGCAGTGCTTCAGCTCCTACCATCAGTCTGCAGAGAGGTGCAGGCTCGTTCCTGAGCTCACCTGGCACATTTTTTTCATCTGGATGTTGCCATCATTCCCTGGGGAGAGGCTGGGGCTGGTCTCGGAGGAAAGGTTGGACTCTCGTAGGCAAATCGCTTTGATCTGCTCCCTGCTGTCAGTCTCAGTCACGTATGGGCGGTGCAGATGAAGCTTGTCAAGGGGTCTGACCGCTCTCCCACTGGGAGCACTGCAGAGCCAGGCTTTTCCTCGCTAGTCAGAGTGAAAATTGAAATGGCTAAATTTCCAGTGAAACAAAAACTTGGAAGAATGTGTTCAGGAAATTGCGAAGTGAACTTGTCAGGACCATTTCTGTGACATCAAATTGTTTAAGACTGACTTGCCTCTCGCATTGTCCCACTCTCTCTTCTTGTCCATAAGGCAGTTGAAATAAAGAACTTGGACTTTGCTGAAGTCAAAGATTTTGATAATTTTCCTTGCTAGAAATTTTGCCAATATCAGCATACTTCTGAGAAACATTCTGGTATCAGTATTTTCTCATATAAAACTGTTCCTTATGCAAAACTGACTATTCTCAGTGATAAGATCTTTTTACAGTTCCTATCCTGGTCTTAGCTCTAGCCTCCCTGTTTTACTGTAAATTTTTATCGCATGCTATAAATAAATAGTAATCATATACAGAAGGAGTCTTGATCTCGCAAGGGTGTGTCACGATCTAGCCACGATGATGACGTATTGCCAGTTAAACTGATGACCCTGTTACTGACTGCAGTTTTGCACATGGCTTAGATCAGGGTTAGAGATATGAGTGGCCAGCCTTCCTGCAGGATCCTCAAATTTTCTACATGGTCATGAGCCACAGGGCTTATTGCAGTCTCAGAGAGCTGAGGGAAGGGGCGGGTGCTCAGCTGGCTCAGCAGCAGACAGAGGCAGCGTTTCTCTGGGCACCCCCCTGAGATGGAGAGCACTGGGGAAGGGATGCAAGTGCCCTGGGATCCCACCACGGCTCGGACACGCTGGCCCTTGCTGCCATGCTGCGTCCTTTCCAGTGATTTGCACGCTTGAAGCAGCCCTCGTGCTTAAAGGCTTTCAGGAGGTGTGGGTTAGATGCTGTCTGTGGTTCAGGACCTCAGGCAGGGTACAGCTGTGAAGATTGACTGTGGCATCTTTCTCCTCTCATCTATAAAGACCAAAATAAATCACTGCATCAATGCTGACAATCCTTTTCAGATTTTCCTCTGGATAGCTGTTACAGCTAGAGCTGACTTTCAAAAGGCCCAAATTGCTATTCCTGAGATACTGTAAAGAAATCCTGTGCAGCAAACAGTGCACATAAAATAAAAAATAAAAAGGAGGACCTTTGTCTGCCTTTAATAGTCCCAAGTGTTTCCTCAGGCATTGCAGGCAGCCTGCCCTTCCTGTCGGCATGGCTGGCTGCAACGAAGGAGATAACAGCCTATCTTTTTATAGGATGCTATAGACTGTAGGTGGAGAGCCCAGTTCAAAGTGCAGGTCACTGAGCTCCTATAAATTGTTCCTGACATCCCCGATAAAACCCATGCTCTCCCTTCCTCCCCACGTCTTCTTTTAGCAAGGGGAAAGGGCTGGTAGTAAAGATACTGTTTTTCCACTTCAGTCAATACTTTGATGTCTAAAGCTGTTTAATATTCATTAAAACTGCTCCTCAAAAGTAATTACAAGAATTACACTTCCCTTTTTATGATTGTCTGTAAACCTTACGGGACAGGCAGTTAAAACCATCTCCATGACACAGGGACGGTACATCCAACACAGGGCTCTCCCCCTACAGATAATACCTGGGGTCCCCCTGCCCCCCAGTAGAGGTTAGATATATGGGGGAAAATAGGTTGTTTCCTGGGAAAAGACGTTTTTGAGTTAATTGAGAGTGTTTGGAAATCTGTGCTGAGTGGTGACATCCCTGCCCTCCCCTCGCACACTCCATTCCTGGGAAAAGGTGCTGGTTTAATCTTTTCGGAAAGAAACATTTAGATTCCTTATTTCAACATAAAATTAATTTTGAAATTTGTTGAAAAGTTGTATATCTCTAATTGTCTTTAAAAGGGTTTTGTTTAGGGGATGGAAAATCTTTAAGATTGTGTCTTTAAGACACTTGAGTTTGAGAGTCCTGAAACAAAAACTTTTACTTCACTAAAACTAAGAAAACTGGAACAAAGAAATAAAAGTTTTCTCAAGGCAACCTAAAGTAATAGTTCCCATTACCGCTGACAATGAGTTAAAAAAAAAAGTCAACTATTCACCCACCTTGGGATGAGCTATTGGGTATCTTTATCAAGGTCTTTCTTCAACTCCTGCAATTACAGATGTGTTGCCTGAAGAACATCTCTGAAGATCTTTTCATGTCTCGCTATGACAACGCATCTGAGCATTTCACAATGTTTTCATCAGAATGTGCTCACAGGGAAGTGCTAATACCTCTATTGTTTTGATGGGAAAATGATGAGAGACTGATTTATCTCATCTAATTTTAGTTATCTAAAAATTAGACATCTCGTCTAAGCTGCTTATCTAAAGCTACATTGTAGTTGATTTTCTCCCACTGTTAGATCTTCTTGGGGTTGTGGAATGTGGGCAGGGAGGCTGTTTCTGCCTCAAGGAAATTTCTGAGCCATATTATCAGGGGAGGAAGAAAAGACAGGAATTGATTTCTTCTGTGGTAGAGTAGTGACTTCTGAGATGTGAATTTGGACTTTGTGCTGCAGCTGTGAGAAATGCTGCTCCTCTAGCCATCTGCTTTTAGTGGATATATGGTTAATGAGGCTGGGGAGTCCTGAGTGCTGAAAGGGAAGCCAACCAGTTGCCATCTTCATGAATCTTTGGCTGGGAGACATTTGCTAAGGTGACCAATAGGCCAGAGAAGCTCAGATGGACCTTTCCCTAAGACTACATCTAAGAGAAGGGTTGCATACAGATGCAAAAGCCTTGAAACATTTAAACTCAGCAATTAGAGCAGGTGGCAAGACCTTTCAGGAGAATATTTCCACCTGTGATGTTAAGCTCCATTGGGATTTCTCTGCAGTCCAGCTCCATGCTTCAAGGACTGTCATTCAGCTCCACATGCACTCCAAGAGCTACAAAAGAGCCACTGTCCTCTACTTAATCCGTGGATTGTATGTCTCTATTGGTGCTTGGCTGACGTATAGTACACACAGCCCTAATAGAAGCAATTAATGTCAATCAAATGATACCTCCTCCCACACACCATTTGAACTAATATAACCATCTTAATTGCCCAAGTTTCTTTGCTTTCAAAAGTATGTTCCATCATGTTAATGATGCCTTTTCTAACACTGAAAGTCTGTTGTAGCAATCCTGTTTCTACCAAAAATAATTTTCAGCAACAATTCTCTCTCCCCTTGCTCCCTTTCAGTCCTTTAACTTTTGCTTCCTTCATCCCTAAGCTATGCACAGACCAGTTGGCTCTAGCCAGTACTAATTCCCTTAGTTGTCCTAGTGAAGCACTCGCATAAAGGCTCTGACGTTTGACAGTGTGGCATTGTTCTGGTTGTGTTAGTAAAGCTTCTGAGTTGTACAACAGGGTTTGGAAATGCTCTTTTTAGCTCAGGGAGACATCCTGAGAAAGGAAAAGTGAGTTGGCACACAAGGAAAATTGCAATTGCTCGGTCACATTAAAGCTGAGACAAAATGTTTCTTTTTAAAGAGCTTTAAAATAGTCCCTAATGTAAAAGCTTAGCAGCTGCAGAAACACAGAGCCTGAATAATTTCCATGTATTTATGTATGTGTGTGTGTGCCCATATGTGTGTGTATTTTTTTTCCAATCCGTTTGCACCACTGCTGTAATAAGCAGCACAATGTCACATGCTTTCAGGTCGACACTGATTTATTTGCCACTCAGGTGTGAAGAACAACCCGTTGGGTTATGTCAATCTGAAGTGGGCCATCTGATTTCAATTCCAGCTCCTAACAATTAATGCCTTATACACAATTTCGGCACAATACCTAGCTTACGGCCTATTATGTTTATCATCAGACCATGAAGTATTAGTTACAACAAGCCAAAATATGTCAGGTACCCCTGGCTTTCTCTGGCATTCTTGAGAGTGAGTTAAAAAGAAAATGTTTCTTCTATGAGCAGGAAACTGAAGCTTTGAAATCCTTAAATGCACATGGTCAGCCTGTGAAATCTAGCTTTGATTCTCCTTGCCAAACTGGCTGTAATGGATTTCAGAAAGAAATCAAATTTCCAACACTGAATTAGAAGAAGAATGGTATATTCTGTCCAATGGATGGAAATGAGTGGACATGTAGGTGTAAGATAGGAGTATAAGATAGGAATCACAAGGGAATTGGTTAATTCTTTTAGTCATGAGAATGCAGAAATTTTAGGGAAGACATAGGTTTCATGGTATTCAGTGAAAAGGTGATTCTTGGCTTAAATTTACACATTAAGTAAAATATAAAAGGAGTGCATGCTGGCATCATGGGCCAGGTGGAATGGGGAGTGAGCATCATGGCTGGGATTGCTAAGAAGGATGTGGACTAGTTCAACATCTCTGTTTCCTGAGAGCTAGGGTAGGCTGCTTCAGCTTGGTCAAAACCCATGCTAGATGCTTATATTCTGACAAAGTGAATTTTCCTGAAAGCTCCTTCTTGGATGTATATATATACTTTTTATCCTACACTTGTTTTTGGAATTTCTGGAAACTCATGAACTAAAAAATCCTAATTTATGGGTCTACAAGTTCTCTGCTCTCTGAACTTCTTAGGTAGGATGTTCTTTATAAGCTACAGCATTATAATGCTGGTTTTGTTCCATGTTTCGTACCAGGAAATGAAGTATCTTACAAGCTCTTAGCTGTGCTTGTATTGATAGTGTGTAAGTGATCCTATGGCTATAAGGGAAAGATTAAAGTATGGATAGGTAGGTAGGAACATTTATGTGATTTTAGTGGAATGGATGGAAAGCAGGTAGGTGATGGGCTTCTGCAAGCTTGTGGTGCAGAAACAGTCCATCGTGTCTCCTAAAGCAAGTCTGAAGAACCAGACACCTGTCCTTCCATTTGTCTGCTGATCTGTCAGCGTGGTGCTGCTGGCTGTCATGAGAGCTGAACGCTCCCATATGAAAGCAGTGGCAAAGCGCTTACTGCACTCCAGGTGAATTCCTGACTCTTTGATGAGATACTTGTACCTACAAGAACTCTTTGCCTAAGTTTCCCTTGCATGTGGAGGAGCCCAAACGTGGTAACAACTCTCACATACAATGTTTAATCTCTCTATCCTTCAAAAACTTAGCTAAGAAATCGCTTTGAGGAATGGTTTTGTTTTCTGTTTGTTTGTTGTTGTTTTTTTTTCCAAAAGGAGGCTGGAGATGTAAATCCTTTGATGTATCCTGTTCTGGATGGGACAAGATATACTTAAGAAAAGCATATATTCACTTGATAAATGTGTATTTTTAAGTGTCTCCAGAAGGGAAAATAAAATTTCTAAAATGACTGGCCCATTCAGTAAGGGAAGAAAGGGTGACTCACCAGGGCTAAGTGTTTGTCTTGTCACTTGATGGAAGTGGAGGAAGATTTCTCAGATGCTGTCATGGTACTAAGAGTATTAAGAGTGATTTAATAACAGATATTTTAGAAATAGCGTGGGCAATCCCAGAAGTGTGTGTAGAGCACAAAGCTCTCATCACATCAAGAGGATGCTTCACAAGTGGATGATTGGTATGAGACATAAGGATTTTTACCATCCATCTGCACTCTTTGTCTTATCGCATCGGGTTTTGTTCTGTCTGTTTGTGTAAATAACCTTTGAGTAAGCAATTTCAATTTAGGGGGCTTATGACTCCTTAATTCAACTTTACTCATTCATGCCTGTAGCTATGGAAGGACGTACCAATCCTCAGTTTTTCAGAAAAGGTGGAAGCTGTTGTCTTTTGAAGAGATTATGTGCTCTGCATTGGGTAATAGGTCTCGAATGGATCATTGCCATGAGAATGTGCTCTTGTGCTGATATACTGATTACTAGTGCTGCACTGAATAAATTCAAAATTCTCTCCTGTGTTTTTGTATTCCTAATGTGCTCACCAATTCTAACCTAGCAAATACTCAAAAGAAGTGAAGCGACACACCTGTAGGACCAGAACTCAGCCCTGCTATATCAAAGCTCCTTGAGTCTGCAAAAGAGGATGGGAGAATTTTGAGGAACATATTTTTTTGTCAGTCAAGCGTTTTCAGAATTGATCAGTGCTTTTAGGTCATATTTTGAGAGTGTCTTTAAAAGTTCAGATACTCAGAGGATATTACTTACTTTCAGTATATATTGCTCATAAAATATTCAGGTTTTGTTGGTTCACTGAGGTCAAAAATACTTCAGCAAAAGCTGTGTGGTGTTTAAAGTTTCAGTTACATACATAGTGAAAATCAAGAAGGGAAGAGTGAGAAATTTGGTCATCTATTTCTGTGGCTTCCATCATCATTGAAGCACAAACTGCTCTCAGTCACTGTATGATTTCTCCTCAGCAATGTTCATGGCAGCAGGGAAATGTAATCCTCATTGTATACCAGTAGGCTCCATCTAATCATAAAATGATAGAATAATTAAGGTTGGAAGGCACCTGTGGAGATCATCTAGTCCAGTTTACCACTCAAATGAAAGACAACTTCAAGTCAAGTTCAACGTTGACGCTAAGGTTGCTCAGGTTACCAAGGAGTTATTTGGCAAAGCTAAGAATTAAACTGAAGTTTCTTGATCCTAGTGTGGAGTCCCTCAATTACACCTCTAACCCATATTTTGTAAGTGGTTTAAAAAAAGAGTTTGAAATACAGGCTAATCTAGTGTAGTTTATGAGTTAGTAGCATCATCTATACATGGGCAAAGGGAGTGTTCAGTGGTAGGACACCAAGTCGAAAGAGTGAGCGGTAGAAGGGGCATATGAAAAAATAGGTGTTTCATTCTGAATGCATTGGGGGAAAAATTTATTATGTACACTGAAGATTTAAGAAAGGCACCCAAATGCTTTCGTTTTATGCAGCTGATTACCTAATGCAGTGCTCCAAAGTTCAGGCTTTTACTAGCTGACTAATATCTAAAGACGTTTTCTGCTTGTTTTCTCTGCAAACTCATTTCACTGACAAGAAATACATTGTCTATATGGGGTGAAGAATGGCATTTAAGTATCGTGTGTTGAAATCCCACTCACTTTTACACATTATGCTTCAAAGCCCTGCTTCCTGGATACAAAAGTAGTTGTGTTTCCAGCAGAAGGTTTACATAGTTTAGCATGAAGTAAAAGCACCAGGGTATGAAGCCAGCCACGTATATAAACCATTAAACAATTTCAGCACAAAGCTGCACAAAATGTCTATTAAATTTAACAGTACTATTAAAAATCCACATTTAAGCTTTCTTTGTTTCTAGCAATGAGGCTCTGAAACATGGAAAAGTCAGTTAAAAAAATCCCCGACAATAAACAACCAAAGTCCAGCCTTTGCTTGGTACATAATTTCATAGCAAAGACGCAACGTCCAAGTCCCATGCTTCCCAATTGGTCTTGCTCCAATCCTGAGATGACTTTTAAGTTTTCTGCAGTGTAAATGTTCCCTTTATGAAGTGGGCTATAGTCAATGCCCATGGAAGCCTCTCCTAAGGAGGTGTTATTTTAATATGTGAAGGGCAGTCATTTCATTTCATAAAGATAGCTTGTTCCACATAGGAAATAAACATCACACTTGACAGATGCAGGGACGCTCAAAGATCCTTAGCTCCTGTGGGGGTAGTGGAAGGCCTATAAAGCTGTACTGTGTTCCTTGCATTGTGGTGCATGCAGCTTTAGATGTCTTCTCTGAAAACCAATTCTGTGGTATAACTGTAGCCATCTAGTAATTTTATTTTACTTTTAAATACCATGCACGAATGCCATAGAATGCAGGGAGAAGCATGGTATTATGCAGAAGGGTGCTGCATGGTATTATGCAGAAGGGTGCTGATAGCAAATGGAGAAGGGTCCCTAGGTAAGTGTATAACCTTCCCTATACTCAGTTGTAGTGAACTTGCTGGGAACTGGCATCAGGCAAGATGTGAGGGGTTCAAAACCAGCTTACCCATAATTAGTTTATGGGAATAGCATCTCTGTTGACATAACAGAGTGCAGGTTAATGAAACAACTTGTTTCACTCAGAAATTTGTCTCGTCACTGTCCCAAGCACATAGGAGTCCGAGATGGTGGATTGCTCCAAAAAAATTCCTATTTTATATTCCCTTGTTTTGAAGCTGTCGTGTCCTCAGCATGTTGGGGGTGACCCCCCCTTTTCAAGATGAGCGCAGTCTGTGTCTTTGATTTAATTCTTTTTGGATGTTGCATGTACTTTGGGCTGATGAACGACTATTTCTGACGCAAGGTCTAGAGGCCAAAACGCTGGCTTAGCAACTGGAGGGAAGAGTTCAGATGAAAGGGATGAGAAACCTCCTGCCTTATCTATTAATCCAATGCTGCATTTGTTATCCAGAAATTATGGGGAGCTGGCTGCCGAGCAGAGGTGAGGCTTATCCAGAGTTATTCCAACCGCATTTCTCAACGTCATGTTTGTTGTGCTTGGAAGGAACTGGATCGCTCTGTCGTCTCTCTCTCTCACTCCTTCTTACTGAACATAGTAGCTATACTATGTTCTTACTGGAGACCTGTGGCACTTAATGGTGAACCAAAGTTGCTTCATTTTTCCCTCATTTGATGAATGAAGCTGGGATTGAGGAGGGTAGGGGGAGTGGAAGCAAGGAGAGAAGGAAAATTCACCTTGAGAAAACCCAGGTTTCCTTAATGAGTGAAAGATGTTATTCTGAGAACAACACATATTGCAGGAACTTTGTTGGCCAAAAAAAGGAAAAATGCTCTCTGTCTGTCTCACAGTGCTTACAATCTTTCTGCTCAATGCAAGAATGCAAAGTATATGGGAGAAAACTGAAAGAAAGCTTAGGTAAGATTCCCTCTCTGTCATTCCAGTAACCTGTACACATGCCATTCTGTCACCCAACATCACTGCTGCTTGAATGAATGCAAAAGAGAGAGGCTGTGCTGAAATCCATAGTGCTTTCTAAATAAAGCTTATAGTATAGGTAAACATAATTTAATCCCCAGGATAAATAGCCCAGAAATGGAAGAATTTGCTTTCTCATGCACAATGTATAACTTCTCTTGTGATAGAAATAATAATTTCATCATCAGCAAATGCTGTTGTTGGCACTACTTTAGCATTGTAGTAACAGTTCTGTGATAAAACAATTTGTTCTTTCTTTCAGTTTTGGTTTTTTTTTTTTTTTTTCATGATTCATCATATATTACGCAGCAGCATTAGTTCTTACCAGTAAAGATTGCTGTGGAAATCACCTCTCCAAACAGTGTTGTGTGATGTTGTATCCACTACTGTCAGGGAATTTATTATGGAAGAAGTAAATACCGTGAAATTAGTTGTACAACATTTCAATGAAACTTCAGTTTCCTTTTCAAGAGTTTGCAGAAATGGCAACATCTACTGTATCTTTTTTTCCTTGCAAATTTTTATTTCCTCTTCAGATTTTGCTTTTCAAAACTTTGTATTTTTATCTAAATTAGTTCAAGCTGTCACCAACACATAAGCATTTTTTATTTTTTTTCCACACAGCAATCTTCCCCAAGAAAACAAAGAAAACAATGCTTAATTCATTGCTTTGCATTTTTCTTATAGATATTGCATGTATTCTATCTCATTATTTATTTCAGCAGCAGGCAGACAATAATATCACAAAAGAGTTTTGTTGTGATGGAGGACTTTTTTTGGGTTTGGGAAAAATCTTGGGGGAAGACAACCAGTGTGATTTGGCAGCTCCATTCTTTTTGCTTTTGTTCTCCTTGGACCAGATGGGTTTCTTACTCATGGGTTCCAATGGGACTTCTTGTGGGGTAAAACACTATACAACATCAGTGAAGTTATGATAATCTGGCCCTCCCTGTGCAAAGAGATATTAAAAGTCCACTCTTCCAGGGACTAAGACAATTAGAGAATCTGCTAAATAACAGCTTTGAAATGCTTTTTTCTATATACATGTACTTGTTTTGAATAGGGAGCAGAGTTTCCTGGACTAACTCCGAAGCTGATGTGAAGAGGGAGGGTGATGGACTGGCTCAGTAGCTGGTCTGGAAAGCCCGTTGTGTGTTAGGTCCTACACAACCAAAATTAGTCAAGTCTCAGACATCACAGCCTGGCCCCTTGGTTAGTCATTTATAACCATGAAAAAGAAGGGCAAGGTGGGTGCAGAAAGTTCTCATTTTGTACTAGTGGTATATTTTGACCACTCTGTGTTTATTTTGCTCAGACATAAAGTGACAACACAAGACGTAGGGCACAGTGAAGCAATGCCTGGGAATTTTGCCACTGATGCTACTGGTGTTGGTCTCTAATCCCTTTCCAGCAAAGGCGAGATGATGCATCAGCAAAATGGCTGCCCACACTGGGAGAGACACCAGGACCATTCACAGCTGCTGAGACAGTGAAACAGTATTTTGAGGAAGAAAAAAAAGAAAAAGCTCATTCCTTAATATATGGTCTTATAGGGTAAATATTTATCCAGCCATCTAAAGGCAGGAGTAATCGCTGCAGTTTTCCCTTCACTCAGAGATTGGAGATTTTCCCTGACTGAAAAAAAGAGAAGTCCAATTTTGTGTATGTGAAGAAATCAAAGCATTGCCCTTGAAATGGGTTTTTCAGCTGTCTCCTGGGTATTCTGGGGTTAGTTTTCACCACGTGAGGTTCTGAAGTGCATACTCAAAGGTTCAAACACAGGAAAATTGGCTATCACTGCCAGCTCTGTTGGGTGGGGAGAAAGCAGTTCCTTTATAGAAAAAGAAAAAAAATTAAAAAAAGGAAAGACATTTTCTTCTTATTTCAAGGGACTGTATGAGAATGAGCTGGAAGAAGTCTTGAGTTTTATTATATCCTGTAATCAAATTTGAGCATCTTATTTGCTTCTTTTCTCCAAGACCACCCTGGCGGTAACAGTCCACACACACACACAATTTTGGTATGCATAAACCCATAAATTTCATAACAAAATATAGGAGCTGAGGTTGTAGGAGGACTGTAAGGCAGAAGGTGCTGAAATGTAAAGTCTGTGTGTGTTTGAAGGGATGTCATTTATTACATACTTCTGCCTTTTAAAAAAAACCCAACCTTACTGTTACCACACAGACTGTATAAATATATATTGCCTAATGCAAGATGGTGTGGTGTAAAGATTTTATTGGCATGCAGTAGCTTAGCTTGAGTAGCAAAGGCCTGAGCAAGCTCTGTATCACCTCAGATGTGTGCCAAGAAAACATGTCCTTGGCATGGGCAATGAGAACATCCGCAGTGACGCTGCATAGGTGCAAATCTAATGAGGATAATAACCCGTGTGCTTCAGGGCATCAACCCATTACTGGCTGCCTGGGATTAGGAAGGAATTTCTCCTTTGGTTGTGTTATTCTAAAGCCATTTATTGTGGGGCTCCACACACTTCTCTCTGAAGCCTCTACCACTGGCCACTGGAGGAAGAGGATAATGAATTTGATTGACTACCTGGAAGGGCCTGATCTGGCAACTCATGTGCTCTTCTGTGAATTCTGTAATGATACCTGTTTTATGTGGTTTGGAAAATGTTTTGATGGGGCACTTTGTGCACATCTCTCTGTAATGCCAGCTCCTGTAAAGCTTCTTTCATAAATGCATGGAATAATTTAGGTTGGCAGGGAGCTCTGCAGATCTCCAGTCAATACCCCACTCCAGGCAGGGCTGACTTCAAAGTCGGGTCAGGTTGCTCAGGGCCTTGCCCATTCAACTCTGAAAATCTCCAGGGGTAGGAATTTTGCCACTTCTCTGTGCCTTCCTCCGTGGAGACTTTCCAGCAACTTTAGTAGGAGTGACACTTCTAGATACATCTGTCTTAACTTGAGCTGTAGAAAGGTGGAGTCTCTCTATTCACAGTTAGTAATTTTTTCTTTCTCCTATAATCAAGGGAGAGAAATACATGTCTCCCAGTAGAGTTTCCTTCATCCAAAGATAGGTGGCTGAGCCCACCCTTGGCCTGAATAATTTCTGGCAAGGTCTGTCTTTCTCCAGTGAGGCTGGGAAGAACATACAAGTCCACCTTAGATTTAAGACCGACGTACTGGGCAGCAATAGTTACCTGGACTGTAACTATTCAGCCAAAATTCAGTCGTCCAAGGTGAAGGGAATAGTGGCAGTACATGTTATGAGCTCACTTCGAAAAAAAAGTCCTAAAACACTAGAGAAGGTAGTTCCTGTGATGTTTACTGGTGTAGAACTACTATTCCTGAACAACAAGACCTTAAAGGCAGCAAGTTTCTCAATAGAGCTTTATATCTGACTTATTGTTGCACATCTAAAATCAGTGAAGGTTTATCCTATTGAAAAATGGCTTTGGATTTCAACAATATCAGCTAATATTTGAACTCTGAAGGTTTGATGTGGGCTGTCCTTATTACAGCTGTTAAAAAAATTCAGACTATTACTGTTTCTTCAGGAGAGAGAAGGACATTTCAAATAAAATGTTGTGAAAAACACATCTATCTTTAGGTGACAGGGAAAAAATAGTGGGAAGAAAAAGTAGGAAATTCTGTCCAATAAAAAAGCAAGCAAAAAATAAAAAATCACAAAATCTTTTAAAAGATTCTGGCAAGAAATCATTGGCAGTTCCTAAAATTCCACTGAATTCTAGACTTCCCCAATGAAATCTGCTTCCCTGGAACTGGATCTGGAAAATCCCTGGACATGGTGCTCTCCAAACAGAAAACAAAAACACAGTCGCTATCACTTGGGGAAAAGAGTCCCCAAGATTTTGTGATGAGATTATTCCAATACATCTCTCCAATGAATTGCCGTTTATTTCTTTTTCTACTTTATGGACAGAGGCCTAATGCTTATCATAGTCTTTTATATCTCAAGAAGTCCCAGTGAATTTCTTGAGAATGAGTAAGGTTTTCCTATTCCAGCCTAAAGAGAAAAAAATAAAAGTCAAGGACAATGAAAAAATCACTTTTTATCCCCATCTAAGAAACTTCCATAGCTTTTGTTAGCAAATCCAGTTGAAGTTCTTTGTGCATGGCAAACCCTTTGCACACTGTCTCATTTTCAGGATGCCAGGGGAATAAATGGAGTGATGGAATCTGGAAAGATCTCACTGCAATTTGAAAAGTAACTTTCTCCTTCCTTTTCCCCCACCTACTGCCACAGCAGGGGAAAATTATGGGAGTAAGAAAAACAAAGCTCCCACAATGTTAAAACTTGCTGCTCTGTCAAATAAAATTTTCTATATTTTTCCGTGAATTATGAAAAAAGAAAAAAAAAAAAAAAGGGTTCATGTATAAGTATGTTGCCCGAATGGTGTGCCAAACTAGTGCGGGCAACCCACACTAAGAGGCCACAGAGCTGCTGCATTCCTCACCCCACGCACGTGGGCAGCGGGCTGGGAAGGGAAGCTCGGAGAAGCAGCAGCTTTGGCTTCCCCAGCCTGGGCGCGGGCCAGCATAGCTGTGGCTGGTGCTCCGGAGGCTGTGCGCGGCGGCCAGCCCGGACCCGCGCAGGGGGGCTGCCCTCGCTCCCCAGAGCCAGAGAGAGGCCTCGAAAATGGCAAAACTAAACACGTTTTTGATTGCTTTTTTTTTATTGTGGGAAAGGGTCGGCTTCTTGGAAGTGGGGCGGGGGGGAGGGGGGGAGAAGTTTGTTTGTCTTAAAAATCCTGAAAAGGAGGATGTTTCAGGAAAAAGGAAAAAAAAAGAGTAATGTTTCAATTTGGGTACATTTATATAATATCCCCTTTGGAGCTGTAGTTTGGTTAACCTCTGTGGGTCGAGCTCCCAGCTAGAGAAACCTCTCCTCAGGCTTGCTGGCCATAGAGCCTCATGAAGCAACCACCACCCTGGTGCTTTGTGGACGATTTAAGTAGGGAATTTGGTCTCTGGAGAAAAAGGGAACACAACACACCCAAGCAATCATCGCAATGAGATTTTTTTTATTTTTCTTTTTTTTAATTTTGCAGAAAGACTCTTTTCCAATTAACTCTACATGGGATTAACATTCTCTTCCTCTATCCCCAGGCCACTACAACTGTGTTTTGCCTCTTGTTTGGAGGGACATGAAATACATGATTAAGATCAATGGGATTGTGTTGGTTCTAACAGGAAGAGTATTCCATCCTGTGCTTGCAAATTGTCCGAGTTTGAAAACACAAGTCACCAGGTTATTCTTCAGGAGTTAGCTCCTGCAGAGCCTCTCTTGATGCGGCTGGTGACCCCGCTGATGTGTAACATGCGTGCGTATCTACGAAACACATAGTTATGGTCTTGTGAGAGGCAGCAGCCAGTTGGTAAATCTCGTTCTCGGTATGTGAGATGTCCCAGGTTGTGTTTAAGGAGTGCCCCATGAGAGCTGGGTTATATTTGCAGTCCTGCCACTGATGTACTTTGGTGGCCCTGGGCAAATCGCTGCTTCTCTGCAATGGGGGAAAATTACTGACTTTCTTTGTGGAAGTGCTGTGAAATCTACTGAGGAAAGTATAACATGAGAGTTAGGAAATTATGATAATACATGCAGTAGGAGTTTAGATTGGACCTCCCATTGGGGAGTTTTAGGGATAGGTCAGTGGGGGGGTGAATACCAGATTTTAACACAGTTTGGTTTAAATATACAGTCCTGTGAGTATGCAGGCTATTAATGAGTGCTGTCTCTTTTCAGCTCCTTTCCTCTGCCCTGTCTGTCAGTTATCTGGAGCCTCTCGTAGAGCAGCAGACAGTGGTAATCTCTTTCAGATGCTCCCAGTATCTGTCTATATCTTGGCCAGATCATGAGTGAAAAGGGGATCATCAAAACCAGAATAAAACAACGCAGCAGCCATCCAGCATGAAGTGATGGAAATTTGTGGGTGAGAGAAGCTGAATTTCTGCTGTTGCTGTTGTGTTTTGTTTTTAAACGCAGAGGGCATGTTGCTGCTTCTCAGTTGTCATTTGCTAGGTCGAAGTGATCTGTGACTCCAGAAAGCTGTGACGTAAATAACATAGAAAAGGAAATATTTTGTCAATTGCTGAAACTGGCCATATGTTGCAATCAGATGTGCAGGAATTAGAAAAACAAGAACAAGGAAACTTTGTGTATAGCATCAAAGGCAGAGTTGGCTCACACTTTGAAGAGCAGAAGCATGGCCCTTATTGTTTGTTGACTTTCTCCTAGTTTGCGTGCTTGAAGCACTTGAGCTTATGGGCATGTTAAGGGTGTGTTGACACTGGAAGGCAAAACCCACGTCTCATGGGTGCAGCGAGGCTGTTAGGCAGCTGAGATATCAGAAATAGGTTTATAGGGACATCCTGAGTGCCTGGAGCTGTGACAAGGATACACCTGGAAAAAAAAAAAAGTATAGTTTCAATGGATCATACAGAATCAGACCTGATATTTGGAGCCATATGGCTATTATAGGTTGTTAAGATCTCTCCCCTCGGCATGGTGTGTCTATACACAGCCATACAGGACTATGTTTGTAAGTGCCCAGCAGAATCCTTATCACCTTTTTGTTGTGTATCAACTTGTTATGGTTCTTTGAAGGTTTGATCCACTGTGACCAAATTTCTACCAGAAGTTATTTTTTGGCTGGATTCTCAGTGTCTGGTAAGGGTTGATTTTGTGCTGCAGCCATGCTGTTTCTTTAGTGATTTTTAGCAGATTTTTTTCTCCCTCGTTTGGTTATTTCTCTTCATGAAAGATGTAGGAGTTAGTAGCCTTACTCTCCCGTCATTTTGAAGGAGAATGGCCTAGGGAATGAAAAGTTACCAGGAGCTACTGAGACAGGTAGATCCAAAGGGAGCACAGTTAGATAGGGCAAAGGAAATTAGGCTATAAAGAGCATTGAATGAGAAGTTCAAGTTGTCTGGGAAAAACACTTGCACAAAAAAAATTTCAGTATGATTTCTTGAAAGTTGGCGGAGCGTTGCCAAAACACAATCAAGGTCTTATGCTGGGATGTGTCTGACAATGTTGACTCTTGACTGCAAGCTGATGCGACATCTGTGGAAGCATGTTAGGAATTCAGGTCCAACATGCACTTCACCTCTTTCTATACCTAATAATCCATATGTACTATTTCAAACATTGCCATTTTTCAAAAATGATCTGTTACAAAATGCTCCTTCTTTGTCCCCTTCCAGAGCTTGGATTTCTCTCCCTAACCCCATGCACTGGTCACCCATAACAGATGAGATATAGATTATATGCTGCCTGTCTTCATGTTCATCCAAATGGCAGGCATGCTCCAAGGGATGTTTAGTCCTGGACTATCTTTTTGCACAGAAGGAACAAAGCAACCTTCCCTTGATTTTTGCTAAATGAATGGGATCTTGTCATAGACAACTTCCATAATCCCTTGAGCACAGTATTGGCTCTTGAGTCTGTGTTCACAATTTGAGGCACGGTAGCTCTCCTGTGTCTTCCCTGAAGACTGGATTTTGTCTTTTGTGATTTCTCCAGAGTTCATAGACACTTGTGTTCTGTGGCATTCTAGGCTCCAAATGTTTGTATGCGTTGCAAACATCTCCCAGAGTCCATCTATCTGACCTGGCCCTGTGAGTGATGACAGTAGGGAAGGAACAGGATGTGCTGGATTTATGGCCAGTCTGAAGCTGCTTGAAGTGTTCTAGATGTAGCTGCTAGGTCTCTCAAACTGCGCTCATCAGACTGAGGATCTCAAATTAATGGCCATGACTGAAAGCACTGACCATCTGTATTTTCTGGAGTTACAACAAAAGAAACAATGGTTAAGGCAGGGAAAAGGAAAGAAAGAGGACTCATTGGTTTCAATAATTTTTAAAGAATAATCAGTTTTATTTAAGACTAAAAAAAGAGATTTGCATCTAATAAAAGTGGCATTAGTGCAGAGCTAGATAATTAATATAATCATGTCTAATTTCAGTATAATTAGCATGCTGTAATTAGAAAAGCCATTAGTATAATTAGAACATGTATAAAATTAGCACAAAGGTATTTTAAGTACAGGATCTGTTGTACTGTTGGTTAATGTGATGTGGAAGGTAAAGCTGTTGTCATTTTGCATTTCAGGTGGCTTCTGGTGGGTAGCTCATGTACTTGCATGGCAGAGGAACCAGTGGAGGGTGGCAGTGGAAGTGATACAGCTGTAGTTCCCTGCTGTGAAGTCTTTGCTGGCAGAGAGTGTGTTGTTGGGCTAATAATTTTCATGGGAGGATGCTCAAGCATATAAATTGGCCCTGTGTGGATTAGCAAGATTTTCCTGCCTGCATCCATCAGACAGCATAATTCGGGAATGACCATGTTGTACTTCTCTGGATAAAAACTGTCCTGGATCCTGTAGTCTTTGGCAGGGCTGTGTCAGTTTTCGCCAGCTGAAGGTGTAGTGGCCTTTTGAATTGCAGCTGGACATTGATTATTGGAACATTAAGCTGCACGAAGGCTATTTAATTACAGACCTACAATGGTTTCTGCATGCTTTCCCTGGAATTCATTGTACGTTCAGGAAGGTGTGTAAATCAAACAACCAGCACATCAGGTGGGGGGGTAGGGGCTGAGCAGGAGGAATTATTGGATGCCCTCATAAAACTTTAAAAGGCTTGAATGTCAAGTTTAAACTCTTGGGGCCTTAAAACTTGAGTCTCAAGGCACTTCTACCTGCTGTTTCATCACATAAGCTTTTCACTGTTCATGAGCTGCAAACCCAAGATGATTATGACTTCTATTTCCCTGCAGTGTATTTAATTTCCCTTTACTGTTGTCATCATACCCATGTCTGAACCACCTTTCATCTCCTCCTACCACTCATCATCCTTTCAGTTGTAGCCAGTGATGCATAGGCTTTTTAAATAGAGTGTTCCTTGTAGGCTCTTATATCAAAATCTGTTTAACCTCTGGTGCTTTCAAGCTTAAGGCAAAATCACTGCGTATTAGCAGTTCTAATGCATAACTGCACTCAACAGGAGAGTTAGCAAATCTGCAGAGTGATACCGCAGCGCAGAGGGGATAAGCGTGCTGCCAGCTGTGGCTGGCTGTTCAGCTGTGCGCTCCCCGCCTAAGCCATGGGTGCCCCACGCTGACCCCGTGCAGCAGCCAGAGACCTCTTGTGCCACGTGGCTGTGGACGCCCACTCTGGTTGGCCTGTCCTTGTGGTGGAAGGACTACAGATGGTCCTAAAATCATCTGGCAGAGTAAGGAAGGCACTGGGCTCCTCCTCCCTGGTGCCACAGACAGACTTTTCAGTCGTTTCCTTGCAATGGTTTTGTCCAGGGGAAAGACCGAGTGTCTCATCCTCTGCTGTCCCTGTGCCCCAGGGAGCCCCCTTGCATCCTGTCTCCTTGTTCTTTATCTCTGTGTGCTCTGTCTGTCACTGGGGTAATCTTAGATGCTTGGGCCTCTTCTCTGCTGTAGTATTTAAGAGCAAAGGCTCCACATGCACCGTCAAAAACATTTTACATGATACCCTAAGTGACATGGAGATTTACAATCAGATAAAAGTAGCAGCATCCACAGCAAAGCAATTAAACTGACAACTCAGTGGCTCAAATTTGAATTTAGAGGAATTTAGGGTCACGTGTAGTTGAATCTCCCCTTTGATTAGGGTTGGCTGGAGCAAAGCAACAGCAAGTAACAGTTCCTAATGTCTCTGCCAGAAACTAGCTCAGGAAAGCTGGGTTGTATTGTCGTTTCTGTTTGATGGCTGGCGTTTCTTCATATTGGTTCCTTCATCACCCCACAAACTAAACCCTTTAGTAGCAGCTGTAGCAAAAATGTTAGAAAGTACGCCTGGGGAGGGGATCCTGAATTGAACTCTTGGCTCCCCAGTTAGCTCAGACATTACATTTTTTGGGTCAAAGCAACAACAATTGTGACACCAGAATAACTTGCAGATAATGGTTCAGTTTGGTAAGTTCCCCATAAAATATCCACTTAATGCAAGATGCTTCACTTAACACTCAAGTCCAGGGAGAATCTTATCACTTGATGATCATCTTGCAGGGGAGAGAGAAATTCTGTGCTACACAGTGCTCATTTCCTAGACTAAGTGAGTCTCTTGGCTCAGTTTAAGGCTTCTTGCCTATTTCCATCCTGCATATTTATTCTATCAGTCCAGTTTTATAACATCCTAGAAATAATTCACTCAATTTTCTTTCAAAGAGTCAGAAACCATGGCTAGGCATTGGATTACAGAGTATCAAAATGCTTTGCTAATGAGAAATGGGCAAATGAATCTGAGGAAATAACTCCACTTTCCCTGAATATTTCCTCGTGCTTGGGACCAAACCCAAAGCCAAGCTGAGCCTTACTACTAGGATGGATTCATGTTTTTCCAGTGTTTTTGATTGCTTCTCACATCCCATCCCTGCTTTGGAGTTTGGGTTTGGACAGAAGCAGCAGTGCTGAAAGGTTATGAAATGGTTGTTTCTGTCATGTCTCTGGCCAGTCAGCCACGGAAATATTTAGAAGTTTTGGTGGAGCCTCTGAAAATTCATTTTCAGCCATGAACTTTGGGGAAATCTATGGATGGCCTGGGAGAGGCTGCATTCTGGGGCTTTCAAAGCTGATTAGCAAGATTATTGCTTTGGAAATGCAGACTCTAAATGGGAGATAATGGAGATACAGCTTCATTTGGTTCTATTTCATCACTGCTGCTAAGGTGCAAGGAGTAAAAGGTTGAATAAAGATTCCCCTTTTATCTCATCTTTGTCATGAGAAAACGGGGTGCTTTGGTTTAGCAAAACCTCATCAGTTGTTATGATTTGGTTTTGCAAACCTCAAGCCAGGGAGGCTGGGATCTGGCTTCCATTATGCTCTAACCAGAAAGTTCATGCAGAAGAGCTTTTCTGCTCAAACTATCCTGAATTTGTCCTAACTTCAGTTTAATCCCAGAAAAACCTAAACTCTCAGCCCTTTAGGGTCTGTCTGTCACTGTTGTTAATGTGTTACAATATCCTGTGTAGGGTTTGATAGACAAATGGACTCTTGGAGGATATTTATCATACACGCACACAAACACACACAAACGTGTATATATACATATATATATATTGCAGTATTATGAGGTTCTCTTTCATTTGACCACAGTGGTTTCTACTTAGCCACAGAAATCTCATGCATATACTAGCCAGCTCCTATTTTCATTTGTGCTGGGGTGAAATCAAAATCTACTCAGCATGCTTCAAATGAAGGCAGACAGTGTGCCAACACCATGCCACCAAGGGAGAGAGCTCTGTGCTGGATTTTGTCTTCTCTGTCTTTACAGTGCTTGGTGAACTGCAGCCTAAAGTGGACCAGAAAGAGCAAAATGAACATGGTGATTATGTGCTGGATGTACTGGATGTGAACAATATTGAGAAATTTAAGATCAATCCTTATAAATACACTTACAGTGTGTGCATATAACTAAATTAATAGCAGGCATAACTCTTTTAAAAGTCACTTGACTTCAATTGACATATCAATATAATTGGCAATTATCTTAATTGATATACATGGCATAAATATTGTGCTCTGGAAAGCTTCCAGTCCTCCTTTATTAGAGTATTAAGCCACAACATATGCAGATTACATGGAAATACCACTGAAGCATTTGTTAAAAGAAATTCATTTCTTATGTCTCTTTCTTATATTTTTTATATACATGTGTATATATGTAAATATGCAGAAAAAAGTCATGAGGACATACTGAGTATTGTCAATACAGTCTTTTAAACAATTTCAAGTGATTCCACTAAAGGGTTTCTACAAGTTTCACACTCTGCTTTTGTGGAAATCAGCTTTCAAGTCAGTCAGGCTAGAGATTAGATCCAAAGATTTAAAACTCCTATAGATCAAAAGCAGATGCTCTTAGAAGACATTTCAGCCAAGACAAGCCGTCTGGGGACATTGTTACAGCGGGAGAAGACAATTTATCATTAAAACATGAAAGCCTCTGTTCAATAATAACCAGATGTATTAAAAAAAAAAAAGAAGGAAAGGAAAAGAAAGAGAGAAAGAAAAAAAATAGGGGTGTCAAGGTCTTGATTCATTTGTCTCCCACTAGAAATCATCTTTATCCCATACTTAGGAAACGAGCGCAGATTCTTTGATGCCAAGACATAATATAAGAAAAATTGAAGCATTTCACATTGTAAATCCTTGGCAATTGGCAAGGAAATTTTAATTATATAAAAATCTGTGATGCCTTAGGTAAAGATAAGGAGCAATCAAGTTTAAGAACAGTTACAGTTTCCGTGACTTAAAAAGAGGCGAAGATCTGAGAGGAGCATTTCAGACCCTTCTCTCTTTCTTTGTACCAGTTTTCACTTTTTCCCATGTTCACTCTGACCTAATGCAAGTTGGCAATTGTGCTTAGTTTTAAGTTAAAACCTCCCCTCCACACATTTGCGAACATCATTGAAGCCTTCCCCATATAGCAGAGGGATTGCTGTGAGCCACAGATGTGTAGGGAAACCAGGGCACAGTGAGATGGGGTGAGTTGCCTCCTCATACACAGCATAACCAGTAGGAGAGACAGGAAGTGAAATTTTTAAGATCTCATTTTTTCAGTCTCATACTCTAACCACTAGAGAGCATCCCTTCCCAGTGAAATGTGTAGCTCTGTAACACAGGAAATGCATTTGCTGCCAGTATATGTGAAGTAGGAAGTCCTCTTCACTCTCTATTCTTGTTTTACAGGCCATACTATAAGAGAGTGGGTGTGATTAACAACATTTGTTATAATATATTTAAAATCATTTCCAGGTCTGTGGTTAGACGTTTCAGGCTAAAGTTCCCTAGTGAACAAGTATATCTAAGGACTCAGAGTGAGTGATGTGAAGTTAGGACACAAATTCTTTGCCGTTGTCACCAAGCAGGTCACAGAGCAATCTGCCTGAGCTCCCCGGTCCACCCACAAAATGAGATGCAAACCTCATTGCTTTTCTCATAGAAATGTGGGAATGAGATGCACATAACGTCAGAGAGATGAGAGAGAACTTGCTGAAAAATGTTTTCATTGATGATGCTGGAAAACACTCATTCTTCGACATGGAAGCTTTTGGGAGAAGTATATTGATTTAGATAAAGCTCTGGGAAAACTACTCTAGTTCAGGATGAAATTTTTGATCAGTCAAAATGAAAGACCTGTTCATCCCACACAAGTTCAGAGGGGAACACAACTTGTAGGGCTTTTTTGATACCTCCTTTGAGCCAGGCAGATTTGAGCTAGAGTGTCTGATTCCCTAGGTATTTTGAAGGATGGGCTTCCCTATCTCTGACTGTGAAGAAAACCATTGTCCTGGCCCTGAGGAACCTTCCCAATAAAACTGTTGTCAAAACCAATAAAGAGAGAGATTGCCAGATTCAGTAAAATGTGAATCTCATTTTGCCTATCATATTGAGTATGTTACATGTGAGTCTCTGTCATCATCTGCTTTCTGTCTAGCAGTGTCCTTGATAGGGGATTTGGAAGAAAGAACCAACAGATCAGATAGACAAAGATGATGACTGGCCCCTCAAGAGGACTGGGAAGACAATTTAGAGACCGTCTTCTAGACTCTGTGATCAGAAACTCTGGAGACTTAGGACATGGGTGTTTGTGGATTTCCATGGGTCTTTGAGCATGGAGCACAAGTCAGAGGTCTCTTGTCTGTAGGTGGCTTCTGGGTTCTAGTCAAGCCCTCCTATAAGGGTTCAGAACCAGGAGATTTTGTCAGGGTGAAAACATTTTCCAGGGAAAGTATAAGGAGACCGTGACAAAGTCTGGAAAGCATATCAGCATGCCTGCCCTCTAGGAACTGGAAGCCTTTAGCGAAATAATTCCATTCCTTTTTCTTTGAATAAGAAAAGAAAGACATTGCCATCTTATAGTCCAGCAAGAACAACTATGATAGAAAGTACTTAGCTTTCTGAAAAACTCAACTTGGGTGAGCTGGAGAACTGTCATCATGGAAAAAATTAAATTAATTGTATTTTTATTTCTCCTCTGTGTGCCAAGCACCATTCATTTCAGACAAATCTGTTTACTGTGCTAAGGATAATAATGTTGATGTAAAGTATCAAGAAAGCATGAGATGGATGCTAGCTTTTGACTATTCTGTTGATGTCTTTGGAACCACATGTGGTAGTTTGGAGACCCATGCAGACCTACAGACCCACTGGGGATGACAGCCCTTTAGTGACACATTTGCAAGTGGCAACATGCAGCTATTGGCTGAAGGTATATGATCTGGTATTGCAATGTCTGCTATTTCAAGTGGGCTTCATCTCCTTTTCTTCGCTTGGGAAGAAATCTCTTTGCATCTGCTTTGGAAGGCAAATGGTCATAAGCAGAGTGGACTGAACCAGAGAAATCAGGTCCAGGGCCAGATTAACAGCGCTGCTGTCATCAGGAAGCTGAGTATGGTCTTTCTAATTTTGACTCACAGCAAAAGATCTGACTTAACTGGATCCAGACTGGATCTGTACATGGATTTGGAAACCCCAAAAGTTTGGGAGTTCACATCTGGGGTTCTTACCATAGATTTAAAGGCAGGAAAAACTGGAGAGAAGGGGCTCTTCAGCAGTCAGGGGAAGACAGAATCAAGGAAAATATGACTTAGAAGGGGAATGACAGGTAGAAACATTTACTCTTTCATTGCTCAATGTTGTTTCAGTTGTACCAATATATTCTACACGTGTACAACCTCACCTGTGCTTCTAGGTATCTAGTGCCTCAGTTTTGGAAGGTGGAGATCCACTACCACGTGGTACCAGTGGCCACCACACTGACACTGTGGCTGTTGTCACTGTGCCTGAACAGAAGCTTGTTTGGGGCACAACAAGTGGTTCATGTGGCCACATACACCATTTACGCAGTGTGGGAGATCACACACATAAAAGTTTAGTGCAGAAGTGGACAAGCACAGACTCACACAGCCCTCGGGCCTTTTCTGTTAACAATCAGACCCATAAAGCACATTAAAATAAACCTATTTTTACAGCTCTGCACTGCTGTTCAACCAAGCATTGCAAGAAGCAAACAAAAGCACCCACTGCTCTGGAAATATGAGACTTCATTCCTATCCAGGAGCACAAATTGTACTCAGGAGGGAGTTACGAAACCCTGTTTAAGTTCAGATTTGTATTCAGTTTTACATACCTTTGATTCACCCTTCTGTAGGAGGTGTTTTTAATTTTTAGCCTTTGATAGCTCTATACTTTTGTTGAGAAACCATTTCCAAATAGTTTTTCATCAGGGTTATGAGACCATGAGGCAGAAACAAGTGAGGTTTTTTCCTCCCCTTTTTCAAGTGTAAATAGATACAAGAGGGAAAGTATGTTCAAGTGCAGAGAGCCTTCTTGCCAGCTGTTTCATGGCTGCCTACAGGGTGAGTTAAAGAGAGCACAGGAAGATTCTCTCTGTCCACTGCCGCTCTCAGGCAAGGGTGAGTTTAGGCTCCCTGTGGATGACCTAGGCTGCAGAGCAGCTGAACCCCTCCGCATCTGATCCGTCCTGATCACTCAGACAAGGACTGGATTTCTCATCAGGCACCAAAACACTTTCTGGCTAGAGGGCTCCTGTTTGCATCATGGGCAGCCTTGTGGTGTGGACTCAGGACTCAAAGAGGTGTCTCTGGGGTAGAGAGGTGACTACTGTCAGAGAGGCATCCTCTGAGAAAAAAAATAAATATATACTCTCTGTCTTCAAAACAATGTCTTACAGCATCTAGACCAAAAAGGTCTTGATTTTACTTGGAGATCCAAACCCAAAACAAATGAGCTTTTATAATAATTGATTGTAAACGCAGAATTGTTTGTTCTCCTTCTAATTTTTCTTTGATTTTCCTGCAATCCTTTCAAATAACATCACAAATCCTTTTGCATTTGTCAAGCTAAGTGAGCCACTCATTTTTCCCAAACCTTGCTTGGCTGTAAGGGCTTTAAATATTGCAACACTTGATATAAAGCAAAGATTTTTGCTGATAAGCATGTGTAATGGTTCAAAACTGTTCCAGAGAGCAAATCTGGTTTCTCAAAGGTAAACGATAGAAAAAGCTGGACTTTGATTAAATATTCCAATCATTACATGCTAATGGTGCATGAAGCTGTGATTTATCAGCCAAAACAATGTGCTGGAAAATGAACATAATTCATTAAGCTTGAACCAAACTCCACTTGAGCTTTCCACTCACAATAATTCTTGGCCAAGAGCAATTGGTGTTTTGCAGCAGAGGCCTGTTTGTAGGAGAATTCTCATTTTTTATGCTGCTCTGCTCTTGAGACACAAATTCAGCCACTTGAGCTTTACTCTGCAGAAAGCAACCGCCTGAGCATCCATCAGCAGCACTGGCCTGAACTGCTTGTAAAAGAACTAGGGGGCAGGGGGGATTATTTTTCTTGCATACCTGTTTTAGGCACTGTGAGCTCGACTCTAAGTGCCCTGAAAGGCATAAGGTTCAGGATGAGCAGGGACAGATCCTCTCCAGAGTGCAATTTCAGGGGCTTGCTTGGCATCAGCACAACAATGCTGCTCTTCCAGCAAGGAGCAAAGATGACAAAGAATTGTTTTAACTCATGCTGAGTGTGAGCAGAGAGCTAAGAATTACTGCTCAGCTTTGGCCTAGTGTGGTGTACCCCTCCTCTCTGCCGGTTCCTGCCTCACTGCTGGGAAGCTGCGGGAGGATGGACTGGTAGCAGATCCCCTCTCCTTGGCCTCCTGCCTCCGCCCTGTGAGAACAGTGCTGGGTGCCAATAAGATATAATTACTTGTCAGGCTGCAACATGTTTATTTTTAGGCACGCTGATGTGAGCTGGGGACACAGGCTGATCAGAAGTGGTTTCACGCTCTTTGCTACCTCCAAAGAAGAAGGGTGTTTGTCAGTGCTCGAGTGCAGGGCTGGAGATGGTGTGCCTGCTGCTAGCAACATGTGCTGCTCTGTTTTGATAACATCCTGGGGCTGGTTATCGTGTAATAACAAGGAGTTAGGTCTGTTTATTAAAAAAAGATGTCTGTTTTGTTACTGTGTCTTTGCTATAAAAGCAGTTGGGGAAAGGAGAGGGAAGATGCCAAATTGATTGTTGCTGTAGCTACAGAGGAGGCTCATCACTATATAGATATTTGCACTATTAGATTCAACTCCTAATGTAAATCAGGGTCAGGAAGCAGTTTAGTCTGTTCCCCATAGTCTCAAAACCTCAAAACCACCGTGATTAAGTTCCTTCTCACCCACTTTGCACATCCAGCCGAACACCGAAGACGTAAACCAGAAGAATTTCCTGCCCCTCACGTCACTTTATTTCTGTGTTCACACACACGGAAGAGAAATAACAAAATGATTTATGAAGTTTAACCAAAACCAACTCATCAGGCCTGTGAAGCTTTAGTAGGAGACAAGGGGGGAGGGAGGAAGGTATTTTTGGCCAGAGAGGTGTACACAGGCATGTAGAATTCACGCCCTGACTGATACGTGGTCACGAGGCAGCGGCAGTCCAGGACTCACGGGCTGCACTGCTGCCCAGAGCAGCTGCCCCAGATGACAGTGTGGTTGTTATCACTCCCAGCGAAGCCAGAAGTCCAGATAGGATGAGAAAGCGGGGCAGGGATGCCAAGCACCATTCAAGAAAGTTGCCCAGCACGGTGTATATGTGATACCATGGAGCTGCGGGATTGCCGTGCTTTCTGCCCATGTTCCTGCAGCGTGGGGTATCCAAACCGTGCTGGGCACCCACCGGTGACGGCTGTGTGCTCCGCAGCTGGGACTGAGCCAACCAGTGCGGTGTTGGGGCATCATGTCTACTGTGGCTTTTCTGCTCCAGAGACTCCAGAGCTGGGCTAGAGGGGCCTCTTTGTCCAAGCTTGATGGTTTGTGTTGGGGATGATGGATAGCTCTGCTTGTAGAAGTAGGTTACACCTGCGGTTAGCTGGCAGCGTGCACACGGCCAGTCTGGGAAGCTGACGCGCTGCTGCTGCCTTAGTGGGGTAATTGACTAATTTGCTTCTCCTTTGATCTCGCAGAAAGCACTTGACAGTTTTGGAAGAGAGAAGAAGGGAAAACCCCTCTCACCTTGGTTGCGTTGTGTAAGCAGAGTGCTGTGGGCTGTGCTGGCAGTGTATGCCTGGGTGGGGGCAAAGAGAGTTGAGAACAGGAACCAGTCCAGCCTCTCGGGCAGGGACCAACGCTTGGCCTCTGCTGGAGAAAAAAGTGGGGTGTAATCCGGAGAGTGGGATGGATGAGCTCTTTGCTGCACTTTGGTTCTGGGAAATGAAAGGATGTTGGGGGTACTGGAGGCACACTAGCAAATCATCGGGTGACTGAAGAGTTCATGGCGCTGTAGATTTGAGAAGTACAGGAGATGGGGATTGGGTTGTTCTCACTGAAAGCTACAGGGGTGATGAATGTCCTGGTAGCTCTGTTGTGTGGACACCAGTGTCCCTCCTTTTTCTGTGTTCCCTCTGCCGCTGTTTCTCTTGGAGGCTCAAATTAGATGCCAGGATAAAAGCTGTGATCGTACGATACAGTCACTGTTTTTAGGGACAAGACCTTTATAAGTGGACAAAGTGCTAAAGACATTGAGCCAGGGAAAGGAATGAGTGTAAGTTTCTCCAAGGTCTGCCACAGACTCTATATGACCTTTGAAAATTCCTGCATCATCTTGGCCCACCTTCAGTGGTCTGAGTGCAGCCCCAAGAAAGTGCAAACACTTCCTTTCATCCAGTCTTTATTGAAATTATCAGATCTTCTGAGCAGCTGTTGTTTTCTATCTGAGTTTGTAGAGTACCTGCCAATAGGTACAATGCCATAGCGAGTTGCGAGCAGAGGCTCTAATCTTCCAAGATACTTAGGTGCCAAATTCCCGTTCAGTAAGAGCTCCTGCTTACTTTGGAGATCTGGGTTTAAGGACACAGTGGACCACAAATAATCCTTCTAGCACACTTCAGACTATTGCAGAAGAATAAAATAATTCTTAAAGTTCGTGTGCTTGTGTTGCTAACCTCTCAGACACATTTTGATTTATTGAAGGACACAATTTTTAACCTTGAGCTTCCTTCTCAATATTCATTCATTACTTTTCCATTGTAGTTTACATTCCCTGTTGCTAAAACTAACATAATGTTCATGTTAACAGAAAGTCTTCTCCCTGCTGGGCCCCAAATTAAACATTCCTGGAAAGGCAGGAGGCAGTTGCTTTATTCTGCATTGTGAATTAGCATGTTTGCATAACTTAATGGTCACTGCATCAGACAGGAATTCCAGAAGAGATCAGTCTTCAGCGCTGTGTTTGACTTCATGGGCTGAGCATCCTCCTCTCGGTACAACATCGCCACATAGGCTGCTGAAATGGCCTTCTGGTGTGGGACTATCCATCACTGGCTTTGTGTCTGGTTTCTGGGAGGAAACCACAGAGAATGAAAATACATCAGATAGCCTACTGAAAAGCAGACTTATCACTTCTCAAAACAGAGAGCAAGCAGTAGCACATCCCACTGAGAAAACCAGCTCCAGCTTATGAAGAAGAGTACTGAAGTATTCCACCTTCAGCAGACACACCTTGGAAAACCATCTTCACCTCCAGCTTGCAGCTCTCCTAGTGCTGAGAAACCCATATTTGAGGGATGTGGGGAAACTCCACTCCAGTGCCGCCGTATGTGTTGTCTCAGCTGCAGCGTATGAGCTGCTTTGGAGGAGGAAACCACCCGTGAGCACATTATTTCCTGTCCTGTGCTCTGCAGAATTTTCTTCTTTAAGAAAATAACTCAGGATTCTTCTCAATTGTACATTTTTTGTGTGTGCTCAGAGTGTTTTCCTTGCCAAGTTGAGGCCTGATCCAGTCTCAGTCAGAGAAGGGGAAAAGACTCCCCTGGACTTCCACAAGGGCAAAGGTCTAAAGGACAGCGTGTATTTGAAAGAAGAAGAGGGGAGGTTACCGTGCTTGTAAAAATTACACTGAGTAGGAAGTAGCATCACATATTTCTGAAATCTGGGGTGGTGCTACCGAACTCACAAGGTGCTGATTGAAATCATTGCTGTGTACCTCACTATTACTATTTATTTGTGTTAGCAAATTGCTGAGGCAATCGTGGGCTGAGATCCAAATGGCTTAGCTGCCATACAAACTAAAAGCCAAAAAAAGAGCCCTGCCTAGGGAGTGCACGGTCCTGCGCAAGGTTTGCCCACTCTTACTGCCCATGAGCACTGCCTTATCCTTTGTGGTGTTTCACTAAAGTCACCGTGTGGGTAGGACAACCTCATGGGTAACACTTGTAGGGGAAGTTTGGGTTAGTAATTAAAATATGGACACTTGCAGGATCCTAAGTGTGTGTTCCCATTGATGGAGCCCACCCTTCATGTTTCCACCTAGATCCACCCAAAAATTCAGGACACAGTTTCTCGTAACATTTTATGGCAATCTGGGAATACAGAAGGATGATTTGCTGAAAAGCTGATAGAGCAGAGTTACTGAATGACCTCTTCCCTCCCTTCCTAGCAGAGTTACTTCAAAATTTTGAGTTTTAAAAATTCCTAAAACTGATTAAACAAACAGTTTTTGCACCAGTGATATTTACCCTGGTTTCTTAGAACTGATAATACCTGTTTTTAAAAAAATGCAACAGCATGCAGGATGTTAATATTTTAAATATTTTTGCTAGTTCTGCTTCCTAGAAAATTTGCAGCCTTTTTGCATATTTTTCTTATCATCCATGCAGTATTTCTCAGATCAAGTCTAGAAGAGCTATTTTTATCCTATCTCATTCAGTTTCATTGTACTGTCATTTCAGTATTTCTTTCCATCTGGTCCCCTCTTGCTTTTATCTTGCTGTATTCAGTCACCCCTCACAGCCAATGCAAGTTAAAATACCAGACATTTATCACTCTCTGGTAGTATTTTCTTACTGCTTTTTGCTCAGCATTTTGTGTTTTTCCTTTTAAAGACACAATGGTAGGCTTCCCAGGCAGGCAGTAAACATTCTTCTTTTATTGTTCAAATCCACTTAAAATCATCGCAATATGCATAAAGATTTTTTTTTTATGTACATCAAAAAAGAATTTAAGTATATATTGAAATTTACAGATAGGCAGTGGTCCTGTAAAACTTGCCTTGTCCATAATCAAGCATTAGAGTTGACAGTCTAAGTTAACAAAATCCTCAAATATCCGGGATGTGTCTTTAAAAACCAGATACCTCATTTTCTGAAATTTACTGCATAGGACTGCATTTTTTTAGTATATGATCATATTTTTTCACTTTGTGTATTTAGGAGCTATGAAACTAATATATGTTATCAATGCATAAGAGCTCTCCAAGTTCTCCTTTCTAATAAATTCCCCCTTTTGCTAAAAGAAATTGTTTTGTTTGGATGGATAACCACTAACTCCTCTCTGCTATATTGCAAATTATGAAGTGGTTTTGGATGTCTGCTTTCTAAATGAGTGTATTTGATGTAGTAAATGCCCAGACGTAACTGTTGTCTTAAGCTGGTCAAATTATTCATTACAAAAAATACTGTTTTGTAACTACATTAATTCTCCTCATAACTGTTCGGTGGACAATTTATGGGAAAGCAGACCATGCCACAGGTTAATTTATAAACTGCTAGCACATGCTTTTCATTATTTATTAATTTGTGATTAGTTGCTTGAATCATCTGATGTTGACTCTGTTTTTTGATTGGACAACAGAAGTGTGATGAATAGGAGAAGAATTAATTGTAAAATGAGATCTGTAATGCAGCAGCATCCATCACAAATGCACAGAAGCATTTGTAAATGAGAAAGGCAGGCACTACCTCAAAGGTCTTCCAGCTGAGCATCCACTGAGATGATGAGTGCATGCAGAGAAAGATCAGGAAAGTGGACTTGCCACTGCAGTGCTCTTGGTGTCCTGCAAGCCAAAGCTCTTCCCAGTTTTATTTTAGGTGAAGGAGAGTTTTAAGACAATTACCAAAGGCAGTAGTGAGTGAGTGAATTTCTTTGAAAATGTAACCAGGGGTGAGGAAGGTATGGCGGGACAACTGGAAATGTAAATTAACCCTTTGGTACCAAATGAGAGAATATCAGTAGAAAGAGTTTGTACTTGAAGTGGGGACAAATGGTTTTGGTTTGGCAGCCAAAGAGGAAAAGAGAGCAAAGTAGAGATGCAGGTGAGATCACCAAAATGATGGGATTTGTAGCAACAGTTTGGAGGGATATGTGCCCAGAATAACTGTGTATCTCAAGCTCAAAGAGGTAGAGAGAGGCAGGGTTTTTAAGTGTCTGGATGGAAAGGAAGGGCATGTTTTATGGTTACTTTGCTGGAAAAATGTGGAAGACTTTGATCTAAGCTGGACCTACACAGAGGTCCAACAGATAAGGACACCACCCAGGCTGTGGTCCCGAGGGATGGGCAGGAGAATTATGGATGTCTCCCTGAAGGGTGGTGGTGGAACTGGTATCTTTGGGTTGAATAACATCAATTACAGGTGTCTTACTGATTAAGGGAGAGTGCAGGCTGTTGTGCAGAAATTTGGTGAGGGTGGTGATATAGGGTCGATTTTGTTTTAAATTACAGAAAACTAAAGCTGATGATGTCCTCCTGAGCAGCAGCAGTCAGCTTTAGGCTGACTTGTAGTGCGCACATAATGCACAGGTATATAAAGTTAAATGTTGTGAAGGGTTTCTGTCTTTGTTAACTTTCATCCCATATGTAAGGATGTGTGATAAGGTTGGATATAGACCTTGCAGTGCCTGCAGTGAAAATACAGGTATTTGTCCTAGGAAATACAACCTGATTTGGAAGCAGTGATTGGATTCTTTATTTGGGCAATACACATCCAAAGCAGTGCAGACAGCAAAATATTCTTAGTATCCACTGGTTGGCCAGCAATGCAGGGGAAGGTTCAAGCCATTCAACAGTATCTGTCATGAAGCTGCTATTTATTCATCTTTATTATACCAAAGTTCCATGTGTTTTTGCTATTCTATGAATATGATGGTCTGGCAAAGTTCTTACAGATCCCTAAAAAGGTGACTGTTTTTAGAATTATGTGTTGTTTCTGGTCTCTTTTTTTTTAATTTTATTTTGTTTTTCAATGGCTAGAAATCAATTGATCTTTCTGTAACTGGCAAGCTGGGGTAAAGCAGACTTAGAAAAAGCTATATCCCATGGAATTTTGGCTTGCTTTCTTAAACTGTGGCAGGACATCCTGATGCTATGAAATTACACAGAAAAAAAAGTCTTGGAAGAAAAGGTTGGGATTAGTAGCTTTGTTACTGAATGGATTTGATGAGTTCCTGCTTTGATAGGAACATTGCAATGTTGAAAAGTAACAAAATCTTTGAAGAGCTCTGGTGGATTTCAAATTGAAAATTGAATACAAAACTCTGGAACGTTTTAAAGAATAGGCACTTCATGTTTATTAAGCCCCCTCCATGACTTACAGGTACTGAGCTTGCCTTTACAACAGAAACATCTGGCTTCTTTGCTGTCTTTATTAAATTACTCCAGTGATTCAGGAAAAAGAAATAGTACTGAGAGAAAAGGGAAGTAAAGAGAAAAAGATACATTTGTGGAGAGGGACAGTGAATAATGCAGTAATTTCCCTCTAGTTGCACCTCAAATATTGTATGGAGCGAGACTGACACGAGGGAAAAGGAGAGAGCGGACATCTGGACCAGCAGTTTTTCAGATTACCAGAAATTTGTGACATGTTACTTGGAAAAGATGTAATTAAGATTTATTTATTTTTCTGAATGCTCTGCTCTTTTGTATTGTTTTAGCACACATGGCATTCATATAAATCAATTATAATAATAATAGTCTATGAATATAGCGTCTCATCCACAGCCCACTGAAGTCTATGGGAGGGCTTTCCGTTGCCTTCGCTCGGCACTGAGTCAGCCTCACTGAGAGCCTTTGATCAACCAGTGACAGCCATTAAATTCCCCCACGTCCCTCTGTGTGGGAGAGGTGGCAGTTTTCATTCACATTTTGCTGTTGGATGTAGTGAGGAAGGGTGCGTGTGGGTGTGTGCTGGTGCAGAAACTGGGCTCGTTGGTCCTCCACTGCCAACCTCTCCTGGTTCCTGGTGATTGGGAGGATCACAGCAGGTTTATGTTGATGTACTTGACAGGTTCATTTGACTGCTGGAAAGCTAAGGAGTCATGAAAGTCTTGGTAGGTAGGCCATGCTGCATAAAGGTGTGAGAAATACTGGAATATGTACTGAAGCCTGCTGCTTTGGAGGAGCCCAGCAGACCATCTGTGCAGTTAAAAAGGACCTGCTAGCCACTAATACACTGAGCTGTGGTACCCATGTTACAACCAGGAAGGTCTGACCACCAGAAATGGTTTTGAACCAACACACCCTACTTCCCAGTTGTGCTAAGAGCATGCATGCAGCCTGCCATGGCAGCTCAGCTGACAGCCCATAATTGGTTTAGTTATGAAAGCCCATTTGTGTCTGAATGTGGGACCATGTGCAAGACAAACATGGGGACTGGGAAAGCACTGTAACAAAAGTGACATTATATGCTTGGTTTTAGCCAATAGGAAAAGCAATCAACTCATCTTCAGCTCAGCTACGCCTTCTATAACTCACTCACTTAGCTACTGTCATTTTCCCAATAAATATTTTCTGAATGTAGAACTGGGAAGAAAGTCTGTTGTTTAAATCAAACAATTGTACACCACATTAAACACAGTGGTTTTCTCTTTATTATCTGTTGATGAAAAGAAAAAGATGTCTCCCTAAGAAAAATACTGTTACATTAAAATAAGAAATTATGGCAAAGGAATGAATCACATTTGCTCTGTAACAATATAGCAGAAGAGTCCTCACTTCCCAGTGCCTCTCCATCACTAGTGAAATCCAAACTTCTTGGAATTACTTTTAAGCGTATGCATTTGTAAGTTAAGAGAGTAGGAATAATTAATTTGATTTTGAGCAATTGTCTTCCAAATAAATTCCATTCCACAGCACTGGCAGTGGTTATTTGGTAAAAGAGAAGAGAAAAAAGAGCCAGACCCTGCTCAGGCTGTGGGACTTTGGGTTCACTTTCTAAAGGGTAAAGTTATTTAGTTCACTGTATCTTGAGCTTGGAACAAACAAACCCAGACATGTTTAATGTAAAAGATATTGCGCTAGTATGCTACTGATATGCCAGCAAAGCCCTAATCCAGTGCCTGTTAACATTGGTTAGTGAGACGCTGTTGCCTCCAGTGGGCTTTGGAGCAGACCCAGAGACAATTTCATGTACTAGTTAATAATCCTACTGCAGGGTGGAACCTGATTCTTGGCATTCGGCAGGAATTTCCTCATTTATTTCATTAGGCTTTGAATCAGACCGATGTGGTGATATTCATCTCATCCTATGTTAACAATCTCAGGATTTGGTATCTCATTATTTAGGCTCACTTTTTTATCAGAGGACAACATGGACACATTCGGAGGGCAGTTCAGCTCAGCTGTCTCAGACTACTGGCTCTGGCCGTCTTTCTCTGGATGCTCCTGTCTCTCTTGGCTCAGTATGATGGAAAGAGCCAAACTGGAGAGATGAAGCAGCTGTCAGATAGCTGAAATCAGGTAAAATCCATCCCACCTCTGCTGATCCCTGTGCAGCTAACTTAGGGTATTCTTAGTGCAGAAAAGATTCAGCTGAATTACTTGGCACTTGAAGGTGATTGAGAGTATCATAGAGAATTAAAACCAGTTCTTAAATTTGAATCATCACAAGCATAATAGAAAAAAAAATAATGAATGCAGTACTTTCTCTTTTCATCCAAAAGCAATTAGTCCCAAATGCATAAGGAGGAGGACAGGACATGGACAAATCTTCAGCATTTACAAATACTGTGAAAATACTGTCATCCTGAGAATTGCTTTGATTATCAGCAGTATCAAGTTCTGAAATCAGATCAGGACTCACTGTAGAGGATACGATATACGTACATACTAAGGGATGCCCTCTAAAGAGCATGGAGACTGCTAAATAAAGAGCTAGTATTAGGAGAAACCAAACTTAGTGAGTTGCATGAGTTTGCTCTGTCAGTGGGAGAGACCAGATGAGAACCCCGCACTCCTTTCTCCTTGTTCACTTTGTTCTCCCGCTCACGGGATAAGTCAAGAGTAGAGATCTCAATCCTAAATGAAAATATTACCTGAAATCATTATGCAGCTTTAAGGAGGAACCTTGACTTGTGTTTGCAGTAGACACTTACTTGTGTTATTCTTAAGGAATAACAGATTCTGCTACTCTTTCTTTTCTCTTGAAATCACTTGAGTTGGTTTTGCTAGCACGTGTGACTTCTCCCTGGCCTAGAGCCATCACCACTTGGGCTGTGTGCTCGCCTTACTTCACCAGCTAATCAAGCTCAGGCATGATCAGTCCTCGCTTGGGGGATTGTGAAGAAGAATCAGGGGTGCCAGAGGAATGGCTGGTGAGGTTGCAGAGGCGGGTTTTCTCCTTCTGAGTCAAGGCTGAACCAGTGAGTCAGCCCAGTTTTCAGGGGTGGCACGTTCACTTCTGTGATCATGAGTAATCTGCTGTTTCTGCTTAATATCAAAAGGATGCAGTGAATTAAAAACAAAACAAAAAAACAAACCTAAAAAGCCAAAGTGTTTCAGACCTTTGTCTTAAATAAATGTTTATTTTACTGATACTTATCTTAGATGAACAAGGGAAGCCATGATGAAATACAGTGAAATATGTATCTGCTGGGGTGAAGGTTGGTAAAGGTCTGCTCAGTCTCCTTGCTCCAAGCCCCAGGAATATTCAGGGAAAGCAAGACTGGGTTGAAAAATAATGAAGAGAATTGCCTTTTCCATGTAAGATGTCATTCATTAAGCAGTAGAGCCCATTGCTCTAGGAGGGTACCTGGGACATGAAATTATCTGGGTTGAAAGGGGGTTGAAGATCGGTGTGGCCATACCAAGCTCCACCCAAGGGCTGTCACACTGGGGTGCTGATCAGAGCCATCTGTGTTTGCAGACAAGATGAGCACGTATTTTGGAGAGAAGTGAAGGATGCAGGCTATTTTAGACTGGTGAAGAGGAGGTGCAGGGGTGATCAAATAGCCTCCTACAGCTATTTGAAAGGCCGTTACAAAGCTGTCAGTGTCAAACTGTAAGGAATCCCACATGATAAAACAGTGAGCAGTGAGCAATAACAGATTACAGCTTGGGAGGTTTAAATTAGACATAAGGGAAAAATTTTTCTTGAGGAGGGTGGAGCAGCACTGGAAGCACTCCTGGTTACCCAAGCTGTCATGGTATCTCTGTCCTTGGAGGCTTTCAGGACTTGGCTAGACAAAGCATTGGCTGACCTGACCTACTGTCAGCAATAGTCTTGCTATGAGTGGAAGGTTGGACTGAAGAGTTGTAGAGATCGCTTCCAACCAGCATTTCTGTGATCTTGTGATCACTGTGATATCCAGTGTGGAATTTCCTTAAAATTATGTCAGTAAAAATTGAGTCCCTGGAACTTGCCAGTCTCCATTACAAATCCCTTGTCCTGATTTCCCTTCTGCTGGTGTCTTTTTTCATCTACACTGCCAAATCACATCATACCCCCTTGCAGGGTATGTCAGCCGGTGCACCAACATGAAGAGTATCCTCTGTGCTTGCTGAAAAAATATTCGCAAAACAAAAAACATGGTTTTCCTTTTTGTGGTGCTTGCACCACCTTCTGAAAGTCTATTTGTCTGGCCAATAGCCTGAAAAAGCTTTTTTAGCCCCCAGTTGGCATTGCTTATGCCAGCTTTACTTCTAATGAAGTTTTGAAGTACTTCCTGAATTTTTATTTGAGTCCTTGGTTACCAGCTTCATCCAAAGGAAAGACAACTCCAGCTTTAACCAACACTTGAAAAACAGAATGGGTCACCTAATACCACTCTGTTATCAAGTCTTGTAGCAGGAGAAACCCACACCTCTTCAGTGAAATTACGAGAAAAGAAGGAAGATTTGAGGCTGTACACTTCTGGCTGCCATCTCTCATTACTATTGCCATGGAGATGCAGCCACAGTAGGCCCCCATCCAAAGCTGAGCCAGACATATTTTACATAATAAGAAGATATTTTAAAATGTTTAGACAGATAAGTGAAAAGCAAGTGGCAATCTGCTGCTTGTATTTTTTTGTCACTGGCTATTTGCTTTCTGGGCTGGAATAATTTATTGTTCCTTTTCTGTCCAATAGGAGAGATAAATGAGGGTGAGTTCTTCAATGAGCAAAACATACATTTGGAAACATCATTTTAGTATCAAAATGAGATTTCCATAAGACCTTGCTGAATGAAGCTATAGCAGTATGTCTTGATTCCTCACTAGGAAAGGAAAAGCAGCCAGAAATTTCAGGACTAAATCGTCTTGTAGTTCGTCATCTTCTTTCTTTGTTATTTTTTTGTTTATAGAAAAAGTAAATTTATTGAGCATGGAAAAATACCACATTGACAGCTCTGGAAAATAAAAGCCTCTCTTAATCCAGAGTGCAGATGTGGCACAGTCAGGATTAATGCAAAATGCCTCCCCGAGATCCAAAGAAATCATTGCAAGTCATTTGGCAGAGGACGGGCACTCTGCCCCAGTACTTTGCCAGGGTGTTTCAGAGGGAGCAAGTGCCGACCAGTGCTGAAGTGCTTAAAAGTCAGTTGTGCCTTTGCGTTTCTCTGTGCCACTCTTGTTGACGAGCCACTCTGCCAAGGGCAGCGTGGAGTAAGGGAGAGGGGAAGAAGGCCAAAATGGGGAGGTTTGTTCTCATTAGGAAGTCATTTAAGTCAGGGAACAGGCTGTCAGCAATTCACTGTGACAGAAATGGATGGGGATCCAGAGTGGAACTATCTTGAGAGGGTTGGCATCATTTCTGGTTTCTGTAGAGACGATCCTGCCTTGAGCAGGAGAAAGCTGAGTTTTGACCTGAAAGCCTGAGAGCTTGGAAATCTCTGCTTCCAGGCTCTGAGGCTCAACACCTCTCCAGTTAAGAGCTGCTTAGTGCTGATTGACACAGATACGAGGTTCCACTGTCTGGTAGCAAGGCAGCATAGCCTAATGCATGAGTATAGCATGAGTATAGAAGATGACACTTGGCATACACCCACAAAGGACCAAAGTCTATGCCTGACCTGAAGTGTGGGAGTTAATGCGTTCTGCAGACGGCACCTGCCCTTGGTACTGCCTGTATGGTGGAGCGTGCCCTTGCTTTGGGTCCAGCACGACCCAGGTGTGTCTGCACCCGCACAGGCGTGGGTGTGGTGCATGGGCAATGCTGTAGAGCCCCTCACCTCCAAGCCACAGGGAGTCAGGGAGTTAACGATATTAAGAGCAGAGGATCCAGGCTCCTGCCCAGATTTTCCTCTTCACTGAACAACCCTGTAGCCTGAGGAGAGCTGTAGGTGGTTGTGAGTTGGATTTGGTGTATTCAGTCTTTATTTTGCGTGCTTCAGGGGCACTGTGTTGTGTGTGGGGAAGGTTGTTTGTTTTTATTTTGCATTTTTTCTCTGAAGTATATGACTTTTTCATCAGGGTGAAAATCTGTCAAATGGCCATTTCAGACTGCCTAGAAATTACGAGGCTCTGGAATCTATTAAAGCATAAATGTCAAAAGAAAATTACTGCAGAGTTTGTCTGGCCTTTCTTGTGTTACTCCTTGATGTTAACTTTTCTTGTTTGCTGATGTATGCTTCTTGTGCAGAGGTTAAAGCAAAAAAATCTTCTTAAAAAAGATACTACAGTTATTAACTATTTTTGCATGTCTGCAATGTGCAGGTTCTGTATGTGTGTATGTGTATGTATGGTTTTCCATCAAGATAAACCTGCTTAGAAAAATGTTGTGGTTAAAAAAAAAAAAAAAAGGAGAGAGGGACTGGATGCCAGAAAACCAGAACTAAATCATTCTCTTTTTTCCCTGTGAATATTTCTGAATTATACTTGTAATGCACCATAACAACAAACAACATGTTTTCTTAAGTGTAAGTAGATTTGCTGTTGAGGAAGTCTGTGCCAAAGCTATTTTTGAGCAAGCAGATGTCAAGGGCCTAAACAAAACCTGAAGTGTGCATAGGCATTATGAATTTCACTTGCAGAGACAGACTGAAGGCAGATAGCTTGTTAAATTTTACTACATGGTCTGCGAAAACATGCCATTTAGGTGACTACGTGGTATGAGATTGATTATGGCGTGTATACCAGACTCTTCCAAAGCTCAACCTGTAATCCTTGATTTTGTTTTAAAGCACTTTGTACTTCCAATATACTATTGAAATAAAATTCAAAGAAGCATCAGATCCTCTGTTGGTTGGCATAATTCACCAGCCAACTGGTCTGCTAGCCCTGAGGACACTGAACGGAGACTTGATCCAGAGTAGGTGCCATCAGTGGCTGAGGGATGTCCCAAGTAGAAGATGAGTGGTACCAGGAGCAAGTGCAGAGAAGTGACATGTATCCCTTCTTCTCAAATGCTGGAAATCACTTCCATGTCTATAGGAGTCATCAGGAGTTACTGGTGTGTACACAATACTGGGAAAGCAATCTGAACAGGCAAAATGAAAGACGTCCCAGAGTTTGACTGCATTGTGAACTTTCCTTTCTCCAGTTTCTTTCTGCATAGATGTGTTTAGTTTATTGCATATTTCAATATAGCACTGGGAAAAGGTGTGGGACAGTCTGGAGGTTCCAAGGATTTAAGAACTGGAAACCTACAATTAATTTTAGTTAAGGAATTGCAATGGATTTAGATGTTTTAAGCAGCAAAGAATGAGCTAAGGGTCTTGTGCTGTTCTGCAGGGCTGGAGTAAGTCCAGGCACAGTTTGCTGCTGGGAGGGAAGTTATGACAATACCATGTCTGGAAGGACAGGATGGCTTCTCAGTTCAGTTTAGTAAAGCCTGGGGGCCTGATGCACATTTACACGAATGCTCCCTTGCACTGTGGCAGAGGTGTTGATTATTGTCAGCAGGCTGCAATACTGTAAGTGAAAATCAGACATGTTTTACAGGGAACACTAGGAAGGTTGGCAGGAGACCCTTTTTCCACGTTTGCAAATAACGTGATGTGAAATTCAGCAGCTTTGTGGCTGTTGAACAGGGCCGCAGAGAGTCTATTAGGGCACATGTGTTTCCAAACTTTACCAATGCCGAAATACCTCCCAGTAGCTGTGTATCAAAGAATAAGGCATTAATTTTCCTGAGCACATGCTGCAGCGCTGAGCTGCACCAGAAGGGAAGTTTACAGAGTTCAGTTTGATCAGTGTAAGGCTGCGCAAGGGATCACTAAAACCCAGTAAAATAACATTGCGGTCCTTAGAAAGTGAGCTTGGTGAGACTGCAGCGATACCACATCCCAGTGAACCCTCGATTGTCCTTGTTAGGGCATCCATCACTAGAAAATTCATCTTCTTGTCTAAAACACTCTCCAGAACTTGTCACATGTTTTATTATTACCTCACCAATTATGTCATAGGATATGCTTAATAAAATACTTTGGGGAAAAGATTTAGCAATTTTAACGTATGTGCAACACCTTCATTGTACTCTGTCTCTTGCTAGTTTGTGATCCACCAGCATTTAGTGTGATTAGTATTAGCAATAAAAGCCTTCAAGCCATGCAGCTGATCGCAGAGCTTAGCTGAGGGTAAAAAAAAAGTGGGTTTTTCATTTACTTTAGCTTTATGTAAGATTCTCTAAGCATCTCTAAGTCTGGTTAGCTGCACAAACAGGGGTGATAGCAGATATAATGCTTGATTTCAGAAATGGTGTTTTTCTTTCTTGGAAATTCTTTATATTTACAATGCATAACAGTTTTTTCTGGGATCTTTGAAGTTTTGGAGAAAGTTAGAATTTAAAACTAGAATTTGATCTTTTTAGTACTGCTTCCCATGAGTTGAGTTAGCTGGAACAAAGGCAAATAATTTCGTGCTGGATTTCTACCAGCACTGAAAATAAAATAGTTGGGGGGTAAACTCCAAATGAAAAGTTTTTTCATATCCTGGGTGAAATTAACCACGAATTGCTTTAATTCAAACACGATTTTTGGAACACAAGATTTTCCTTGACTTCTGACAAAAACAATTGTAGAGTATTTTGAAAACTCAACATGTTATTAAGATGTGTCAGTCTGAGAAATAAAAATGTATAATAATTTATTCTGAAGCCTTTGTAGCAAAATGTTTTAAATAATTTTACTTTTTCCATGGAAACACTTCAGTGAAAATTCTAAATTTATTTAAAATTTTTAAGTGTTAATAATTTAAATAACGATCATTTAAATAGATCCATACAACATATGCCATGTTCACAGTTTCTCAAATTTCTAGCCAGCAGACATAGAAGCACAAAATTGTTTCTTATTTACTAGAAACTATATAAAAGTTTAGATCAAGAGATTGCATTTGCAAAACTCCTTGCAACATGTTACTTGTAATTTTTCCCTAGAATGACAAAATTAATTGAGTAGATTTGGGCAGGAGATGACATAAAATAGGCTTTAATAAAATCCATGTACCATGTATGAAGTGGAAACCAGCCATACTATCTATACATAGTGCGCTCTCATTGCAGCTCATGTGGTGCAAGCTGGGGTCTTTCCCCTCATATAAGTGATCAAAGGAAAGGCATAAATACAATGAAGATATGACTGCCCGACCCAATGCGGAAGGAAATTCCTGAGATATTCCACCATTTAAAGTTGGGTGGAAAGGGACCTGGGTTTCTTCTCACAAGCTCTCAACAGGAGTTAGCAAGAAGAAGACAAATCCATGGTTTGGTTGGAAGGGAGAACTTCTGCCTCTGTTAGGCCAAACAGTGCAAATTTAATGGGTGATTATAGGGCTGTGCAGGCCACCACCAGGTCCAGGGCCACTAAATGAAGGAGGATGACACACTGGAGAAGGCAGTCTGGGAGAATGTAATGATAATAGCAGACCTATACCTAGGTTTGTGAAAGGAAACAAGAAGATTACCTCACAAAATAAATATTACTTAAGCTATTCACTTAAGAAAGGAAAGTTAATGCCTAGGCATCATGCCTAAATGTAAGAGATTTATCCTTCTCTTAACTGTGCTGCTTCTGCCAGAAGTTCTGCATTAGGTTCTCCTGCGGGACAACACCACCATCTGGTTCAACCTATTGTTCTAAGGACTTCTAAGACTATGTTTAAGTATCTAACCTACATTCTGTATGCAGTTATGCATACAATTATTGACATGGTTACACACATGCACAGGCTGTTTACTGAGAAGCGCTGAGGTTTATGATATGTAAGCAATGCCCTGTAGGCTGTAGTAAGTGTTCACAGGACTTCCAACCCAAGGCACAATAGTTCCCCTTATAAACAAAATCCCTAGTCAGTGTATGTTTTATTGCACTCTTGAAGAATGCACTTTCCTCTCCAAATCTGATTCACTTTCACTTACTGTCTGTTGAAACATCTCTTTTTCATAATTCAGAGGGACTTGCAAGACCCATGGCCAGTAGAAGGACTCTAATGAAATCCATCTTGGGTAGAGAGGGAGAGGCTGCTGCTATAGTCTTTATCCCAGTATACAATGATATCGGCAAAAGTGGATATGACTGGAGGTCCATACCCAGCACAAGCCACAATGGGAGCTACAGGCCCTTGATGCTGAGAGCGTCTCTCGAGTGCTGGTGGGAATTGCACTGAGTCTCAAGATGAGTCTCATCACTGTGGCAGGATCAGTGCTTTGCTGTCCTTGGTAATATATGTTAAAACCAGAGAAGTCTGGAGTACTGAAGTCTCTCTCCCCAGGAGAACTGCAAATGTTACAGTCAATGGAAATGGTGCAAAAGCTCATGAAACCCAAATGAAATGCAGAAATGGGTGGTGCTGGGACGGTGTCGTGCAGGCAGCATGGCTGCTGATGGAGCCGGATTTTCTCCTCACACACATCAGTGACTCTAATAAAGCCCCAGCATGTCTTCCACCTGAGAGATCCTGGCCATACATACAAATGCACAACCAAAACCCATCCGTTTGATTAACTTTCCCAGGGCCTTGTTCTGTGGGCTTTACTCGTTATAGGTAGGGTTCACTTGTGCAGTGAGTCTGCAGGAGGTGAGGGTGTTCAGTGCCTCCCTAAGCTGAGGCTTTAGCCTGGAAATCCAAGTGACTTTCCTCTCCTGACATATGAGTGCTTTCAGCTACCCATAAGTGCACTTTAATTATTTGCAATTTAACTGGAGTCAAGGAGTTGCAACTCCACCAGACAAAGTGCTTGTATTTGGATCCTGGCTGGGGACATAGTTGCTTATAGTGGATTTATCCCTCTAGGTACAGAGTCACTGGGGTGGCCCTTTGGAGGTTTGGACAGTGCGTGTCCATATCCAGTGCATCCTTTAGGTGTTCAGACAAACTTCCCTTTCTACTTGAAACCGGTGGCATATGAACATCATCTAGAACCGGAGTATATGAACATCGTCTACAGCCAGGATGGGAGCGCGCTAATGATCTGTGTGTGCACGTGTGTGTAAGCAGGCTGGAAAAGCATTGCTCCATCCACAGATGGCTGTGAGGGGAGTAACCACAACACTGCAGAGAACCTCTTAATGCTGTGGGCTAGGGCTTTACAAGCAAAAGAAAACTCCTTTGAAAACAAACAGCCCCCAGGCTAATGATCTACTGCTCCTATTTTGTGAATGGGGATGTGGGACAAGGATGCTGGAGAAGGGCGGGGTGGATATGGAGCTGTTTAGTGTGCTCAGTAGCTGGGGGTCTTTTTTCTATCATGGCTCAGTCAAGCACAACCTCAGGTTTCAACGGCTGGTTAGCCACATCCATTCCAGGGTTTATTTTATTATATTTTATTTTTATTGTTATTGTTGTTTTGTAACCAGGAGGGCTGCAGTGATTTTCAGCATGCTACATCTCTGCAGACCTTGTGAGCCTCTCCTGTGTGAAGTGGGAAGGAAGGAGAAAGACACATTTGAAATGAAAACAAAATGGGAAAAAAAGAGCATTGGTATTTGCTGAGGAATGCTCCCCACAATGCTGAAGTTGCATAAGTGCTGTCTTTGTTTCAATCAAAAATCTGCTTTTTGGGTTGAAACAAGGCCACCACTAACAAGCCCAGGAAAGAAATTTCCTAATGCTTCGAAGTGAATTTAGGATTTTGATGAAGCATTTGATTCTGGGTATGGTTCATATAGCTGAAGAAACAGAAATACCGTCCCTCCACATCAGCCAATACATACAAAAATGCCACAGCGCAGATGCAGCCCAGGCACCCTTCCCACATGGCAAATGGATTTGAAGGGGAACCCTGTTCCTCTATGAGCAGGGGAAATGATGAAGTGACAGATAAGAGAACTCAAAGGGAATGACACAAGGTATTCTGCAGTATTTGGGATGAATTTTATGGTGAGATGGATTGATTACAGACGCTGTTATTGGGCCATACAAATCCTCAATGGCAGTGAACCAGCCCAAGCCAAATTTGGCTTAGATAGTGCATTATATAATCCTCTCAAGTTTGCATGGAGTGTGTTTTCTTATCTGAGGTTTTTTTCCCCTTTAATTTCTTCATTTCCTTGGTCAGTTCCTGAAACATTCCCTTTTTCCTCTTTTAACATTCATCACTCTGAGAAATAGTTTGGCAGCAATGGGCAGCTGGTACCAGTGAGCGTGATGGTTTTTCTGCTGTATTTCTGTGTCTCAGAGCACCCTTCTGAGGTTCCAGAAGAGAAGTGGGTGAAGCTGTTTGCCGAAAATACAAGTGCTATGTTGTGCACATTCATTATTCAGCCTCACAGCTTCTCTAGCTGTGGGCCCATCCTGCACCCACCCTGCCCCTTGAGCAAACCATGTCTCTCATTAACCCAGAAATGGGTATGTTGCCACTATCATGGTGTTAGTCCGTAAGAACTGGGTGAGATCCCACCCAGCCACAGACAGGAGCTGGTGGTAAATATTCAGCATGTAAGTGCAGCAATCTTTTCCCACGAGTTTCTGGCCAGTTTGGGGCAGACAGGCATTTTGAGAACTTCCTGAGTTGGAGGCTACATCTGCAACAGATAGGTCAGACCACTCCCAACAGTAAAAAATATTAGACAACTTCATCTTGAAGTGTCTCTGAGTAGCTCAGGTTGGCTTTCCCAGCAGCTGCTAGTCAAATTACACCACCTGAAAGCAATGAAACCCAAAAGGAAGGAATGGAGAGAGAGCAGAAAACCACTATCCATCGCTTTCATAAGCAACTCACCTTTTCTTCCTGTAGCAATAGTTCTTTCTGTCCCCGGTAATTGAATTTGACACATTTTAGCCACGCTAACCTTTGGCTTTCAACACATCTCTCATATTGTGGTCAATTATTTTTTAGCAAGGCAAATACCATCTGCAGTTACACTAGTGAAAATAAAATCATATGGGCCATCAGTTCTCGTGCTTCAGGCATAAGCTCACAACAGTTGAGGTCAGGAAGAAATCACACCACTCACAGCAGATTGAGGCTTTGACACCTTCTCCTGTAGCATCTGGAAGCAGCAGCTGCTGGAAGCAGGATAACAACCCTGCTGGGCCAGATCCTGCTATGATCAAGAGCAGGTCTTTATGAGGTTTTTCCACTACAGAGTGTTGTTGTACTTACCACTTTGTTTTCCTCCCTCATGAAACTAAGCCTACCTGATTGGCACTGATCATTTTTCATTCTTGACTCTGTGGGCAGTTGTAGCAAGAGTAGGTCACACAAGAAAGGTGTGGCATAGCCATAAGTAAAAATCCAGTTGCCTTACCCCAGTCATAGGCAAAAGAGCCAAGCCTGGCTTTCTGTCTCATTTCCTAGACCATGAAGCCAAAAAGTGAGGATTCCCTATTGCTTGTGCTTTCTTCTGTGAACCTTTGTGCAAATCTCTGCCTCAGTTTCTCCACCTAATAGAAAGTCTGATGGTGTCTCCCTTCTTTTGCTCAGTAAATTGAGATCTCTAGTTGAAAACTACTGAAGCTTGTTACGCTGGTACTTTCCCTAGGGGTGGTATAGTGTGATTTGCTTGGTTTATCACAAGGAAGGAAACATGATTCTTCCACTCCCAGCTTCATTCCCTGACAGGTTGTGCCATGACCAGGAGAAGCAGCATTACAGCATCAGCCATGCCAGAGGCTTCTGCCCTTGGACAAAGCCAGGTGGACTCATGAGGTTCTGCCTGCCGCTAATGACTGCCCTCGGATGACATTGGCAGATTTTCTTCCCTTAATCATGTAGAAAGGACTTGACAGTCTGTATTACAGATTTACAAGAACACAAGCTTGCAGGGAATTTTATGGATGAAATAAATCTCTTTAAAGGAATGCCAAGACTCTAAGACACTTGAGATTTGGGGTTTGAGTGTGTATATATTTATTTGTATATATTTATATGGTTCTCTGTTTCCACATGCCTCCCTCTGTGGAATAGTAATGATCCTGCAGATTCCCTGCTCTCATGACCACCATGCAATGTTGATACATTAAACTGCCTGAGCAAGATGCTGATGCCCTCCATCTTCTTCTCTGGGGAGAGAATACAAGGAACCTGAACTTAATGGGGCAGCCAGCTGGTGTGCTGGTGTGAAGCCATTGCTTCCCCAAGGAGAAAAGGTTACAGGCCTAATGAGCATCCAGCAGCAAAAAGTGGATCTAAGAGTTTCTGGGTGGTAATATTAACACTTTGGTAATGGCTTAGAGGAAAGCCCTAAGTCCTCTTGGACCTGGCTTCTGCCTGGTCGAGAAACCGCGGAGCTCAGCTGAACATTGTTCCAGCTGGAACAGAGCCTCTGAAATGCTCCATCCTGGAGAGGGGGACAGGCAAAGGAGAGAAGTGAACACAAACCGGGAAGGCAAGATGGAAATATCGTAAGACTCAAAGAGAGGCATGAACCTCTTTTGCTCTCTGGATGCTGCTGAGCCACCCCTTTCACCTTGCCGTGTTCTCAAGAGGAAATGGGAGGGAGTCCAAAGTTGAGCTGTGTCTTCACAAAAGTTCCCAAAGGGCATCTCTGCACATACAGACACAAAGACACACATGCACATTTCCAGATTCCTGTCTTGCACGCTTCACATGCTCAGGAATGTCTTGCAGGGTCGTGCTGTCAGCGTTTCCAACAAAGTCGGTTAATATTCCTGTGCTTGCCAAGCAGTGCGTGGATATAGCTAGGAGAACACATTTTTATTTAAACAGCAAAACAAGCGAATAGGCTCCCCATTCCTTCCCTCCTCCTGTCTGCAATTCAAGTGGACTCCAAGTCCTGGGCTATTATTCCTGGCTGAGAGGGAAAGTTTATGAGTCCCTTGTTACCGCTCTTGGCAGCTCATCACACTATTCCTGTAATACTGCAGCACAGGTCTGGCCAGGGAGCAAAGCGCAAAAGAAGATGGGAATTCTGGAGAACCAAGAAATGGTTCAGGTCAGGAGCAATATACCGTGAGGGGAGATGGAGACCTGTGGGTGTGGTGTACAGATGAGCTCCTTCAAGCCTCCAGTTCATTCCCTGAGCTGGGGAGAGAAGCACAGAGCAGGAAGAAGACAGCAGACAGCAATCACTTTTTGGAGTGTTTTGCCCAGATAAACCTCTTTCTTAGTATCTCCATTTTCAAATGTGGAAGTTGCTCTAAAAAAAAAAGAGGCAAATTGTTGCCACTTGTACAGGACTTGAAGTGCTAGGCTTTACAGACAGCCAAGGAGAGTCAGGTTTGACCTTGGTGAGGTCTTTTCTAGCAGGAGAGGGGGGATAGATTGGGCAAGATGCTGAGCTTCCACCGTGAGAGATTTTTCAGGGGAGATTAGTCACGCATCTGTCAAGAACTGGCTTATTTTCTGTGATTCCATATTAGTCCTAAAGGTATCTCTGTATAACAGATCCCAGGAGACTAAATTGTAGGCTGCCAGCAGACATCATGGTGATGGTTCCCACAACAGCAGAAGACTGCTTAGGTGATACACACCTAGATAACCCTAACAGACCATTCTCCACCATCCCAGATGATCTGGCTGGGATGGAGTAGAGGGGGGTCATTGTATCTGAACACTTAAACCCTGCATACCAGTCAGACATTGATTTTCTATAGCCAGCCTGCAGCACCAATCTAGGCTGCTCAAACTCTCCTCTTCCACTGTTACAGCTTCTGGTGTTTCTACAGAAAGTCTAGAGCAAAAATAACCTCTAGACAGTGGTGTGCATGTGTATGGGGAGAGGAGATCCCTCCTGATCCTGAAGACATCTGAAGTCCTGAAACAGAAGGGATTGTTATATCCATTCACTGCAAGTAGGACCAGGATTAAGACAAGAGTATGTCAGAGTGAGTCCAAATAACCCCGTTCTACTCAGCCCCATGAGAGATGAGAAGGAAAACAGGGACAGTCATTTCAATTGCAAGAGGGGCCATGATGATCATCCAGCCTGATGCACTGAAGTTGGTTTAAAATTGGTTGGACTGGATGATCTTCAAGGTCTTTTCCCACTTAGACAATTCTGTGATTCTGTGATTCTGTGAAAATGTGCTTTCGCAAAAAGATATCTGCTCCCTGGATTTATTTTTTGATGTTAAATACACAAGACAGTAACTCCCTGGCCGTTCAGATTAGCTGCATGTCTCATGAAGAACGCAGACTTGAGACATTTTGTCCCAAAGTGTTAGCCTGTACAGTCCATGAGTCATACTGTCTTTAACTGGTATAATAAAATCACTCCTGCAATTGCTCCTGTCAAGAATCTGGCCCTGACTTTGGTGTCTGTCATATGTACATCAAGTTTCTGCTTTGAATAACACAAATGGGAACAGGATTCTGCAATGTGGGGCAGTCACTGAATTTTGAAAGTGTTGCCAGCAGAGGTCTGAAAGCTTCAGCTCTCTGCCACCCAAAGCTCTATTCTGTGTCTTTGGGAAGGATGCCTGACATCCTGAACGTCTGTTTTGTAAGGGAGGTTTGCCTGGGAATAATCCTGCGAACTTATGTGGCTTTCATGGTAATTAATTTTAATACAAGCACCCCTGTGTGTTTGCAGAGCTGTAAAAATATGGTCAGATCAAAAGCATTAGATTTTGCCTTTGGATGAACGCTGAAGCCAGCACTTTAGGGAAGAAATGAATGTTGCGTGTGCTCTGTGCAGTTTTTGCTCCTTGTATAAGATGCATCATGAATATTGGTAGTAAAAGGAATGGCTTCTCCCCTCCAAATTTTACTCCCATGTAAATGGAGTGATTTCAGTTGTTCGCATGAATGAAGGATGGGGCATGGAGGATCCTTCCTTCCTTCCTTCCTTCCTTCCTTCCTTCCTTCCTTCCTTCCTTCCTTCCTTCCTTCCTTCCTTCCTTCCTTCCTTCCTTCCTTCCTTCCTTCCTTCCTTCCTTCCTTCCTTCCTTCCTTCCTTCCTTCCTTCCTTCCTCCCTCCCTCCCTCCCTCCCTCCCTCCCTCCCTTCCTCCCTCCCTTCCTCCCTTCCTCCCTTCCTCCCTCCCTCCCTCCCTCCCTCCCTCCCTTCCTTCCTTCCTTCCTTCCTTCCTTCCTTCCTTCCTTCCTTCCTTCCTTCCTTCCTTCCTTCCTTCCTTCCTTCCTTCCTTCCTTCCTTCCTTCCTTCCTTCCTTCCTTCCTTCCTCCCTCCCTCCCTCCCTCCCTCCCTCCCTTCTTTCCTCCCTTCCTCCCTTCCTCCCTTCCTCCCTTCCTCCCTTCCTCCCTTCCTCCCTCCCTTCCTCCCTCCCTTCCTCCCTCCCTTCCTTCCTTCCTTCCTTCCTTCCTTCCTTCCTTCCTTCCTTCCTTCCTTCCTTCCTTCCTTCCTTCCTTCCTTCCTTCCTTCCTTCCTTCCTTCCTTCCTTCCTTCCTTCCTTCCTTCCTTCCTCCCTCCCTCCCTCCCTCCCTCCCTCCCTTCCTCCCTCCCTTCCTCCCTCCCTTCCTCCCTCCCTCCCTCCCTTCCTCCCTTCCTCCCTCCCTTCCTCCCTCCCTCCCTCCCTCCCTCCCTTCCTTCCTTCCTTCCTTCCTTCCTTCCTTCCTTCCTTCCTTCCTTCCTTCCTTCCTCCCTCCCTCCCTCCCTCCCTCCCTCCCTCCTTTCCTCCCTTCCTCCCTTCCTCCCTTCCTCCCTTCCTCCCTCCCTTCCTCCCTCCCTTCCTCCCTCCCTTCCTCCCTCCCTTCCTTCCTTCCTTCCTTCCTTCCTTCCTTCCTTCCTTCCTTCCTTCCTTCCTTCCTTCCTTCCTTCCTTCCTCCCTCCCTCCCTCCCTCCCTCCCTCCCTCCCTTCCTCCCTCCCTCCCTCCCTCCCTCCCTCCCTTCCTCCCTCCCTCCCTCCCTTCCTCCCTCCCTTCCTCCCTCCCTTCCTCCCTTCCTCCCTCCCTCCCTCCCTTCCTCCCTCCCTCCCTTCCTTCCTTCCTTCCTTCCTTCCTTCCTTCCTTCCTTCCTTCCTTCCTTCCTTCCTTCCTTCCTTCCTTCCTTCCTTCCTTCCTTCCTTCCTCCCTCCCTCCCTCCCTCCCTCCCTCCCTCCCTCCTTTCCTCCCTTCCTCCCTTCCTCCCTTCCTCCCTTCCTCCCTCCCTTCCTCCCTCCCTTCCTCCCTCCCTTCCTCCCTCCCTTCCTTCCTTCCTTCCTTCCTTCCTTCCTTCCTTCCTTCCTTCCTTCCTTCCTTCCTTCCTTCCTTCCTTCCTCCCTCCCTCCCTCCCTCCCTCCCTCCCTCCCTTCCTCCCTCCCTCCCTCCCTCCCTCCCTCCCTTCCTCCCTCCCTCCCTCCCTTCCTCCCTCCCTTCCTCCCTCCCTTCCTCCCTTCCTCCCTCCCTCCCTCCCTTCCTCCCTCCCTCCCTTCCTTCCTTCCTTCCTTCCTTCCTTCCTTCCTTCCTTCCTTCCTTCCTTCCTTCCTTCCTTCCTTCCTTCCTTCCTTCCTTCCTTCCTTCCTCCCTCCCTCCCTCCCTCCCTCCCTCCCTCCCTCCTTTCCTCCCTTCCTCCCTTCCTCCCTTCCTCCCTTCCTCCCTCCCTTCCTCCCTCCCTTCCTCCCTCCCTTCCTCCCTCCCTTCCTTCCTTCCTTCCTTCCTTCCTTCCTTCCTTCCTTCCTTCCTTCCTTCCTTCCTTCCTTCCTTCCTCCCTCCCTCCCTCCCTCCCTCCCTCCCTCCCTCCCTTCTTCCCTCCCTCCCTCCCTTCCTCCCTCCCTTCCTCCCTTCCTCCCTCCCTTCCTCCCTCCCTTCCTCCCTCCCTTCCTCCCTCCCTTCCTTCCTCCCTTCCTTCCTTCCTTCCTTCCTTCCTTCCTTCCTTCCTTCCTTCCTTCCTTCCTTCCTTCCTTCCTTCCACACAGAATACAATAGCAGCTAGGCTGGCTTTGAAGCTCTGGGGAACAACCTGCCTCTCTGCAACCTGCTGACTTGTGCCTTGCGAAGTGGCAAAGCCAGGACTTGCCAACTCATGGCGATGCAGCCCAGTAGTTCCAGGAGTGATGACTCAGCAGTTTACAGGGTTGAGTCTCTGCAGTTCTTGAAATCACTATTGATGCAGGACTAGTCCTTGGAGGCGCTCAGTTCCTACTGTGAGTGGCCACATCCTCCTTTTCCACTGGTTTACCTCTTTTTCCATGGTTCACCTTCCTGGGGCAGGACTGTGGCATACAGGACGGGCAGAGATCTCCTCCATCGCTGCACCCAGGCTCTTGCTTTCTTTAGCAAGCAGACTAATTATTTTTTCATAATTGCTGTTAAAGGTATTATTATCATTTAAGCATGTATGACATATAATTATGCAATTAGGATAATAATGACACTAATAACAGACACTATAACACTACCTTCTCTCCTCCCACACCTGAGCAAGAGAAATGAGGCAGGTCTGGGATGAAAGAGGAGGGAAAGAAGAAACCTGGCTCCCTCCCCCTTCCTCTGCAAAGTCCTATGTTGCAGACACCTCAGGCTGAGCTTGGATTTTCCACCCTAAATCCCGTTAAGCCCCTGATCCCTCTAGCAGGGAGCAGTGATGACATTGTATCCCAGGGCAGCGGAGCGGCGGCTGGGAGCTTCAGGCCCGGGTATTAAATCAAAGCTTTCTTGCTGGGTTTAGGTAATCCAAATGGGCAAAGTTCCCTTTTGTTCACCAACAGGCCTGAGGGGGCCGACGCTCAATTATTTTACTGGACTGGGAGTACAAAAAGATTTTAAAAAGAACTAATAATAGCCAGATTAATAATACATCTGGAGAGTATGTAATAAATTAGGGGCCTTTGGAGTGGGACTCTTGACCATGTGAAAATTTCTCTGTTGCCTTTCTTCATCAGAGGATAGTTTATGCATTTGAAATAAAAATTAAAATGCTTCCTGCTAGGAGAGAGGAGAGCAGAAACCACAAGCATCCCAGCGACTTATTCTTCCCTTTACTGCAGCAATGGGTGGTTGTCAGTTAAAACCTCAAATCTCACTTCTGGCTGGGAGAAGGACTTGAAGCCATCCCTGGAGAAAGCTATGTCCATGCTGCCACCCCCACTTAGGAGGTTGGTTTAGGGCATTTCCAAATGAAGAGTCAAATCCTGCATTACTGGAGCTCCATAAGAAGCTGGGGGCATCATGCCTGGGTGGACTTACTGGTCCTACATGAGGTGGTGGGCTCCACCTCCCAGATGAAGGTAGCTCCAGCAGCCACATGTCACACATGCCCATTTATATTCAGGCCACTTGGGGAGGACAGATGATGTTAGGCTGAATTTGGGAATGTCTGTAACTAACATTCCAGGAAGTTTAGTTGTTCCAAAGACGAGGCTTGGACTCAGGAGACATCTAACCTCAGTGTTCATGGCCAGTAGGGTGGGATTGACATTTCAGGCTCCTTTGCACTGGTAGCCAGGCTTTTTGTCATGCAAAAATTTCTTGGGAACTGTGATGGGGTATCTGATGGAAGACTGGCATATTCCACGTCTCCAAAAATCTTTCCATCCCACAAGATACCCATAGCCAACACCATTTCCTGACTCCTAATGGATCACTGGGTGGGAGGGATGTCTGTCCAGACAGCTATACTGCACGTGGGTGTATTTGATGTGCTGCCACCAAGTGCCTTCTGATCAGAAGCCAGCTAGGGATCTATAGAGTAGTTTTGGCTTTATTTTCTAAGGCATCATTAACAACAAGTCTGGCTTTTGCTAGAGCTGGACCTTGCCTCCAGCTGGACGTGGGAGAAAGCAAAAACACAGGTGATGATGGTGGCAAGACAGAAGTTACTTCAGGATAGTCTTCCCTTGGAGCAACTTGTCTTTCTGAAGTGTGTAGTTATGGGGGGAGAGAGCTGCTTGACAGCTACCAATGCAGCAAAAGCTTGAGCTTGCATCTCGCTCAGACTGCAGCCAGGCTGGCTGGAGATGATCCATATGTAAGACAAAGGTGGAAATCCCCTCAGCATCGCAGCACAGTTCAGCTTGGAAGGTATCTCCAGAGGTCTCCAGTCCAATCCATCAGTCAAAGCAGGGCCAGCCTTGAAGTTACAACCCTTCTATGTGTTCCCATGAGCATCTGGGTTCATCTCAGTCCAAGTAAGCTCTGTTATCTTTCAAGTAGTGGATGTGTGCTAGGTCTGCACATTTGGAGAACAATGGGTTTGGGAGTGCTCTAAGGCACAGCTGAGCTGGCCAGTCCCAGCACCATCTCCAGCAGCGTGGCTGTGCATCTGCAAGGAGATCATCTCTGGCTGGAGCAGCTGCAGCTGGAAGGGAATAAGTGAGCTCAGCCATTGGGACCACCCCTGCCTTCCAGGGACTGGAGTTAAACTCCCAACACGGAAATAAAATGTGGAAGGGGAAAAGAGAAGTCAAGTTAACACACACAAAGTCCCTAAGAGAGCTGGGAATAGAAATAAAAGAGGTTTTGGGAGTCACAGGCCAGGAATTATCCAGTAGGCAAGGTCACCTCTTTGGTGTGGCATGCTCTGGCCATGCTTCTCTCCATGAGCACTGCCCTGATGTTCCGCTTCCCCATGCCCAGCTGCACTTCCACGCACAGCTTGATGGCCTCCAGGGAAGAGGAAGTGTTTCTGCTGGAGAAATCCCATCTTATGCTCAGAAAGGTTCTTCCTTTTTTTTTAGGAAGAGGCTAACAAGGTTGAACAAAGAAGATGAGAGGCATGGGAGAGCATTACCTGGGGCAACGCTGGGCTGAGGCTCAGCAAAAGTGGTTTCTGACTCTGGTCAGGCATGGGCGCATCACCTTGACCTCCTGTGCCTCAGTTTTCCCGTCTCTAAAAGTAACACCCAGGTGATATTCCTGTGCGTGCTCACTCACACTGTACTGGGGCCTTGCATTTCATGGCATTCAGAACCTCTCACCTCTCCTGCAGCTCAAACAGTTGTCAGGCCCCAGGCAGCAGAGGCAAGGGGAAGATCTAATAAAGCTTGGTGTTGACTTACACTTGGAGGTTCAGCTGTCGGATAGAGATCAGCAGCAATACATCTGAATAAAGGCATGGATGGGAGTTTTCTTCCATGAGGAATGACTTTGGGCAAGGGGGCAGAGGAAAGTGTGCAGCAGGGGCAATCGGTGTTCCTGCAGGTAGAGAGGAGAGGACACGTTTCTACTGGTCAGTGCTGTGCTGGCTGTCTTGGGGAGAGCAGGTTTGTGCCTCCAGAGCCATTTGCAGCAGAGCCCGCTTGTTTCTTTTCCATAATGGAGACAAACCACTGCAGTGCATACATTTTGTCAGGCTGGCACCATCTGATCAGAGCAAGAACCATCTCTGCTGGAAGCAATTCCCTTGACCCTGCATACTTCTGCTGTTGTCCCTAAACACAGGTGACACCTGGGACTACGCAGGGTGGCCACAGTCAGAAGAGAAAGTCCCTTCTCCCTGCAATCTGATAGCATGTTATCAGGCACACTGGTAGAAAACCTGCAATGTTACCAGGAGACTAGAGACATCAGGCACAGCTCATCTACAGGGATAGAAAACAGTAATATAGGTGGTTAGGGGTTTTTATTTCTTTTTTCCTATCCGTGTGCTGTTTTTCTGAAATGTATATTCTGCCCTGGGAGCACTGAGCAGCATTCGCACGAGCCCTTTTTGGTGTCTGCTCTCTGAGCATCACACTAAGCAAACACAGAAATCACTGGCGGTGCTCGGTGACCCTCACTCCAGCTTGACCTGCCGGGCTCAAGATCTCTTTGGTGAAAGTCTGCTATGTGTTAGCAAGTAACTGTTCAAACACAGATGCTGCCTGTGTCAAGGAGGCTTTTTGCTCAGAAAGTACAGACAAATATTGATCCTCTATTGAGTCTGGAGAGCAGGCTGGAGCAGCGCAGTGATGTGTGATAGGAGCTGAAAGAGATCCCACAGCACAGGAATTGAGGATACTAAAGGGCCTCTTATTTGCTGATCGGGCAAAGCTTGACATGCGTCTAATCCCCCTGGCCAATGTGGTCATGGGGGTTTAGGTTTAACCAATTTCTAATTAAAAGTGTTTACAGATGAGTGCTTTATTTACCCAGCATTCATTATAAAGGGCTTTACTCTAGCAGGGAGCAAACGAGTTTCCTGTCTGCTGTAGCAAAACCCTTGCTGGGAGCTCGCTTTCCCCAGAAGGTCCATAATAAAGTTATTATAACGACAGTCTTTGTGATGAGATCCTGAGCAGATGGGGGCAGAAGAGGTGGGAGCGTTTCCACCACACATGCGCCCACTGTCACAGATTTAGGAGTCCTCTATTTCCATGTTTTCTGCCTGAGCACTTGCCAGCCACCATCCAAGGTCTTCTGGGTCCAGAAGTTATTAGTTTAAACCCCGGTGTAATCACGTATTAAGTTATACATGTGTAAAATGAAAGCAGGAGGATATAGGCTGGTTTAAGATGCTCTTTGTGGTTGGAAAAGGGTTGGTGCGCAGCGGGACACGGGACCATGGCTCTGTGGGTCCGTGCGTGTCCATAATAAACAGCAGCGTGTCTCCCGGCAGCTCAGATGGAGCCAAACACTATTATTTCATGTTTATCCGTTGGTTTGGGGTTTTTTTGAGTGAAACCAAGCTTTTTCCTCCACGCCATGCCCATTTTGATGAGATTTCTCAGAAGGAGAAAAGCCAGTTGGGAGATTTTCATCACAGAGCAATTGTGACCTTTTGTTCTGAAAAAGTTCATTTTAAAATATAAAGTTTAACAAATTGTTCCTGTTTAATTATTTTCTATATATTTTTTCTGTATTTCCCTACTAGTAATATTTTATTGTATGTTGTAACAGCCTGTAATTCTATACACATTTGTAACAAAAAAACTTCCAGAACTGCTGTTCTTGAGAAATTTCGGTTCCTGGGAACGCAGGCTCTGAGATGTTGACATTTCCCACACAATTCGCTGTTCTGGCAATTTTAGTGATAGCCACCACTGTGCGCAGAACTGCTAACAGGGTACATGGGAATAAGAGATCAGGTGGTAAGAGCCAGCTTCAGCCTCCTCACTTTACAGTGATGTCCATTGATTTATTAAAAAAGGAGTTTTGTTGGACTTTTTATCCCTTTGTCAGACTTTTTGGTGCTAGTTAAAATTCATTCTTTAACTTGTAAACATATTATTACTTTAAAATTCAGAAGAGAAACTGCAGATACCATAGCCAAGAACTGACACACAGGAAAAAGTAAGACTAATTCTGTGTATTGCTTGTATACATCTATATCGAATTCAACTTTTTTAAGCTGCCATGACATAATGCCCAGGTAAGAAAATAGTTAGCTATTCCCTTCTGAGTGTAGTGTTGTGATTCAGATGGCTTTTCTTTAAAGTACTGAGGAGCATTCACCTTGAGAGAGAGACATTCTGGTAAAGAAGTGTATTTGATCATGCATAGCACATGCATTTTAGGAGCAGTTTGTAAATCAGACATCTTCTGCCTTGCATTTCTTTCATACCCTATGTACAATTTTGTTCTTACCATCATTCAGTACACAGCCTTGCACTGGTTGTATTTAAGTCCTCTCAGTCTTATTTCAAAATATCATCCTTTAATATTATGGAAAAAGAAGGGAGGGTCCAGAAGGCATCATTAAAAAACCTCATAAATCTATGTATCGCAGATCATTTTGTCTCACTATACCACAGCTGCGTTAGCTACACTGTGGACCAGTTCCTCCCCATGCCTCCCTACCAGGAAGGATGCTTTTAGTGGCGATATCAACTTGGGGTGAGCGTGTGGCTCTTCCTTGCTTGCACACATCTCCCCGTGTTGCCTGGGCACACCTGGAGAGAGATGCTGGCCTGTGGGGAAAGCTTGTTGCATCTCAGATGGGGGGCTTTGTCCTGGCTTTACTTCGCTGTGAATTTGCATAAGGCTGTATTATTCAGCTCAGCAGTCCCCCAGCAATCCTTAGGGTAAAGTTGTGTTCTAGGCTGGTGCCCTGTCTGCAATGAATACGCCTGTGAAAGCCCGATTAATGCCAAATTATACTTAAGGGAAATCTTTACCTTTGGCTATGATATTGTAAATTATTGAATGCTGTAGAGAAAATTACCACACGGTCCTTCTAAAAATACCTACCTCTGTCATAGTCATACAGAGCTTCAAAAGCTTTATTGAGGGGGACTGGGAGATTAATTTCCGTTAAAGATGCAATTTCCTTATTTAAAAAAAATAATTATAATTTAAATGGTGCTGTAAAAGCAAAGTTAAAAATAAAAGGAAATCATACAAATTCAGGGCCATGTGCTCACTGCAACCATGCTAGACTTGTACTGTTCTAAAGCAAGCACGTGAAGGTGGGATTCGGGACCAGTGATGGCACACAAGACCTTTGCTTGCTCCAGTTATGGTGCAAACGATGCACTTCATGTCTTGAAACCCACGGAAGCCAGCGATCAGCCTGCAAAACCAGGTGATGTGGTGGGGCCGAGCAGAGCGGCTCCAGGTGTGACGGGGGCAGCAGGCTGCAGGCTCTCTGCTGGCGAGCTGGGCTGCGAGCCCAGCCTTCGTTCTGCTGCAGGATCCTCTCTGAGGTCCTGCGTTGTGTTTGTGGGAGGTTAAGTGGTTTAGTGCCTTCTCAGGCATGCCCGGACAGGCTCCCCACAGGCTGCCTGCACACGGGCTGTGGGAGGTCCTCTGCCTGCCGAGGAAGGCCCTGCACGGGTGGGAAGTGCCCCAGTAGCTAACAGATCTCCCTTGCTCCTGACCGTCGCTCCAGAGCTGTGTCATCTGTGCATCTACTGCAGGGCCTTAGAAATTACCGGAATTGCAGTGAATTGATCAACTCTTTCCAGAGGATTTCCCATTCGGTGAAATGTGCCCCATGAAAAATACCCCCAGTCTTCCTGGCAGCAGTCGCTGGGTACCATTATGGGTTTGGGAGCAGAGTAGTTACCAGTGCGGCCAAGGCAGGACTGTGCTGAGCGCTAACTCAGAATGGCAAGGGAGCTGTTTTGCCTGGCAGGTTTCCTCAGTAGGCACACAGTCTGTAAGGACAGACCAACAACCAGCTCTCCATCCCACGCCAAATGCAGGCAGGCTGGTTGCTGTCTTGGTGAGTGAACCAGCTTCGAGCCTCTGGATGTGGCAAGCAAGACAGTGAGCAGATGAGCAGAGGTGGTGAGAAGCACCTTTCCTTTAGGCAAGTCCTTGACGTGGTGTGAGCAATGCAGGATGCTTTATTTTTACCTCCATAGTAGCCAGACATCTTGGCTTCTTTAAGTGTGAGTGGGGCCTCAAGTCCTCTAGTGAGCAAAAATCCCCAAACTCTAATCCCACCTACCTTCAGCTGCTTTTTTTAATCTGTATTTTTAATGTGACATAGAGGCCTGTCAGCCCATGCAAACCTCTAGGTCTTAAAGACTTTCCCCACCAATTTACAGGCTGTAAGTAATGGTTTTGTCAGTCCTTTGCCATAAGACCTCAGTGAAAAGTCATTTCACATACAGCTCCATCATATACCCCAAGCATCGTCTGAGGCTAGCAGGGTTTCCTCGACCACCCTGTGCTGCCTCCCCTCTTCCCTCTCACTGAGTACGTGATTTCATTTAAAACAACGGTGAAAGATGTGAAAGAAGATACGCACAGCAAGATGTAAAGCCCTCCAGTCTGTCAGCATCCCTCAGAAAAAAAACCAAAAGACCATCATGGGCATAGTATTGTAACCTGAGAATCAACAAATTCAGTATCTTCAAAATCAGGGGTTAGCTTTGGTAGGCAGAGAGAAGTTTGGATGTTGGTCCGAGGTTTTATTAATAGGAATGCTCCCTGATGATGGCAACATTGAGATATTCGCCCCAACCAAGAAGCAGGCTCCTTCATTCTGCAAAACCAAACTGAAGATTTGAAGAAGTTCATAATGCTTTATGTTTTGACAGCACTTCTTCGATTCAGACACCATCTAGGCATTAATGAACAAGACCTCTTGACATCCTTGCTGTGAGTAGAACTACATGGCAAATGGATTTTCCAATTTGTTGAGGTTTTGGGAAGCAAGCAAAAGAAATCTTGTTTCGTGTTGGAACAAAAAAAAAGCAGAATTGTTTTTGGGTCATTTGAAATATTTTCAATATATTCAAAGCACTTCATTCAGATTTCAACCCCTTATAATTTAATAGAACATAGAGTCTATTTTAAAGAAAGTAATTTTCCAGGAAGAAACCAAACTTCTTATTGGAAGTATGGAAACAGACCATATGAATCTTAAAAAAAATATTTCCCTGAATTTTTCCAATAAAGAAATATTTTCATAGTGACTATTATTTTATTTTTATACTGTTTAATTAAAACAAGAGTTTTTCTAAAGAAAACTAGACATTCAGTTGATACCTTATGTCAACTCTGTCCGTTTCTTGTCTTCTTAGGCTGTTCCCCTTCTTATCAAATCTAATTCACAACTGTGGCTCAGTGGCATCCCTTGGTTTTCCTTTTTTTTTCCCAGGGAAGCATCCTGCATAGCCACCGCAGTTAAGCAGATCTCCTTGGGTGTCCCTTCTCCCAAGGAACAGCTTCAGGCATTGGCCTGTGGCTGTTGAAATTCCCTTGTTGGCTTCACAATACTTTGTCATGAAAGTTTAATGAAAACTGATGCATTTCAGTGGAAATTTTCCAATTTTAACCAATTCGTGTTTTCTAACAAAGAACATTTTGTCAAAAACATTCCTGTCCAGTTTTCCTGCCTCCTACTTCAATTAGGTCTTTAAAAAACAGAGATACAAACAATATGTGTATAACTGGATAATAGTCTAGTAAGGGGATGAAATCTGAAAAAGATTAGGAAAAAAAAGGGAGACTCTATTATATATTCAGAACTGCACAGCCCTGAAGATACAAGATCTGCACTTTTCTGCATGCACATTTCTGTGCGGGCTGCCACATTCGATCAGAGAAATCACCCAGGTCGATGAAATTTATGAAGTTGCCCAGTGATGGGTCTGCATTGTAAATAAAGGCAAATTAGCTGGCAGTATGTTAGCACATATTTCACTTGTGTCACGGTGTAATAATGAACCTTGTATCAAAGTCTGCAACACCATCTGAGTTTTATATGCCCCATTTCCTACATGTTTTGAACAGTGGAACCAATTTATAACGTAATGATTTTTCCATACATAATTTCTTTCTTATGATTTCCATAACTTGGAGTTTTTACTATGAGTAGGGCTGAAGGCAGCCTCATAAAGGATATGAAAAGAGGGCTGGCTAAAGTGTCTCATAAAAAAATAGCTTGAACGATTTGCTAGTGACTCTCTATAGGTTTGATTGTGCCTTGAATTTTGGACCACGCCAGGAACCAGCAACCTGCGTTTCCAACAGCCTTCACACCATGCAGCCTTTCACACCAGGCGTGTGGCATTGCTGTTTGCTGGCGGGAGACGGGAAAGTGGGGATCTGTGGGCCAGGAGGAAAGGGGGAACTTGGCTACCTTTCCTCATTCACTGGCCAGTGGGGAGGAATAGAAATTTACTCCCCGTTTAAGCCAATCTGAGGGTGTGTTGATTAAGTGGTTAGAAAAGCTCAGTGCGGAGCCAGAAGCACGAGTACGTGCCCTGGTCTTAAGCTGGACTCTGTGTCCTGTCAAAGATAAAAATAAGCTGTAAAAGCATCTGAGTATTAAAAGGGGGTTAGATACGTTGTTTGCAGTATCGCTTCGCTGGGTACTGTTAATACAGGAATCAGATTGTCTTAATTGTGCTGTGCGACTGGATGGGGCAGGTGGGGAGGGAGGTGAGCACACCTGCTACAGGGGAGCAAGCTGTTTTCCCTGTTCACCATGACTTTGTGAGTATCTTGGTGTCAGTGGATACAAACCCACCAGTTTTAGGCAGGTGAGACAATTTAGCTGTAAAAGCTCACCTGGTGATCAAAGGACATCCTTTGCTCTGTGGAGAAAAAAAAGTTACAAAAAAGAAGGGGGAAACCCCAGATATTTGTTTCAGCCATTTCAAAACAAAATCCTTCCAGTTTTTTGTTTCCCATTGGAAATTAGTCATTTCAGAGGAGTTTTAATTTAAACAAGTTTAGAAAAGGAAAAGTTTCAACACCCAAGTACTCATTGTAGGGTTGAACAAAAAATTTAGTTTGATTCAAATGAAAAATTTGCTTATGTTTTCATTTCATTGAGGGTCCTCCATAAATCTCCTCCAAAGTCAGCCTAGGTTGAGCCAAAATGCTCTTTTCATTTCCACATGTTTCCACCCATAAATTGAAAAAGCAGTGCATCATCTGTGAATCTCAGTATCTTCTGCCACTGCTCCTGAGATGATGCTGTATACCCACCATCCTTGCTCACTGCTGTGTGCCTCTGGGCCCTATATATCAGGGCCTTTCAAACATTGCAAGTGAGCTGCCTTACCCCACCTTGCTGTCCATTCTTCCTGGACACAATCCCATGTGCAGTGTAACAAAATCCCTGCAAAAGCAGCCTCTGAATCAACGCTACCCCCAAATTACAATTTTGTTTTGGGAACATGGTCCTGCCTCTATCGAAGCCCTAACCTTTAGTAATACCAAGGGAAACCTTTTATAGCTACACACTTTTGTTTTCCCTCCTGGGATGAGGTTAGTTGGAGGCAGGTGCTTGGTTAGCTGATGAAGGTCTTTTGCCTGGTGCCTCCATCCTTGCGCAGGAGGATGCTGAGGGATCAAGTGAAAGAGGGGAGAGGCAGGTGGGGAATAGGGAACACCTGGCCTAAGAAACACTAGTTTCATAAATCTGTAACATTAAATCCTTTGATCTGTGTCCTTCATATCTCTGTGGGAACGCTTCCACCATGGGCCCAAGGTCAGCTTGAGAGTTTACTTTGTTTCTCTCTTTCTTTCTTTGATAAGCTTCCCTACATACAGTTAAGCTGAAAAGAATTTTAAGGGCACCATTAATTGCTCTGTACAATTCCCCAGGTCCTGGTGACTGTATATCAGAAGTGTACCCTGCTAGTACTGCAATCTAGTCACAGGTCTGTTTAACACATAAGATGATGCAAGCTTTGCCCACACTAACAAGCATCACAGAAAACAAAATAACTGGGTGACAGGCAGGAACACATAAATATTGCTTTCTATTGCTTTCCCCATTTTTTATTTCCAAAGTTTCCTTTTGGAAGAGGGAGGACTTTTATCCAGGTTCTGGCTATTAGGTTGTTTATTCAATTAGGGAGAAATTACATGTTGATAAGAACCCTGTCTTGGGCATGGATGCAGTTGCCGAGTGATGGTGATCTGCTCTGGAAGCCACTGGAGCTTCAGTTAAGCCTGAGTGGGTCTGAAGCCCCCACAGACCCCATGCAATCAGTGAGTAAAAGCAAAACTGCCTTAGAGAAGATATAGGTTCTTAAATAATGTCCTCTGCTCTGTTTAGAAATTGATGTGGACAGTGTGCCTGTATGAATCGGGTATTCCTCCTAATCAATACATCTGCTCAATGCTAATGATGTCCTATTCCTAGAAATGTATTACTTTTAATCTGGAGAAATTAGTATTGTGGGCTCACGCCACGTGACTTTTGTCTCAGCTGGATAAATAGCATGAATCACTTTCCCCTTTCAAAGCCTCTGAACCGCTCACCTCCAAATACCCATTTAATCTGACTTTATAAGTTAATAAATCACTCACAATAATTAAGCGTAGGCTCCACGTGCCAGCAGAGAGCTCTGGGAAGGCAAATGGGTTGTTGCAGTCCTGTGTCTTACAAACCTTTTCGCACCAGAACTGTCTTTCCTGGGGTGCTTGGAGCCTGGTACTGCCGTGATTGCTGGGGTTAAGATGTGTTCATGTGTAAACTGATGACTGGCTGCTAAGTGAGGCTGTATTCTCCTGGGGATTAGCAATAGCTGTGGCTGTTTGCAGGATGACGAGCAGGTCCCTCAGTGTGCTGAAGGAGAGAAGGCCCTGGGCTCGGAGTTTGCTGGTCACAGAGGTGTCTAGAAGCCTTGCTGTGGCTTAGGCTTACAGGTAGGGTGAAAGGGGACTGTATCTCACCTGATTTCAGCCATTTAGGAGCTAATACAGTTGAAACGGCTCCTCAGTGGGTAGTGAAGTAGAGGAGGCATGTATATAGTCCACATATTTAAGACATGTTAAAGGTAGGTTTGCTTTTTGCTGAATGGAGGTAGGACCTGGATAGCTAATCCTGTGTGTCTGTGTTGTGTTTATGCAGAGCCAAACTGGGGTCCTCACCCGTGATTCAAAACGGCTCCTGCCTGGCAGCATAGGTGTGCTCAGGAATTGGCTGTGTGCGTTTATGTATTTTGTAGCTATTCCAGTCTGAAGTCAAGATGCATTTGCAGAGCCACGGTGAAGCTCTGTAGTACACAGCCAGGTTTTGTGAGGTATCTGAGCTGCTTTGGTACACAGATTTGCTTTTGATATTTTAGGGAAGATGGTGTATGCGTTTCCCAGGCAAGCCATGTATAGCTTGAGCTCTGGTTGTAGCAGCCAGCTCCAATGTGACTTGATAGTCAGCGGCTCTTTGCCTTCTCTCATCCTGCAGCTGCTGCATCTTTGGCCACAGGTTTTTGAAAGGGAGGATAATCTGGCATTAAAATCTCCCCTCTCCATTAATATGATGGTCTGTACTTGATAGCATTGGGCAATTGATGATTTATTTTTTGGAGATGCTGAGCACCCTACTTTGCCCTGAGTCTCTAAAGACGCAAGCTGTAACTGTGGCCGCAACGACTTGTGCCTCTGGATTGGTGTCTGCCTCTTACCTCCAGCCCCAAAAGCTGTGGGCGCAAAGTCATAGGTCACTCTTCAGTCCCAACCCTTTTCCCTTGGTATCATAACCCCCTCGCTCCTACCCCACGCTCTTCGGCTTTGCTGTGAGCAGAGATTTATACACAGGAAATGGAGAATATGACATTTTGTTTGTGCCTCTGTGTATGTGTAATATCTTTAATATGAAACTAGTTGCCACTTAATTATACAGGCTAAAGACCTTCATTCAGTGTGTTGCATACAATTTATGAGTCTCAGGTCTCCCAGACACGCATTACAGCCATGTGGCAACACCCAGGTGACTAACATTCCTTTTTAATTTAATTTCCTTACATAAATAGCTTCATTAAGGATCAGTTATGTGGGCAGAGAAAATACTATTTGAATAGGTCAGACTAAGCCATTGAATTTAGGACCCTGCTACTGTTACAGTTGAGAGCAGCACCAGACCTCAGCATCACCCTCAGGTTCAACAGTTTGCTTTCAACTTTAGACCAGGAATCTCACCACTGAAGGTGGTGGACTTATTTCAGAGGTAATTTAATGTGCAAGGTGGGATTGGACTTCTATGGGAGCAATACTAAGGAGGACGTTTTTAATCTCATAGTCAAGATCAGCTCTTTTGCTAGGATTTCCAATTTGTTCATTTTTGTATCTTTGATAAAAAGAAGTTCCCTTGCTGCAAAGTTGGTTCACATGGCACCTAGAAAATTGATTCCCATCTTTGAACCTCTAGTTTTACATCTGGAAGCAAATGGAAATCAATGAGATGTTGCTGAACTCCTTGAGAAGCTCCTGTCTGTCACCTCTAGGCACTGCTGTGCTTTCCGTAAGCCTGGGGTGTAGGTGCCTCAGGGCTCATGGGACTTGAGTCCCAGGCTTCAGACAGTGAAGGGGAGGGAGAAGCACTGGGGATGGGCTGACCAGGGAGATATCTTTTCATTCCCTGCACCCAGATTTGCAACGCTTACACTGCATAGCTGCTGTCAAAATACCTGCTTAGTCTGCAAAGGCACATTAGACCAAAATTCCTGACTGATGATGGAAAAAATTCTCTCCAAGCTCTTATATTAGGAGTTTTTCCCTTATACCATATTAACCTACGCCTTTCACATGAGCAGAAATACAATTCATGTATCAAATTAACATAAAGATCACTTTCTGAGGTAGCTGAATTTTTTTCCACCCAGAAGTGCCACCACATTGCAAGCCTTCAGGCTTCCTGCTCCTGCCAAAATTGTAAAACATTGCCAGAAAGGTGAATATTGCTGATGGCTTCAGCATTTCCAGGCTATCTCTGCAAGATTGTTCTGTTAAAAGTACATTCTGGAAACAGGGGAAAATGCAAGGAAGGTTGGACATTTACATAGCTCTGCTCACTTACATGACATTGTGTAAACGTTTGTAAGTGGTATAAACACTATTTGTCCAGGATATAAGCCAAATCCTAACTGTCTACAGGTAGGACAGAGCACTCTCAATAGACATACTGTTATATCATTATCTATTACGTAGAAGCATCTGATTTTTATTACTCTCTGAGATAGGATATCGGACTCTCAGGACTATCACCCTGAACGTGTGTGCAAGGCATAGGAATGGCTGCTTCTTAAAACGCTGGCCAAGTGTAAATCTTACAAAACCCTTTCGAGATGGGTGGTCTTGCTCCTTGGACACAGGCTTTCACTTTTCAGGAGGGAAAGGGTTGAATGATGATTATCTCTCACTTTTTCCCATTCCATTTCTTTTCGTGATAAATAAAACGAGCCTTGCTTAAAGTGATTGCTTTTTAATGATGCATGTCAGATGTGAAAGCAGTATCGCTCCTGTTTGAAAAGGGCATGTAATGTCACAAGCTGGCTGAGTTTCATTCCCAAATCACCACCGTTCCCTCTATCAGCATAGAAATAAATGAGTTCTCATTGCCTGCAGAGGCTGGGGGGGCCTTACCTTTCATGAATATTACCTCCTTGTTCTCTGGTGGAAAAGGGATATAAAATAGCAGGACCCCCAACATTTTTTTTCTGATTGCCAGACGACCTCCAAGTAGAAAATATGTGTGATCCCTGAATACCTGTCCAAGGAATTATATTTCTGCGAGGCTCATAACACCATTAATAACTGCGCTAGCGCCCCATGGGGTCCCAGCTCTAGTTTGGGTATTGCTGACCTAAAGAACAGGTCGAGCAGTTTGGAGAGGAAAATCTTAGAGGCAGCTGAGCCTGTGGAGAACCCTGAGTAGGTCTTTTGTGTTGTCCCAAGGTTGTTCACATGGACACCAGTGACTGAGAGCTTGTTACTGCTCGTTGGCATTGCCAGTCTGTGGTAAGTGCGGATTAAAATGGGTTAGTTGGAACTGCTGTGGAGGACTCTGAAATGCTGCAGCTACGGGGAGGAGGTGAAGGCTACCCGGGGAGTCTAATACCAGGTATGGATGGTGAGCGTATTTGTTATTTTCCTCAGTAATTACCCTGTGCTGCAGGTAGAAGATAAGCCTGGGCTCGATTTGAACCATGAGCTATTTGAAGAGCAGATCGTGGAAGACACCATGTCAAAGAGGCAGAAATGTGCTCTACCCCTTCATCCTTTGCATTCAGTGCCCAGCCTCCTAGAAACCAGGATGCTTTCCAATGCATTATCCAGTCCAATTTGAAATGACCCGCCCGGTGAACCAGCACTTCCCCTGGCAGCTTGTTAGGATGTTTTCTCCTATCCAACTCATATTTCCCGTTTCTTTTATTTCAGCTCATTACTTCCTTTTGCCTGGTTGAGGGAAAATGTGCTTCACCACTAAACAGCCCACAGAATCAGGACTTAAGTCATGTACCATTAATCCCTGGAGTACAGCATTACTTGTTCACCCTGATGCATGCTCCAGGAGAGAGTGAATGATTGACACTGGTCATAAATGCTTATAGTGTTAATTCTTTAATGTCTTGATAATTTTAATTTGCTCACTTCAAGTTGGGAGGGGTGTGATAACAGATGTTGGACAAAATACTGCCCCTTTGCTGCTTATCACTACTGGAAACATGCCTCTCCTATCGTAGTTTGCACAGCCCCAAGGCATGGAACAGAAATGAAGGCTATTTTCGTATAAATAAACACCAAACTGCACAGAGTCCTGCATCTTTGGTGGCCAAGAAAAGGGATCTGTGTGCTGGAATCTGCTCTGTGAAGTAGGCATAACCTTTCTCATGCCCCTTATTATATGCAAGGGTTTTGCCTGGCTACTTAAATCCAACTTCATTTTTAGAAGGCCTTTATGCTCTGAAACCCTTTTGCATTTCAGTCTCAGCCTTTGCCAAGCACTTATGCAGGTGGAGCATGTTAAGGCCATGAGCTGCATTACATGAGATGGTGCTTGTACTCACTCTTGCTCTGCTGGAATGTGCTCTGAATTTCCCGAAAGAAGGTGGCTACATTGGATTCATCTGCTCCCTCAGAATAAATCAAACACTGATAGCACAAAAACACCTTTCTGGTTCACATATGATGTCCTGTACTTCTGGGAGAGAGCAGAGTGGGCTGCATAGTTCAGGTGGAGGTTGAGATACAGTTGAGGAACCGGTGGAAGCTGGAGTGATCCCACCCCAGCCTTCGGCTTTGATTTGTATCCCTCCAGGTCTGGCTGCATCACTTGGCCACAGCATCTCACAGCAGATGGCTCTGGGAAGCTGAATTCTCATTTTCACAGTGGTCCATGCCACAGTTCTTGCACCAATCTCACCAGCATCACACTTGAGACCTGGATTTCAGCAGATTCCAAGGCCCATCAAAACCACCAAGCTTCTGCCAGCATTTTGAATGAACCAGTTAGAGTTGAGGGTGTTTCCAGTGTGGGCAGTGATTAGCAGAAACTTCAGTTCATGATGGTTTGAGCTGAAATTCATTCATCTTGATGGGATGCTCAGGAAGACGAGCACCCCTGACGTGAGTAGAGGGAACCCTCCGACAGGTTCACAGAGATGAAAACGCAAATGAGTTCATGCCTGGCAAGCTGGGTAAAGAAATAATTTCTCCTGTCTCTATTTTTGCTACATTTTACAACTAATCAAAGATTTCCTTTGTATATTGTATTTGTATAAATGGATATTTTAAATCCATTTTTAGCCTAATTGCAGACAATAAATCAAACCTTAAAGTAAGCAAGAACATCTGACTGTCAGCAATTGCACAGGGGAGATATGACAGCAAACTGGCCTGTCTATCCAAGCTTACATTTTTAAAAAATACATGGAAAGTGGAGGGATGCAATGAGAGATTAATTCCACAGGTCATCCTGTACTTTCTGCTCCTTTTGGACAGCATCTGGCAAGCACTGGGGTAAAGAAAACATTCTTTCAAAGCCAACCAGGGAAAGAAAGACCCACCGGGCAACACTGACTGGTAGCTTATGGGGCTACACAATCTTGGGAGGTCATTTTGTCACCTGGTTGTTCCAACAAAGTCTGAAGAAGGCTCTTATATCATTGGAGAGGATTATGGAGCTGTTGGCATCATAGTATCCCTTACATGGTGGCTAGTGATGGACACAGCAGAATCCAGTGGAAATCTTCTGTTCCTGAGCCCAGGTGGCAGTAAATTGTATTTAGTAAAGCATGCAAACCAGGTACTTACAAACCCGAGGGGAAAGCCATGAAATATTCATGAAGTCTTATGAAAGAGCCTTATTCATATATATATAAATATATATATGCACACTTTTGAAATCTATTCAAACCAAATAAGACTTTCTTAGTCACCTTGCGTAAAATGGGAAAGCAGATGACTTTGGTTCTACCTCTATTATACAGTCATCAGGAGACTGAAATAGCTCTGGAAAAGGAGCCTCTGGTGCTCTGCTGCCTTCTAGAAATGTGTGCCTTTCTTCTGGCTCTGCTGGCATTACAGCAGAGCAGCTGCTCTGGGGGAAATCACTTGCTGCTACCTTGATGTAGTAAATCAATCAGCCTTTATAATTTATCACCCTCTTTGCAAAAATAATGCGTAACTGTTCAAAAGTATCAAGGGACGAAGCTTTTAAATATCCTGGGAATGGCAGTGTTTATATGGTGGAGGCCAGGCTGTGACCGTGCACTCACTGCCGGCGTCCCTGCCCTCTCCATCCACACCGCGGGAGCATCGTTCGTGTCTCATCCTGCCGTGTCTGTGCTGGGGCTGTGCTGTAAATCAGGTTGGTGACACCAGAAGCATGGCTGCACCAGTGTGGCTGGGAAACCCTGACAGAAAACGTGTCCCTAAGTAGTGTGCCCAAGCCACACATAAGCCCAATTTCTTTGCCAAAACCTTAAATATAGAGACAGCCATCTTCTGTGCTTGTATTGCTTATACTTGATCTGTCAATAAATGCTCTAAATTTTTCATCATCATTAAAGTCCGTTTTGAAAACAAGAAAGAAAAAGAAGGGGGAGAGAGGAGGCTGTGAATAATAACCAGAAGATTATTTGAGGATTTTTGGTTGATGTCTGAATATAAGTAACTCTAAATTAGACTGTTACTTGCCTTTTAAAGCAAAGTCATCTGATTTAGAAAAGAGCCTTTTATTCTTATCCTTATTAAAACATAGGAGAATGTTTGTGGTTACATTTGCCAAAGTAGCTTTGGCATTTTCTTTTCTGGGAAATTCATAAGCAAAGTTTGCCAGATGCTTTCTGTATATTATGACAGAAATAGTAAGTTAGAAAGTGAAATCACTGGTGACATTACTTTAATAGGCAAGAAACAGCTGATATTGTTTCTGTTTGATTCCGGTGAAGAATGCTGTCCTGCTCCCTTTCTTTGCTCCCAAAATGTCAGGCACCAGAATAACTAAAGGGTTGCAAAATGGAAGGTATTTTAGCCACACATATCAATATTTTCCTTCTTGATCACAAGCTTAAGGGTGTCTTTTCCTTATTTGTCATTATTCTAGGCTGAAATTGGTTGGCACAGTTTGCCCTTTGCACCTTTGTCAGTGGTGGAAAACGCTGCACAGGGCAGAAGGGAGAAGGAGCTTCTCAGAGTAGCTGTGCTTGGTAGGGCAATTTGCCACAGCCCCACTTTGCTGAATTATTTTTTTAATCTTTTAGGTTTCTTTCTAGTCCCAGTCTTCCTAGACCTCAGCTGGTAAATACTTGTGGAGTTGTTTTAATGTGTGCCAGCCAGAGATATGTCAACTTGCTGTTCTAATTAATATATAGTAAATTCTGCAGGAAGAGATCGCTTCTCACTGCATTTGAGGAAAGTTAGCACAGTATTTCCAGTTCTCATGGGAGTTACCCCGCTCGCTGTCATTAGATGTCTGGTCTAAGCCGGTCGTTTAGTTTCCCTCTCTAATTCGCGGACAGAGAGAGGCACCTGGAGCAGAAAGCTCACTCCTGCAGCACTAGGATGGGCAGAGCTGCCAGCTGGGGTCTCTCCCGGCTCAGGTTAGCTGTGTCAAATCCTGCAGCTGATTTCAAATCACGGTCACAGGTAGTGGGTTTTATGCTTCTATGTATCTCGTCTTCAGGAGGACATTCCCCACATGGGGCTGTCAGGTCAGGCTTGGTGGGCTTGTGAAGGTCTGGCAGATGGGGGCTGTCCTGGTGGCAAGTGCCTTCCCAGGTCAGGGAGGCAGCACACAAATAGGTGTGGAGCCTTTTCCCAGTCCCAGCTGCAGTGTCCTTCCTGCACCAAGAGCTGCCCTGCTCTGGTGGCCTCTTGTGCCTGTGCTCGTACAGAGTTTGAAAGCTCAGCCCTTCACACTTGTGTCTGTAGCAAAGGTTAAAAGAGGCAGGAAGTACAATGGGTGCTCCTGCCCCATATCTGAAAGTGGTTTAGTTTGGGCAGAATTATGTAGTTTCAAGAAATCCAATATGCTTGTTTCCAGTGTTTAAAAAACACACACCCACCCAAAGCAAAACCAAGCTTTACCAAAACTCCATCAGATGGAGATGTCTTCCATGTGGTTTCCATTTCAGTGGGAGGCAATCTGTTCTTTTTTACTTTCTGTTGTTGCTGGAGAAAAACAGTTTTGAATGAAGAATACGAAGCTCCTGTCATGTAGGTGTGTGCAGCCTGACTTGGATGCAGTTCTGTGTCTACACAGAATTGGAGAAGAGCAAGATTGGGGAAAAGCATAACAAACTGAATTTCAGAAGTAAATTCCTTGCCCCGCCAGGTGGGATCAGGGTGTTAAGGATCATGCCTGATGTGGCTTCAGAAGTGAATTTCCTTGCACACCTCCTCATTAGCTGCCAGCAGGTACTTAGGCAGGACTCTTGATGGCCATAGTGATTTCCTTTCTCTCCCCAGGTATTCTTCCACGCACATTCCAGTCCACAGGGTTAATATCTTCATTATGTTTTATCTATGGCCAAGTTTGGCAGCCAAACTTTTGCTCTCACCTGTTTCTTCATTTGTTTCACATGCACTCCTTTTACAGAGAAAATATCACTGGCAAAACCAGTGTTTGACATCACCATGCCTGGGGTCTGTTTATTTATCCTTTCATCACCTAGTAAGTATCTAGGACAAACAATATTAAACTGGAAGACGCGTATGTACCTTTCATAACCTCTTCATTTTGTTTAAATGCCCCAGCCTTGGGCTGTATTTAACATGAAGCTCTGGGAACTGCATTCATAAACCAGATACTCAGCTGTTGTAAGTTACTGTAGCTCCGTTACAGTCAGCGATACTGGGCTGATTTATAGTAGCTGACCTGTGCAGGAGCCAAAGAGAACACATATAAATGGCAGACATTCCAATAACTAAATTAAGCATGGGAAAATGCAGACTGGCTCCTTGGAAAATACTCCTAACCAGGTCTGTAAGTGCCTGGAACAGGTACCCAAGCGAAGTGTTGGAAAGTTTGCCTTTTGTGTGTGTTGCAATATGGCAGGGATGGAGCGTTCAGAGAACTAGGAACTACCCAGAAATACATTAACCAGATGCTACACATGCCTGGGTAGAGAGCATAGTAATAAAATGACTTCACTCCTGAGAAAAATGCTCAGATTGAAACCTGGCCTGTTAGTGGGTATTCCTGTACCAAGTCACAGCATTTGCTGTTTGCACCTCCTGATGCTGCCCAACAGAGCAAATGACAACATCAATACAAGATTAAAATTATCAAACCAGGTCTGGGCAAGGATCTGGCTAGTGCAGCTTCCAGTGGCTAGAAGCACATTTATAGGTAGACACACAGACACCATCCCCATCCCCACCTACCTTGTGACGGTGTGCAGCTCACCTCAGATGGAGGCCGTGCTTGTATTAATTATCACTTGATGGCTTTTCCCTTAAGGTCTAAGAGTTAAGACATCTACTTGCTCAGGCTCCCAGCCCCCACTGGCACTGTGCTCCACCACTGTATTGTGGCACTGTGTTTAGCTCTCCATGCATTTCGTGTCCACACATGGTGGCAGCCCTGTGGCACATCACATGACTCAGCTTTCATTCCTTGGTATGAGGTAAGGGTAAACCTGTTTTGTCCATCTTGCATGATATCATCCACAGTCCCCTCAGACTGGTGCAGTTTCTTCTGTTTGAAATTCATGCAAATTCAGAATTCACTTGTGCTGAACTCTGTATGTTGTATTCCAGCATCACTCAGGTAGATGTTGGAACTGAATCCAGAAAAAGGTGTGAGGATGAATTACTGAAGGCAGTTCATTTGAGAAGTGAGGAAGAAAGCTATCCCTGTCCTGAGGTGGGACCTGGCCTCCATGCCCTGTAAGATCCATGCCAGTCTTTCTCCCAGGGGTGATTTTCACCTAGGATACACAGTCCTGGGGAATATTCTGCAGCGTTGTCTTGGCTCTGGGCAGTTCTTGCCTGGGCTCTGCCTCATGCCAGGCAGCTATTGCTTCCATCAGGATCTTTGCTGTAGTCGCCACCTTGCCGCATGTTTAAACCATTCAGTGTGGGATCTCTTCTTATGTGTCATCATCCATCTTGCCAGGAGGCTCTTCTCGTACTGGTCACCTTATGTGCCTGATGTGTGTCCCAGGAGAGCTGCCAGAGTCTCCTCCTGCCTCATCACAACCTCCCAGGGTTTCTTGAAAGAACATAACTTCTTTGGTTTCAGCTTTAAACACAGACTGTTACAAGGAGGACTTGGGGTTTGTTCAGCATTTTTCATTGAAATGTTTTCCGATGCCTAGACATGATGTAGAGCTCCTTCAAAGATCTGAACCCTTAATGATACCGATCATGTCCTCTGTTTTACACGCCACCAGAAATCAGTCTGAAGAGTAGCATGTACATAACTAAACCCCTCAGGCTGCTGTGTAATTAGTAAACAAGGCTAAGCAGTAGCACCATGCAGAGGTGTTTCATCTCGCCTTGCTCTCCACCGGTGTGGGTTGTTCCAGGGGGACACCATTTTTCATTCCCTCTCTCAGCCGGGCAGCATCCAGTCAAGTTCTGCAATAACAAACAATGAAAAAGGACTGGGCTTTGTGAGCTTTAGGAAGTAAGTCAGAGAATAAAACATGGTCCATTAACCTGCCAGAAAAGATACATGGAAGACATAGGAACGACTCCTAAACCACCCTGCTAGAACATGAGAATTTTTTTTTTCCTAAACTGATTTCCTTATGAATTATTTTTTTACTGCATAATAACTACCAAGAAAAGTATGTTTTAGTTATTCACACTGACCTTTTAAACTTCCAAGAGAACTGCATATTTTCTGAGGCCCCATGTAGGGCCTATTAATAATTATGCACTCCCACTGAGCTCCATTGATTAGTTTGGGTCCTGTTTCACACTGTAAAATGAAAAAAAAAAGTCCCTAGTGTTTGTGTATGTTTTTTCTTTTTATGTTCAGCTCTCCTCGGCTATAGATCAAGTTTTGCTGTTAGCACAGGTTTCAGCCTATATTGATGTGTTGCTGTGCTATGGACTCCAAAAACCAGGGAAAAGGCAAGATCAGATGGCAGGAAAAGGGGGAAAAGGTGCGACCTGTGATCCAGCAGCGACAACGGAGTTCAGCTGGTGTGATAAGGGGCAATGTGAGTGACAAGACTGTGCATTAGCATGCTACAGCCCCACTCATGCCTATGCTTTCATTGCTGCTAGCAAACATTTCTTTGTGAATAAATCTACTTTCTTGGCAATGCTGTGTTAGTGCTTTAGTTTCATTAAAGAGCCTGGAAACACCCCAGTGGTTCAGGCTGAGATATATAATACTGCTAACACAGATTTGTTTCATAACCCACAAACTATTAAAAATATTAGTGTCCTCCTGGGAGTTGCCTTTCAAGATTCCCTTTCTCTTTCTCTCTCACTTTCAGAGCTGGGTTAAGACAGCCAGCAATAATGCAAAGCAAGCTCAATTTATTCAGTTAAAAAAATAGATAACACAGTATTTTACTACTTCTGAGCACTTTCTTCATCTCAATGTTGCTTTGTGTTCCAATTCTTATCCAATGTAAACAGCCATAAAGGAGAGTTGCTGAGACAACATGTGGACATTTCAAAAGGTAGACTTTACCCGTCCAAAGGGAGATGACTTTTTGTTGGGAGTGAATTTAGTCTGCGACTTTGTAAGGGGATATGTTGGTCCCTTCAAGACTGAGGAGGGAGCTCCAAGTCCCTTCAGGACTGAACAGATCTGTACATGTGTTGAGGGCCTTTATTCTACCCATCTGACAAAAAAAATAAAAACTGAAAGAAAAGTTAGCAGTCTCTGGCGGGAACTTGAGTGGTGAGTAGGTCCAGTGTCCAAGGTGAAGGCTTTGGGATGTAGAGGGAGCAGAGATCTCCCGGGAGCCACAGCTGGTGGGGCTGTTGGGACCTGTGGGTCTTGGAACAAGGACAGGAGGCTGTCTCCAAAACCCCCTCTGCTGTCAGCCAAGATTGCTCATGAAAACAGAGGTGCCAGCAATTTTTTCCTGGTAGGAATATGTCTACCAGCTTATGCTTTACTTTTGGTGCCAGAACTGTGTGTGGGAAAGAGTCTGGAAAGCCAATGGGGATATTAAGAAGAAAGAAGCTCCAGGAGCGTGTCAGGATTTGGCTTTGAGTTTTGTTAATGGACATTTCGGGGTGTTTGTTTGGACTTTGCCACCGGGCATCCAAGGAGGACAAGGAGCCCAGAGTCATGGGGGTGTGGAAACAGCATCTTCTGTTAGAGACAGGCAGAAAAGCCCATATTTCAGGAACTAAAAGCCCATTTCAAACCTTAATTTGGATGTTCAGTTAGACATAGTGAACATTAGCTTTCCCCTTTGCTTATCTCCTAGAAGAGTCAGAATTGGGTGGAAATTGTTACAAGGAGCTCTTCTTATGTTGCTTCTGGTATTAATGGCCATCACAATAGCAGCAAGAGGTCCCAGCAGACATCAGATCTTCCCAGCCCACCATCCCCATGTGGTTTCTGCTGCTTGCTCACATAGCACAGGCTACTGCTGTCGTTAAGGAAAAGAAAGGGTGGAGGAAAAGTGGGCTCCTTGTTTTACAGAAAGGGGATGGAGCACAAAGAGAAGCAATAACTTGCACAAAGTCACCCAGGGAGTCACAGACAGAACTGGGAACTGTGATGTAGCTCTCTTTCATCCCAGTCAGTATCCTACCTGAAAAATAATCCAGTTTAGTTCTGCTGAAAAAGCAAAATTTATAAATATTTGCTTAAATCTTAGCTACTTTGCATAGCAACCTGATTCATGTAAAAGTTTTTATATAAGATTGGCAAGTCAAAGCTTTGACATTTTTTTTTTTCCGGGTCGTTTGAAGAAAGTGTGAAGAAACTTCTGAACTGCCGAATCCAAATCTGAACCAAATTTTCCCCGCTTTGAACTCTACTTATTGCAGACTGTAATAACATTCATCCACATTTCATAGGGTATCCTTGCAGATGGAAGGAAATACAGTAGCGCTGTTTGACACAGAAGAAATTAGATTTACGTGAAATTCCCTTTCCCTGTGTCCCTCACTTTATTTCCAACAGACCTACAGTTAACAATCAGCAGTGTTTCACTTTCAGACAGTGTGGTTTTCATTACAGAGGCTAAGGGAGTTTAAAATATTCTCCGAGCACACAGCATACATAACATCCTACCCCATTTCTTTTGATTTCCCTTTGCGGCACTAGCATTACAGATGCTGTACAGAACGTGTTAGAGGACACTGCTTTTATTTGCCATCATTACAAGGAGGAAATATATTTAGAGACATCTGTTCAGGCTCTGTGATTTCAGCTGAATGTAAAGCATCTTTGATGAAGAGTTGGTTTTGGAGCACAGTTGTGTCAAAGCCTGGCAGGCGTGCAAGACAAGGGAATATGGCATCGCAACTTGCCTCCAGCCTAATCGGCAGGTGTGGACAGCACGGCTTTACCAGGACGGGGAATTTAAGCTCTCACCTTGTCAGAGTTACCTTTCCTCAGTAGGAAGTTCAGCTCTGTTTAGGTTTCACGTGGGGTCAGCTCCGCTCGGCATGGAGGGAGAGGAACCTCAGCATGGGGAGTGATCCCATATGCTGGAGGCTTCCCTCTGCACAGCAACACAGCAGCGAGGGTGCAGTGCCTCCACCTCACTCTAGGAAGCGTAGGCATCCTTTTTTTGCCAGATTCAGAGCCTGAAATAAAGTAGACATGGTGCTTTTGGAAAGTGAAGCTTGCTTTTCCTAGGAGCTGGGGTACTTTAGGAGGTGCTACTGAGACTGAGCTGGACAGAGTTCTGTGCTTTTTTCCCAAGAAATGGCAAATTTTCAAAGACAACACTGGGGATTTTGAGAAGCAGAGAGGATTTTTGAGTATAATCCCTGTCTGTTGGCTTTCAGATCCATGCTTGGGTAAAATCTAGGAGCAGTTGTTTTCCTCATAGGGGCTGAGATACGTTCACGCATTGGATTATGCCTTGCAAGAGCTTGTTTCCAGAATAGCTCCTTACATGACGCCAAAACTTGTAAGGATGAGTTATATGGGGTTTCTGGGACCATGAAGGGCTCTTCTGACTTTGCTTCTGCCCACCTGATCTTTAGGCATTATTACTGTCAACTACTCTCAGCCTTAATGGAAAAGGGCAAAAAGAAGGATTTTAGAGATCAAGTACTTTGTAAATAGTTTAGGGTTTTTTTTTTCCTTTATACCCAGTTCTAGAGTATATCCCTGAAATAAAAAGTTATGTCTTAAAGAATTTGCTTTCCACATTTGGATTTCCATAAATACGACAAGCAATATTCAATTTACGTAAATTCTTTTTTAGGTTGGCATACCACTCACCACAGACATCATATGACATATGCATCATCGAAGGACTTGATATGACATTTAATTCTTGCTGTGTGAAAACTGTATAGCAGCACAAATAGCATAGCTCACTTTTAGTGGTGTGAATCCATGGTAGGTAGCTAATGCTGCACTCATTTCTAGTCGATATAGGTAGAAAATCAGACTTTGCAGTTAAAAAATCATCAGAAACATGCTTATTTTTGTCAAAATAAGACAATATGGGATAAGAATAAAATTACTTTTTAAAAGTTACGTAAATCTAGGTTTGCATCTTTACCACAGGCAGGAAATACTGGAAGTTTCATAGTTCAGAATTTGCAGTGACTGGGGATGATCCAGCTCTTCATAAAGCTTCCTTTTATTCTCTTAAGTGCTAATCTCATATATAGTTGCTTATAAAAGCAGGGAAATCCTCAATGAAAATTTATAACCACATTAAACTGTTCCTGGGACACTTCTTTATAAAAAATAAAGGAAATCAAACACTTCAGAATCTATATGTGTTATATATATATATGTTTTATTTATATATGTTTTATTTATATATATATATAAATCAGCAACATTAGAGCAAAGTAGTGTAGGTTACTGCTTTCCCTGGAAAATCTTCATCAGCAGAATGCCAGGCTGAATTACAGGTCAGAGAAGATCCCTGGTGTTCTCTGTGCTAATGCTTTATGGTGGAGTGAGTTCATTGACTCTAGTGTCAATATTGCTGACATATTCGATACAGCTCATTTTAAAAATGCTATCAAAACTTTTATAGTGGACAGCTGAGTTCTTGACAGTATAACTTGTTGGGGTTTTCTCTTTTTACCCATATGTGTCTGTTTTCTGTGAGAAGTTGGATCCATATCGAAAGCCCATTGGCCAAACCTAGTATTGTTCATTCCAAGAGACTTTGGTGGGTGGCCAAAGGATTAGGGATTTTTCAACAAAAGTGCAATATTTTCCATTAGAAAAATCCCCTACGATTTTCTGGGAAACTCTACTACTTAGCTTCCCATGTATCTTCTCTTTGTCATCATTGTCAGAAACTAACTGGCATTTTTCACTGACATTTTTAGCAAAGAATATTTATACTAGAAACAATGCAAATAAAAATACATTGGCAGAAGCCAGTGACATTTACAGTATGATATAGTCCTGACATTTTTATGGAACCAGTGGGAATTTCGCCTGTTTGATGACTGATTCTGTCATTCCTCTATCATCTGGGTAGACCCACTGAACTCAATACAACTGCTTAACTAACATCCCCAGTCTGCTCTCTAGTGAAGCTCATGGCTGGAAAAGGAGGTGAAACGAAGCCTAATGTTGTATATAATGAGCAATGTTGTTGACCGACTGCACTGTGATGAACCACCTTGGTTAGAATAGCAAGTTTTGAACCTGAAAGCTTATGTGCTACTTAATATATAACTAATTACGTCTTCCAATTCAGAGGAATAATTAATTCATAATCTATATGGAATAGGCACAGAGGGTCCTACAGGACATTTTTACTGTAGCGTTGTCAAAGTCCTGCTCTAGAGATGAAGGTGCCCTTTATGTCGAGGTCTAGCACAAGATGTGTGCACCGGTGACTGGCTTTGCTTAGAGATGTGAATTTCATTTGAAGGATTTTCTGATATCCTTCATTCCTGTTGAAAAAAGGAGGTTGAACATTTTAAGATGGTAAAAAGGAGTCATGCCAAAACAACTGCAACTTGGGAAAATTTCTTAATACTGGTAGATGTGAAGAGCTCCTTCTGTTTAGTGTGCCAAGTTAGAGGTGAGGAGTTACCTTGATTCCATGACCAGGTACAAGTACTGGGTACCAAGTGACACTTGTGTGTACCCAAGAACAACATAACTAGCACCACCAGCAGCAAACAGATGGTAGTGAAACTCTTATTAAAAAAAAGGGCACTGTTTCTGACAGCCAATGTGATTACCCACTCTGAGACAAGTCACCCAAGAGTGGGTGTGATTTTCATATTCAACCCCATGCCTTCCTGGAAGAGACATCTTCTGTATCTTCGGGGTGGGGGGGGTGGTAACCTCAAGGCCATATTGAAACAATGCAGTCAGTCTGAGAACTTGTGATATTTTATGTTTACATTATTTCAGGTTTAACTATCTGAGGAGATGTTGGATCAAATAATCTGATAATCACTTCTGACCTTAAATCTGTGAGTCTGGGAGGAATGAGGGAAGTTAGCCAAGGAAGCGCTTGGGTACCCAAATGCTTTGTTTATTTCTTCAAAGTACTGCAGCTGTTGTAGTAAAAACATATTGTCTCTTCCAACAAAACTTGTCCTGCTTCTAAACCCTCCATGTAATTTTGCAATGTTAAAGAAGATTAATGCTAGCATTATTTCATTAAGACACAAATAGGTCAACACCAATGGAATCTGAGAAGTGATGAGAACTGATCAATTAAATCCTGACTGAACAGTTTTTCTTAAAAATAAGGCACATTCATTAACATTGAGTATGATTCGCTGGCCTGTGTTGATTTTGATGGCAAATGAATGACTTCATATTTCATTTCACTAATGCTTTGCACTAAGCTTAGCTTTATTGATTTGACTGATTTTTTTTCATTTTGACATAAAATATCTTCATCTGTTATACTCCAGAATTAGAATTAGAATTAGATGTTGTTAGTCTATCAAAGGAAAAGGAAACAATTTTCTTGTTACTGAAATGAAATGCTTCAGCAGGTTCAAAATGCATTGTTTGTTGTTGTGTTTCTTTTTATTCCCCAAGTTTTGCTCCAGGACAGATTTTGAAAACTTGCCGTTTTTGTTCTCAATTTGGAATGAAGACAGGCTTCGTGCTTGGTCTCCAGCTAAGCAGAAATGTGGCTTCCTTGCATTGTGGAGGGAGAACAAACAATGGAATGATACTGACATCTCTGGAGAAAAAGCCCTCAGGTGAACAGATTTTAACAGCTGGAAAAAACAACATGCTTGGAGTGGGAATTACAATTCAAATCCATTTGATCCATGTCCGGTTACAAAATAAACCCACCAAAACCCCTGTTTTGAAGCAGTGGTCTGCTGTTGCCTGTTCCTTTTGCTTCACTCAGTGCCACAAAAGAGGTGGAGAGCAGAAATGAAGAGACAGACAGAGGGACGTTATAGCTCTGCAGTTTCAGTGACTGGGAGAGCAAACAGCAGTGATTTTTTGAGGTCAGTTCATAATCAAGAGAGACTGCAGAGGGTTGTGCAAGTGGAAGAAACAAGTCGACTGAAGGCAGACTCCAACGACACATCGTTTATCTGTTTGCAAGAAATTTCTAATTTTTCCAGGGCGTGTGAATTTACCCCCTTCAGTGAGACAAAACAGGACACTGCAGATTATTGGATGGAAATTTTCTTCTCAGCTGATGAAAAGCTAGAAAAAAAGAGGCCAGGTTCCAATTTCTGAAGCAAGGAAGAAGTCAGAATCTGGAGGTGGGAGAGAGATAGAGAGCGTTGGTTTAAAATAATTCAGAAAAGGTCAAGAGTTGATGTTCCTTGGCAGGTGCTGAAGGTTGCAGAGCTTTATTTTCATGTTTCTCTCAACAGAGAGAACTGCATGTTCAGGCACAAATTTTCAGAGGAATTAAGTTTGCTGCTCTTGACCTGCATGTGTTCTGGGAAGAAAAAGATCAATAAATTGCAGGTGTCAAACTAGTTGGGGTAGGCAGGTAGCCATCAGAAAGAAATACCCCTTTCAAGCCAAATTATTCTAGCAAACCCAAGTGTTTGCTTCATAAAGCAACCCACAATTCCTAGTATGCTAAATTTTATAGCCCTTAGGAAAAAGAGAAACACAAACACAGGAAGGGAGGAATGCCGCAGAAACTGTTTTGTTAGAGGGAGTTTTGATTTCTCTTCCAACGCAGTGTTCTCAGTTTTGTTGTTTAGTTTTGACTTAGTTTTTTTCTCCTTGTGGTAATGGCACATGTAGCTGGTTTTGTTTTCTACATGCCAGGTAGTAATTAAAATTAGCAATTTGGTAATCAGCATCTTGGCCTTGGGCGCTAGAAACAGATGTACTAAATAACTCCAAAAGTTGTTTCAGAAACAAAGGAGGCTGATGGTGAGGACCTGTACTGAGGCAACTCTGCTGAATTCAGTGCATCCAGTTGATTCATGTGGGAGGGGATGAAGCCAAACTTTTCAGTCAAATCTTGTCATCTGCCATCCCAGGCAGAAGGTAACAGGTTGTGTGAACTTTGCCACGACTTGGCCTAAAATGTTATGAGTAACAACTCGTGATCGAGATCAAGATGATGTCCCTGAAATCTGTCCATGGAGTTGAAGTGAGCCTTACTACACAGCCCACGCCCTGGCATACACAGTGCAAGCCACTTTCTGCTGTTAAAGTAATTTTTCCTTTAACTCTTCTGCAGTTCAGCAGTGGGTGAGGAAGCTCTGAGGAGATTTGGTTTCCTCAGGGGACAACCAGATTGACATCAGCTTCACCCTTGTCTAGGAGAGCGAGCAAAGGAAGGGAGTAAAACCTCCACCTTCCCATCCTGCTTGGCATCTTCTCCCTCCTTGATGGGAAGCCAGTGGCAGGGACACAGTCAGGTAGCCCAAAACATCTTCAGCAATGGGAATTCACACCAGCCAGCCTCATACACATATGACCCCTGCAGGAAAGCCTACAAAGGGACCCAAATCTTGATGGTATCCCATCGTAACCCATCCCTGTATTTCTCCTGCCGCTGGGTCCACGCAGAGGCTCACTGCATGGGCTCGGTCTGCACAGGCAGTGATGGAGAAAACTGGGACTGCCATCACCTGGGGATGGCACCTTCCCTCTGTCCCCTGCAAGCACTGATGTCCTCTCTGCTCCCTCCCCAGGAGCTGGGAGCTGGTCCAGCAAAGCCAGCCAGCGCTAAAATCAAACTCTGCTTTTTTACTTATTTTATTACAGTCCATGAGAGTGGGCATTGGCTGTGTCAGGCAGCTGTGGTCTCGGCAGATTGTGTTTGTGGTCAGGCGCTTGGGATTCCTGATTTCTAGTCCTGGCGCTGCCATTTGCTGCATGTGTGGCCTTGGAAGACTCACTTAGCTCTGCAGTGCCGGCGGTGTTTCCTTCTGTTGGATGGGGAAGTGACACCTGCGTTGCTGAAGGGCCAAGCCACAGCTGGAATAAACAGTGGTGTCTTGCTAATGAGTATAACCTCTTATACTAGCAGCTCAGAGGGAAGACATTAAAATAAAGGGTGTTACATGTGAATCCTGCAGATCACTTTCTATCCCAGACATGAAGATGTGAGTTCACAGGTTGTTCTTTGCCAATTCTTTGAAAATAAGGTATGTCATCAAATTGCACCAGCTACTGAAACTTCATATATTGACTTATTTCTTTCAGGGCAAGCATGGGGCTGATCTAACTGACAGAAAAGAGTTGCATTAATAACGGGATGCTGCATGGCGGTGTGGGAATGAAGGAGGATGAAGCTCCTTGTCTCCCCCGTCCACTCTCTGCAATGCTTAGGAGCTGTGCTTGGAAGTTAATCTGCTTGAGGGGCTCCTAAACCTGTCCAGAGCTGGTTCTGTTACTGGGTGCGTGTTTTGTGATGGTGAAGGACCCTGTTCTGACTGTTGGATATGTTGGAGCTGCTCGTTGTAGGTTGTGGACAACAGTGGCTGAACCTGGCTGCTTCCTCATTTAGAAAACTCGGGGAAACTAAACTTCATTGAGACAGCCTCTGGACATACTGCTTAATCAGAGGCAATTGATCCAGTGAATAGTGCTGCATATGCAGAGCTGTGTGCCTCAGTTTCCCCAGCTGTAAGAGGGAAGGGATTTTTTTTTCATTGCTCTAACAAGAGGGAATGAATTACTGTAGCTTGGACATTGCTTAAGCTAAATCCCTGGATGGAAACCTCTTTCCATCTGCCTCACTGCTAGCAAACCTATGTGACCCTATTGTCTCTGAGCAGTCAAGGGCACCTGAAGTCCTGAACCCTTGCTGTGAATAGCAGACAGTGCTGATGTCTCTGTAAGGATGGAGGTCTCAAGTGAGAAACCAAGTTGGGGGCGATTCCTATGTGTGCCCACATAACTTAGGAAGGAGTCTACTCCTTTTGCCTCGAGAAGAAACTATGTGAAGCAAAAAGTGCTTCCACCATATTTTTGTCTGAGAGTCATAAGTGGTACTGGCCTGTTCCCTGGAGAAGTGGAAGGAGGGCTGAAGAGTCCAGGTTCTCATTATGTTTTGCTCTCTCCATGCCCGTGGCAGTAACCTCAGCAGAATCCACCATCAACTGCTGCAACAGGAGATCTTTGTAAGGTGTGAAAGCATCAAGCTGAAGAAGTATATGGTAAAACAATACCACATGTTGAAAGCACAATAGGAGTAAGTCCATTTTGGCACAGCCTTACACATGAAATCCCTTTTAATTTCAGTGACGTCACACTCCCAGTCTCAGGGAACCTATAGCAATATTTTCTGTGCCATAAATAAGTCCACTTGGGGACTAATAAACTAAACTGTTGCTAATTTGTAATGTGCCACTTTTGCAGCAGTATCCAAAATTCATATGCACTAAGATTCCAGGGCTGGAAAGAATGAGGTGGCTTGTCCCTAACCACTGCTTAACTTTTTAAGTTACACTGGTGAGTCGGGTGCAGTTTGGCTTTTAGTGAGACCCCTGGGGAAGCAAGGCCATCTTAGACTACAGTCTTAAAAAAAAGCTATTAAAATAAAAGCATACCTATAAATAAAATAAAATTCAGGGAAATGATGTCTTTGTGACCGAAGCAGGAACACTTGTGCCATTCAAGGGCCTCACTTGCACTTCTGACTATCACCACTGATAAGCACGAGCAGCTTTCCCTCAATATAGTTTATAGGCACAGGTGGGCCCTCTTGCATTTAAGATCTCTCTGCTCGGGATTATTGCTTGGCTCAAGGAGGCCTTTCAGTCTGGTTGTGAGCAAAGGGAAGGGGAGTGTGGCATCTTAGTGGGGCAGGTTGGTGCTTTCTGCAATAGTGGGTAACAGCTGTTATTATTCTGATTGCGAGTGTCCCATGTGTACCTTGGTCTCCCTCTTAGAGTGTGTTGTGGTCTGCTTGTTGGACCTGATTTTAGATTAGGCTGAACTTTTTTCAGGGTAAAAGTAATACTCCAGGAAATACAGGGATGCTGCTTCTCCAGGGCAGATCTGCATGAGACCTGTCAGGAGACTGTTTTGAATTTGCCCCTTTTGTTGCCACCAGAGAAGGTGATGTTCTCTGTTTTGTCACATCTGAGAGTGAAAGATTTTGCTCTTTCAGCTTCCTGGGCTCATATCAGCATGAAAGCAAGTGTCAGAGGACTGGGATTTTTTCTGACAGCTCTTTGGGTGGTTCATGACTGGGAAGGTGTTCAAAGCAACCTCAGACAGCTGAGTACCCTACTGTTATCACAGAAGCATCAAGCCGCTATATAGCTTTGCCTCCTCTTTGAAAACCCTTTCTGTCCAGGACTGGCCTCATCCTCCCATTATGTAGATAATATACAGCATCTCTCACAGTGAAGTGGCACTCTCTCCCAGGATGAAGCTGATAGATCCTTCTGCACAAGGAAAACCAACACTAAATGAATAATCAGATACATTGAGACTGTAGTTTGCTACACCATGAAAATAAAGATTTGTCCGTTCAGTCCTGAAGGAGTTACGGTCTGCCACAGACTTCCTATGTGGTTCTGGGTAAATGGGTTAAAGCATGTCTGTCTTCTCTGAGAAGGGGCCCCAGATCATCTTTTCCTCTTCATATTGTTACTAGAAAGCTGAAGTTTGCACATTGCAATGGGCTTGTGCATGCAGTCCATAACTAATGTATGGGGCACCGGCCAGCAAAGCCCCTCAAAGCCTTCCCAGCAATACCAGCTAGGGCATTGAGCAGAAACGCTGGTAGTGAAGGTCATGTAAGCACCATAGACAAACAGTGTCTGACATCTTGAGCTTCTACAGTGTTGATTTTGTTCTGTATTTTTACTAGATAAGAGCTCGTATCCTGCTGCCGTCTCTGGGGCTGTATGTCAGCCCTGTGATTTGTACAGGGGGGGCATTGCAGCCCACCACGAAGCATGAAGGAGATGTCTGAGTGGAACAAGTCTCTGGTTTTAGCAGCTTCTCTGACTTGCTGTCCATGAGTGAATAATTGGCATCCATCTGGAAAACCTTCTCATATCTTCTATCATGATCAAACTTGATCTCCTCACTCAGAGGGGGACCACCAAATGTGGTGGTTCAGCAGATAAACCAGTATAGGTTTAACTAAGTCCTAATAGGAAGAAGTATTGTTGAGTGTTTATTGCTGGGTCAGGATCTCTCATATTAATCTTTCCCTTCAGCACTGGCAACCCACCCAAAAGTAACATCGAGGAGTTCAGGTATATGGGACCTTTGGGAACTCAGTAAGTTGCTGCCTGCCTGCAGAGCTCCCTAACAGGCTGCATGAGTGCTCTTAAATGATGATTAAGTCAAGTTACCTTCCTGTGCAGTTGTGACAGGCTAAGGGTTGGCATGCAGACAGCTATTTACACTTTATCTGACACGCTAACTCGCTACATCGCAGTAACTTCAACTGTGGTTTGCATTCTTAGCGCATGAGACTCCTTCCTACCCCATCCCTCCCCAAAATGCTTATAAACCATAGGAGGACTTAAGCTAGTCTCCACATGAAAATAAATTTGGGGTTGTCCACATCACCATTTAGTTTGGATTAGGAGCTTGCTTTTGAAATATATCCCTCAGCCTTACCCCTGCTGCACCTTGGTGCTTATTGTGGATTCAACAGGCATTCAGTCCATGGGACCAGACTTGTGCTAAGCCAAAATAAACCTCCTGAAATGTATATAATGTTTATATCAGGCCCCACCTCTCCCCTGATCCGTTCCTGTTGGGCCACACTACTTGCCAAATTAGCCAATTCAGACTTGGATTTTTTGATAGCTTCCCCCAGCCCCTCCTCCATCTCACACATTACAAGAAACCCTTTTCACACAACTTCACTGTAGTCAGTGTGAATTTGTGCAACTCACAGGGGCAGGATTTACTCATTTGAGTAGAGGCTGTGAAGTTGGACTATGAGCTATGGAAAATTGTCATCGTAGAGTCTTTTGACTGTTATTTAGCTGACTTAGGGTGACTTGCACCAACTAAGTCTACTGTTCCTTCGTTATCTGTATTTTCATATTCACCCCTATTTGTCCCAATATATTTTGTGCTAACAGCATTATTGCAAGGCCAGAGGATTATATTATCCAGACTGTCTGAGCTCATCAAGTCTTGCAATGCTTTTAAGTCCTTCCTCATTAGTAAAGGATCCTGAGTGATTAGCTAGTATGTGATTACCATAGTCAAAGTAAGGCTTCTTTCCCTGACAGTCAATACACTGAGTAGTGGTAGAGCCTTTTCCTTTTTTTTCCTTTTCCTTTTTTTTCCTTTTCCTTTTTTTTCCTTTTCCTTTTTTTCCTTTTCCTTTTTTTTCCTTTTCCTTTTTTCCTTTTCCTTTTTTCCTTTTCCTTTTTTTCCTTTTCCTTTTTTTCCTTTTCCTTTTTTTCCTTCCCCTTCCCCTTCCCCTTCCCCTTCCCCTTCCCCTTCCCCTTCCCCTTCCCCTTCCCCTTCCCCTTCCCCTTCCCCTTCCCCTTCCCCTTCCCCTTCCCCTTCCCCTTCCCCTTCCCCTTCCCCTTCCCCTTCCCCTTCCCCTTCCCCTTCCCCTTCCCCTTCCCCTTCCCCTTCCCCTTCCCCTTCCCCTTCCCCTTCCCCTTCCCCTCCCCTTCCCCTCCCCTCCCCTCCCCTCCCCTCCCCTCCCCTCCCCTCCCCTCCCCTCCCCTCCCCTCCCCTTCCCTTCCCTTCCCTTCCCTTCCCTTCCCTTCCCTTCCCTTCCCTTCCCTTCCCTTCCCTTCCCTTCCCTTCCCTTCCCTTCCCTTCCCTTCCCTTCCCTTCCCTTCCCTTCCCTTCCCTTCCCTTCCCTTCCCTTCCCTTCCCTTCCCTTCCCTTCCCTTCCCTCCCCTCCCCTCCCCTCCCCTCCCCTCCCCTCCCCTCCCCTCCCCTCCCCTCCCCTCCCCTCCCCTCCCCTCCCCTCCCCTCCCCTTCCCCCCTTTCCCTTTCCCTTTTCCTTTTCTCCCTTTCCCCTTTTCCTCTTTTCCCCTTCTCCCCTTTTCTTTCTGTTTTTTTCCCTAGGCCTGCCGTCTGGTCCTTGCTGGGCTGGAAAGCCACAGAAGCTCTTTTCTGTCAATTTGTTGATATCTTCTTCCTCTCCTAGCCTGGCACAGAATCTGCTTTTGTTAGTTTTCCTTTCAGGAATACATGTGCACTTCAGCATGAGGTCTGACAACCTTGACCCTCCAGGCATGACTAATTCCCATTTACAAGACCACTACAAAATCCATCAGATCAAAAGTGTCAGGAAGTCAGGAAAACCCCGGCATGTACGGCAGGCTGGAGCTGGTCTCCCTGTGCTGCGTGACAGAGTGCGCTCGGTGGGCCGTGCTTTGCTGCGATAAGGTCAAGTAGAAGTGGCACTTGGAAGGAATGGGAGGTGGAGGGGAGGGAAGGAGGGTTTCGCAAGCAGCCAGTGATGTATTGTTTAATACTGTGCTGTTCATAGCCAGACACCATGGCTCTAATAACAGCCAGGGTTAAGGCAATGACACAGATCGAAACTAAGAAGTTACGAGAAGTCTTGTGGTGTTTGAAAGCCTGGGGGTGGAGACTTTTGTGGGGTTGAGTTTGAAAGTAGGAAAACAGCAGTATGAAGCCACTAGTGAGTTTTTTGGAAGTTGTCTTCAAAGTTTTATCTTTACGCTGTTCCAGAGTGGCGGTAGTGATAATCCCAACTGGGTCATGGGTTTTATGTGGGTTGGGGCTTTTTGGTAGTGTCTTTTATGCAAACATGTCTTAAAATTGAGAAACAGGATGAGTAGAGTGTCCCAAATATCTCTTTGGTGGTCTTATCCAAGAACTTCTCAACCAAACTCTCAATGACTTCAGCTCCCTGTGAAACCAACTCTGAGTGCTCCTCAAAAATCCCACCCAAAGAGACAGAAATCAATGTTACGCAGTCTGTGGGTCAATCTCTTGACACGTTCAGTCATAGCTCACAAAGCCAGCACAGAAGAAGAGGAATAAAAACTTGCACAGATGTGAGGTCTGAAAGAATGAGAGCACTCTGTAAATGAGGCCTCAGGAGGCAGGACGTGGCCTTGAGTCACAAAAATGAGGTTTGTATTTAGTTGCCCAAAGGGAGCTGGGAAAAAGAGTGAGAGAGAAAGACAAGGTCTAGGGGCAACAAACCCTGGAGAGAAGGCAATATTGAAAATAAATGAAGGATCTCGATTTCTGTTGCAAGCATGACCCTTGGACTTTACCAGGGCTGTAGCAAATAGAGTTTGGTTTTATGGACACAACTCACATACAAACCTGGGCTGGAGCGCACAGGAGAAGGATATAGATGGCTGATTCAGCAACTTTGCTGGCTTTTTCACTTGGAATTGTTTGAGCCCCTTTTCATTTTCCCCTTTGGACTTCAGGATGGGAATTTCAACATTGTTTAAAGCTCGATCACGTCTCTGAAACCAAAACCTGGTATGAACTATGGGAAGGTGGTTTTGTAGAGCTTCTGTTCTAACATGGAAAGTGCTGAATTCTCTCTGTGTGGGCCTGATTCAAGACCCATAGAAATCAGTCTTAGTTTTGCCATATACTTTAATAGAATTGGACTAAATTGCAGAAGTTTCCTGTTCCTCTGGCCCATTTCTGTGGATTTTTGCCCACTCAATTTAAAAGAACAATTTATATCATGAGAAACAAACCACTTCTGTTGTGTTTTTCTGTGTTGGATTTTTTTGCTTAATGTTCTTTCCTTACTGTTACTGACTGAGAAACGATGGCTGGGACTTTTTTATATTTAGTGGTACATGAGGAGGAAAAGTGATACAAGTACTTGCTAAAGGAAGTTTTCTCACTCAGCAGAAAAAAGAAAAAAAGTGGAAAAGTTGGTGTGAATGATGCCCCACTTGAGTACTCAGAAGAAATCAGATGTCCACCATTTGATGACCAATTGCTGTGCAGTGTCTGAGGCTTTAGCCTGGAAAGCAGCGATGCTGTGGCAGAAAATACCATGCTAACTGAAGACAGCTCCTCCCTGTGACTGGCTCTTCCCACTTTGGTGCATCACAGTCCTTTGGGACATGGGTTCATGAGGCTGTACCAAGTGATTCATCTCCATCTTACTGTCACCTCTTCACAAGAAGTAAACTCATTGCGTCTCACCCTCCTCTTACCAAAGGGGATTTATGCAAACCTACACAAAGCTAGAACAGCAGAATAATTGTATGGGTGGTTGAGCTGAGGTAATTAGTTTTTGTTAGCTGAGTCTAATCCTCTGTCATTCAGTATCCTGCAGTCTACTGGGATTTTCACAGCCTTCACCACCACGGGTCCTCAGTACCTACTGCAGCTCTGGGCCACCCATGCAGTTTCGAGCTCTCTTGCATGTCAGGATCTGGTTGGGTTATTACATGTAGGGTGATTACACAAAATGTGCCACCTGCTAGCAGCCTGCCTGACCATGCTTCAAATTCAATCCCAGCTGTGAAACCCAAACACTTTGCCTGTGCAGAGCAGAGCAAGGGGAATCATCATCTCTCCATGGCTTGTGTCTCTAGTATGAAGTCCTACATTGATTCCTTGAGGGATGAGTTTACTGCTCAACCTTCCCTTCACATCTTCTCTGCCTCATCGCCTTTTTTCTCAGGATTTGTAGGAACATAATTGCTTGGAGACCTTTACCCTGTCCATTACCTGTTGTAAGAACAGGCAATAAATTCAGTAGCCTTGAACGAGAAGGCTGCAGAACTAACACAGGGACAAATGCATTCTCATCCCTTCAGTCTTCCAATGCCTCATACACTTTATTTTCGAGAGTAAAGAAATATGATGGAAATCATCCACTTACTTCAGCAAGTAAAAAAATAAAAATAAACTTAGGGGTGTTTCATCTTTTTTCTTTTTTTTTTCTCTAAACCTTGTTTAGTTAATGAAGCTTATAGTTTACATCACATTTTTGATAGCTTGTACTAGTAACTTTGTACAGCCTGAAGGATAAATGTCCACTGATGAGAATGAGGGGAATCTTTACATATCCTGTACATAGGCGAACAGTAGCCCAAGACCTTCCTGCTCAGCCTTTTGCAGGGATGCAAGTGTTGTGATTCTTGTTTTGGGTTTAGGGTTTGGATTTTTATTTTTCATCTTAATGTACTAACTCAGAAATAAGAAATATTTTAGAACAAGGTTGGAGCGGCTCATTTAGGGTTAGATCTGACCATAAGCACGTGATGAATGGGCTTCAATTTAAATGCCAGTGGTTGGGATAGTGGCAGGCGGCAGCTGCCACTCGAATCCTGCAGCATCTACATGTTCCAGCCACAATGGACCTCATTTAATGAGGCAAATTTAGTAAGGGTTTAGCCTGGTCTCTGGGATTTCTGAAGCTGCATTTAAGAACCCCCACCAAGGAGAAAGGAAGGATGTAAGTAAATGTGACTCTCTGAAGGAAATATCTCCATCACCCATAAGAAACTGTTAAAATTGGTCCTTTTCAGTTTGTCCCTTCAGTCAATTTTTGTAATGTATAGGCAAAAGAGGTAGGAGTCCCTCACTTTCATGGTGTAATTAGTGGAGTGGTGTAGCTTGGTGCAAATCCATCAGCTTGAAAGGGTTACTTCTAGATTATACCAGTGAGAACCTGAAAAAATATCACCTGTAAGTAACTGATGCAAGGGTGAATGTTTAAAACCTCAGGGATGCCAAGTTCTAATTTAGCACAGCTCAATTTCAGCCAAAACAGTATTGGTGGGAGATGAGTTTTATTGACATGAAACTGCTCCAGTGAATCTGGCTTCATTTCTCCTTGCTGACAGTCAAATAAAGATATGTCTCTGAGCGGTAGACTCTGCTAAAGCGTAAGTGGTGGCATTTCTTACTTGAGCCTGTTCAAGGAAATGCTGAGTGCTGCTGGGTTATACAGACCAGGTCCTTACAAAGCTCTTCTGATGTTGTTAAGGTTTGTCATAATCTTCCTTTAAAAGGATTGGGTTGTGCTGCACCACTGATCTGAGAGGGTACAGGATTGTGCCCTGACTGGGGATCTAGTTCAGAATATGAATTGCCAAGCTTATTATTATGAATCTATCATTATTATGAGTTAACGTGGTATTAATCAACAAAGTGATGGTACTGGGCAGCAAAGGATCTAGAATGTAATGATCAGTGATTTAATGCTTGTTAAATTGACTGCTGGAGGAAGATGAGCGCTTCCTGAGCTTGGCCTTGCCATTTTCTATTGAGCAAAACACATTTTCTAGTGTTAGCCTTTTTTTAATTGAAAGCTGTATAAGCCTTTTGGGAGGTAGTGGAGAATCCAGCAACTGTAGATCTTTTAGAGAAAATAAATAGACTGTTATCTGTTGCAGCACTGTCACACTGGTTTCCATTTACAACTGGGAAAAAAAAAGGCTAAAGACTGTTTATTCCTATTATTTTCCCTTGATTTGTTTCTTTCTTTGCTTGCATGTGTGGGTGGGTTGTTAAAGTTTTTGTCTTGCTTCGTTTTGCAATTTTTTATGGTCCACATTCTGATGTGTTGCAGCTCATTTTCAGTCTGTGAGGCTGGAGCTCACAAGGGTGGGCAGTGTTTAATTTCTGCTTGTAACACAAACAGGTAATAAGTGGGTAGGTTATAGTGTAGGGAATGGAGGAAGACCATAAAACTAAATGTATGGAAATTTTTCAAAGTGTCCAATGACCACAGTTCCTATGTAGGAAGAGATGTCCTTCCCATCCCTCTCCTCCTCCCATTTCTGAATGGTTTTGCAGAGCACCTATGACTAACTTTTGCTAAACTGAAAGTGCCACAGCCTGGAATGATAATCAAAAAAGATGCGTGTTGTTATAAACACTCAATCATTTTCCTTCTTTCTTGTGGAGTTGTTATTAAGCCCAGAGGTTCAGAAGTTCAAAAATATAAAGGAATAATTTGTACAAGAAAAGAAAGGAGTCTATTTCACAAGCCATTGATGCTTCCACTGGGAATTAGCAGTAGCTGTTAGAGTAGCTGGGGTCATACAGAGCAACCATGCATTCTGCTCCCACTTAGGAAACCCCTAATTTTTAACTTTTTAACAGCCACAAGCTTACGTTTCTGGCAATGAAAAGTGGAGGGAATGTTTGAGGAGCTCTTATTAAAAAAATAAACTTCAAATGATGATTGACTCCCCTTTTATGTCTCTAGAATGGGGCCCATAAATCTCAACAGTTTCCTCTTCAATGGCTACTTGTTCTTTTTGGTTGGTGACAACTTTTATTTTAAGCAAGCTCAATTCTTGAATTAACCCTTGTGTTGACTCAAGCCTCCTTGTTTGTCTTTGCTTTGGCTCCCACGGATGGAGAAAAGCTTAGCATATGGTAACAGATCCATTCCCATTTCATGGTTGACATGAAATGTGGGCATCAGTGTGTCACTGGAAGAGGGAGGAACCAGGCTTCAGGAGATCTGCTTCCAAAGAAAGCACTGAGCTCGCAGTTACTGAGACTCCCCTTTGGGTCCTTGACATAAGACTTCTAATAGGCAGATGAGCACTGAAGGTTTAATGTATTTGAGCACAAATTTTCAAATTCATATGTGGGCATTCAAACACCCAGTCCCATCCAGTATGGATGGGTTCTGGTACTCCCTTCTTTATCATGCTTTTAATAGCAACTATAGGGATATAGCTGTGTTTAGAATTAATTTCAACCTTTGAAGCCTAGTAAGGAAATACATAACATAAAACCCATAAAAATCTCAAGCAGCATCAGCCACTGAACCTACCAGAAGACACAACTGAGAAATGGGTTGATGAGTGCTGTGCCCGTGGGCGTACATTAGCTACTGAGTCTCCTTCACAGGTATGCAAGCTCTGAGAGCCAGCAATACTTGTGCTCCAGTGCCTGCCTGTGTGTGGCCAGCCAAATTTGGAAGCTCTATCTTATATCTTTCTGTCAGTGACTTGTTATACAGTCCTGGGGCCTAATGCTTGTGTCAACATGAGGTTAGGTTTCATGGCATCCTGAGCAGAGCAGGAATGTCCTGGCTTATATTTGTCTCCCCAGGAGAGCTCTCCCTCTCCTGGTGGGAGAGAAGCATTCAGCAGCTACTGGGCAATCTTCTGCCATCTCTTGACAGGTAGTGATATAAATCAGGGGCTTGAGTGGGACACGAAGGCAAGACCTTGTTGCTCTGTTTAGATCCCTATCAGCCGTGATTAATTCAGTGCTATAGGTGGAAGGATAAACGTGGCTTCCTGTAATCTTAATTGTTTCCACCAGCCTTTGAACTGATGCGTCCATCTGGTAGCATTTAGTTGTGAATACAAAGGGTCAAACTATGCCCAAGACTGCATGGCAGGCAGCAGGACCAGTTCTGAGAAATGCCAGTGCCAGTTGGGAATTGGTCTCTTAGTCACGCAATACAACTTTGGCAAGGGAACTCGAGTTAGTCCTGAATAGGTGGCTTGCAATATCATCTGGAAACTTTTAGGTGGCAGAGCCTCTGAATTTATTAGAGGAGACTGGCAAAAGTGCCTTAAGATGGCTAGGGATGGACTGGGGACTTTATATGATGCTACAGGGACTTCTGCTCTGCCGTTCCCAGTGCTCTTATGACAAGTCCAAAGAGAAGACAATGTGGATTGCTTTTCTTGAGCACCTCCCATTGTAATTGAAAGAGATTTTGTGGATCTTTCACAGAACTACTATCTTTTTGCATCAGGAGTCCTTGCTGTCCTCTCAAGACTCTTTATAATGGCTTAGGTCTGCAATCTTTGCAAGTAACCAACTCATGCGCTCATCCATTTACCTTCAGCACTGAGCACAGGGCTTGACTTTGCTTTGACATTCTTGTGTACAAAGCATTCCCATGATGATGACTTGAAAAATACCATGCTGGTTTTACTCCCTCTTTGACATCGTCATGTACCTATGGGAAATTCTGAAAAGGGCAACAATCTTGATATATTTGGTGGACAGTGCGTGTTTTGAAAGCAGAAAGATCTTTGGCAAATGCGGCCTACAAGGAACAGAAATAGCTTATTTCAGCTGACAGCTTTGGAGAAAACCAGCATTGCTAAGTTTCAAACTAGTATGGGTAGACACTAATAAGAAAATTTAGGGCTAGCAATTCAGAGGGAATAGTTTATTGCTTTTTGGTTAATCCCTTTTCAATTTCTATCAGCGTAGAAAGAGCAGAGATTTTTCTCTCAGTCATTTGTGCCCTGAGCAAGATGTGATGAAAACAGGCAAACTAAAATGTAATTTAGCTTCCTAAAAGCAAAGAGGAGAGGTCACCCCATGAGCAAAAAAAAAGAGTCAGAATTTGCAGTTTAAACAAGATTCCATGAAGTCTTTGTCTTAGTAATGTTTGTATCCTAATGCTTTGAATCCAGTAACTTCTAGTTACCAGAGCTCAGTAAAGAATGTTCCCCGGGTAACTTCTTTTGCAATCTATTCAATTTTTGCCTCTCTATATTCTCAGATGTATTCATGGTTTGGAGTAATTTACTGAATAATTCCAGACCTGCAGCTCATTTTTAAGTGGTCCTGAGCATTTGCTATTCAAAATCCAAGCTAAATTTCTTCAAATTTCATAATTATATATCAAAATTTGAGGAACAATTAAATGGCAAGCATAACTGCCTTTGTACAAAATATAAACATGGGGCAAAATTCACTGAATTAGCAAAGTACAGTTGGGACAAACTAAGCTGACCAACTTCCATCTGCAAAGAACTTGGTCTATAAAACCACCTGAACCTACTCCCCATCTTACCTACTTTAGGGAAGGTAAAAAAGATCATGAGCAGGCAAGAAATGTGGAACAGATGTTACCTTCAAAATGAGCTGATCCCCCACAGATCTGTTGAGGATGTCATTTCCTACCCCCTGCATCATCTCCTTCTCCTCCTCCAGGGCGTGCAGGCAGGATTTCAGCGGGTGTAAATCATCAGAATGATGCTAAATTACACAAGCTGAGACTGGCTCTGAAACTCATTGTGCTCCTAGGAGTTAGGCTTAAGAAGTTACATCAAACCTGGAAGTGATCCTCTATGCTCTGCTTAGTACCCACACCGCTGCTTTGGGATTGTTTGTTAGATGTCTTCCCTACTGTCCTGAGATAGAATAGTGGGCTGAAACCCCTGAGCTCTAGCCCCACAGTCATGATTACGCAAAAGGCAGCTATTTATCTATATAATTACAGGGCAACAGCAAAGAAATTTGCTTTGGGGAGTTGCTTTTTTTCACCTTGGGGGCTCCAGGACTTGTCAGAGCTGTGTACTCATGTGTGCTGTCTTCAATGGTTGTAGGATTTCTGAGTGAAGCACAGCTGTAGAGGGAGCAGCCTACTGAACATTCATGGAGCATTTCAGGGGATGACAGAGAGTGCTTGCTTACATGTGGGTGTATTTACAGAGCATCAGTGTTAAATGGGCAAAGAAAAAGAGGGGAGGGGGAAAGGATTTTCTTGGGAGTGCATTTAAGGGGTGGGGAGATGTGGCTAATGGGGTAGAAGGTGAACCTGAGGCTTATCTGTTTCTCAGGTATTTTCTCTACTGTTTTTGTGCGTAGACCAGAATAGTGCCTGAAAACAGTATTAATTACCTTTTTTTATTATTATTTATTTATGTGGGGAGATATCCCAGCTTCAGGAATATTTGAAGCTGTGCAAAGAATATACTTCTAGATCCTTTCTTCCTAGTTAGAAGAAAAAAGAAAACCAAAATGTTACTTAAATGAAGTGCTTTCTTCAGAATTTGCCAATTTATGTAAATGTTTTAAAGCAACATCTGATTCTTGTCTCTAGTGAGGAGAGCAGAAATCTGTGAAGACTCTTCTTAATTCCTTAGCAGCATATCCTCACCGGTAGCCGGTTTCATAGGAATTCTCTGATTGGAGTGGAGATTGTTTAGTCCAGGCTTAAAAAAGCTTCAAACAACAGGATCTTTTAGTTCCAGTGATAATGAAAATATAGCAGTTATAGCCGTCTCTTAAAAGATTACCTCCCATAATTCATAAGCAACAGAATTACATTGAGGGAGCCTAATATATAGTAGAAAATAAAGTGTCTGTATTTATCGTTCTGACCTTGAAAGTTAACAGAGTAGTTTGTTACAAATAATGAATTTTATAAATTTCTTCTATCATGGCAGCTTGACTGTGAATAGATTGCAGTTTCCTTGAAGCTATTTGTTAGCTGAACTTACTTGCTGAATAATTGATGTAAATAACTTGCTGAATAGTAAGTAATTATTCTTGGCCTCTGCTTAGTTTGAAGGCAAGTGCTTGGCTACACGTAGATGATATTAGAAATTTGAGCTGCTGTTATTTGATGGGTAGGGTCACCTTCCTTCCCTGGCTAGCTGAATTTTGAATAATTTTTATTTAACTTGCTTCTTCCAGGCCAAAATTCTGTAGACTGCAACAGGGCTGTAACACTACATGGGGAACATACAGCACTCCCCAGGCCATGAGGACAGCAGTGTATAGATCTGATGCCTCCTTCTCTTGCCCATGTGCGCTGAGCTCCAAAATAACTTTTTTTTTTTTTTTTTGTCTTGGGCATCTCTGCCTCTACATTTGCCCTTTGCTGCATCTCCCTCAGAACGGCAGCTGAAGCAGGAGTTGCTGCATTTATTTCTTGTTAAACTCCTGGCTGCGTCTGTAGCTTTTCCTATCTGTCCCCTTCGACAGAGGACCTGGGGATGTGGCCGGTGGTTGCTGCTCCTCCAGCACAGTGCTGGCTGGCCGCGGGGCTTGCAGGGAGGGTTGCAGCTCTGTGTTAAAACATCCATGTATCAGCCGCAGCGTATGGATCGGTGAGAGCATTTTAAAGGGTCATTTTCTGCTGCTCCGCAGAGGAACCCCAGCAGGCTGCCTTTGAGGAGCATGGGGGTGTAGCTCCAGGCTTACACTCCCGCAAAGCGCCTGCTTGTCTTCCTAGTGAATTATGATTGATCACCTTCAGTGCCCTTTCCCAGGCTTTGATAAAATACGCCTCCGAGCAGTTGTCTGTAGGACTTTTGTGGCCATCTGTTGTTACCCAGGGCTGTAACGTCACTGCCTAATTGTGCTTGCTTTTTGCTGGACAAGGAGGTGGCCTAGGGCATGGGCTGTTCACTCACATGCTGCTTCTGCACCCAAAAACCCTCTCACTGTCAGCAGGAGGATCAGGGTGAACCCTTGCTTTTGTACCCAGGGACGCTTGGTCACTGTAGCATCTTTAGTCACAAAAATCACGCTGTTTGTGCTGGGCTCTTTCTTCTGATACTTTTAAGGAAATGAGCCTTTTGCTCGGGCTGCTGGTGTGATGGGCAGTGTGCTACGCACCCCTTGTGCACTCTCCCTCTCCCAGAGCTGCTATATCAAAGCACGAAGGGCTGGAGCTGCTGCCAGTGCTCCCCAAGTTATGTGGTTTACAAGGTCTGCATTACAACGTTGAAGCTGATCCTGAGGATGCATCTATGAATTTCTAGGAGGAAAGAGGGGCAGCTCTGGTGAGGCTTGTGCCCCATAGCAGCTGGCGCAGGTGGGATCCCATCAGCTGTCCTGATTAACCACATGGGTTTTTCTCTAGGTGAGGAAGACCTGAATTGAGCCAGCTGCAAGAGCAAGCCCCGTGTTTATTAATAGACATGGGGTATCCCATGCTTGTTCACAGTTTCCTCCAATGACAAGAACATCTTGCATAATAAAATTAGCTCAAACTTGAGATAATTCTAAGCTAAAAAAAACCCACAGTCCAAAATAAGTATTTATCCCTGATGAGTTCAGTGTCCTGCTTCCTCTTGAAGGTTTCCTTTTCTCATGCTGTTCCAAATCTTGACTTTCTCTTTTTTTCTTTTTTTTCCTTCTTCTTTCCCTGCTGACCTCATGAGGATGCAGTCACCTTCAGGCTTAGGAAATGTTCCCTTTTCTACAGCTGCCAATTTGGTCGTGCTCACAGGGAGACTGGAAAACTGAGACAGTTGTTGCCCCAAAGTGTTTGTCCTTGGCCAGAGGTTGTAGCTCCATCTGGCCTGCTGGAAAGTGCTCCCCTTCCTGATGGGCTGTGATTTATGCTCCAGCATGCTGACGTATGTTGAAATTGGCACCTGTTTGTGCTGATACCCAGGGCTGGGAGTTGGAAATTCAGGACATATATCTTTATGTCCCCTTCAGCCATTCTTGCTGCAGGAGCAGCAGTCTGGAAAGGGGCCGTGCTGGCATCGAGAGGTGTTAAGCTGGGATGGCTGAAGGAGTTAATCTGCTGCCTCACTGTAATATAATAGAAAGAAAAACATGCCTGTGGGGCTAGTCCATTTTACTATGTAGCTTCAGCTGGTAATTAAAAAGAAACAGTTCAAAATTAAGCAGTAATATGAATAAAACCCCAAATTAAATACACCCAGGACAGGTTGCATTTTTCAATGGGTGGATGCTTAGCGTATCAGGAAACCAGTCTTTTTAAAAAAATATCTCAGGCTGGGTGCCTAAAACCGGGAGTTCCCCAAACCCCCCAGAGCTTTGCTTTTTTCTGTGAGGGTGCCCCTTTCATTGCAGCTCACTCGTCACCGGGGCCAACTGGTACGCTCTGCTCAGGGCATGTTCCCACATTCCTCCTGTTACGGTAGAGACAAAAAAGTAAAATCGAAACCCCAGATGGGCCCGGTAACAATTTTACTTGCAAGTCAAGAGCGCAAATGTGGTTTCAGGTTCTTGGGAAGGATTTCATGTGCCTCCTTTGAAGGTGATGATCCCAAAAGCAAGGACAATGTGCCCATTTAAGGTGGAGGAAAGCGATCGTGGGCACTGCCCTTCGGGCATCCTGCCAGGCATCAATTTGGAGAATGCAACTGCTGAGCAAAGTAGCAGGCTGTGACCTCCTCTGTGCATAGATCAGGCAGCTGGCTACTCTTAAATAGAGTGGTGCAACCAAGCACAGTGATAATTTTGAGGTAAAGGCATGGGGAGCAGGGAGGTGGGTGGGAAGGGGTGATAGGAGAAGAGGTATTTTCAACCACAAGTTCCCCAACTGGCAGATTTCCAAAAGATGGGAAGTGTTGTCTGAGAAAAGCTCACCCTCTGCTCACCTCATTTCTTACATTCTTTCCCAAAGTATCTGTTACCAAACACTTTTGGGGGGTGTTGGACTTATCTGGGATGACTGCGCTTGTTTCAATGACACCTTTGGAGCAACATGCGACAGCCCCTGCAGCACCTCTCCTGGAGCGCTGTTCTCCACAAACCTTCTCACAAACTTCTAGTGCGCACAAAACTCTTACGTTATGTGGGGGCATTTCCCTGACATTGAGGCAGCATTTGGGTTTCTGAATATAGGGGTTTGCTATTGACTAGTAAGCGGTGAGATGCCCACAGGACAGGAATAACTGCGTGGAGCCAGAGGCTGTGCCAGGCTGGCTGGGGCCATGGCACAGGAAGGAACAGAGTGGGGACCAAGGGGCATGCAGGAGCCAGGCTTGCAGCCAGGCCCAGGGCATCACCAAACAGGCAGCAGAGCCATGTCCAGTTTGTCCTGCTGGACCACTGCCTGCTTTGTCTGGGTGAGAAATGTCTCTGCCTTCCTCTACACCTATGGATTTCACATGGTCTGGAGGTGCTTTAGACAGCCATCATCCAGTATCACACAGTTCATTTCCTTTCTTGTTGAGGAGTTGGGTCCATTCACGTCAGTTGAGCACTCCAGCCTTTTGTCCCCATAATGGTTTTTCCGATCTCTTATGAGTCTGTTTAAAATCAAACCCGGTTGCCAGCTTCTCAGCCGTGGAAGAACTATTATTCTTCTGCCACAGATTAACATGAAGGGTGTAAAGAAAGAAGCAGAAGGAAACAATTTACACCATCATGTCTGACTTGATTAAAAACTAATATGGGATTTTTAGATTACTGGTAGGCATTTCATACGTTTGTTGTCTAGCAGGTTAACAGACCTTTAAGTCACATAACTCAATAGCTGAGGTGAGTTCCAAGGAGAAGGCATTTTCTTCTGAACGACTCTTGGTTCAGCTATAAACAAGAAAAAAAAGTAATTGTCTCCCTTAAAGAGTGTGGTCTTATGCCAGAGGTATGAATTGATTTTACTGTCTGTTTACCTTGTTGTTTACAAGAGCTAAGACTGCAGTCCAGAAGTCTAACTGGTGGCACTTGGACCTGCGAGCCAGCACTGCTGGGCAAGGTGCTGGTTACTGGAACTTGTTGCACTTCAACCAGAAAAATACTTGCAGAATGAGACTGCTCAGGGTGTAACTCTTTTGGTGCAAATATTTAGCCTTCTAGGTAGGTTTACTCATCAAAATTAATCATCTGAACTCAGCAGAACTGAGAAACTGGACCTGTGCAACAGAACTGGATGCCAGTAAATCCTGCATACAAAACCCACGAAAGCCATACATTTAGGCGGCAAATTCAACAGAGGTAATTCTATCCCTTCCAGTGTTTCAGTTTTCATTAAGTTGCAAATCCTTCCTCCCGTTATTTCTTAATTTATTTGCCTAAGCTTAAATCTGGGCATTGACCAAAGCAGAGAGTTATCCTGCAGAGTTACTGCTCGCTTGCACTATTACTGGTTGGACATCAAGCTGAGTTATTGGCAAAAGAGACAGTGCTGATGATGTGGTGAGGGCATTGAAACTAAAACATACTTACACCACACAAAAGGGGAAAGGATGGAAATTCCCTATCAAAGATCTGTTTTCCCCTTCCCTTTCTTCTAAATTAATCTGCACTCTGTACCTTTAGAAAGTAACACAGTTCACTGCATTTAGAAGAAAAGGTTTTGTATCTTATCCTTCTTCCAATAGTGCCTGTGGTACAGCTGCTGCTGACTTCAGTTTGCAAATTTAAGACCTTGTTTTGGGGTGTTTTGACCTATTTAAGGTGGGTGTGGTATTTATAGTAGATGTATTGGGAATGATACAATGTTTCTAAAGTGCTGTCAAGACAGAAATTAATTCCATGGTCTTTGTTGTCTTAATGACCTTCTGCAAGGGAAGACTCATACCTAAGAGCACAAACTATAGCTAGCTCCCCTGTTCTATCAGGTAACCCACAAAAACCCCAAACAACAGCTCTCCAGGCTCTGAGTTAATGGTGTGCCTGCCCCGGCCCTGCTGAAGCCAGGAACTTGGTGCAGAAGCAATAGTATAGGAGGGTCAGCCCAGGGAATGTGTGAGAGCTGCTGTCAACCAGGAGAGCCCTTCTCTGGTTTGGGGATCTTGGGGCTAAGGGAATGGTGATCTCATTCACACTGCAGTGTTTTCTGTCTAGAAATCGTTTCTGTTGTTTTCGAATGCTTTGATTCAATCAAAACAGAAAACATTTTAAAAACTAATCTGACTTTCACACATGCAAGTTCATCGTGGGAAGATTTGCATAAAGAGAAAAGTCGGGAGGCTGAAGTCAAGCTGTTGGAAGAGAACTTCGGCAGGAGCTTTGGGTATGCAGGGCTGAAGGCTGGAGCCCCAATCTCCCTGCAGCTTTCTCAGCATCAAGAAAACGAATCTTAGTCCCGGGGCTGCACGTTAGTAACGTGACTGCTCCGCAGCAGGCCATGCCTGTGTGTCACTGTCGTGGCGAAGCTGGTAGGATAGATGGTGGTTAGGGGTTTCTCCAAGCGCCTTGGTCAGATTCAAACTGTTTTATTAAACTCGTTAATTGGCAGTTTGAAAGGGAGGGGGAAAAAGCGAGGTCCTTAGGTCTCCCTGGTCAGTGCCAAGCCGCAGACTGTTAACTACTCCTGCCTTTCAGAAGCAATAACTGCGGGTTTGGGGAACATATGGAACCAACTAGCCGAAAGGCTTTTATGAGGAGCTTTAACAGGGGGCACGGTTTGTGAGCAGAAATTCCAGTGGATGAGTTAATAGTTTCACTTTCCTTAGCTGTCCCTTTATAGGAACAACAACAACAAAGTCGGGTGCATTCCTCCCACAGCCCCAGCTGTACAATGTGCCGATGCATCCAGGATTTCGTTTGGACACTGGGGGAGTCCTTTAGTAGGTCCCTCAGGACCTGTTTTTTCAGAGCTATTTCCTGATGCTGACCTCATTAGGTGAGTTTCACAGCTCACTAATTCCTAGCAACAGCACAAGAGATTCAAGGAAAGGGGAAACCCGTCTTCTGGAAACCAATGGAACTGAACAGATTTGGGCAAAGACTTTTATTGCTTTTCATTAATCTGGAAAATCAGGGACTTGAGTTTTCTTTTCTTTTTTTTTTTTTTTTTCCCAAGTCACTATTTTGACCTGAAACTGTGTATTTGATTTTCTATTTGAGTACAGAGAAGGAAAACAACAAAAGAAGAACCCCTGAAGAACCCTATACCTCAATATTTGTGGCAGTTTGTTTTGAACCAGACAGGCGGGTGGGCATTTCTTTTCCAGAATTGCGCTTTGGACACTGACAGGATATAGTCACTCAAACACTTCCAGTAATGCTTATTTAGTATTTGCATTGTGGTGGCACATGTCCAAAAGAGAGAGCAAAGGAAAACAATAGTTGCCTGCTCAAGAGCTGACATCATAGTATGAAATTTAAGTACTTGTTTTTGTGGTATTGTTATTAATCATGGTTCTATGCAGGGGTCATCCTGTAACTCCAGCTACTGGAGTCCTGTGAATGCAATGTTTGTAGTTCAGCCTTGGTAAGTTTAGGACTGGAAAGTCCTTTCTCCCCCATCACATAAGAGTGAAATTTGTCTGAGCACCAAAGTTTGGCCTGAGAGTTTTCTCAGGGTTGCCTTTCATTTTCAAGACTCATGTATAGCAAGCACACCAGAAGAACACAGGTCCATTTGTCTTCAGCTTAACACATAATTTGTTTCTTCTGTTGTAATTCCTGAATTTGTTGTCTATTTTATTAGCAATATATTTCATAAGAAGGTTTGGGACCACTCAAGTATTTTATCTGGTAATAAGGTTTCCTTGCCTTATTTTCGGATGGTCTCTTAGATGTCCCCATGAAGCTGTTCTTCCATTGTGGCACCATTTGGGACCTTAGTCATACAAGCTGAAGAGGTGGACCTGGCAACCTTTTCACTTGGTTAGAAATCCATAGTATTGCCTCCTAGACGAGGTGACAGGCACGGACAAGCTGCTGTCAGAGCTTGTCAGAAATTGATTTCTGACAAAGCATATGAGCATTCAGGACAATCAACCAAAGTCAACTCATTCACCTATGCAAAAGTATTAAAAATATAGAGCTGACAGGGTACAGCTAACTCTGCATCCTTGAGCTGATGTTCAGTAATGATCATGGCAAAGAATCCATGTACTGAATAGCATCTTTTGGAAAAGTAAGCATCTTATTTCTTCTTTCATGCCATTCAGGACCTTATGACCAAGAGACCTCACAAGCAGCTGACATAAACCAGGCATGACCATGATGCTGTGTTTGATGAGGGTTAACTTGTTTTTTGTTTTCTGGGCTTTTTTTATTCTCTTCAGCTAGGGACAAATGCCCATAAGACGAATAAGGAGAAATCTCTCCTATATAAAGGCCATGATTTCTTCTCTTTAGCTATCACATACAGCACTATCATGTTCCTGGCCTTCAAGAGCCTTCAAACATCCAGTCTGAAGTTGCAGACTTGTGGCACAATAAAACACAATACATGAATGTTTGTGAGAGCACCTTGGAACAAGTGGGATTTTTATCCAGCTTTTCTCCCAAAACCAATGAAGAACACAATTTCTGGTGGAAAGGCTCAAGTGTCCCTAAGCCCAGTCTATTCACTTCACCTCCCTATTTGAAAAGGTGGCAATGCTTTTTTGGATCTGTTTCTGCGGATTGGGTTTACTTGCCTACAAGCCAAGTCTCATTAAAATCTCACATAAAATCAAAGCTCCAGCCTCTCCCATGGGCTTGCAAAACAAAGTTCAAACTGTCCCAAGGCAACTTGCACAACTGCTGATACTGACGCTTTTATGCAATTCCAGCCTTGAGACCCGATGCAGTTGTGTCTGCTCACTTTATATGAGGGGTTTGGAGGTTTTCTAATGTTTCATCTTTTTTGAAGTTGAAAGTTAAACGCCTTAAACATTCAAGTTGATTTATATGTGAGGTAGACTTTTGTAACCCATGCCTTCCATTCATGTCTGACTCCTGGCTCTGTAATCCAGAGGCATGTTGGGGAAAAATACTGTTTGAGTGTCAAGGTAATCAGTAAAGCTGTTAGCTACGGTCTTCACTGGGCTCGTTTGGTCTGTAATCAAGGCCTGCAGTGAGCTTGCACATGAGTGGCAAAGGCTGGTCTCTGTGAATCTGGTTGCAACTGAAGTGTCCGAGGTCATAGAGGCAAAAGAGCAAAGGTTAAAGCAAGGCAGCAGCACAGCTGGGTGATGATGAGAACAGTTGGCACGAATATAAGAAACAGCCCAGTCTTGTTCACCAAGAAATGAAACTTGGGCCTCCTGCACACCTACCCCCTGCTGGGGATCCCTCCATTCAAGTCACCAGTGATGCAAGAGCTCTCCCCTGTCCCAGCTCTGCTGCATCCCCTCTGACCTTCCCAGGGCAGAAATGGCTGCTCGAGCCCCCTTGTCCTTGAGATGGCCATAGTCTGTGCAAAAGAGCTCCTAAAAAGTCTGGACCAGTGGTTCCTGGCACTATGTAGGATTAGTCATACGCACTCTCTTAGGCAGTAAAACAGGACCGATAGGTCTGCCCTAAGGGCTGAGTTGGTGTCTCCAAACACCCAGATAAAATCTGTATGTTGGGCTGCTGCTTTGCACAAGACAGTGACACTGCTCGGATAAAAAGGCTTCCTTCTGACAGGATAAACCCCTTTCTATTGTCAGTGGTTGATCAGTCGCAAGTGGGGGCCAGAGGCAGCCGTGCAAAAATGACTTTCAGAGAGCGCCAATGTGAGGACCATAAATTGTGCGAATAAAAATGCACTTTCCCAGAGCCAAAGTCATAACTTCCCATCACTTCCCAGAACAAATACTGTCTGCTATATTTATTAGGTGGGACTGTGTATAGGCAGTTGCTCTAAGTGTGTTTATTTTGAAGTCATCAGTTGTTCAGTAATCTCAGGCACCTCTGGGAGATTTAACTCAGATAGAGGTTTAGGCTGGAGGTCGTGGGGTCACTGATACTAAGATAGAGAGAAGGAAAGAAAACAGCATTGTTTTTGTGGCATTATCTGAACAGTAAGGAAAAATAAATTCAGGTTTTAAGATGGCTTTAACCTGACTCTGAAGGAAACGGTCTACAAATCCAGCCAACGAGCAGGTGGCTGTGACAAGACCCCACTTCTCTTTGTTTTGAGCTGCCCAACCAAAAGCCATGGTGGTTATGTCTTGATTAAGCAAGACTTCTCTAGAAAGCTGTTTAAGTGGTTACAGTTTTCCTTTAGCATATTCAAGTGTTCGAGTTTCTAATTTTAACTTCCCTCCTAAAATAAAATCTCGAATTGCTTTTCAAACAGGAGTTTGAACGCAGTGATGAGCTCCCCCACAGTGGTAGCAGCGTGCTGGAGGTCAGCTGATGGTCAGCATCACCTTCAGGTCCCAAACCTGCTCAGAGGCAGAAAGCAGGGACATAAACATCCTGACACTAATGAAATCTGGGGTCCGGTGCATGGGGGTCCATCTGCTGTTGTAAACTCCAGATAACTCCTCTCTCATGTGGAGTCTTTGGTGTCTTATAAGAACTGAACTCGTACAGTAGGCTTTTCTGTAGCCTGGCACTTATTTTCAAGGAACATATAGGCAATTTTCTTTAAGACCTCTAACCTCCTGCCAATGTGACTGAAATCAGCTAATAGGTTCCAAATTTATTAGGAGGAGACAGACAGACTGACCCAAAGCATTAATGCACAGGACTGGTTTCCCCAGGATGCCAGAATAAAAAAGAAAAAATAAAGGAAAAAAAGGCATTGGGAGTTAAGTAAGATTTGTTTATCGCCTTAATATTTTATCATAAAACACACTGTCTTATCCTCAGGGTTTGTTGGTGGTTTGTATATGTGTGTGCCTGTGTGTATACATATTTTTGTATATAAAAATCCAGCAACATCCATTGTTTAAAAAATCAAAAATGAGAAGGATTTTACTAAAAGCATTTTGGAAAAACCTCTGCTCTGAGTTTTCCTGTCAATGTTTTTCTAAGCTTTTATTTTTATTAGCCAAAATGTTTAGAATCCTCAGGAAATCCTGGGATGAAGCATTTCCTCTTAGAGCTGTTGCCCTTAGGGGAAAAAGAAAAAGCTGAGATCCTTTCAAAGGTTAGAAATTTTTCAAACTGTATTTTTTGCAGATTTTTTAAATTAGAGAAAAAATAAGTTAGGAAAATGCTTAACTTTAGGCTGTGGTCCTGGGAAAGATTGATCTCTTTGTAGAAAAGCCTGAAGAGACCCTTAGATCTGGACAAGGAAATCTTTTAGGCTTGAACCTTAATGGGGAACCGATTGCCGAATTGAGGTATAACAGGTTCAGTTGAAAGACCATTATTATATTTTTTAAAAGTAAATTAAAAAAATAACATTTACTTTTCCTCAACCAATTTGTGTATGTTTGTTAGCATGTAACCTCTTTGTATTAAGAGGCTGTTAATGCCCTGGAGATACTTTTATTTTTATTTTTTAAAAATCTCAGATCATATTTGTTATATACGTGAGATTTTGCAGGAGTAAATCCAATTGACTGACTCCTTTACTTCAGATAAACTTGAATCATACGGGAATCATAATTTTCAACTAATAAGAACTTTCATCCTGCAAATGCCTATGTACATTGCTATTTGTAAACTCCTCTGGGGTTCACTTCTTAAAGTGGGTTCAGTTGCTTAAAGTTAAGACAGTAAGTAAGAATATTTGTCACAGACTGCAACCTAGATGGGACGGCTGGAGCTCAGCATGGGTTACTTTACCCAGATTTTCATATGATGGTTATTCTTTGGGGATGGATAGGGCACTGCTGTTATAAATGAGACAAGCTGAAAATGTGGTGAAATACAAGGCTGAGGGATGCATGAAAAATGACACATCAGTATAATTTTTCAGAACTCTGAATTTGTAGTCACTACATATCACTTTATTTTAGGAAAACTGTGTTTGCTTATTTATATAATTTGTGACAAACTGTTTTAATGGTTATTCTTCTGATTTATTCATCTACTTTTTATCAAGTTTCGTTGGAACGTTCTTGGAAAGCTGAACATGAAAAGCCCAGACTTGGTGGTTCAGTAACTGGTATAAATTACTCCTGCAGTCTATCACAAATATAAAAAGATTTGTGGTAATTCATGTGAAATTTAGAAGCCTTTTTGGTAATGCAAGGAAAAAAATTAATCTTCAAGGATATTTATTTTTTTGGATACCTAAATTTAGAGAGTAGAGTGCTTCTGCTTGTTTGGGAGGGGGACATCTGACTAGTTTGCTGGGACAGTGTTACAATTCAGTATCTCTGTTCACTTTCCAAAAGGGTGGGTGAAGGTGGGATGACTAGAGAAGGGAGACTAATAATGAATTTCCTAAAGTTTCTGCTACTAGAAGCATGCATAAAGTCCCAATACAACAACTGTGACTTCAGAAGTTCAGAAGATTCTGATTTTTATCAAAAACCTTCCAACTGAGTTTGGGTTTTGGATTTAAGCTAGCAGACAGGAAACAGTCAGAGGCAATAGAAGTTTCCTAATTTAGGGGCTTTTCCATTCCAGTGTCTCTCATGTAACCAAGTTGTCAGCACAGATAGCCTAAAAGTTTTCAGACCATGACCTCTGAGCAACGTGTATGTGTTGTGAAATACTTTATGTGGAATATCAAGGCTTTTCTACTAAGGTCTTCTGCTAGTAGGGGACCTTGTGTCTGACTCCCCTTCCAGTTGGGAATGCCTAAAGACCAGCCCTTGTTACTGTGGGCCAGAATGAGTCAATAGACTTCAGGTGCAGGAGGGTTTTTCAAAGTTTGGCCTTTTATGCTTTGCTGCTTTGATTCCTAATATCTTTAACTTCTCTGTTTTTCTTGTCTGTGTTTCTACAGGTGCTGTTTGCTCTAAACCAAACTCTGCTCCAACATGAAAGCCTCCGAGCAGGTAGTTTGCAGGCCCCATATACCACTGAAGATCTCATCAAGCATTATAACTGTGGAGACCTGAATGCTGTCATATTCAACCATGACACTTCTCAGGTAAGCAAAAGTGTTTCAGGTGGGCCATCTAATTGAGAACAAATCAGCTGTTTTAATAGCAACGTCCAGTTTATCACTTTATACTCCATCTCCTCTTTCCCCTCTTCCTTTTGCTGCCCTGTGTTTTCTTTCCACACATGCCTTGTTTGCGTGGTGAGAGAGTGGGGGTTCCTTGGTATTCCTTGGGCTCTAGGGAATTGTAGAATCATAGAATCGTTTAGGTTGGAAAAGGAATTTGAGGTCATTGAGTCCAACTGTTAACCTAGCACTGCCAAGTCCACCACTAAAGCATGTCCCTATCTGCCACATCCACACGTTTTTTAAATACCTTCAGGGATGGTGACTCCACCACTTCCCTGAGCAGTCTGTCCTGACAACACTTTCGGTGAAGAAATTTTTCCTAATATCCAATCTAAATCTCCCCTGGCACAACTTGAGGCCATTTCCTCTTGTCCTGAGGCGTGTTACTTGGGACAAGGAATGGACTGCCTGGAAAACTTTCCTAGGAATGTGCCTGAAAAAAAATTAATCATGGATGTTTGTGGGGCTGTTGAATGTAGTCCCCTCATTAAGGGGGGGAAAAAAAATCTTTGTAATATTTGAGCTTATATATGAAGAGGAAGTGAACCTTATGTAAATACTCTATAAAGTAAATAACTTCTCAAACATGTCATAATTCAATAATTTTGTATGTGTCTCAGGCAGCCCTTCAGTCTCTGTTTATCTTAGTTATCCAGTGCTATTAAAAACTCTCAATGGAGCAGAAATCTGCTTTCCAGACCAGTTTGATAGTTCGTGGCAAACTCTGAGATTCTTGTTTTATATGTTGGTTCCTCTTTCTCCTTTCCTGTTAATTCTATGGGAACTTGGTCTTTGGATGTCATCTCCTACCTCTCCTTTTTTTGATAAATGTTCCTATGTTCCTGTCTCAGGTGCAGTGACTTACTTGGAGGGGACCTGTATAAACTTTGGCAGCCACAATATTATATGTGTTTTGCCAATGAAAGCCTATTAAATCATTATAGCAGTTTACCATTAGCAAATACAAATCAAGGATAATTATGTGACTTCAGGAGAGAACTGGGATAGGGTAAGCTCAGTCTGTTGACTGAGGCAGAGGTCTCTGAGACATTTTCTCTTGCCATCGCTATCTTGAATTGCACAGGGCTGTGTGGGTCATTTGTTTCTCAGAGGCACAGCTGGGAAAGCGAGGAGGGCCCCAAGTTGGCTGTAAGGTAACAGTCTCCCAGCCACACTCCACGACATGGGTGTTTTCCCAGGGGTCTTGTATGCCCCTCTGAGAAGTTCAAGGTAGAAATGTAAAAGACACCCAGCTGCGGAGCTGCAATTCCATGTCACCTATCACAGAACTAGCCTGTCCTAGGAGCAGAAAGATACCAACCTGGACAATCGGAGGTCCTTAAAATCTGGACAGATGGTCATGTCTCCTCTTTTTCCCTATCTGGTTATCATTTCGAGATAGTAGAAAGAGTGGTCGATAGTAATGAATAGGGTAAAACCTCTTTTCTGTCCCAGTTAATCCAGTCCTAGAAAGTGAAGCACTGTTTTAGCATGACTAAGCAGGACATAACTGGATGGTTAACATGGCAGTACTGAAACAGAAGTCTGTGTAGTACCACAGCTGCCAGAGCTGTTCATTCTGAACAGCCTTGCACTGAAAAGTAAAAGGAGAAAGTAACTCTAAAGATGGGTGTGTGGGTTGGAAAAGGTGGAGAGCTCATGGCTTTAGAGGATTCTGAAGAAGTCAATGGTTATAACTATTCCTGCAATGTTGAGGCACAGCACATGAGATAAACACATAATGATTTTGGAGAAATAATTCTTGCAAGGTGTGGTGGTATATTTACTATAGATGCAAAGGAAGAACTACTAGTAGGTAAAACCATGAAGACAGTCCTGACATCTGAATGTCCTGTGTCGTCTTTTAATCTCTGTCAGTGTAATTTCTCCAGCAATAAAGCCTTTGTCCCTGAGACAAGTTGTGGCCATTCATACTGGTTGCATTGACTCACAGACATCTGTAATTTGTTGACACAATGTCCTATAACAGACCGGTGGGTTAGACTTGAGAGGAACAGATTGCTGTAAAAACTTCTTTATCCCTGCAAATTGTTGGATCAAATGTGAGTTTAAAAACAGTGTTAAAGAAAGGAGAAAGGAGCCAACAACCAATCAGAGTTCAAGCACTGGTGTTAGTCATGGTCCCAGAGTGCACGCAGTTGATAGAGATTATAACACTTACAGGCCATGGAAAATTAAAATCCCTATATGTATACTAGTCCCTGTAGAACTCTAAATGTTGTGGAGTATTTTCCTCTTATGGGTTGTTGTTTTTAATTTGGGTAAAGAGGGTTTTTGTTTGGTAGTGTTTTTATAAACCAGCTTTATACCATTTATTTTTAATTGCAAGCAGAACAAAATAGAAAATTAAAACCTAAAATAAACTCCCTATTCAGATCAACATTTGCCAGTTGTGGTAATTCCAAAGTTTATTCTGTGTCTTTTTTTGCAAGGTTGATAGACTCTCTGCCATAGACAGTCTTTGCATTTTGGTTACCAAATTAGATTAGCCTGGTTTAAATATTACACATGAAACACCCCCGATGGAATCTTTCTGTTGAGACATTAAATGTGGGCACAGGGATTTATCATGTGCTGAGAGTGTATTGCAGGTCTCATCAGATAACAACAAACAATTGGTTTACAAGTGCAGAAAAACTATGAGTATTCCGAGTGAGATGTATCATCACTTAAACTTCAGGACAGGTACCCATGACAGTCTTGGGAGACAAGAGTGTCACAGTGGTTTTAGGTGTGCCCATTATTCCATGATATCCAGCTACTGGCCCAGCTCTTCAGAGGTCTGGTAAGTCCTTGGAGCTGGTACCATTAATACAACTTTGAAATATTGCGTAGAAAGCAACAAAAGATCAGGAATGGAGTTGTAAGACTCAACGCTTACATGAATGGTGTAGGCCAGGAATTCAGCTCCATTCTGTGTGGCCAGGGAGACCTGCAGAAGGCTGTGACTCTCACTCTTTGAGGATTAATTTGGGGGCTGTTTATAAGGTTACTAGTGCCTGCTGATCCCTTGAAGGTTAGTGGAAACTGCAGAACAAAGGTGAACCTGTCCATCAGTTGCCTCAGTTCAGAGCCATTGGTTTAGATCACTGTAATGAACTGGGAAGTATCTGGGAAAGTCTAACACTGCTGCAGGGACAGCGGTGGTGGTGAGTATTTATCTAGGTGCAGTAACTTCCTAAATTCCTCTAGCGTGAATCTTGGGAGACAAAGCATCTTAAGTAGCTGTCTGCCAGATGCTGAGATGCCTTTAGAGCAAAACTCATCCTGGAGCGGAAAGAAGGACCAGAAGTAGAAATACTAATACTATTGACTTGAGGTGTTATGGATCAGTTTCTTGAGCCTCGTCTGCCTCCCTGAGGGAGTTTGGGAAACGTGTAGTTTCTCAGCACCAGTCATCCTGTTGACTCCGATGATGTTTTGGAGAAGAGGAGAGCGTCCTTCTGAGACTGGAGTCTGTGCCAAGGGGGTGCACAGAAGGGACAGTGCTGGGACGAAAAGTGCAGGGAAAGTTTTTTGCTAGACCAAAGCAGGAGCTTGGGCACCAGGTCAGAGGACAGCTCCTTCGGTACCTGGGGACAAGGACGCAGGGAGATGCTGCCCACCTTGGGGTTGGGAAGCCCAGCTTAGCCAGGGTAAGGTGCCCGAAATGGAGGGGTGTGAGCAGGGCCCCACATCCCTGATGTTTTCCTTCCCAGAGCCATCAGCACGGATGACAGTGGAGGACTAAATCCTTCTCAGTTTCAGTGCTGTGGAGGGTTTTTTTAATTTTAATTAAGAACAGGGAAAGGGGGAAACACCTCTGCTTTCCTGTGGTTATATTACATTCCTCATTCCTCTCTCACACTTTTTCTTAAATTTTGTTTCCAAGCACCATTTTTCCAAATGTATAAATCCTTATTTAAACTTGATAAAACTTTAAGGGGCTGAGTTTACTCAGTTAGACTATGACCCAAAAGTGGAGTAGGAAACATCTCTCCTTCTTCTACAGCCTTCTGCAAACACTTGATTTTCTTGTGACTTTTGCAATCAAGAGGCTTATGTTGGAGTTTCTGGGCAGAGAGTCAAAATGATACTGAAGAGAAAGTATTCTAAGTTAAAGATAGGATAGGTGTATTTTCTGCTCTTTCTTCAGACTTTTTTACCCTCAAAGAAGTCAGTTTCTTTCCCTCCTTTTGGAAAAAGTTCCCTATGAGCAAAAAACTCATTGGATTAAATCACTAGCTTTAACTTCTGTATTCTGTCTGATGCTCTCACAAGGGAATTGACGTCAGTATGTCCAGATGCGTTAAAATACAGAAAATCTGTTAGTGCAAAATTAGAAAATTATCTGCCTCCAGAGGATACTTATTCTTACCTGAGACAGCTAAGAAATTGCCTAATGACCTGAAGCCTTGGTGAAGAAAAAGTAGGGTGCAGAACAATTTATCTTGTATTTTGTTCCTTAAATCTGATGTCAAGGTCTTGATTCAAACATAAACATTTAAGTTTGGGGTTCAGGGATATCTTGCACCAGTTACTTCCTGTGGTCCTTTCTGAGGTGTTCAGTTTGTTTAAGGACAATTCTGTAAAGCAGATTCATCTTTGCCAGCATGGTATTAGCTGGTTTTGTCTTACCTTGTATTCCTATGTACACTTTATTAAGAGGAAAATTGAAAAGCCAAGGCTGAGATTTTTCTCCTTCAACATTTCTTAAAAACTATACTTGTGGTCTCCAGCTATTGTTTATCCTCAGCCATTTTCTTGACCTGTGGACAGGCTTCTCTCTCAGGAGAAGATGGTTTCTCTTCTCTCATTGCTGATCTGGCGTATCAGAGGCCTACAGCTGCTCTGCTTACTTTGTAGACAGTTTTCTCCAAGCAAGGTTCTACTGGTTGCGTACTTGTTATTTGCCTGTCCCATTTAGGGTTAACAGTACAATGCAAGAGTCATACCTGCCACTTATAAAGCATCTTTCATCTAGAGAGCCTTTATGGTTTGTGTTTTAGACTGTATTGAAAGCCCATTGAAATAATGGAGAATATTTCCAAGCCTTCAGCAGGCCTTGTATGAGTCCCAGTAGACCCAGCCATCACTGGATATAAAAATGAAGAAATCAGGGCAGGCCAGTGACTAGCCTGTTTTGTGGGCATTATGCTCACCTAACGCAATGATCTTCTTGTTGCCAGGAGAGGTAAGGTCTTGGCTTCATCCTACACAGAACAGCAAGCTATGGAATGAAATTGCTTGGTGGTCACCACAGCCTGCAGGCATGTCTCAACCCCTTTCAGGTGCTCAGGGATCACTGTGCCTCCTTCTTCAAGCTGAATCCATGAGAAACAGCTGAGTTTTTTGTATAACTTAGTAGAAAGAGGTCACCCGTATCTTGAGTTGCCTCTGTGGTTCAAAATCCCATGGATTCATGTGGACATACAGTGTTTAGCTAGTGGGTGTTGCCTTCTGAAAAGCATATGATGGTCCTGATAACATGACATTAAGAGATCTATACACTAACCCCACATCAGTAGTCAGCCTCCCTAAACTAAAGAAAAAAAGGTTTAGTGCCTCACTTCACAACGCACTTGCTGTTTATAAATCATCAGGTTGTGTTATGTACCCCTTTAAAAATGTTATCATCCTGCATTTAAACCTGTCCTTTAAGATTTAAGGGTCCTGATAATTCTAATTACATCATTAACTTTCCCTGTTCTCATTCTGGATAAAATACAACAGGATTTCTGGCTCACTTTTCAAATCAATGAAAACTATCTGTGGAATGCCCCAGCTTCAATAACTGCAGAAACACACAGCTGAGACCATTAGGTAGAGTGTTGAATGACAAGCAGACCTAATTTGTCCAAGGAATGGAGTTTTATCTAGGGCAAAGGAAGATAAATCTGTAAACTGAAGGCTTAGCTATTGTAAGACAACACTTTAGAAGCATCTTATCGTTTTCAGCTGTAACAAAGTGCAGGCGAACTGGCACAGCCTCTTGTTCTTCCAGGGAAAATGATTACAGGCTTTCCAGTGAAGCAAGTGCAAGGTTGTCCCGGGCACCAGAGGACCCGGTCCCACAACTTTCTCATTCTGGGTCCAGGCAAAGGGTCAGTAATGCTTCCAGGAGTGTTTGTTAAAATGACATGGGTGGCAGTCCTGACGGGTGTTTGGCGACACATGTGCTCATTGCCGCTTGTGCCCCGATAGCGAGCAGAGCGTGTCTCCCACCTTCTCTTCTTTGGCCTGTAGCACAGAACGCTGCTGGAGAGATGTTGCCTTCCCGTAGTTCAGAGGAGCTCCTGATCAGCTGTGGTGGGATCATACTTTCTTTCCACTTGCACCTGAGTTACAGTTTTGTGTCTTGGTATACTGTGAGCATTTGGAAGTGAAAAAACAGAAGCGCAGCCAAAATTTTCAGAGTCTAATTTTCATATTATGTCAGAACAGGATTCCAGATTGGAGCAATATTATAGTTTGGCTTACGTGTTTCAGAAAATTGGTTACAGATCCAGATTGTGAGAATTAAGTCTACTTGTTGATGACAGCGCTGGGGAAAACACTGCAGAGATTATTTTCTTATTAATAATCTGGAACATGCCCAGATAATTTTCATGCTATAGGTTTTAAAAACAGGTTCTTGCTTGAAATTTTTCATTACATGTTTGCATTTAGAGTTGTCTTACCTTGGAAGTTCCTTCCTTCCTCTTTCCAGTTTCCATGGAGAAAGCAATGGGAGAGGAGAGAAAGACAGAGAGAAATTGGAACAAGACATTTAAAGGCAAAGGTTTTTCTTTCAAAGACTGCTGCGTTATTATAAAAGGAACATATTCACCTGCAGAAAAGGACTGATTTACATTAAAAACGTTTAAGGATTGTTGACTACCTGTATTTATTAGTAAGGGAATAAACTATAAAAGAGTATGGAAGAGTGATTGGTAAAAACATTTGGAATTCAAGGCAGTAGCATGCTGCTTTCTGTGCATTGCTGTATGTTTGCTGTAAAGCATTTACTATCCCGTCTTTTTAAAGAGCTGGTTTATGAAGTGTTTCTTGGAAAGACTTGTTCAAGAGAAATGAAAAAGACTTGTTACTTTTTTTAAACAATATCTTGTGGGTTGAATGTACAAAATGCTTTTTCTCCCTTTGTGTTTTATCCAGAAGATGTATTTGTCACCTCATTATGACAGGGAGAGGAAAAAAGCAGGACAAGGGGATAATATGGTTGTCCTGGCTACTTGGTAGGATTAGTATTAGACGTTATCTGAAAAGACTGTGTTCTTGGGCACTCCTTAATACAACATTCCTTGGTCTGACACTATTATCGTGCATTACTGAATAACAAACGCCGAAGATCAGGTTCTGCAGTGTAAACTGGTTGTGCTCTCTGATGGTGACTTCAGACCTGGATCTTCTCTCCTCCCTCTCTCCTCTCTCCTCTCTTCTCTCTCCTCTCTGCGTCGCCTCACGTTGCAGAGAGTTGGTTGCTGATAAACCCGAAGTCAAGGCTTATACAGATCCACCATCTTAGATGCAAAGAAATCAGTGTCAAGGACAACCTAATTTGTCTCTGCTTCACTGACTTCATCTGAATTACTCCTTATTTTTCTCCTGACTGGTCCTTGTTCCATTTCTAAATGCTTTCTTGGAGATGTTCTGCATCTTTATGTCCTGTACTAGACCTCTCAAACAACCCCACCTTAAAAAAAAATTAAAATTGGTTCAAAAGTCATCATCCCATTTGTTCCAGATGCCATTGTAACGAGAAAGCTTAAGCTGGTTGGACTGGGAGTAGCCTGGAGTTTTGCTAGGACCGAACAGGAGGACAGGGCCATCTTCTCACATCACTGTCTTGTGGTGTCGGCTCAAGAGGTCTCGTGTCCAGCCCAGCTGCTGTTGTTTTGTTAACTAGCTTTTTGCTCCTTGCTAAGTTATGTTATATTTTGCAAACTGTATCTTTTGGATCCCACTTGCCTTGTGTTAAAATCATATTGCAAACTTCACGTAAACATTCAGGCTTTCCCCAGCATCTTACTAGACAGAGATGGGAAGAAACTTATTGAAGAGCCCTGAACAATATATATTCAGGACAAGCAAACCTGAGTTTGTACCCGCTACTGACCAGCTGTTCTCCCACTGTGTAACAGAAGACAAAATGAAAAATACCTTTGGAAAAAAAATTGCAATACTTTAATAAACCACCACCAAAACCAAACCTTCTGGCCCCAGTTTTTTCACTTTATTGCCCCGCTTTGCCCTTTGATCAGTATCTTTACTTGGGTGTCATGGCAATATAATAGGTGATGGTTTTAGTGTCAGAACAGGAAAAAAAATATTCTTTGTCAAACGAAACAAAGCATTTGGAAGGGAAATAGAAAAACTTGAACTTTTCCATATGTTTGCAAGCTCGTGAAAGCTGGCCTCAAAAAAATCCTAATGTTAAAGGGGTTTTAAATGGGGCAGGAGTATCATTAGGTAGTTAAGATTTACCCTCCCCACTGAAACCCAAACGTTTATTTGCATACACTGCAGGCTTGTCATCCTTATTCAATTAATGAACAGGTCCCTGTAATCTGGTCCTAAATATACACTGCATAGTTGGGTGAAGCTTGCAGAAAGGGGGCCGGGATCATTGTTCTGACTGTGTTTTGTTAAGACTTCTTTAATCAAAACATTCATTCAGATAGAGAGGCCGGCTGCATATTTTGGCATCGCTACCAAGGGGAGCAGGGATGGGGTTGGGGTGGGGAAGGAGGCCTTGGGGGAGGGGTTGCTGTTGCTTGCCTTTTTTTTTTTTTTTTTCCCTAAGTGCTTGGAAAGCAACTATTTAACTGGTGTGGAAAAACAAATAGAAAACATACATGGAGGTCATGACTTCTCACGGATTTGTTGAAAGTCTTTTTTAACAGGGATAAAAGTATCACCCCCCAAGCTGTTTGTGAGATGTGCATCCCATCTCTGTGGCCTTTCTGCTTCCCCTCCCCCCCCCTTTTTTTTAAAACATGCTTTCCTTCAACCCAAAGGTATGGGAGGAGAAGGTAAAACCAGGCAGGGCACATGACTGTCGTTTGGCCAGGTGTCACCTGGGAGGACAGCAGTGGCAGAACGGGTTTGGGGCTCCCAGGAGGGGTCTCCACGCAGGTGCAGTGAGGGCTGAAGCTGCAGGGACATGGTGTCCAGGCTCTTCAGGGGCTGCAGCCCACCCTGCCTGCAGGCAAGTTTGCACTCAGGCCAGCAATGACTCCTACAGCTCTTGTGCCACCTGCAGAGTTGTTTTTTAAAAGTATCATGCACTATCCATAGCGACTTCACTAGCTTTCATCCTGCTTTCCCCTTCCACATCTCCTATTTGTAATTTTCCTCTATATTTTTACCTCCAGTGGCTCACAGACCTCAGCTAGCCAATTTGAAACTCAAAGACTGCTGTGTTCACACTCCAGTTGCTGCGCCATGCTGAGAGGTACCCAAGCTAGCTTTAAATCGGGTAGGCCAATTACAGAAAGCTTGCTGGCATGAGCTGCAATGTATCTGCAACTTATATGGACCCTGAGCAGTAATGTGGGTGGGCAGGGATTAGCTCACAGCCAGAAGTGGCTCCCCAGGGCTGGTCACAAGAAATGTACTTGCTTTTACACTAGCTTTCCTTGTGCTCTTGGACTTTCTTTCCTCCCTCACTTCCCTTCAAGCAAAAAGTATTTTTGCCTTTTTTTCCCTCCAGCCTCATCCAGGTATTTTCTGTGGGTTTCTGATTCCCTACAGTATTGGGTTTGTGAGAGGAGAGACTTCTCTTCATTGCTATTTCCAAGGAAGAGGGTACAGGCAGGCTGCTGGGGTCACTAGCCATGTGTCTCTTTCTCAGCAGACAGAGGAAACAATGTGTTGGAAAACAGCAGCTGGGCTCGCTAGCATGGGGACGTGAGACTCACCAACCTCACCTGCTACCCCGGGAGCCTGAAAACCCCCCCGAAGGACATGAATGGGGACCTTATCAGTGCAGAGCAGCCCAGCAAAAGGAGTTGTCAGCCTTTAGCTCAGAGAGGATTAGACATGGCTAAGCAGAGCAGAAATGCTGGAAGCTGCAGCAACTCATGCCAGTTGCAATGAATCAAAGCCAGAAAATAGTTTAGGCTTCATGAAGCCCCACTCCGGTCAACCACCAGTTCTCAAGACCATACTTTCCACTGAGTGAGAGGTGGCTGTCCCTTTTTCAGGGCTGTTCCCTGCCTTTGGAGGTTTGGGACATTACAGACTCCTGCTAAGCCAAGGGGCATGATGGAAAATCCTGCCGTGGAAATACTGAGTTGGTCCAACCCCCAGCAGCGCTTCACGGAGGCCTCCATGGTACAGGGATGCAGGGATGGCTGTGGCCAGCCAGCATGGCTGGTGGGCGAGTGTGGGTGGGAGAAGTGTGACTGACTTTTTGATGTGCACTCAAAAACTGTGCCTCTGGCTGCAGTGAGAGTTGTCCCTGGTGAACTGCTCAGCTTTCTTCAAAGGGGTGGGTACAAAACTGGATGAGCACAGGCTGGGGATATGTTTACACTTTCTGTGACTTCACATCACTCTGAGTCTGTATCCGAGTTTGGTGTCGGGGTATGCTTCTAATAAATCATTCAGCAGCCCAGAATCTACCAAATTGACATATTTATCCTGACTACAACCTCCAAAATGTGCTGGATGTGCCTGTAATATATTCTCAAGTCCCATCTTGGGTAGATAGTTGCCCTAGGAAAGGGAAAGGAGTGATGGAACTGACTTATCCTGAAGATCAAAGACTCCTTTTACAGTCCACTCAGGCTTCTAATATATTACTTTATATTTTGGTGCTTAAAATAAAGAAATAATGGGTTAATCACAACATGCTTGAATTGAACACTATTTTGCCAAGCTCCTTCCTGATTTCCTTTTTCCATAACAAGCTGGAAGCTCATCTTCTTGGCAGCTGCCAACATTGGGCTTTGAGCTAAATCAGATTGACCAGACACCCCCCTCCTTGGCCAGTGAAGGTCCCTGTCAGGATGGAAGCTCAGGACTGCTATAGGAGAACCAGTCAAGTCAGCAGCAGCGTTTGTCTCTGCAGCAGCCACGTCCTCGTCAGGGAGATGCTTGCTCTTGCAGCCCATTCACTTTGCGCTATTTGAATCGTTCGTATCAGAGGCTGCAGTAAGTGGATAGCGCTCTCCCAGATGCCAGAAGGGTCCATAAATCCCAGGGAAACAGGTGTCTTCCAAGTCCAGAGCAGTATATTTTGCAGCACTGCAGTAAAAACCACAATGCCCTGTCAAGACTGGTTAATGGGAGGGTATCCTCCCTTCATAAACGAATGATAACTCGAGCTCAGATGTCAGCCTCTGACCTGAGAAGGGCTGGTGTGAATTTAGGTCTGTTCACTTTGTCAGAGGAGCCAGTGGGTTTTGGGATGCTGCTTTGGCTCCCTGGCAGCCGCCGTAAGCCATGTTGTCAGCTCTTGAGATCCTTATCTTGCATAGTGCTGTCAACCGTGTAAAAGTTCCTGACCTGCGTGGTACAGGGAAAATCCTTCAAAGCATGATCCTTTACTTGTCTTCTAGCCTCTGCCCATGAAAAGCTCATAAATTAGAAGACTAATAAAGAGAACCCAATCTTTATCATGTTTTTAAAAAAATGAATGTAGTTGGCGTGATCTGGGAACAACTCCCTGCTAACAACTGGAGATAAGGATTACTAGCACGGAGGCTGAGCCCTCCTGTCGGCAAAAGATGGATGGGGTTTGTATTGAGGTGCTGGACTGGGACTCAGGAAGCTGATGGCCAACTCCCCACCTTGCCATAGATGTCCCTTGTGACCCTGGATGTGCCTCCTCCTATTTTCCCTTTTTAACCTGTGAATGCTCAGGGGAGAGAAGGAGAAATAAGGCATTTTTATTATTAAGAGATTCCCCTTCAAGGATTAATGATGATACTGCACTTATGGTGCTCTGGAGTTTGGGCATTGCACAGGAGGTGAGACTGGAAAGCAATTAGTTATCTGCTGATTAGGAGATGGTGGGAGAAATGAGTCTCAGAAGCCAAGAGTGTTGACCAAGATATAGGAAGAAAATGGCAGGAATGGTTTTAGAATCATTATATTTTCCATGGCAAGTGTTGGCTTTCCATTTCCCTCTCTCAGCTTCCTCTTCTTCATCTGCAGATAGACTTATGGTTGAAGACCACCTCTGCTTGCACGCAGGCAAGAAAGGGCACGCAGCCCTTTAATCTAATGTTAGCAGTATTGGTTTTTCATTGACATAATCTTACAATTTGAATGCACATTCCAGAAATAGGCAAGCATCACTGGAACAGAATGAGGCTAAAAAAGGTTATCAGAGGTTTGGGAAATGTAGTGTATAGGAGTAGGAACGATAACACATCTGATTGAGATTTGATACTGGACTGAATCTAGAGAAGTTCCACTGTAGCCAATAGATCCACAGCAGGAAAAAAAAATGCTAACCAAAGTTGATGGTGGTTATATGTGTCCAAAAAAATTTATTCGCAGATAGATATTCACAACTCTGGCATCATGCCTCTGCCCAGAATATTTGTCCAAATATTAAAAAATAGTAAATAAGAAAATGTACTTAAATGTAGTCTGGTGTTTATGAATTTTCAGCTGAACTTTGGCAGTAAGCCCTAAATGTGATAAAAGACTCTGCACCAATATATTTTGCTTTTCTCTTTTTTTTTTCCCCCCTCCATTTCTTTCTCTCTGTAGACAAAGCTGACAACATAGCCTAGATCTTGAGATATGGCTTATGCATTTTTCTAAGCTTAAGTATGTTGTTAGCTCTTATGCTAATGATTACAGCAGAATCCCAACCTCCTTCCACAAAGTATTTGTGGGAAGAGAGGTTACCACTGAGCATTGTCTTGGACTTTGGGTCTTCCTTTGGGGCCTTCAACAGCTAGATTCAGCCAGTGTCTTGTATGTAACATCAAGTCAGAATGTCTTGCTGTCCCCATTTTACAGATGGACTTTTGAGAGACAGGAGGAATAAAGCCAAATGCTTCAAAGATACTTAGTGGAGGTTAAGTGCTCAGTTTCCTTTGAAGGTCTAAACCCAAATGTCATGCTTGTGATCATACAAGAGATTTGTTTCGCCCATGGGAACAGAACCATTTTTTCAGGGTAGTGTCATAACCACTCCACAGTCCTTCCTCTTTTTTCTTCCTAAAGCTCCCACTGACTTCAAAGATGAAGAATTATGGCCCGCATCCCACAGCACTGTGAGCTCGGACGTGTGTGCAGAGCTTTACCCACACATATATTCCATCAGGGATACTGACTCAAGTAAAATTACACAGGCAGTGTGGAGGGAAAGGAATTTCTGTAAGGCTGGGACTTAACTTCTTTTTTGATTTCATATTCTCTTCCTTTAATCTCAAAAGCTTAACTAAGAAATGCAGGGTGTACATAATAACTGAGTTTGGGGTCTATCTATACTGTCCGTAGGAGAGCTGTAACACAAAATAAATAGGAATAGAAAAAAGGAAGAGTTCTAGCTGATTCAGTCAAACAAAATACTCTTTCTTTTGAACACCTCTGAATAAAATATATTATTGAATTTCCATGGGAAATATATAGTGTGTGTATTTTTATATATATATGAATTGGTTGGATTCTCAGAAAACTGCATGGCTTGCAGACTGGACAGAAAGAATCTATTTATCTCTTCTCATGTGTATCCACCACAAAGTGAGCACACCCTCGGTGATGGGTAGCACTCTTTTTTTCTGCTGATCCAACTGCTACTCTCCTAGATGAACAGCAAAATTAGAAGTTAGGATTTTTCAACAGTCACATCATCCATCTCACTATACATTTAAATACTAGTAACAATATTCAGCTATTATCAGGTGATCAGTCCCTCACTCATTGGCACAGCAAATGTCTCATCCATTCACTCCCCATTCAAAACAACAAATACCTATCATTAAAATGTTGAAATTAATTTTTACACTGAATGGAAACAAAAATGTTTGATAAAGTGGAAGAAGGAAGGTGCATCCTTCTTTATTTAGCCCATCCATTTAAAACAATGGATTTTCTTTTTTCAAAAAAAACCCTTGAATTCTGGCTGCAGGTAACAGCTTCCTAATTGCATGTGACTGTTTCTTGACTTCCTGATCCCTGTCTGGTGGTTAGGAATCCAAAGGGTTTCTTAAATCAACAGGAGCAGCTGCCTCCTTGAAGCCAGGCATGGTGTATGTCACCGACTGTGGAAAGGAACTGCGATACAAGGAGGAGCAGAGGTGATTAATGGGGCCAGTGTCGTAGCTCAGAGTGTGGTTGCACTACTGTGTACGGGCATACTTACTTCAATCATTTATCTTCTGTCCTCTGCCACACACACACAGAAACATACATGCATGTTTTGTTTTTGCCAGTGATGGAGCAGTCATTAGAAATACAGGAATGCACAAGATGTAGTGGGACCTGTAGCCGATGATGATGTGCCTCTAGAGGAGATGCCTTCCTTTGTCTTGTTCCTTGGACAAGCATGAGAAATGTTGACAAAACCCAGTCCTTCATTTTAAATTTATCTCTCTGCCATTGGCAAATTCTTTCCCACAGAAAGAGGAAGAAAGAAAAGGAAGGAAAAAAGGCAAGTAAATGGCTCCATTTTGTGGACTGTATTTTAGATTAGATAAAGAAGAGGAACAAACTAAGTTAAATGTGGATGTAGGCTTGCAAGTGATGGACAAGTTGCACAAGCTGAAGGAAGGTGCTTTCCTTCTTGGCAAAGACTCTTGGTCAAGGTCTGAACACAACTTCTGTCCTTGGGCTATCTAGACTTACAGTGTCAGAGCTTTCCCCTAGTTGGAGTGAGATTCACAAAGCCATTTGATCCCCCAGCATTGCTGCTCCTGTTTTGTGTAAGAGCAGGTTGTCCTCACAGGCAATGCTGTACCTTTCTTCCCCCAAAGCATCTCGGGTGTTTTGAGACCAGGTCCCATCAGTTCCCAGCCTTCACTCCCCTTCAGCCAAAAGCAGGGAAGAAGACACTTCTCTGTTGAACCTTCAGATGTTACCAAAAAATATCACCTTCCATTTTGGTCTCTGAAGGCTCCCCTGACTCCTGGCTCAGCTACACCAACCCATTAAACACAGAGCTTCAGTACAGAGGAGATACAAAGGCTTGTGATAACTGCATGGACCAACTGATTTACAGCTTTGCATTGCAGAGGTTATTGCAAGTGTAAAATGGCTACTCATTCCTCAGACTTTATTCCTACAATAAATTCCTCCAACGCCAACAGGCTGCTCCTGCGTCCCTTTGAGACAAACGCACATTCTTGCCAGACATTGAGGCAGTTTCCCTGTGTATTAACAGGAAACTGGTGTCTCCGATAGGTCTAGCTTAATGGGACTTATTATTTCTTGAGTACTGGCAAAGGGCTAAACTGAGAACAAGGTGCAAAGTACTTGCATGCTCTGAGGAGTTCACAAGATACTGTGGCGAAGCCAAGCCGCCAAGCCGCGCTGGAAAGCCTGGAGGAAGGAATGACTCAGGGTAATGCAATTGAACCTTTAAGGAGGGACGTGCTGGGAGAAGTGTGGTGATTTGGCAAAGCAGGTTGAGAAGTTGTTTGGAAAATGAAAGGTCCAGCTGGTCCATGTGGCCCAATGGCCTGGGGCAGGTCTCGATCAGAAGCAGGATTCTCCAGCCTCATGAGATCCCCTGGCTCAGGAGATGTGGTGCCCATTTCTGTCTCACCCCGCTGGGTACAGCCTTTGGTGGGAATCCAGAGCAAGGCCCAGACTTGTCCTTCTGCATAAGGCATACTGCTCGGTCCCCCAGACATTAGGAGAGCTGTAGCTCAGGCTGCAGTGAAAAAGCTTTAAGGAGAGCCACTGAGAAGATGGAAATCAGTTCTTTCCCTAAGACTGGCTGAAAGCTTTTGAAGAGGCAGTGTGAGTGAAGAGGGTGGGAAGAGGGAAAAATTGTTGTGATAAAAGCATGTCACCAAGTGGGAAGGTAAGAGGTGGACTGAAAAACAAAGACTAAAGGCAAGTTTTAAAAAACGAGTACAGGAATTTGGTATAGTAGAAAACCAGAGAAACAATTCACCAAAGAATAGAGTCCTTGCATCAAGTATTTCATCACAGTGAGAAAGGGATGTTCCCCTTATGGGCTGTGCATGCAATATCTTTACCACCGACTCAAATTAACACTGGAAATCCTGGCAGCTTTACATGTACCCAGGGACTCAGAAATCCAAATCTGGATTTAGCAGCTTAACCTGCTTTCCAGTGGTGAGGCACAGAAAATCTCTGGAAGGTGCCTGGGTCCTGTTAGCAGTCATCAAACGCTGCCCACTTACAACACTTCTCACAGCAGGGCCCATAGGCTCCTGAACTCTCATGGTAGACCTTGGACCCTCACTGTATCAAAAGAAATTGCCTGTCCTAATAGGCAGAGACTTCTGGCTTGTCTGTCCATTATAGCTTAGGTCTTGGCCGATTCCTGCGTCTGCTGCCTTGACTCTAATGGTCCTTGTGGTTTCAGCTTTTCTTCTGTGCCTCTGAATGTCTCTCCTCATAAAAACAGAGACTGAAGGAGCAGTTCTTGTGGAAATCCCCTTCTTGGAAGTGTCAGGAATGTTTCAAGGATTTATGTGTTGCAATGCATGGTCTTCTCTGGTGAGACCTATTAGCATCTAAAGCTGCAAGAAAGATGAGGGGGTTTACCCTGTTCACATCTTCCTATGTCTGGGTTTGCTAACCTTTCCTATTTTTTTAACTGTTAGGTTATTAAAAAGTAGCCTATCCAAGCCAAATCTTGCAGTCCTTACTCAAGTTCATGGTGACCTTGGCCAAGAACAGATTACAGGACTTGTTCTGGTATTAAATAGCTAATGAACTGTGTTGAACCAGCAGAGAATGAAGATTTTAGTAACTCACCCAAACATAACACCTAAAGCTACATTCTGCTGAAGAAACAGAGAAAAATCAAAATTAACTTAAATTTAATTTAGTAAAATACTAGTTTCACTTTTTTAAAAAAAAGGTGTGTTGGTTGGTGATTTATTTTTTTCTTTGTAGAGTTCCCAGCAACGCCACAAGCTCTTACCCTCCAGTGGCTTGTGAGAAATTTTTTTTTTTTTTTTTTTTTTTTTTGTGTGTGTGTGATAGTGATGTTCAGGTGGTTTAAATAACACTGGATTAGAACATCGAGTGTTTTGGGGATTACTTAACCGCTGTCACCTGAATAACAATGTCTCTCCATTTCAGGTCCCTAACTTCATCAACACAACACTCCCACCCCATGAGCAGGTGACAGCTCAGGAGATAGACAGTTACTTCAGACAGGAGCTCATCTACAAGAGGAATGAGAGGATGGGGAAGAGAGTGATGGCACTTTTAAGGGAGAACACAGACAAGAGTTTCTTCTTTGCCTTTGGAGCAGGTATGGCATGAATTTTTCTGTTTTATTTGTTTATTATGATTGGAAGTGGTTTGAACACTTCAGGATTTTGTCTCTAGTCCTGAAGGAAGATTTCTTAGGGGACTTCCCTTTGAAGCAGAAGGGCTTTTGTTTGTCTAAACCTGCTTATAAAATGCAGTGAGTTGGTGTAGGAGGTGAGTCTGGGTCCGGCCAGGCTGTGGACAGTCTGCACTCCTTTGCTTTCCATCCAGTTATAGAAATGTAAAGCTGTTAATGCTTTTCATGCTGTTGTGTTTGTTCCCTTCCCGGCTCAGCCTGTGAGCTGCTTGGGTTATGTTCACATCACAGTTGTGTTTGTGGCTGCAGGTGTGGGAGATGGTTGAAGTGTCTCTGAATTTGCAAGCCCGGGTACTGATGGCAGTGACTGTGGGAGTACAAACCTCGCTGTGCCATAAGCATGTGCGTGTGGCTCAGGGTGCTGCACTGGGGCTTCAAACCTTTTGGGGTTGCTGTAGTTAGGCTTTCTCAATGGGTGACTTAACTACTTTGGTGGTGTGTCTGTACAGACTGGCTGGTTTTGGACCTTGCACAAATGTATGAGTTATGTGTGTAGCTAAATACCAGCATTTTAAATCATTAAGTAAAAATCCAGTGTGTCCCTCTGCCTGTTTAAATTCTCTCTGTGAAGTCTGCAGAACAAAGATGTCTATGGTACTTCTGCAAGTCTGTAACAGTACGTGCTACTGTCCTTTCTCTCCCTTCTTATTTTTTTTTCCCTTTCCAATGGAATTCACATTTGTGTGTGATAAAAGTATAAACAATAACTGTTCAGGCACCAGTTCAGCAGAATCCTGAGTATCTGCTTAAGGGGCTCTTTGAGCTCCCTCAACTTCAAGGCAGCCTGAGATTGCTGTGCCGAGAACCGATCCACTCCTCCTGTTCCCTCTCCTTGACAATTTCTCATTTTTGACAGAACTTTGCTTCTCATCCCATGACTCTCACTATGAACTTTGGCAACAACTTGCCTTTCGCTACTCACTTCGGTGGGAATTTTGATTAAAGACTGTGGGGTTTAGCAGAGATACATGCATTTTGATGTATTAATTTTTTGAGTGCATCCAGACTGAATTTTCTCAAGCTTATTTAATCTCAAGCTTGCCCGATATTTCTGTACAAGGAGTTTTGCTTAACTGTTTTTACAGTAGGAAAATACATCATGGTGGTTCATAATTGGACAGGGGTTCATAAAAAACAGCTTGTCTAACTGATGGAGCAGGGTTTATCAGAGATTATTGAACATGATAGTTTTGATGTAGTCTCCAGTTCTGGAATTCCCTTAACTAGGATATACTGGAGCTGGGAGGATAAACTGGGCATTGTTGGCCACTTGCCTTGCACCTTTTCCTGGATATCAGTTACAGCCCGCAGCTTGAGACAGGATCTTGGATTAGATGGGTCATGGATCCAATCCACTGCAGCTATGTGTATGTGCTAATAACAGAAATGAAATTAAGCAAATGGATAATAATTATACATTGCTTTCTATAGAAAGTCACATCTAAGTTGTGGGAAGTTTGAGCTTTCGTTTGCTGTCCCTGTCAGAGATCTACTTGAAACTCCCCGGCAGCATCACTCGGGAAAGCTGGCTGGTAAAGAACAAGTCTCGTTTGGTCCTTTACTTGCCATTTTCTATCATGTTGAAAACCACCTTTGTGGCTGGGTTTTTTTCTTTTTCCCAGCAGTGACTGTAGCAGGACAGAGCAGACATATGCAGCTGGATTTATTGAATACCGGGGCACAGGACATGCTGAGGAAAGCTTTTTGGTTTGGGTCCTTTGTTCCAGCATCCCTTTGGCCTTTCTCACTAAAGCGGGCCATCCCTACTTTAAGTACAGTTAATTCTTCTCTCAGGTGTTTTATTCTTTGTGCAGTAAGTACTGAGAAAATTACTAATTTTTCAATGCCAAAACTTTTATGTGGCCGAAGTGCAAGCAAGTTAATTTCCTCTTATGATTCAAATGCAGTTTTTCTCCTGAAGATTTTTGTTGTTTTGTTGGGTTTTTTCCCCCACACACTGAATTATAAGAGTGTATTTTATTTCTACATTTTGTATTTTGCATTATTATATCTACTTCTTGAATTTTAGGGTGGTTTTTTGGTATGGGCTTGGGTCATGAGTTCAAATTGTGCTTGGGTCATGAATTCAAATAAAAATTGTGTGGAAATTGGTGCAGAGCGCCACTTGGGTACAGCAAGAGTCACCCTGGGAAAAGCTCTGCTGTTTCTCTAAAGAATGATTATTTTCCAGTAAAGCAGTGGCCATTGTGCTGATTGGAATATAGCAGGCAATTAATTTAGTTGCCTGTGCAACTCTGCATGTTTATGGCCTGGTTATTAGCTATTTTACACATAGAATTTCTACCTTCTTCATCCTGCCTTGCTTTTAAATGAAGGCTGATCAAAATCTTTCAGCTGATAGTATTTTGGTAGAAAATGGGGCATTTGGGGAAAACAGAATTTTTCTGTTTGCTTCTGAAAAAGCAAGTCCACTTCTTGCAGACATAGTTCAGAATCCTAAGTGCTTGCATGTCGTTGTTCTCCTCTGTAAACTAGGATTCTCAGTTAAACTGGTTTGCTATGCTGCAAAGCCCTCGTGGTGCATTGTAGGAGAGGTGGTTCAGAGTCTGGTCTGTAACTGAGCACGAGGCTACAAAACACTAAACAGACAAGTCTTGGGCATGTGGAAGTTGTAAGGGGACAGGCATTTGAATATCCAAGCAAGCTGAGATAAACCAGTTTTTAGATCCACAAAGTGAAGCAAAACATTTTTATGCTATTGGAAGTTGGGGTTTTTGTTCCTGTATTAAAACAAAACAAAAAACACAATTCTAAATAGAGCTTTTCAGTTTTCTGACATTTTTAAAAATAAAAAGTTGACTTCTGAATAGAGTCCCCCTTCCCTGCCTTCCATGGCATTACTCACAATTTTAATGCATTGGAGCAGTTCAGACTTTTAATTTATTCCTTTATAAAACACACAGAAGTGAAAATAGCCATTTATTCTTTCTACTTGCATTTCTTTCTCCTCTCCAAGAAAAATACAGGCTTTGGGTAAAATGGAACCCTGCTCTATACGCAGCTCTGTACGCTTCATTCTTCTCCTGCCAGGGTTTACCGTATTCAGATTTAATGTGAAAAATCTCACCATACCTATATTCACAGTAACTATACTCTAGTAATGAAACAGCATTTATTGTTTGTGCAGTTAAATGATATTTTTCAGGTAATGGTAACTTCCCTTTGAATGAATAAAGGTAGCTAAATAGAGTACTTCCAAATAAAATTTAGGTGTTTGCTTGGTTTTTGTGTTTCAAAAATGCTGGATTACTAGGAATTATTGATCCGTAATAACAGTGCAGAATCTTAGACCTGATACATACAGGCAACTTATAAAGGTCCATTTACAGTCAAGAGAGACACAGCCAAGAGCACATGGGCTGTTAAAAAGAGTTAATATTTTGGCAACTAAGACTATACACATGAAGTCAATGTTTAAGAACAAAATCACTCTGGTTTATTTCATTTTTATGGGCAAATAATTTTCAAGTAACACTTATGATAACAGATGGATAAATTTATGTCTGCAGTTAATTTGAACGATAATTTCCTTAGGATGTTTTACTTACTTGCATTTCTTTCTTTCTTTCTTTTATGAGAGCCGTCAGTTTTGTAGCTGAGAGCTGGATTTACTGCTTCAGAAATTCGGATGCTGCTCCAATTAATGATGTTTATTAGCAGCCAAATCAGTAGGCTTTAAGGCAGTGGGTTTGGTTATTTAAAATAGTAAATATATCATGGAGAACATTCCTTTAGTGCTGAGACAGAGTTGAAATGCAAGTACCATAGCATCTTCTCCAGCAAGAGGGGAATCAAACTGTCTCTGGACCTGCAGTGGAGGAAAGCACATGTTTTCCCACTCCAACCAGGTCCAGGCAGCCCCCTGCATCTGAGAGGTCAGAGGAGACCTGGGCTGTTGTCCATGGTGTGGTGGAAGCCGGAGAGGGCTGGTGACCGCAGCTTCTGATGAAGTCAGTTTGTGTTAACAGGGATCGATGCATGTGAAAGTTGGACCTCTTTTGCTCATCTGTAGGCTTCAGTGGTGGAGATTAGTTACCTACTTGTTGATGGATTAGGTTTAAATTTCTGAGATGTTCTGCAAGAAAAAAAAGATACAGGTTCTGTAGATGTCTGTGTGCTCCCATGAAAGCAGAGGAGTTTGTCCCAGAGTAGGAACAGCAGAAGTAAATTCTGATTTTGTTTCCATGCCCAGAACAGGTGAATTCCCTCCCCTCTACCAAACTGTAGAGTTTTCTGAGCCAGCACTGGGCAGACAGCGTCATCAGTAATGGTTCTGATCATCATAAATTAAACTGTTAACAATAATACTAGAATAGTTTGAGTCGGAAGGGACCTTTAAAGGTCATCTAGTCCAACCTGTCAAATAATACATGTTACATATTGTTTCCAAAGTCTTTTGGAAATGTTATCTGGTGATTCTTCGTAATGGGACTCGGAAGTGGGTTGCACTGTTTTCACTAGGGAAAGTGAGAATTGTGCAAATTTTCTATAGATGGGGTTGGTGTGAGAGCACAGCGAGAATATAAAATCTCCTTCCCCTAGTCCTCAGTTCTAGCTCTTTCCCTTCTGTCCTGTCTACAAAGGATTCCCAAGGGGAATTTCAGCACACATCATTTTAGATACTGGAGATACTAAAGATAGGAACAGGCTCACCCTTCAACTTCTGGAGTGAGTAGGGAGTGACAGATGTCTCCAAGGTGGCTCAGGCCTTGCTTGGTCTTGATCACCACTGAGTGTGCCTGGGGAGATACCCAGATGAGGTAGCTGTCTTGAATATGCTTCATCCGTGGCTGAGAAGGTGACCACAACTGAGATGGAACATGATGGCTGTTGAATTTGAGTGGTGGGGGAAAGATGGTGGGAGGTGGAGGTGGGACTTTTTTGTTACTGGAAACCATATTTCTACTCAGTAGTTTGGGAAAGGAAAGGAAGTGATGGGTACTATATGTAGCTTAAACACAAGTAATTAAAATTCAGAGGGCCTTTGTGAAATCCATTAGCACCTGCCACCAGATCTGGCACTCAGGTTCACATATGTTACTTGAAAGTGTTTTTTTAAAAGGGAAATGCCTTGAGGCTGCCATCCAACTGCACACTGAGGGCTGGGGATTTACAGATGTTGAATATGCAAATAGCTGTTTTGCATTCCCAACTGATGCAGTGTTGCTGCAAATCAGGCACGAAGTTACACCCACTCTTGTGCTGCTGAGAGTGATCTCAGCCTGGCATCGGAAGTCCGGTCCTCTGTCTTCCAGGATTGTGTAGCTCTTTCCCATTTCCATTCTTGTATCCTCATAGAACATAAAAGAAAAAAAGGAGAAGGAAAAAAGAAAACACTTGCAGGCTGGAATATAAAGAGACTTTATCCCCCGGGTCAGGCGTACTGGTCCAACACTGATTAGTGGTGCTACTGACATCACTAGCACAGTTCATCAACAGGTTGTCTCAGTGGAGCAAGAAGTTGGCGACCAGGAGATTGAACTTGGCGAGCCTACAAAAGAGAAGAAAAGGGTGAATTAACAGTTTGCAGATGCTAGAATTCCCTCTGCTCATGTTTATTTGGGCATCCAGATGCTTATAGTGAGGTCGGCCTGTTTTTGTGTATGGACTTCTTTTACTATTAGTTTTTAAGGCAAAGTATCACTTTGCTTTTAAAAATAGACTTGCATGCTAATTTTGACCAAAACCATGTAATTGAGTCATTTAAAAGTCTGCATTAAACAGGCAATGCCTGATTCTCTTTTCAGACACTCTGCTGTAAATCAGGAGATACTCCACTAGGGAAAAGCTTGTTCCAAGTGCAAATCCAGACTGTAGCCTTTTAAAATAAAATTAAAAAAAAAGGGGGGGGAAATTTTTTTTAATGTATATTGATCTTGTATAATGTGGAGGTTTGGAAGCCCCTGAATATTTGCTTTTCACCTGAAGCTTAAATCGACAAATAGAGAGTGCCTGAGTTATGGAGGCCAAAATAAACCTGCCTGCACTACCCTATTGTGAAAAGGGAACTGCTATCCTGAAGACTGGTTCCTGTAATTCTGATTTAAGAAAAACTCCTGTTGTAAAACAAGATACTAATTGTCGAAACACAGTATAGCATATGTAATGGTGAGAGCTATCTTGAGGCTGCTGTCACCTGTACCAAGCAAGGAAGGCAGGACACATAACAGGTGAAAGAACAGATTTGTGTAATTGGATTTGCACTTTGCTTTTTATACTGGTGTGTCACCACCTAAACTGTTGAGGGACGCTGGACAAGCCCTGGACTTCCTTTGGTGGTCTGGTGGAGAATCCATCATGTTCGATGGGGTCCTGCCTGGCCACTGCTCACTGTTGCTTTCATCGTAGCTCCACTGGAGGAGCCCAGATCCAGGCCTTTATGTTTGTTAGTTGCGGGTATTCAAGTAAATGTTAAAAGCAAGTAAAATGGGCCTTGCAATCTGCAGTGTATATGTTTACCATCTCTGGTGTAATTCTTCCTGTGATGAATGGGGAAAGTTGCATGTACGCAGTAGGATTTTGGTTTAAAGAAATGCATACATTAATGTCAGCTCCTCTGGGTCCCTGACTTTTTCATATCATATTTATTATTATGCCTGTGCCAAGTTCTACTGTATAAGTCTAATTCTGCTTGCCTGTTCTCAAAGAAAAGAAAGCTATATTGGCCCCTCCTGTCCTATAATATAGAGATTTTGGCTATGCCCTTGCTGTATTTCTCTTCAACATTTGAGATGTAAAAATATAGACATAATTCAGGAAATTTTTCTCTTTTCAGAACTGCAAAGACTCATGACCGATTTAAACCCAGGCTTAAGCACTCTGCTGAACAGGAATGGGCTTAAACATGGGATGAAATACACGTTCACCCCACACACACAAGAACTTGCTGTAGATTCACAGGCCACCCTGTAAGCTCTCAGGAGACCAGCAGAGGTCCCATATAAATCTAGATTTCACAACGGGAGTGTTGAAATCAATATATGGATGCCAGACAATTCATCACTTTCCATCCCAAAACTGTCTCATCAGAAAATTCCCAACCAGCTTTAACAGTGCTGTTGGGAAGATTTTAAAAGGACAATGTGGAGAACCCAAAGATTGGCCATGTTCCTCTAATACTGAGCTTTCTGTGGGATGCTTGTGTGAAAAGGCAAACAGGATACAGACTGCAAAGGACCCAAGGATCTTGTCTCAGCTGGAATACCTTTGTGTGCTACCTGCAGTGATTAAGATGTCTCTGCACCCGAGTGCACTTCCAGTCACCTTGCTGCATGTTGTTGTCCCAGAGCAGAAGGAAATTTGGCTCCTCAATTTCCTTAAATTCAGAGCTGGTTATGCTAGCATAAATCCTTCAGTAGTGGTTCACGTTAATGCAAGCTGATGGGGTTGATATGGGTTCATGTTCCTTTCTGCTGCCCCTCCTGCCAGGGTGCTTACTCCAGTGGAGGAGCAAGGATGTCCCAAGGCATCCTAGACCACTATAGCCATATCCCCTGAAGCTCCACTGTCAGAGCCTCAGGCTATTAGAGCAGGAGTTGGAAAGGGAATTTAATAGAGCAAGGAACCAGTTTGTACTGCTTGTGGTGTTGGTCTCCTACAGGTTCAACTAATTTCTGACCAGTTTCAGGGCCAAGTTGCAGGTTGACTGCATAAGGGGAAGAACTGGTGATCTTCCTGATGCACTGGAAAGGCAAGGCATGACTGCTGGCTGGAGTTAGTTGTTTTGCAAAAGTAGATGTGAAACTGAAAGCTTTAAAAAGCCTGGCTGTAATTTATGTGGGTTTCTTGAGGATTTTTACTGGTATGGAAACTGGAACTGGAAATCTCATTAAACTGGGCGTTCTTGTGAGAGTTCCAGGTTTTCTTGGTCATGGTTATGCCAGGAATACCATCAGAGCAAACTCACTGAGAAAGGATTTATGGATTTGGGATCAGATCCTATTCTCACTGAATTAATGGTAGTTCTGCAACTGACATCAAGGTGACTGGCATGTGACAACATTTATTTGTCATTCCAGTTCTTTAATATAGGCTGCTACTTTCACATTACTGGAAAACATCAATACCCTCTTTATAAGACTATTAAATCCCAGTTTCATTGTTATTTTCTCTGGTAGATCAGAAGAGATGTGTCAAGGAAAAGAAAATGTGTGTGAAATATACCTCTGTCCAAAAAAAATATTTAAATATCAGAAATGTAAAGTGAAGATAGAATTACTTAGAGAGGCAGAAGGGAAATAATTAGAGCTCCAGCCGCCAAGAAGAGATGTCGTAAACTTCAGTTTTTCACCTCTCTTAGACATTCAAAACACAAACTCTGCCACTGTTCAGCCATTTTATAGAGGCCTGTAGAAAGCAACAGAGGTCTGTTGGACAAAATTGCTCTGGTGGCAACTAAAATTGGGCTCAAACCCAAGTCCAATAGCTAAGCTGCCATCTGAAATTGGAAGAAGTTTGGGTTCATGCTTGAATCTCGGCTCCCTTTCTGCTCTGTGCAATAGACCTAATGAAACCCTGAGTCTTGACTGATGGGGAGTGAGAAGAGCTCCAATCCAGGGAAAATGTTGTTTCAAAATAGTTTTTTAAAAGATTAGTAACAAAATTTGAAAATACAGGAATTCTTAGCAAAACGGAGCACACTGGTGTTCTGGTACTGGGGTGCTGCTTTTGATAGAAGCTCCAGAGCTGTGGCTGCTGGAAGCCCACAGGTGACTGGCTTGGAGGTAGGTAGCCCCAGAGGTCTAGCTCTTGGTAGGCAAGTTTGCTAAAGAGTTGTGAACTGAAACATGGCAAAATACAATTTCAGAACTAACAGGCTTTACTCCTGTTGATTTCCAGGCAGGCAGTGGGAAAGAGGAGGCAAATGAATAAGCAGAAAGCTGGATGAATCTGTCTTGGAACTTCTTCTGTTTTTTGAGAGATATTCAGTGAGACCTAGCAAATGCTTTGGTTTCAATAAACTGTTATTCATCAACTGAAAATTATTCTGCCAGAGAACTTCAAACACCTTTTTAATCTAAACACAACACTTTGGTGGAGTTCAGCTTTGGATCTATACCTGGCTGAAAAGTGAAATCTCCATCACTTTCCTGGAATAATGTTGCAGGACTGAAACCTATGTGACTTGTATCTAATATAAATAACTTGAATATTTTTAGTATTTTTCTGTACTTTATTATGGGAAATACCTTAAATACTGAGGTTTGCAAACTTTTTAAAATTGTATTTATACACTGAAGGTAAATGGAGAGAAAAATCAAATGCCACCACTGGGTTAACTCAGGATGAAATTCGGCACCAGTTTTCAGTATTTATACAGAATTCACATTCACTTTGCGTTTTTCCTTGAGGTGTTTGAGGTACAGCGAAACTGCTGTGAGGTTCTTATCACTTAGCGATCTGGTCTGGTTCCAGTTGAAAATTTTGCAGTACCTCTCACTGGGAGGATTGGTTTAAAAGGAACAGAAGTCTGCCAAAGAAATAAAGACTTCATTATTGACATCAATGCTATTTTTAATCTGGTTTCCTAAGGAAATGAGACTTAAGCAATCATGGTGTTTGTGAGTGTGTGTGTATATAGGTGTGTGTGAATATGTCTTTCCCTCTCCTAAATTTTTCATCTGTTGGCTGATTATAACCAAACTTGACAGATGGCTAGAGTCTCCAAGATAATAAGTTCTTGCGTGCTTCATGAAAATAAGTGATTGGATAGATGAAAAAGAAATTCATAGTGCGCATCCACTGAAAGAGCACAGCATGAGCTCAACTTTTATTAGATCTCAGAAAATCCCTGTGGGAGAGGGAAGTGAGACACATCTCCATAGACAACTGCACTTTATTGGTTCCTCTGCACGTGGGAGGATGTAGTGTGTAGTACATATATCGGTCATGGCATGGTTTGAACAGAACAATGATGTTTAGAGTAAATAGTTATTATCTAGAGTATTTCAGGAACCATGTGTTATGTCCGGGCTGCCCTCTAATGAGGTGTTCATTCTCAAGGCCAGAGCAATATCAGGGAGCAGGTTTGTAAATGTGACCAAGGCATGGCTCCAGGACTCTCTATAAACCTAATGAGTCGTGGGCACTCAAACTGTGCAGCCTCACTGCTGCTAATTGGCCAAGTGTGCCATCAACCATGCCCAAAAATGTTCTTAAGTAGCCAAGGGGTGAAAAGAGCATCAGAAACTCCTATGAGTCCAGGAGGTAGCCTGGGGCTGCATTCCTGTGTGCAAAGTTCAGGAACGCTTTCCCCAGAATAAAGGTCATTCCCTTGAGAGCTGAAACAGCTCATGGCAATGAGGAACAAAATTAAGAAATAAAGGAAAGAATAAAGCATGACCTGGAGGAAAGCAGTTTTGCAATATTAGCTTATCAGACAAGGGGATGGGTGTCACTTAGCATTTGGAGAAGATGCTCAGAAAACATTGTGATGAGGACAGTACTTGAAACCTTTCCAGAGCAAGATACAGATGGGGATCAGAAAAGCCAAGCCAGAGTTAGTTCTTAATTTATTTTTTCTTTCTCTGAGATTGAAAATTATGTATCTAGTATCTTGGTAACAGTGATAACTGTTGGGGTGGGACTCTCCCTCTTGAACTGTAGGTGTCTGAAAGTTCAGTGCATCTTCTGTGTAAGATCATCAGGTTCCTTTCAAAACCCCAGAGGACAAATCCTCCCACTTATCTCAGATGCATATTTTAAGATGGAAGAAATTGCCCTCTGGAGACATCTTTCCACTGACTACAGAGGAAACATAGAAAACTGGCCTCCAACAGATGCTTGACTTTCAGATGAGTGGGATTAGTTGAACCCTGAGAGCAGGAGTCAAGAATTCAGGGTGTTTTGTCCTTACCTCTACCTGACCTTGAGCAAGTTGCTGTACTAAGAGCTCCCTGAGCAATGTTTTGTGTTGCTGCCAATGGCAGAGCCTTAGTAGTCCTGAAGAAAAATTGCAAGCAGAAGACTGAGACAGGATTGCTTTTCCATCATGCCCTGGAGAACATCTTGGCATGGACTCTAGGGGAAAAGAAAGCCCTCTGCCACCAGCTCCAGAAAACTCATCAGGGACAGGTTTCATTGTTGTTGGAGAGGGAGAGCTGTAACACACCCACCCCCCAACCCCATAGCAGTGCACACCTTTTGCATCCTATCATGTAATACAGTTGAAGCCCAAGGTTGACCAACCATTTTGTTCAGCGTTCAGATCCCCCTGTGAGCCCCGGTGCTTGGAGCAAACTGTCCATATTTGTGATTCCACAGAAGAGATGGATTCAGGTGTGCAGAAGGGTAAAGCATTTCCATCTTTCCTCGCTTCTTGTCTGTAGGGAGAGAAAGCCACTTTGGGTCAAGTGCAGTCATTCACAAGCCTCACCTGCCTGGAGCTGTGCAAAGGAAACAACTGCTGACAAGAGAGCAGGCTCTTTTTTCTGTTGGTCAAGGACAGTTATCCCTCTTGCAAGGGAAGAAGCAAGCAGTCAAAACCAAAAAAAAAAAAAAAATTTGACATACCATGTGCCTGATTTTTTGACTGTTCTCTTAAAGCAGCAACCAGGTCAGATGCGTAAGCGCTGTCAGTGAGGAGTGATTCAGACCTGGAGACCCTTTGAAACAGCTTTCTGATATAACATGTCTTTTTGCATTTAAGACTTGGGGAAAAATAGGAAGGTGTGTGGGTGGGTTTTTTGTTTTGTTTTTTTAATATTATGGAGAGGCTTGCCAGATAGTGGCCCCACAGGGGAGACTTGCCGAGTCTGTAGTATTTACTCAGCATCTCCCTGAAACACCAGCATCTTAGAAGTTGTCTTCCTGAATTTACATTCCCAGTTCAATCATCTCCCACACAATAAAAGCTCCAGTGTTGGCTTGCCTTTAACTTCTGCGCAGTGCAGTGCTCCTGTCAAAAGGGAGCCCTTCCTCCTGGCGTTTTTGTTTTTCTTAATGCCTGCCAATCACCCTGCTTGCCTTTGCCCAAAGTTTGTTGTCTTTGCAGTTGGTCACAGCATGAGCTACCAAAAACCTCGCTGAGCTTGACGGGGTATTCTGTTAGCCTAACCCTAACACATGATCTTCCACCTCCCCAGCACACAAAGGGCCTTTTCACTGGCCCACCGCAGCTCGAAGATTTCATTTCATGTGTTACAATTAATCTGTATTTATTGCCACTTATCTTAAATGGCTAACAATATCAAGAGTTTAAAAAGAGCTTTTAATGTCAAACTGGGTCAATTAAAACTCTACTTAAAATATTTGCAAAACTCCTAGCCTGAAAGTTGCCCCCTCAGTCTGCTGTTAACCAAAATGTTTTAAATAAATACACGCAGCTTGAGGAGACTGACATTTGGTAAAATTCCGCTTGATATTTTAGTAGAATCCAGGATTAATTTCCTTACTCCTACATCCACTTGCTTTTTTATAAAAGGAGAAAAATTAATAATATTTTAGATAGTTATAAATATTTGAAAGATTGTTTCAATCAATTAAATAAACTCAGGAGATAGCCTCAAAACTTTTAACGCAAGAAGAGACCATTAGATCAATCTCATCTGGAATTTCATCCTGTTCTTCTGTGGATCCTAATAGTGTGTGTTTTAACTGAGTTCAAACCTCTGAGGGTCACAAGTAACCTTTATTTTTTTTAAACTCCTTCAGTATTGTGTGTGGGCATGGAAAATAAAGTACTAGAACATAAAATATTAAAAAGTTAAATAATGAAAAAGCAGCTTTTAAAAGTGTATCTGGGTTTTTACTGAAGGGTGAAGATGGCTGGAGGAATCCACTTTTTCCCTTTCAAGAAAAAGCTCCCAGTTTTGCCTTGAACTTTTTTTTTAAACTTTTTTAAAAAGCTCAGTTTGCAGGATGGCCTTAATAAATTATGTGAAATAAGTGCTGGTGTACTGCCCATGAGAACTCTGAACTCTTATGTAGTTTAGCCAAGGTTGCACTCACAGAGAAGTCCCAAGAGGGACCCCCAGGTAGGACTTTGTTGTGTTGGATGCATTAGATGCACAGAGTAAGTGAGATCCCAGGCTGGGACAATGAACCACCTAAACTAAAGGTCTGTCCACATGGAGCCATTTGGATTTTAAGCTCTGATCCTCAAACACTTACAGTTTCCATGAGCAGTGACATTAATGAAGCTTGGTCTCCTATGGTTTTAGGTCATTTGCTTCAATTCCCAGCAGTCTAATAAGGTTTGAACTGTAGCTGAGGTATTTCTATTAATTAGGGCATTCATATTATCTTTATAGGTCTCTGATGTCCCTAATAAGGCTCACCCTGCAACTTTTCTTTCCACAGGAGAGATTGGTGAGTCTCTATCCAGCCATATGTTTTCATAAAATATATAAGAAAGGACTATTTTGGAGACAGCTACTCTTCCGTCTAATAGATTTGAAATTTGCCCATGGGTTCAGAATATTTCAGGGGCGATCGTAAAAACAAAAGCATATGCACAGAGGGACAGCAGGATCCTGTAAGCATCATGTTCTTTGGAAACAACGTTAGAATGAAATTGCAATATTTATGCAGTGTAAATATTGCACAACTTGAGGACACCAAATGGTTTTGATCATTTCTTTAGTAATTTCTTCTTGAGGAATATTTAATTAAACAAATCTGGCTTTCTCAAATGATCTGCAAGTCCATTTTTATAGGTTAGGTATAGAAACACATCTTGAAGAATTGCTTTTGTGTAATAACATGAAAAAATATTTTGCTGCTTGCCATCCATAATAAGAGTGTGATTATTTCCATTGGGAGGAAAGCAATTGTTCTGTTCTTCGACATCAGTGGTCTAATGAATGCAAAGATACTGGCTTGTGGATGTGCTTTTACTACTTGTTAGTTGCTGTCCTGTTTGTTATTCTTTTTGGTTTTGCTTTTAATCTTAGTCACAGTATCAAGAAGCCAAGTGATGCTGATGACTAGTTGCATCCCAGGAGCGGCAAATAGCACAAAGCTGACAGCTTGCAAACAAGTCATAGACTGAAATATGTTCACATAAACTATTTATTTTTTTAAATGCTTGCAAGCAGGAATACTGTGAGTTTGCCATTACTGCTTTTCATCTCCAGATTACTGAGTCCTGTCAGCCTGGTTTCAGACATGTGTGGCACGAAGGCTTACGTGGCCCTGATTCATTTATATTCCCTCTTTGGATCTGACAAAAATGTCTCACTTGAAAAGGTCTGGTTTGAAATCTTTTTGAAGACTGTTGTCTCTGGCAGTGTTAACCAAAGCCCTGACAGGCTCTTGTCCTGGACAAGGACCACTGCCTTAGACTGACCTTTTGTTAAAATCTTTCGTTTCCTCAAAGAACCATTAAAAGACTGTGTGTTAATATTCAGAGCTTTCTTGAGCAGATCTGGGTACCAAAGTGCTCTGGCCAGCTTCACAGGAGGCCAAAGATGACAAGATGAGAAGTGTAACAACAGGGAGGTGAAAACTCTGAAATTTGGTGGGAGCATGTAGTAAGGGAGGAATCAAGTTGCAGTTTCCCATCAGATGGACTAGCCTAGCTCTAGGCATCTCTACTAGGAACATTTAAACCCATAGGCTAATTTCCCTTCAATTTGATAGAAAGTGGAAGTTCACATGACTATGTTCCTATTTGGAAAGAGGGGGCTTTGGCAAGAGGAGGAAGTTTCTGTTAATGTTCCCATTCAGGAAAAGGTTGTGATGTAAACTCAAACTCATTCCTTACTAGGTATTGGAAAAGGAGCTCATTCTCCAAACACAGGTCTGTAGGAAAACACACTTTGCTGGTTCCACTGATCAGGAAAAAACTTGTATTTTAATGCTATTTTATACTAAACTTAACTGTTTAGGATTCTGCAGGCTCTCAGCTCCTCATCTGCTTGCACTGGATCCAGAGAATGAAATGAGGCTTTGCCAAAACTTGGCTGAAACAAAGGAGATACGTGATTGAGTCTCACCAAGGGGCCAGCAGAGAGGAGGTTGGGTACCAGTTCAGTATGGTACAGGCACCAGCCTAGTATTAACAAAATACAAACACAATTGTGTTGAAAATCACTTCCTGCTGTGTAAGAAAGGGAAATGAATATAGGAAAATAAAACTTGAGTCTTAAAAGGGAAGGGGCTCTAAGTGCAGTCTAGCTACAGCCTTGGATCACTGTAACTGTGGGAAAATGTGATGAGACAGTGTACCCAAACACATTTTCTTTTTTTTTTTTTTTTGGTTAATTCTGCACTGTTGTGCATAAGCAGGCAATGATGGATAGTCCTGGAGTTCTGTGTGTAGTATCGAAGAGAGCTGGATTTAATTGTCCTGTATTTATTGTGTAAAAGGAATGAATTATGAGCCACTTTACAGCATCTCCAGTGAAAGTGATTATCAGCACTGCTCCTCGCCAGAGATATAACTCTGTCAAGCAGACTCCCTCCTCTCTTGAGTTCCTCGGAAAAAGCTCATGAATTTGCTGTCTCCTGCCAGTGAAAGCCCAGGGTGAAATACAAAACCAAAAGCTGCCAATAGCTATATATTCAGTTCAGATGTTGTAGGAATTTCTTATTCCTTTTTTTTCCCTTTTTCCCCTGAGTGGAAGATCAGTCAGGATTTTTGGAGCATACAATTGAAATAGTGCAGCAGAATGTGTTCCCACTTGATTGCTCTTTTGATTTTGTAGGTGAACTGTATGGTTGAGAAGACTTGACTGTTGGCTTTAATTAGCTTTGACCAGGGCTCTTGCACACTTACAATACAATTGGTTGTGATGCCATGGAAAGGCACCCTTCACCCACATGCACCCAACCGTATCTCATAGCTGTTTTCACACTGCTCCTCCTTGCAACATGCAGATAACACCAGAAATAGGTTTAAGCTGAGGCGGATGTATAAAAGGAATGTTATGAACTCTGCCTCCAAGACGTTGTACAGTAATTCATCTGCAGAAGAGCAGAGTGTGTTGCTCTTTGCATGTTCTGTTGACTACTGTGGCGTAATACAGGGCAGCGGGGTGAATTGCAGGGACTGTAACATTGCCTGACAAAGATATTCTGGGGGGGAATGCTCCACAACGTTGCAGAACAACAGCTGCAAGGGGAAATTTTGTGTTAGGGTTTGTTTAGATGTGCAGAATTATTTTCAGTACCTTCAAGAGAGCTGGCTCATGCTGTGTGCTCTGGGGAGCTATAGGTCCTGTCCCCTCTGCTAGTAGGCTTCTTGTGCTGACCTGCAAACAAACATGAGATTCCTGTGTGCTCACAGATATTTTTATGCCTGGGATACCCCAGATAAACAAGTGAATCAGCACATAGATAGGGATAAAATGTATATGCAGCTGTGCAAGCACTTACAAAACAGTGCCTCTCTGCATCCCTTCACATGAGCAGATTTCACATGGATTTATCAACAGGTCTACAATTGCCAGAAAGTCTGTTCTTGAAAAGAAGAATTAAAAGGGAAAAAAAAAAAAAGCTGTAAAAAGCCCCTGACTCTAATGGTACTACCAGGTAGCATGTGCAATTCATTTAACTGAGTCTACGAATGTGTTAGCTCATAGCTGTGGTAACACTCATGGCAGCAGTCCCCAGGCTGAAAACTGTCCTGTTAATTAATAACAGCTAAGAACAGAGGTTATGTAGAGTGTCATAGCGACAGGTCATGAATTAGGAGAGGAGCGTTTGTGGTCACGTCTTCTGTATGCAGAGAATTATTTTTGAAACAATTCCCTATGTAACTGTGCTCATGCATCTTGGAAAATCAGCTGTTTAATGCACAAACTAGTGATGAGTCTTTCATTTCTTCCACTCTGTCATTCGGTTGATTTATTTGCAGTCCTTTGACTGTAAGTCAGAGGAGTATCAGCTGCAACAGAGAAAATTTAGGAAAAAAGACTTGGAAATTTACCTTATGTTTTGTGGACTGGAAGGATTGTCTGAACTTTGAACAGAGTTGCTGGGAAATGTTGTGGAGTTAAATGGCTGGATGAGCCTTCCACGGGATGTGAAGTCTTGGGTGGCCACGTGTCCATTATCCAGAAATGGGCCAGAGTCTCTGGGGAAGAGCTGGATGACAACCTTGTGACAAAATGGTCCTTCACTCCAGAATGCCAATTCATGGTGGCTTTTTGTAGGACAGGTTCTCAGGGAGGGGGAGACACAACATGACACAACATAGTAGATATATATTTTATGCCTTGAGACTTTTCACTTTTTCTTTTGCAAATAGCTGTTTGCCTGGTGGTTGCTAGATTCATTTGGGGTGTGGGAAACAGAAGTTCATGTCCATTCCTGATTCTTGAGTTAATGAAAGGAATTGGGTGTTTGATTTGCTTTTCATGTAATTAGTGCAGGAGGAGGACAGTGATAGATGGAGCATCCCAGGAAGAGCTTTCCAGAAATGTTATCATATAGCAGCTTATTGCATGTTACTTATCGTGGCCAATTTCATTGGATGGCATTGCTTTTGTTAGGATGCAGTACATGTAGATCCAAGGGCTAGATTTCCAAGTACCCAGAATTTTAGGACAGTTTGGCTTTTTAGGCAGATGGAAGTCAAGTGCTCGGTAACCAGAGCCTTTGCTGAGGGCTGGATTTTCAGAAGGCCTGAGCACTTAGACAGCAGTTTTGAAAACCTGGCTGGATTTCAGTGCGAGCCTGGCTTTAGGAACCTTTTATATCTTCATTGAGCACAAAGGGACAGACTGTCTTATAAGTTCATGCCTTCATTAGGAGGAACCGAATCCTATTGATTTTAGCAGTCATTACGGCTGGATCAGACCTCTTCAGCATGTGACCTGTTAGCACCATACTTAAGAGCACTGCCATGGCAACAAGGGCAGCAACCCCAACGGCAGGGGAATGGGAAATGATGTGAGGTGAAGAAGGGACATCCTCTTCTCATTGATGGAGATTTCCCCATAATAGAAAGGGGGGAGGGGGGACAGTTTGATAAGTCAAGTGGCTTGATTTGTAAGTGAACTTACTCTAAAGTAAACACAATGCCGTATGTGTCTCATTTGCCAGTGAGATCATCTGTTTCTTTGTTAGGAAAGAAAATGTTTCCCTTCCAAGTCCAGGGCCACTCAGGCAATTTACATGAACAAATAAAGATGAGGTTTAGCAGCACTAAATAAATAAAATACAACTCTAAGTGGCCACCAAAGAACAGAGCTGCTCAAATGGAATAGTACTGGGACGTGAGCCAGATGGCTGCTGTTTGCCATGCCTGCTTACAATTCCCCATCCAAGCACTGCTCAGATGCTTCTTGCTGAGGTCAGGTTTATGGCTGTAGCAAAATATATACTAAGAGATAAACAAGCTATGCTACAGATGAACAGCAGGGCAGAGAACATAAAGTAAATCTATGCCTTAGTCATGGTCTTTACAGAAAGTAGTTGGGCTCTTGCCAGAGCAGTGTAGATTGAGGCTGACTAGGGCAATGAATATTCATCTCTTGATAAAAGCTGTGGACATCTTGTTTCTGGTGTCTTTTTACCAGCTGCATCCTATAGTTGTTCAGATATATTAAATGGAGTTATTCCTAATTTTCTCCTCTTTGAGATTAGGATCTGGCCACCCTTTATTTTCTGTGCTTCTAGCCATGGAACAGGTGCATAAAATATCTTTCACATGGGGAAAAATCAAAACACTCCACCCCAGAGCTGCATTTCATTGTGGATTCAGCTAACATGTAAAGGCTCTAAGTGCTGTTGGTTCATTGCTGTTTCCTTTTTGCATTAAGAACTGGTGAGAGTAAATATCAGCTGGATAGGACTCTTTCTCCTTCAATTTCCAACTCAGACTGCACATCTTCCAGTCTGGCACAGAACTGGCTGCTGCGAGTGGGGCACTGTCACATCCCAGATGTCTAGTACAGCTCAGTTTTGAGAGTGAGATTGATGCACCTGACCAAATCTCAACCTTATGTAAAACTGTTACCAGTCAATATGCCTTGTACCACTCATGAACAAATCACTCCCATGCTCTGCTCATTATCTAACTTCCCTGTGTAATTCCAGGGTCCAGGTCTGAGATGGAGTCACATCCAGGACATTAGTCCAAGCAAACAGAGACATGTCTCTTTGTTCTGTGGTCATGACTTTTGGTAATAGCTATGTGTTAGCTCCACCCTTAGTGTGGGAGGCCTCAGAGAATGGGATGGCTCTTGAATTGACAGCTTCACTATGGCTTCTGAACGGGTCCTAGTTTCCATGGAGCGGGGAGATGACTCGCTTTGCTATGACCAAGTAGCTGAGCTAATGCAGAAGTGGTTCTCTGGTCTACTCTGGAGTGAATGCCATAGCACTTAAAAATTTAAACTAGTGGAGCAGAGATGCTGTAGGGTTTAGTATCTGTTCAGTGTACACAAACATAGCCTGATTGGTGGAAACTGCAGTGGAGAATTGGTCCCCCCACCCTGTCCACTGCAAGTGAGATTTCTCCTTGCTCCTGTCAGGATCTCATCTCTACAACTGAGCAAACTGTTTCTGCAATGGATTTATCTCAAATGAGTTAGTTACCTAAAATACAGGTGTTTCATCAATAGCCAGCAGAAATGGGCATCTCCAAAGTTACTTCACCCATCCTAGTACAGTTCTTTAAGATGCCAAAACTGAATTTCTGTTTGCATTTTGCTGCTCCCTTTGACAATAGAGAAAGCCAACACAACTATCTAAGTTAGACATCTAATGTTTAGATGGCTAATGCTGGGTGGGATTAATCTCTCCAAAAATACCATCTAATCTGAGTTTCTTCTGTACTCATAGTTGCCCCTGACTTTTCAGTCTGAAAGTCACTATGTGCAATCTGAACTTAGATCAAAGGCAATTAGCCAAATGCCAAATTCTTCTGTCAGTGTCGTAGCTGCAGTGTCAATCAAACTGTCTCAGGACTTCTTGCGATATATTCTTGCCATAATGGAACTGCTGTGCAGGCAAGCTGCACTGGGGCTTCCTTTAGTTCCTTTATGTGCTTATTTATTTGCTCAAGGTATAGGAGGAAGTCTGGTTTGACAGCCCTATCAAACCTCTACTCAGTTACATATGGAATGTTTAAATAACTAATTTTAGATCCCATCATTCTCCTCTTTCACTTTCTTGCCTTCCCTGCCCCCGTCTCTTTTGTGCCTTCACACCCCCACCCCCAAAAAGGTGACTTTAAAAGAAAACAAACACCTAGAGCATATGTATAGCATTTGACTGGATACATAAGCTGGAATGAACCTAAACTGCACCAAAGTACTTATTGAGAAGTACTATTAGACCAATGAGTCACTATAGTATAAATGTAACTGATGTAGAAACCGTGGACTGTAACCTATGTGCAGAGCAAAAGTTGGATGAGAATATCAGTGGGGGAGTCAGTGTGATGCTAGGAAAGCCAGTGCTTTGCATCCGGATGCGTTTGGCCTTTGGGTTTCACATCTGCTATCCTCAAGCATTGCCATGACTGTATATTTGAGTTGTAGTTACCCTTGTTTGTAGCTCAGCAGATGGGATGTAGTTGTTCAGTGCTGTTGTTAGAAGTATTCTTTATATTAGCTCATCGTTTTAAATGCTGAGACCTGGATATTCATGGTAGCTGACTCCAGGTACTTGAGCAAGGTCATTATATTAGTTATTCAGACATTATAGGATTTCTCATGCATATCTCAGGAGTAGGAAGTATACCTCTCCAGAGAAGGCTTCAACTCTCTTAAGAGATTGATCTCATTCTCAAAGCGTCTGTCTCTCTGCATTGACTGTAATGGACTCTAGGTATTTAGTCACAGCACTTTAATTAAAGTTAGGCAAAATCTAGGCTGGGAATTTGTACATCCCAAGGATGTTATAAGGGGAACAAACCATTGTAATTCTTCCCAGTTGACAGGTAAGAGACTAAACTAATATGCCCAAAGCAAAACAGAAAGTCTGTGGCAGATTTAGGAACTGATGGTGGGTGTTCAGAAGTCCAGTTGTGGCCTTAACTGTTTGCATGCCATTGCTGCAGCACACAGCTGATGTTTTACAAACCTTCCAAACAAAATATATATTTCTAAGATATTGTTATCAGTGTGTATGTAGACATATAAAAAATATTTTTATATACATGTATAAAAATTGCTGTTAAGATACACCTGCATTTCCTCATGCTGTAGTTGTCAGGTGTTATTGAAATGTACAGTTTTTAACAAAAAGGCTGTTAGGTCCAACCCATCTTTGGCTGATGTTGGATTGGAAATAAATCCACAGAGAATTACTGAATCCAAAGACATTACCTGGCTCAGGAAGCCCCTGAGCTGCTGGAGGCTGGGAGACTATCAGGGGAAAGGACCCCTACAGAGCTGCCTTGGTGTTTGTCCTCCTCACTAGACATTTGTGTTGGCCATTGGCAGTGGTGGGATGATGATTTATATGGACCTTTAGGGTTATCCAGTACCTCTGCTCTTAGGTTGTTACAATAGAAAGTATTTATTGTCTGGTGGGCTCAGCCTAACCCTGGTGGACTCTTTCCATGTGCCAGGAATCAGCTACAAGTTGACAATACAACTTCCCCCAGAAAGAGGGAGAAGAGCCTGGGTGGGCTCTTGCAGAGTATCAAGGAGCATGAAGCATGAATTCAAACTTTTGTTCAACTTTCCAATAACTGCAGTGCCATGAATGCTCAAGAATCCAACATCAACAGTCTCATGGGATATTGTGATGCTGCTAAATTTAAAAGAATAAGACTATTTTTAGCATAAACAGTTAACAGAATCCACAAATCATATTGAGAAGCGTGGTTCTGATTATAGATCTGTAACATGCTTGCTGTGATAAAAAACAGAGCTGCATCAGGTGATCTTGTTAACACAATATTTGTACACTCGGGTAATAGATGCAGCTGTGGCTAAAAAATTTTTTTTAAAAAAATAAAATCAGCAGTTCTATTTTACTAGCAATTATTCATTTATAAACTGTAGCAGAGGAGTAGCTAGAATCAGAGGCAAGACCTGCTAGTCTGGAGGTCAGGAAGGACTATAAAATGAGAAACATGTTCTGCTCCCAGGACAGATGTCCTTTCCCCTTTGCTGACTCCTCAACACCTGCTGCACTTTAGACATATGCTTACCTTCAACTTGACTTCATTTTGACATAAACGTTGCTTAAAATTTAACATGTGCTCACGGGCTTTGCTGGATAAAAATGGACTTAGGTGTGTGCCTAAAACTTCCCTTAAATTGTCCTTCTAAATAGCAGAAGTTGTCTCTCGCCACTTTTAAAAGAAACTGTCAGACTTGCTGATCTTGATTTTATAAGGGGCTGAGTGTGCTTAGAGGTGCTGGAAGCATAGACCCTTCTCAGCCCGGTCACCCTGGTGAATATTTCATGTTTATGATACGTATTATTGCCAGGGACCAGGTTCTTAGCCAGCACATGTATAGTTGGCTGTAATGGGCGGCTTGGTGTGGGGTGAGCCAGTATTTGCCCCAGGTCATTGGGCAATGGGAATGCTCACAGTGTTCACTGCAACCATGGATGATGGAACTTCTTATGGCATTGGTTTCCAATTCAAGATGTTCCCTTTGGCTCCAGTCAGCTGCTTCTGCAACTTTAGCATGTGTCTGAGCTAAGATGACTGTGACCCTAAGGTATTTTGAGCTGGGGGAACATGGGGAAATAGAAAAAGCATAGTCGTTACTTATCTCACCTGTCCAGTCCCCAGTAGGTCTAAGGATTTACAAGGACCTCTCCCAAGAATAGACATACTGGGTTTTATGGGGCTGAGTTCAGCAGTTTGTAAGATCAGACAGGGAGCACAAAGTACTGGATTTGTTTCAGATACTAAATTTAAAGTCTGATGGGGAATTCGGGGATTTTTTTTTTTCTGCTGAAGTTTTTTTTTTTCAAACTGAAAACAAGACCTGGTGCATAAAATTCCAGGTAATCATTTGCTCTCAGAACATGTCATTTGCTTAAAATTAAAATTATTCATAGGTTTAATCTGGCAAAATTGTATTTTGTGAAGGAAGTTTAGTTGGAGGTTTTACACTGGGACACTAACATGAGCACTTCTACTTTGTTAACTGTAGAATGATCTTTCATCTTGAACTTTGATTTTTACAACATCACATATTAAAAAATTAGTTCACAAGTGCACCTCAAAAGCTATTTTCATCCTTCCGGGCCTATGAGATGCCTCTGGTTTCTTGGTTCTTATCAGCCACATGACACTATTTAGTCAGCTGCTTCCTCCTGTGATACATCTAGGATAAGCTCATGCCTTGGAGAGGCAAACCTGCACAAATTCCCACCATCTTTGAAATGCAACTTGTTCTTCCAGGCTGGACCTGTTTTGGGCCCACTGGGCAATGTCCTTGGGTTTGTTTAAGGAGTTTTTCCAGTAAATGTAGCTACTGCGCTTTTGTCTAGATCACATTTGAAGAGGCACTTTCCTTCCCTTTGAAAGAGTCATTCATGTCCCACTTGTACGAGCTCTAGTAAGGTGATCTGTGACTTAGCTTTGCTTTCTTTAGTTCAGATAATCCCAAACTCAGACCTGCAAACCTGAGCACCCTCAAGCTGAGAGAAGCTTGAAACTAAGATCTAGAGCCAGCTCCTGTTTTCATAGGTGGTCCTTGAGGGATGCAGTGAGTGCTCCAGGTTATAATGGCATTGTAAGGTGTCTCATTGCCCTATGGGAAGGAAATGTCTGAAAGTGAAGCCCAGGTGTGAGTTTGGGGCCATTTGCTGATACTCATTCAGGTGCAGGCTGTGTGACTGATGGGGTTGCTGATATCTTTTCAGGCCTGTGACTTCCCCTTGCAGTAAATGTGCTGCAGCCTCCAATTGCTGTGCTCACTTTCATCTCTGCTTCCCTTGTCGATGGCCTGGAGAGGTGCACCAGGAGCATTTAAAACCCCTTTGGGATGAAGCCTCATAGCTCTACATCGCACAGCCTCTGAACCAGAGTCTGCAAGACAGCTCCCCCTGAGCTGAAGGTAGTGGTAGTCCTCCAGAGGCAGCCTGCTCAGCCTCGAAGAGGCCAGTGGTGGGACTTGGAGTGAAAGGAGATGGATGGGACTGTATAGACCAACAGCAAAGTGGTCTGGGAGAAGTAAGGGCTCCATGGGACTGTGATGTTTTGTTCAGGATGTGTTGGCCCTGTGCCGGCCGACAGTGGCATGGCGCTAAGGGGATACAGTATGGGGTCCAACTGCTTGCGTCTGCTGAGACAGAACATGAGAATCCACAGTGGAGTCAGCCTCTCCCCCTTTCCACTTCTTCTTCCAGAAAATGGCTAATGTAAATAAATTGTCTGTTCACATGTGTTTTGGCATCTGAATGGAAACACTTGTCTGTGTGCCCCCACCATCCCTGCTCCCTCTCTCCCTTGGCGCTTTTGCTAAATGGGCCTTTCTTGCTCAACCCAGAGTTATTCCATTGGTATTTCCCTCTTGGACTGATAACGAGCCAGAGGAGCAGGCTGTAAAGCTGGTGACATATACCAGCCTTAATAATGTCCAGGAGCTAAAAGGTCCCCAAGCCCTGGTTTGTGCGCAGATAAACATTGGGCAGGGACCCAGGGACTGACTGAAACCTACGTGTCAGGCTCGGTATGTACCACTCTGCTTGCCCTGGTCTCTGTAGGAGCTCAGACTTGTTAAAAACTCCTCCCTTGGTGCTAGCAAAAGTATGGCAGTATCCACAGTGTTCCTTGAAACACCAGTCTTGCATGGAAATTCTTGATGCAGCTATGCCTTAACATTATTGATAGTAAGTTACTGAAGGGGAAAATAACATATATTTAATAATAGAATTTCATTAAATGATAATACAAATAAGTTATTGCAGGGAAAAATACTCATACAAATTCATTTTGACCGGGTCACTCTACCTTCAGGTTGTTTTGCACAGACAAGGAGAAGAGAGGTGGTAGGTCACATGTTGCAAAATGTTTCAGATACTTCCAGTTGGAAAAATAAATATTCAAGCAATTACAATGCCCCTTGTTAAAGGAGAAGATGGAAACATATTGTCATCCTCCTCACGATGTGTATTTCCTGTGCTGCAGGATAATCAGTCACCGAGACGTCCTTAATCTTGTTGGATTATTTGCGGCTGCACCTGCCTGAACTTTCTCCCTCCTGATTAACATTTGATTAAATCCACTTTTAAAATGCCAGCATGACTGCAGCACTGAGGGGGGCACTTGCAGAGAGTGTTTTACTCTCCATCCTGATTGCATCTGAATTAATTATGCTAAATGCAGTGACAGGAACAACATTGATGTAACAGAAGTTTATTAGGTTGATGTGGTCATTCAGACAAGAGGGCTGTAAGCAGCTTCGCATGCTTCAGCTGTGGCCTCCCATGAGGAGAAAATGTCATCTCATTATTATTCAGATTGACCTGATTTGGGTAATTTCTGTCTGGGAGCGAGGTAGTTTTGGAATCTCATTAGCTTACCGATATTTGCATGTGTTAATAGAGTTCTTGCTTGTTTTTAATCCTCCATTCCTTCCTTACCATTGCAAATGGGAGTTTGGTGAAAATCAGGGAGTTGGGCTGGGGGACTGAAAACTTTTGAGACTACATTTTGGACCTGCTGTGCCATATTGTTTGTGAACCCCTGACCCAACACACAGCAACGTAGGAAGGTGTTTCCTTTCCCCACAGACCAGGAAGCAGAGCTCCTGCGAGGACACAGAGGTGCCACTGCCTGTCTCAGCCCTGCCCCACTGCATGCCCATTACAGAGGTGCCAGAGGGGAAGAAGTCCCAATTTCATTGTAAGGACATGTAGCATTCATTGCATCTGCTTTTTTACCTGTATTGTATATCAGTGCCTCAAGCCTGTCTGAGTTTGTCTGTCCCACTGTGTGAAAATCCAGGAGCAAATCCTGCCAGGAACAAATGTCTTAAGAATATAATCCATGTTCAAGTATGGTTATCTCTGGTGATAGAGTTAGTGGGCTCCCTTCTCAGCAGGCTGTGGTGTGATAGAGGGATTAACCATGAGCTCTGCTATGCACAGACATCCTGGGGTCAAAGGGGGCTTCTTGGGTGGTGTTTGGCAGCTCCTCATAGGGGGAATGGGAAGCCATGTAGTGGTCTTGCAGCAGCGTTCTCTGGGTTAGGCAGGGTTTGCTAAAGCCTAGGACCTCTGAATGCTCATCGTCGCACTGACTGCTGCATCAGGCAGAGGATTGCATCTTTAACAGCACTTACAAGTTTTACATTGTATAACTTAACCGTAAAAATCTGCCCTTGTGTTATTGCCCTTGTAGTGACAGTCATTGGCCCAAATTCACTTAGTCTACCTTGCTGGTCTTTAATGGATTATGTCATGAGTGACTTCAGCTTCTCACAATCTAATATACAATAGATAAGTGCTTGGAAATCGTACAAAAGAAGAGCTTTAAAGAAGTTTTCTCGGGCCTCATGAACATCTGTTTGCTGTGATTTTTTTTTTTTTTTTTTTTCCCCCCCCCCTATTAACAGGTGTTTGTGCATGATTTGCTTAAAGAAGTCACTTACCTGCCAGGCAGCCCGTTATGGGAATGTGAGACACCAAACAGATATTTTATCTTGCTCAGGGATACCTGTTTCTGTTCTTTCAGATCTTGTGGCCCACTAGTATAAAACCATAGCTTTCTCTGGAAACTACACAGCAGCTTTCCTCTCCTGTCAGTTGATGTTTTGAACATGGAACGAGTCAGGAAAAGAAAAGAGAAAGTTGGGGGGTTTTGTCAAAAAAAAAAAAATTACTGTCTTTTTTAAATATGTAACAAAAAACTTCTCCCAAATATTTCAGATTTTTCCCCACTCCCCTTTCAAAAATGAAAAGTGCAGTAATTCATTAAAACGGAAACTTGGGGGAAGATTCTTGGGGAAGCTTTCATGGGGGGAAATCTTAAAACCTTTTCCTGAAAAATGGCCTACTCTAACACCTGTGCCTGGAACTAAAAATGGGTAATGTTTGTTTGTTTAAAGAATGCTCAAAAAATTAATTTTCAGGCCAGCTACAGATTAAAGGTTGTATGTTTTGGTTTTAGTTGTTTGGGATTTTTTTTCTCCTCATAGCCTTGCTGTTTGTTTGCTGTAGACTTATTTTCCTTTCTGCAGCTTCTCTCTCATTGCTGCACCACACCATGTTCCTCCCATCATCCACTCCTTACTCAGAGAAAAGGTCCTGCAGTGGGACTTAATTTTGTAGGGTGATGCCCAGCTTGGTCCTGCAGATCTCCACAGTGACTCTACATTTGTTTCACCTTTTTCCCATGAACTCCCTGGACTTTTTTTATAATGTTGGAAGGGATTTTGGCTAGTTGGGTGTTTTTTCAAAGGGTTTTCTTGCCTGATTGCTGGAGACTGAATGGGTGAACAAAAACATCTGGGCTAAAAAAACAAATTAAAATAAGCTAATAATAATCCAGATAGGCTTGTTTATTGAGTTTTGAGTCTCTGGCAAATAGCTGATTGTAGCTGTATTAAATTACCCTTTGCAAGTATCTAGTCTTTATTTGTAACCCAGCCTTATAATTTGGTCCATACTGATTCTGCACCCAGTCCCCCTCCCACAGTTCCCATTTCAAAACATAGACCTTTTACTGAATTTTTTTTCTCATGATGGCATGGCAGATAATAAGTTTTATCACCATTTTACCTTTCAAAGGGGCCATTTGTAGATTGGTCCATACTTTTGCTATATTCTCTACAGGTATTTTCCTCCTGCATAATCAAGCACTGTGTTTTCACAGTGGGTAGGTTGTTCAGGGGATGTTTCTTTCCTGCCAGTGATGTGAATTATTGAAAAGAGAAGCAATATAAAGAGAATAAAGCAGGTGGCATGTCAAAGCATAATTACTGTGATTGATGCATTTGCAGTATGAAGGCAACATTACTACCGTAAAAAGATCTCTTTGAGCTCCTCTGGAGGTTACTCGTCTGCTAACTTATCAGGGTAGCAGCTTTCAGACTCACTCACAGACCTTTTCTTTGCATATATGACAGCTCTACCATAAGAAATGGTAGAAAAGCATGTCATAGCCAATAAAGAAGTTGCTAAGCGCTCTCTTTCTTGGTTTTCCAGCTTGGATAGTTGGATAGTTCCATCCTTGTCTGAATTAAGAGCGAGAAAATGCTGCCCAACTTCATTTACTCTATGCTGTCCCCAGCTTTGAGATAGTCACTGTGCTTTCCTCAGCTTCGAAGCTGAAGAGGCTTCATGACCTGGATGGTTATCAGTAGGACATGAAGGGAAACTGCTTCATCGAGAGGCGAAGTCTCATTCTTCTGTATGCTTGTTCTTCACCGCCTGTATCTAGACCTGTCTAGCAGGGCTGCCCTTGGTTGAACTCTTCTTTGTTGACTAGGAAGCCTGAGGAGCCTCGCTTTGAAATGTCTAAGAAGCATCTAATTTGGTGCAAAAGTTCACTGTGAATAACCTGAATAAGCCACCATAGTTCCCATGTGTCTGGTGCTGGGATCCCTGTGCCCAACTGCAGAAGCATGAGCTGAAGGGGATGCTCCTCCATGAAGAGCTGGTTTAGTTAACAAGTGATGTGGGGAAGGTTCATGTGTTGGCCACAGGCCTTGGGTAAACCCCTAGGCTTCTGCGTTTGTTAGAAGGGCTGAAATATTTTCTTTCTGCCTTGGCTTCAGGATATGAACATGCATTTGTAGTGTAATCCAAAGTCTTATGTTGAGGTTCAAGGAATTACTGTGGTGTAGCAGAGTAATAGTAATAATTAAAAGGCTGCAAAATCCTTATTTACATACAAGTTCCCAGTAGAGGAGGTGTGCCAGGCCTTTTTAAGAAGCTTTATTAAAGGACTTAAAACTGCAGGTGTCCATTAGCTTTGGTGTGTATTCTGGAGTAATCGCTACGGCTGTGCCACCAGAGGAAAGCTCTCCTTGTGTTTTTCTAAACTCCTTCCAAGACAGTGGTTGAAAATCAGTGGAAATGAATGCTGTTATCATCACCACACATGTGGGATGTTGAAAAGCAGGATTTCTCTTCCAGGGAAAGAAATGTGTTTGTACTCTAAGTTGAATCAAAAAGCACTGTTTAAAACGGTTTGGAACAGAAATTCCAGCTTGCTCCAAAATGAACTTCAGTGGAAATCCTACTGTGTTTCCGTCTTGAGGATGGCCAAACCCTGTCAAGCATTGAATACAGCTGATTAGCCATCATGCACAGGTATGATCTGTGGAATCATTTTAACATTGATATTCAAATTTCAAAATAACATGGCAGTCAAAAGTGAATGCTATTCAAAAAATATATAAATGCTATTAGAAAGAAATTATGAAAATTCTACCAATGATATTACAATGTCCAAATGGTTGAAACCGTATTTTCCCTATCAGTAATTCTGTCAAAACTGACATCTTCTGCAAAATGTTTTAGAGCTGAGACAACATTTCCCAGGAGAAAAATATTGCTTAAAAAATTATTTCATTAAGCAGATTCAATGCACATTATGAAAATTGATGGTTGTTTAGGTTTGTAAGAGAAAGGCAATGTGGAATTTAATAGCGGAATGATCTAATTAAGTGCCTCTTTTAATCAATAAATTACTATGATTCTGGTTCACCATCTTTTTCCACCTCCTGTAGCAGCCAAGTACCAGCTGGGTTGGAAATGTTCTTGTTGATGTAACTGAATGCAGACAGCTAATTTGGTAGTGTTTCAACCTACTTTGTACTTGTCTTTATCTTTACTCTCATTTTCACATGGCCTCCTGCTACAAACCATCCCCTAGATGGTAGGAGAAAGAGAGATCTGACGAACACACTTTCTTTTGTGGGTTTACAAGGTTGAGTAGCTAAAGGATTGTTTTCATTACTAACATCCTGCTGTAGTAAAAGATCAAATTTAATACATATGACAATTGTTATACTGCTTAATCCACTGTTTGCCTTCTAATTTAGCTTGAGTTTGCCTTGTTATTTGGTATGTTAGAGGAAGGCTACAATTTAACTATTTGGCACACCCTTCTTATCACATGTACTTTAGTATCACATGCTGATGGAGCCTCCAGCTGTAAGACGTCATGGGATAGCAATCTCATCAGCTTGTCCTAGCTGACTTGGGAGGGAGGTGCATCTGGTGTCAATTTTGTCAGACCTCTCCATCACAGTCTGGCAGATCTTTTTGTTTACAGGAATGCGGGTACGCAAGATGCTGTGTGCTGTGCCAGGGAGACAGGTGTCTGAATGCTGGGTCGTGTGCTTGGTGCATGGAGATTATCGAGTGGGTGTGTGTCTTTGAGGACCTCCAGTTGTGTCGTGGTCAGCTGCAGCTGTGCTGGTTTTCTGGTTATCCAAGAGGGTACCTTCATGCAACATCTGCTGCAATATCATTGGAGAGCAGCAGAACCAAGTACTGTATCGATACTGCCTTCTGGAGCAGTTCCCAGCACGGACCCCTCCATGCCCAACCGTCATACTCGGGGCACTATAAAGTGGAATAGGGAGTGAGCTGACTGGTCCCTTGCATGGATGACGAGGTGCACAGTGATCAGGAGAGCTGCTTGGCCAGTTTCTGTGCAGTAGTGCACACATACCCTGCAAGAAGAGCCCTGCTGGGAAGCACAGAGCTAGTTTTCCTGTGGCTTCAGAGCTTTGTGCAACCTGACATGACTTAAAGCTTAGAAAAAGCCCCCAGACTGTGTGGTAAAGACCAGAAGTGTGAGCAGCATGGCTGAGGAAGTTGGTTCATGGATCTTCTGTGATTCTGGGAGACTGTTTTTTATTAAACTAGTTTTTACTATGCTAGTTTTTCCAAACCTGAGAGCAGTAGAGAGATTTTCCTTTTATACCTTAGAAGGAGTGAGAAAGTAGAGCCAGGCATTGCGCTACTCATCCCAGAAGGGCAAGTCACATCTCCAGCAGCAGGATATCCAAGTGAGCTTTGCTCTGAATCTTCAAGGTCAAACTATATGGAAGCCTTCCCATGCCACAAAAGGATAATTTATGTGTAAGGTCCCTCTCGGACACTGAGCGTCATCCAGCCCATGCAGAGACAAGCCTGGCTACTGCTGGTAGGAGAAATTGCCATGGAGTAATCTGTGGCATTGTAGGACTTGGTGAGGTTGATGGGATTCCTAGCAACTCATGATACTAAACTACAAAGGTTTCAAATGGTGCTGACCCGGTTCTCATCATTTTGGAGTCTAATAAACTGCTTGTCTAATTGTAGGCAGGCAAATTCTGGATTCATTGAAGGAGACTGAGCTCCTGGGTCACTATTCCTGAGTGCTGTCCTGGCTACAAACCAATGGGCAATGGAGCACCACTCCAACTCAGATCACATCCAGATCTCTTACATGTGTGTGGGGAGGCATGGTGCTGGTGGTCTTTTTACTTTAGTTAGATACAGGAATGTTTAGTAAATAGCTGCTGGGATCCAGGATAATATTACAATGTTTACTTGGGTTTTTTCTGAGGGCTTCTTATGGTGGACAAAATGATTTCAGTGGCATTTCAGGAAGAAAATCACATTGCAGAAGTGAAGATATGATTATCAGACTCCCTTTAATTTTATGGACAAGCAAGATTCAGTCCATCACGGGCGAGATGTTTGCATGTGGCCATTCGGTTTGTGTGCCACACATGTGATCAATTTAACCAGAGGAGGATTTAGGCAGGGTGGGGAGGCCGATATTTCTTGTGACATGTGGAATGTTAAGCCACAAAAATGCAACCACAAAATCAGCAGATTAGAATTCCCATTTGTAAGGAATAAATAATCATTATGGTGAGATAGTCCATAAGGGATTAACACGGCTGCTTCCAATTCTGTTGCTCTGTTGTTCGATGTTCTGTGACATTTTTTCCACGCACGTATCTCTCCCCTTTCTTTTCTTTTTATTTTCCTTTTTTTTTTCCTTTTCCTGGTTGGTATTCTAGCTGTCACGGTGATTTATGGGAATGAATGCAACTTTGCGAGGTTTGTCTCTGTACATACCTCTTGTTTTTCTTCTTGCTTGTAATTATGTTATGCACCTGTTGTTCCCCATTGGGGCCCACGTGCTTGGAGAACTGATGCTCACATTGCAGTTGGTTTATTCAGTTTTAAAACATTTGTTAGTCACATCTGATAGATCTGTTTTGGCTTTGTGCCGAGAAGCTGCCTGGCAGCATAAATCATTCTTGCACTGAAGAGAAGAGCACGGTATCTATTTCGGGTTCCCACCCACCAGAGCCTCATAAATCTACGCAAATGTTTCAAGAAACAGGTTTGATTGTTTAGAATGAGCTAATGCTGCAAAGCCCTTCTTAGTCCTGAACTGAGTTTGGGAGTCTGACTCCCCAGACTTATTGAGTTAACTTAGATTTACAGGATGTGTCTACATCACTCTTAAAAAGCAAGCTTGAGAGCATCTTGGCTTCTCAGCTCCACAGGCTTCTCATCTACACCAAGTCTTCCCAACCATGTGTCTTGGTGCTGAGTACCTGATGTCATGTTAACTGCTCTGTTAATCTGCCTGGCATACACAGGCATGTGTCTGCATCCTTCGAAAGGAAGTCTCCAAACAGGGGTGTTGAAAGATTTTCCCTGCCTTTTCTCAAAACGCAATGTGTGTGTATCCTTAATTTACCTTTTTAGTCCAAAGACTAAGGAGGAGGCATAGGCTGCTTTGTTGGAGGAGAAAAATGTACATTTCTGGATGACCTTAGATGCTGTGAATTGCCTTCAGAGGAGCCCCTCTCCTCCACTGGTGGGAGACTGGCTTTCTAACTTAGACCTGTAGTAGGTGGTGCAAATGAGGTGGGTGCTGCTACCCTTTGCAAGACTTCAGGGCCATACAGAATGTTTTCATCCAGCGTGAGAAATCACCTGTGGCAGTTTGTAGCTCACAGCTCTTCCATGGCTTTCTGTTCCAAATTAATAGCCTAACTCAATGATCATGGAGTTATCCTTTATCCCACATAGGTCCTATCTAGTTTGCCCTAAAGTTAGTCACTGGTTTTTGTAGATCTCCCTATTGTGCTAAGGGAGTTCTTGAAACATGGCAAAATTCTTTGGCTTTCAGGAATTTTCTGATCATCCCTTGATCAAAGATTTGCTTGATGGCCAAGTGTCTCTATTCTCAACATTTTACTAACAGCCACTTTTTTTTTCCTCTTCTCATATGGTCGATGCAACTATTCCCAGGTGAGTAAGGAAGGAAGTCACTCTTTTGTGTATCATGAAGGAACATGTTAGCAGTTTCATAATGACCTTACAGCTATTTTTTATAAACTTTATAGGGGACTAGTGCAGGAAGCAGGAAAAATGTGGCTAGGATCTTCAAGTTAAATCAGCATTTGGCAAAGTCTGAGAGTTATTTCAAATGTAATCTATAAACTACAACAAGTCTTACTGTGAAGAGAGCAATTAATGAAGTTCTGTTTGCAGCTGTAGTGATTTCTCTGATACCAAAGAAGAGGTGGTTGCTGCAGAGAGAACAGACCAGTCCTCTTTTCTCTACCTCTGTGTCTGTTTGGATGAAAACTGTCAATATTTAATGTTATTGAGACTACTACTCTGTTTTTAAACTTTGCTGAAGTAGCCAAATCACTTGAAGGTCTCTAACAAAAACCAGGAGAGAACATAATCACAGAAGCTTCATTTCTGTGGGAAGTTACTGAAAAATAGCCCCACAGTTTGACTTGTCCTCGCTGTGGACTGGAAGCACCAATTTGCAGCCTCCCTCACCCCCTGCAAGCAGCACTGAAGCGGCATCTCCTGGTATTTGAATTTGCAAAGCATGGGCAAGCATAAGCAGAGCAGGCACTGCACATACTGTCTTGTAACATTAGCTTCCCAGAGCATAGGTGTATTTAGAAAGACCATCAGAAGTTTCATGCAGTATTCATGTCTTTGGTAAAAGCATAGTAATCAGCAATAATTCTCAAAGCACTGCTTGAAGTTCAAGATAAAAAAGGATTTTAGAAAACCAAACTTCAGTATTTGCTTATCTTTTGTGCTGATTTTTCTATGTAATCGATGAGGATTTGATTCAGCAAAGTGCTTCCTGCCGTGTCTAACTCTGAACGTGTGAGGAATCCCTTTGACTCTCCTGAAACTGGAGTGTTGTGCTTGGCGTGGTGTGTATTGTTGGAAGCGTGGCATGCGCTAACCCAGCAGATTCATGTGATTACAAAGCCCTTCTGCACGATTGGTTCCACAGGTCAGATGGGGGCTTCAGGTATTTTATGCAGGCTTGAAATGATTTCCAAGACAAGATGCATGAGTGGTTACAGTAGTTTGCTGTAAACCTCGAGGACTGGCTTTCACATTTGCTCCAGACGTGTACTAAAGGCCACTGCCATTTCCTCTAGCTATAAGTGTGCAGACCCATGACAGCCAGGTGCAATGCCAGAGATGTCTTTCCATTCTGAACTCCAGAGTGGTGCATTTTAGTGATGTTAAACCAAGGAGGCTTGGATGGATCTACAGCATTTTTAAAGGTAATTAGTCTTAGGAAGTTGCAAGCCTTTAAATAATGTAGGTCCTGCACCAGAAATGTGAACATTGAGGTATTTGTTTGATAAATTGTGTCTGTAGTGCACTCATTATGGATGGGTAAGGCGTCATGGGTGAGGAAGCATCCTTGAACTTTGCTAGAGAGGTGGGATTATGTAGTTAGAAACCAGTTAATTACATCCGACCACCAGCCCCCCAAATGTAGGTGACAAAAAGAGGGAGCAATTGCCAGATCTGATGCTGTGAAACTTATGGAGACCTAAACAGAACAACAACCTTTTAAGGGAACTTGAAGTTTTACCTCTTGTGCTGTTTATGCAAACCTCAGCAAAAGAGGAGGACATGCGGTTGCAGACCATCACTGCTTTGGGATAGTTGTGTCAAGGAAGGAGTGCACTGGTGAACCGTTTTCTATTAATTGCTCTCTTTTTAGTGGATACACAGAAAGTTTTGACGTGTGGTAGAAGACAAGTTCACCAGTGGCTCATTAAAGTTATGACTGAGGTGTAACCTCTGGTTCAGCAATTCCCTAAAGTAGAGAGAGTGGAAGACTATGCTGAGAAATGGTCATCTGTCACATATGTGTTCTTTCTACTGTTTCTCTAAGCACAGAGATACTCTGTAGATCCTGGGCTAGAGTGGCTGCTGGGGAAAATGGCTTGCTTGTTGATTCTAAAATATAATATCATTCAAATGTCATTTATATCCCTAAATGTAGTAAAAGTATTACTGGCTATCTCCATACTGTAGCCTCTCCTGTTTATAAACAGATGTGTTACTGCCTTAACTAGGGATTTGGTATAAATTGATCAAAAAAAACTCCTTCCAAAATTAGCCTTGTAAAATTCCCGTAACAACTGCATGACAAAGAACTGGCCGAGTACCTTGGCGATGCTCCCCAGCCTGTGATTTGGTGACTAAATGAAAACGCAGCCTGGCTTGTTTAAGTGTAGAGGACTCTTTCCTCTGCATTCAGTTGTTGCTATGTGAGAGAAGCTGTGGCTCTGACTCTGGGGCCATGAAGCCAATTTTTAGGCTCTCTAGTAAAATACTTCATTACTTACATATGCTTTGTCTTTGGGGAACACCTCCTTCTCCGCTCTCCCCTCCCTAATATACTTCATCATAAACTTCTGCAAAAATGTATAAATAAATAAAATAATCCAGGTTCCTTTTTCTTAAACAAAAATTTAATTAAATGGAAGTTAGATCCCTTTGGAATACAGAAAAGCAACTTTAAAGGCACTCTAGACATTGGCTTTAAGGATTTCCTTCCCTCTTTTTGCCTAATAGACTCCAATCCTAGGATTGTATTTCTCTGCTTCAATGTTAAAAGACTTCTTAAAAGAAGCAATATTCAAAGGTCTAACCCAGACATTTTATGGGATGTCATACATTTTCAGCTGTTCATAACATAAAAAATAAAATAAAATACTGCAGGTTACTTTATCAAAGAGAAAGTTGATTTGTAATTCCCAAGGTAGAATTATGAAAATACCTTGAGAGCATTACAGGAACAGACATTTATGAGAAGTAATAAAATTAGCTGACTGCAGTACAAATTTGCTGAATGCTTTTGGAGGAGAAAATGTGTTCCTTCCCCCACTGCCCAGAGAAAATCAGACAAAAATTGTCAGTTTGTGAGGCCTTTTCTGTGACAAATCAAAGCCGTTCTTTAGCAGAGTAGTGTTTCTGCAATGTTACCCTGGGAAAATGATGTAGACCTGATCTTCCTCCCACTGAAACAATAGAAAAAGAGCTAATGGTATTGACAGGAGCAGTACTGAGTATTAACAGAGCTTTGGGAATGGGGCTGTTTCCTAGACGTCTTCCATCCCCAAGCTGTCGCTTCACTGCTTGGGTTGACTTGGGGATGAACCAGGGGAGGATAGGAAAACCTAGCAAGGCATCTAAGACCAAATCTTAGAGGGTGCTAAATGCCTTCAGGTCCAATGAAAATCCAACTTGCAGAACTATCCCGTTCAGACAGCAGTTGTCAAGCTTGTCCTGTCTTCTCATTTTGAAGGTACATGGCACTACCCTTATCCCAGCTCTTAAGGAGAAACCTGTAAGAGTCCGTGGGAGTGCCCCTATGGAGTTGCATCCTGTGTGAGTTGAAGTGTGGCCCTAAGGCAAACAGATGGCACAAAAAATACCAGGATGAGGTGGAGCACTGTCACCTGCTATTGCTCTGTATGTAACCACCAATGTGGAGTCCATTAAAATGTACCTTCATGGCATCTAGAGTCACCTTAAGGGCATGGAGTCATGTCTCTCCACTTCCCTCTGATAAGCCCTTCCAGTAGTTTTTACCTGTAACTGGCAAAATAAATAAATAGGTAAAGTACCTTCTTTCTCTATTGAATGTCTCATAACTTCTAACTGACTGGATTGTGCCTTTCCCTGCTAAACTGATGAATCTTTCCACATTCACAAGTTTTCCTAGCAAAGATGTGTATAACTGCACAGTACATCTCTGTCTCACACCAAATTGACCAAGCTACTTAAATCTCCTACTGTGAGGCCTTTTCCTAGTTCTTGAATTATTTTGTTGATCTTCTTTGTATTTGTGGTTTCTTAAGAAAACAAGGCTTATGTGGCTATACTGAAAGTGGATTTATGTGTCCGCCTGCTCCCCTCTTTCCCCCTCCCTGTTAACCCTTGATTAATTTCACAAAGGCAGGAAGAGTCTTAAAGATCTTTAGGCTGCACATGTTACCTGAAGATACGCAGCCAGAAAGAGAAGGGAAATCCTATTAGTGCCCTAATGAGAGAGAAGCTGGAGCATGTGCGCTCAGACACTATCAGGTATCCAAAAATCCATACTGGAGTGACCTGCCAAAACTAATTTTCTTGAGTTACGCTGTTCCTGATGGTGCTTCTTTTGAAGGCTGGTCACTGGAGCTGTGCGTGATGGTCAGTTTAGTCTCACCGTACTCAGATACCAAACCAGATACCTTGTACGTCCAGCCCAGGAGAGCAGTACAGCGAAAACTGGGGTCTGTGGTCACCAATGAGCATCCAGATTCATCGTCTGAGAGCTCTAGCCAGTATCCTCCATCTGCAGAAGTCTCTCTGGGCATTGGTTGTGTTCCTGCCTGCCTTGTTTCAAGAGGCAAATCTGTTCAGATGGCTCTATGTCTTCATAATTCACCATGCTGACAGTCTGTCTCGTGTGTGTGGAGTTTATTGGCAGTGTTTTAGGAACTTCCAAATCACGGATGAAAATGTTGACTAGTGTTGGGCTCATTACCAATACCTATAAATTTTTTTTCTAGAAAAAGCTCCCACCACAGATGATTCTCCATTTTTACAGCTGCTTTTTGAAAACTGTCATGTCAGATTCCATTATAGTCAGTTTTCAAACTGTTTGAGGTGTTTTCTATGAATGTTACTTAGTTCTAGTTCTATAAGCAGAAACTTAATCTCCTTTGGTTTACTACCGTAAATTAACGCAGTTTTACCAACTAATGCTGAATAATCTCAGAAAGTAAAGTTGGTTTTTTTGACATGACTGTTTTCTCTAATGTCATATTGACCACCACAGATTATCTTCTTTCCTAAGGATCTTTTCTGCTCAGTGAGTGCTCTATCCTCCCATATCCCTATTCTTTTTTGAGGATTTATTCCAAACTAGTTAATTCAACCAAAGTCAGCTAAACTGAAATAAAAACTGACTTAAACTTGGAAATTGTTTCTTTGTTTCCCCTGTATCGTGAGCAGTTTGTTGGCTTGCCTGAACTCTATAATGCCGTAGGTGACATTGCAAATCCTCTCTTTTCTTTCCAATATCAAGTACTTTAACAGCACAAGAAAACTGAAACTTAAATGCATTTCCTTTTCTCAGATCCGGATTTAATCTTCATTTCTGTGTCTAATTTATTGCAGAATCTCTCACTTGTTCAATTAAATTTTGAGTGTTTAGCAAAATTACTTAAGTGAGAGAACATATGCCTTCAGGATATGTATAGGTTTCCTGGGCTAAATATGATTTCCTTTTTGTCTTCCATTGATTAATCATTTTGGTTTTCCCTCTCTCTAAATCTAGTTAATGAACCAACTTTCTTTAATCCCATGTGAAATTTACTGTATGTCCCTTCAATACCACTATTCATAAATCTTGTGTTCCCCTGTAGCTAATAAGAAACAACAGTCCAGATATCGTCCATCATCTACACTGTGGGCTGGAGCTCTAGCTAGAGCAACGGAAGGAGGACAGATGGCTCCATCTCAGCATCTCCAAGCAGGGTTGTTTGTAAATGAGGCTGAGGTTAGAAATGCAGAACAGCAAACTTCAGTCTTCAACTGAAACAGTATGAAAGTAAATGATTTTTAGGTTCCACTAGAGGACAAACTGCTCTTAGTAATGAACAATATGATCAACATGGGTTGCACCTTCAAGCACTGACTCTTCCTAATTTCAGTTGCTGGGTTGGAGAATTTTCATCATCAGATGCATCCTAGCCTAGGGCTGTATTCCTTATTTAGATCTCTTGCCACTTTTCCTCAATTTACTGCTTGCCGAATGGGCACTGTTAGGGTTTTTTTTCTTGGTGGGAATGAATCTTCCCCATGTTACTTTTTCTCAAAATAACCTTTGCAGCTTCATGGAAAAGATATGCTCTATCTCTGCAACCCTGCAGCATGCATAGCATGAGCAGGAGCACAGTCCCGTGTTTGTGAAGGGCTGAAACGCTTAATCCGTGAGCATCTTCTGACAGATACCAAACTGAAGACCTAGAAGAAGACTAATTTTAAAGTTCTCCTCAAGCAGAGAGGACAGACAGGGAATATGTTTGCCACAAAAGGGAGGATTCTGAAGAGAGGAAAACAATTTTAGCTCAAAGCCAGTATTAACAGAAGAAACAAATGATGTAGGTTGGCCAGTAATTAAGACAGACTGGATGCTCTTTCAGCATTAGTTGGCTCAGGTAAAACAGAAGCCTCTGGGAGAAGCTCTGGGCAAAACCAAGTGGATGTTAGCTTAATTATGAAAAATATTGTATGAAGCTGTGTCTTTGGTAAAAGAACTAGAATTGCTAATCTGTACTTCCACCTGAATTACAGCCCATTTTTGAAAGGTTTCCGTGCTCAGATGGAAAAATCTGTATAGCATTCTCTAATCTTCAGATGAAGCTTTTCTACCTCTTCTTCAGTCTCCTGCCTTTGCTGCCTATGCATCTCAGAAATAGCAGAAAACAGGAGTTGATTTTTCTCTTTCACTAGTGAAATTTCAGCAAAGGAAAATATCTGAAAAATAGCTATTAAAATTCAGAGGCACAGTCTTCACATTGCTTGACCTTTTCTGTAAACTCTGTGTGTGTACATACATGTATATAAAATATTTATGTGCGTGTGTATGTCTATACCCACACATAAATTGTTTGTGTAAATGACATACATGCAAAAACAGTTGCAGGATATGCATTTTCCCACATTTATATATTTTGACCTTGTCAAGTATCTCACCCAAAAAAACCCCAAACCTCAACAAGAAAAGAGTTCTTATTTCCTGCTTATTACTCCGTTGCAAACTTGCTCCTTTTCAAAAGCGTTTTGCTGCTTTCCTCTCAAATGGAAAGCAGTAACAAAGCCTTTCTACAGAACAGCAAAATGTAATCCTAAAATTTTCAGGGAAGGCTTTTGAAGTTACTAATGTAATAGCGTGCTTATCCAATTTTTAATGTTTTGGGGTTTTTTTTATTCCAAAGTGTCTTTACATTATTCTCATCAATTACAGATTTAATGTGCTCGTTATTTTTTTTTCTTGATGCACAATGTCAGTATTTTAGATAACTTATGTTTTCCCTTTATTTAGAGAGAATTCCTAAACGTAACCAGATTCAATCCCAGAGCTACTCAAATAACATAATTATGCTAAAGGTGGAACTAGTTCTCTTGCCTAAAAATCTTGGTTTGATGCAATGAAAGCTACATAGTAACTTGGGTCAAGGGTGACAAAGAAATAGTGGAAATACATCCCTTCTCCAGTGTTTTCTGTATCTCAGAAAATCCAGAGTTTTGTTACAATGTATTCAGAGTGAGGCACCTTGATTTTTATTATTTTTTCAAAAGAAAATTTCTTAATCTTACAAGAAGAATATAGAAACCCAAGAACAAAATATTTCACATAACAATTGACTGATCCAAAATAATTTCACAAATACATTTTAAAATGTTTGTCTTGAACAAACCAAACCAGTATATTTTTTTTTATTGATTTACCAAAATAGTTTGTGAACTGGAAAAAGAAGAATCAATATCTATGCACACCTATTTAGATACTCAATGCCCAGTGTATTTTCTCATACAAGAAGCGCTTGGGATATGGCAAATTATTTTCCTTTTTTTGTCATTCCTCTTTATTCTTACTGCTTGACATGAAGGCTAAACTAGCTCATGGCTCCATTGAACTTGGTGCCATACCATGCAGAGTAAGATGTGGATCCTGTGCTAATAAGGTTTTGAAAGACTTAAGCCAGAGCATGTCAGATTTTACAATTCATTTCAGTAAACTAATTGTTGCTCATTCTGTGGTCGCAAGGAAAAGCATTTAAGTTATACATATAATCATACATATTTCTTGATCTAGAGGCTACGGGAATGAGGCCTTAATGCTGTTTACCACCTTGGGGGACATTAAAATGATGGGACTGGAAGGGCTGTTTAGATTATAGGAATCTAATTATACCCAGAGGAGAGAATACCACAGCATTCAAAACCAGCTGGTAGGGGAAATCTCCTGTGGATCCAAATTACTTCTTTTTTTTCAGTTAAAGAATAAGCATCTTTCATTAGCTCAGCAACTAAACTCTGACAGTTTTAAATGCAGTTCATACCCACTGAAGGCAGGGGGTTTTGTATTGAGTGTGTTCAGATGTTTATCTCAAGAAGAAAAGTCCTTGATCTTATTTTCTTTGTGTTGGATCTGTGCAGTGGTGCAGATTTTAAATTGCAGATCACATTACGTGGTGCGTCTTAAAATACCTATTCAACATTCCTCTCCACAAGCACTTCTTATTTGTTTCTTCTCAAATTCTACTGTGGCAGCTAGGTGGAAAGTCTGAACGAAAGGTGGGAGCTTGCCATAACTGTCTGATTGGTGTTAGATCAGCTAGGAGACACCTAAGACACTGGACACTGTGCTCTAATTAAAATAATAAAACGTTGTAGCTTTCTAGGGGTATCTAAAAGAAAGGAGAAATAATGATTTATCTCCTCTAACATGTTAAAATATTTCTGATTTGCTTTTAAACCTTACAAAACTTCATTTGTAAATCTAAGTAACCAAGCTTAGGTTTAGCTTTGTTTTTGAACACTTCCCAGGCCTTCTCTTGGGACAACCACTGCATTTTATCGTGTGTGTTTGTACATGTGCATAGATATGGATACAGATTAAACGTCACCAATACCTAGTTCCCCAGGTCATGGCCTGCTTAACAAAATGACTGTTCAATCTGGGAGTGCTTTCTTTAGGATAGGGTTTCTGCCTGTTTTCAAGGTAAGACAGAACAGTCAAATATTTATGAATGTTACAACATTCCAGATTTCCTTTCCAAGGCTACTTGAGGCCACTCAAAGAAGTAAATCTGTCGTGGTGATGGAGACAAGCTTCATTTGCACGCTTCCTTTCATCTCTCTCCAAACAAACGGTTCATTCACACTTCCTAGGTCAATGGTAGCAACAGTGCTTGGTTTCTCTGTGGAATGAGCAGGACTGATTGTGGTCATTTACATGATACTGGTCTATTATTGAGTGAGGAAAGGATTTGAACAATCTAGGCACATGTTCTCTTTGCTCTTCTTTTCATGCATTTGATATACTCGGGTGGACCAGTAATCATTGAGACCCTATGTTTACCCTGGAATCAGGTGGACTGGGCAGCTATCTTCCTTGTACAACTGCTCTTCTGCAGATGTTTCTCCATTAGAAATTACTCAGGGACTTTTCCCTAAGGCAGTCACAAGCTACTGCAATGACTAATGAATTCTGGTTCCTCTGTACAAGGCCAGATTTGGACCTGTGACTTTGAGCTGAAGGATGACCTTTTTAGTATCTCTCTGGTCCTCCCACCTCCATGCCTTTCATGCTTACATCGGTGCTTTCTCTATTGCTTAATGAAGTGACAACTCCATCTATTTCATAGTCATTTTTCTCCTAACCTCCCACAGTGGCTGTCAAGTTCAGTTTGACTTTGCTGCAGATGGGGCTCTGTGCCTAGAAATCTCTTTCTAGCCCTAAAAATTAAGTCCCTCAGCTGCTGCTAAGGAAACTTGGCTGGATGATGGGAAACTATCATAACAGGGCTGGAAGGAAACCTTCCTCCCAGCTGCAGAGAGAGAGACGGCTGGTCTGTACCTCCTGTTTCAGACTCAAAGCCCCATCCCCCTGTCTCCCGCTCCCTTGTCCCTCTCCCAGCCAAGGTCAGGCTGGCAGGACCAGGCACACGCTGCTGTCCTCCTGATGGTGTGATGTGAGGATCCGTGTGCTGACCTAAAACAAGTTGCCTCTGATTTTGACCAATCCCATGTCAGGTTTTTGTGTTCTGGCCAATCATTTGTTGCCATTTCTGACCAATCCTGTCCAGCCATCCACCCCTGGAGAGTATATAATAGGCCTAAGTAGAGGCAGATGTGAGTTTGCTCTGCTAAATGCAGTGCCAGAATTTCTGTGGGTTTGGGGCCTTGTTTTAATCCTTCCTGATAAGTAGCTGTCAGTGTCCCATGCAGTTATGCTTAGTGGTTCCTTGTTAGCTTTTCTCAGCAGGGGCGGCTCCTGCCTTGGGGAATGCTGGAGACAGCTTGAGCGGCTGTAGTTTTTCATCTCCAGCACTCATCTGGAAGGCACCTGCTGCGTCAGGCAGGGGAGTGGAGCAGGGTCGTGGGCAGATGGAAAGTATGATGTGACTTGAGAGCAACCCATGTTCTCTGGTGAAATCCCAGGTGTAAAGAGGTTTTGGTTGAAGCCATGAGGAGAACTCCCATGGATGTCAATTCTGAGAGTTCCACATCTGACACATTCCTCAGGGAGAAGGTGGCCAACTGTGTGTCACATCAGCTTTAACAAGAAGTGAGCAGATGAATGGTGGTGGAGAGGGACTATGCAATGTCACCTCCTGGCCTGCCCTCTGTGGGAGCATGTCGATGAAAGCAGTGAAGTCACCTCTCCCCGGAGGTGTCTGATGGATGTTACAGCCAGGTCTTGGCACTAAAGAGTGAGTTGGCCCTCGCTGCCCAGTCTGCATCCCCAGCTGAGGCACGAGGTAATGTCTTAGCCAAATGTTCGCTCAAGCACACCGTGGCTGCTTAGCTTCTCCTGTGTGAAAGAACTTCCTTCCCTTCAGGGTATTCCCTTGACTTTTAAAAAGTCAAGCAAATATTTAAGAGTGGATTAGAGTCTAGCTCAACATATCCATCATTCACCATCAATTATCCAGGTCATTAATATGATTACGCTCAGCTCGGGACTTCTCTGTGTCTGAATGTACCAAGAGCTAGGAGGAACTAAAGGTGGAAATTTATAGCAAGAACCTTTCCCTCCCCCTGCCTTATTTAATGGCACACAGGCTTTGACCTAAAGTGTAATTTTCTGCAACATTTAAGGCAGATAAAGTGTCTTTAGCAGCCAAAGGAAAGCTCAAAGGTAACATTATCTAACTAACAAACAGATGGAGGATTTAACATTCTTGGTAGCTGAAATTTTGGACTCTGACCAAACCATGTTAATGGATTTTTTTAGCAGTCGTTCTTTTCCTATGAAAGTGTAGAGTGCAGATTAAAAATAAAAACAAAACAAAACCAACCAAGGGAAACATCTAGCAATATAGGCAGGAGCAAGGAAAGATACCAGCTTGATCATGAGCAGTGTAGGGGAAAAAAAATAAAACTTTGTGTTTCAAAAACTGGGGCATGGTGTGTAGGCTTCAATTAAAGAAATAAGATAGTTCACTGCAGAAGCTCCAAATCTTTGACTTAATGGAGGAGACAAGCCTGTTGAATAGTAAGAGGGATCATCGTTCACTGTTAACTTTGCCTTCCTATGAAAACTGCAGACAAAGATGTCCTTTGAAGAGCTCTTGTTCCTATTGAGTTGCAGGAAACAAGGCAAAGTGTAAGCTCCCTGATCCACAAACATGTCTAGCTCCTTGTACACTTGTGGCAAGCCCTGGTGCTCCCTTATGATCCCTGGTATTTTGCTGTGTGCTAGAGGATGTTCCCGATTACCACAGCCATAAGCTTTCTTGTTCCATAGCGTATTCTCTCTGGATTCTAAACATGACAGATTGGGCCCTGAAAAAGCTATGTAATGGAGACCACAGAGTTTAAGAGACAAGAATGTGTTTTCCGGGAATTATTGATGAAAACTCTCTGGTGTACAGAAGGCAACTGAAGGGGTGTAAGCCCTGGGAAACCCTGATAATTTGCCATAATTTGGATCCGCCGAATGCTATCATTTACTGTTGTGAATCTTCAAAACCATGTGAAACTTGTGAATTTTTCACAAAATGTCTGTATTTCATTATAATAACTTTTATCTCAACACTTGTTGGGTGAGTTTTGTTGTTATGCTTTATAAAAATTTCAGTCTTTCTAGCAGGGAGCTGGGAACTATCATGTGGCTGAACTGATTAATAATCAAGAGGAGTAAAGATGCTAATTCAGAGGATTGGGTTGAACTGTCAGGCACCTCTGCAGAGATCTGGAACCACTCCTTTCACAAAGAAAAGAGGCTGATGCTGGAAGGTTGGGAGGCATTTGCTTTGACTAGCCTTGCTCTTTTCCAAGCAGAGGTTTGGGAGCAAATGGATGACATTAACACTCTACGCTGATTACAAAATGCTGAATAAATCATACAGAGGTCTAATTTCACCAGATCTCATTACCACTGGATTGAACTTTTCACTAACTTGCTTGTCTCGAGTGATCTGAGTCAGCATATCATCTCTGAGCATCCCAGGATTTGAGAATGCTGGAAACGGCTCTGGTTCCAAACACTGGCGCTCAAGAGCATTCTTACAAGTCATTTTCCAGCAGGCAAAACCTAAAATATTACAAAGAGAGAGTCGGAGGCCAGCAGAAACTCCAGCTGAGAGCTCAGAGCTGCTCCAATGCCAGAGCATCCATCTTTCGAAAGTTTAATGAGATGAGTTTCCATCAGGCACTTTCACAAGCGGGCCACCAGCAGTGGCCTTGGACATGGCGTCTCACTCCCTGTGCTGTCTGGACAGCAGGAGCTGTGGTTCAGACCTCAGTGAGAAAGCAGGATGGTGAAAATTTGTGAGAGCTAATTAAACGAGACAAGATTTTGCCTGGCAGGGATTCATGCCAGATATACTACATCCTGGGAAACCATTTCAGGCTTTGCCATAAAGTGCTTGCAGAGAGAGAGGAGGACGTCTTGCCAGACTTCACTTCAAATATAGTAGTACAGCTTTTCCTTTTCTTTTTTGGAATTGGTATGGTCATAAATTATCTGCTTAGCACAAGGTTAAACACAGGACAGTGAGAGCTGTGAAGTCTCACAGATTAAAGGCCCCAGTGTAAGCAGGGAAATGGTCATACATAATGTTATCAGGCCATGCTTTAGCTGAGCATGCAAAGCATGCTCTGAGAGCTCAAGACACGAGCATCGGTCTCAGGAGATCTATATTCATGTTCCTGCTCTGCTACTGGTTACCTGTTGGTCCCGGGACAAGTGTTTAGCTTCTCTATGCTTTGGATTCCCTTTTGTAAGTAAGGATGGTACAATTCCCTCCTCTGCTGCAAAAAACATTAATGCCACACTAATGTTTGGAGACTGCATTAAAGAGAGTGTCAGGGATCTAAGCAGTAATGCTATCCTCCCATGGACACCTCCCCACCAGCAGCTCTTAGCTCTAACCTGGAGGCTGCAAGGTCTTGGGTAATCACCCCAGCAATGACTGGTAGGTAAAACAGCAGTTCATTTCTTCATGCAGACCCAGCCTCATTTCCTGACTCAAAGAAGTTTTCGAAGTAGCATCATCAATCAAGCACAGGTGAAAGAACAAGCCATTAGCAGGAGTTTGGTCTCTGCTCAGATGCTCCAGCACACCTGCGGTGTCAGATATGCATTGCCACAGAGGAAAACCAACTCCACAATGGCTTTAGAAACAGTACCGGGACCTGAGGAGCAGATGATGTTCCCTCAGAGCTCCTTGGGTACAAACCAGGGTTTCTCCAAATCTGGCCTCTGGGTTTATGCCTGCATTCTGAAAGTGAGAAGTGATGGTGTTTGTTTAGGACCATTTCTAATGCCTTGATGGATCTGTGACTTAGGGAGGATTCACATACGCAGTTCTTAGGCTCAGAGCTGAAGGTACAAAAAAATCTAGCTGATGCTGAGGAATACTTCCATTGCAGTAGTCAGTAACTGAGCTTTCCAGAGAAATGACACTAATACAGGTAGAGACTCTTAGGGTTAGATACTGCTTAGCAAAGGTTGGGTCAGTTAGAGATATATCGTGGTTGCACTTATGTAATCTGGGTATTGTTTCTGTGCAGAACTGTATTTATCATGTTCCTCAGTTAACTCCAGCCTTTGGAGATCACTGTGCATCCTAACTTTCTCTGTTAGAGAGTTAGAGTTGCCTTTGTTACTCCATTTTTTAATTCACCTGTTTCTACATCACATATAATACAATTTAGTTAAAGCCAGAGCTAAAGAGAGCCTGAGAGCCTCTTTCAGAGAAAGAAATTTGAATTCTTCTCAGTACTTGAGTACTTCTGAACTATATTTCAGAGGGAGCAGGAGCAGGTGTTGGGGAAGAGAGATGAGTTCTGAGAATAAAAAAATAGAGAGGATTGGTCTGGAAGAGTAGTAGCCCACAGATGTGTTCGCTGATTCATTGGAAATTAAAAGCAGATATAACAGTTTGGGGAAAAAGTTCTGCAATACCAGGTCTGCCTCTGTGTACAGACACTTACGGTATTGTTCCCCAGTTCAGGAAGGAGAGGTTTTGATGTTGTATGCCAGTCCAGTCTCATCCAGCTCAGATTTTAGTCTCTTGTGGGCAGACATCAGTCGTAAACAGATTGGAAAACTTAGACACTTTTCTTGGAAGGAAGCGTAGGGGTTTTTTTGTTGTGTGGGGTTTTTGTTGGGTTTTTTGGGGTTTTTTTTCAATGCACTGCTGATTTCAAAGCTGTGTGGTTTGGGCGATAGCCCAGAATTCTTGGGTTTCTATTCTCCTTGTTCATCTTATAAAGCATAAATATCGTATTTCCTCTACAGGAAAATATATACATAGTTGTGTATCTCTGTATATAGTACATCTGCATTTGTGTGAATGTGGAATTGTTAATCTTATGAGTTTTCAGGATCAAGGTACTGGATGCTGAATACAGCAAAGCAGCGTCATGGAAAAGAAGCTTGACATTGGAAAGGAAACTGATCCCTGCTGTGGCAATCCTGTCCTCGCATCTTACTTCTGCCACCCCAGTGGCACAGGCTGACAAGTGGTCTTTAATGCTGTTCATTAGTGCTGTTCTTTAACTGCTGTCTGTTGGCACAGGCCACAGATGGAAGAAGGCCATGGCAAGAAAACCAGGTGCTGAGGGAGCTGTTGGCACTCAGGAGAAATTCTCTACCTCGTGCATCAGCACTGGCCATTCCCCCGCACGCCGTCAGGGGACGGTGAGGTCCTTTCTTTTGTGGTGATTCAGGAGCCTGGGACAGTGACTAATGGTTCAGTAGCACACTTTGCAAAGAGACTCCTTTGCTCTGATGTCCTGGCCAAATTCTTTCCTGGAAAATTGGATGGAATGCATTTTCCCTGCAGTTCCAGATGCACAGAATATTCCTTGCTGCTCACCATCATAGACTGTCAGCTAGTCAAGGTTAAGGAAGGCTGTCTTTTCTGTGATCAGCTGAAGAGTTCCCTGAATATATCAACTATAATAATAATAACGTTTAGAGACAGTAATGGAAAGGAAGCTTGGTTTGCTACTGCATAGCAGTACTGTGCTCAGGATCTTTTGATAAAGAAAATATGTTTATTAGTTACTGAAAGATAGTCTCATTCCTGTCTTCATTTACAAAAGAAGCATGCTGCAGAGACCATATTGCAGTTCCCCATAATGAGTGAAAAAATTGTGGGATCTGGTGTTTCCCGTAAGCATAGTATTTACAGAAAAGCTCTATTTTCAAGAGAAGCAATAAATGCAAAACTTGCTGAATCTCAGCTGAAAACTGAGCTGAAATATCTTTCCTTCTTAGACTGTGTTCTGCACTCAGAGAGGGGCTGGAGTTGGGCTTCGTCCAAATGGCAGTCAAGTGATCAGAAAGCGGGATCGGTGAGTGATGGGGCAGAGGGTGCCCAAGCATGGGTGTAGCGTAACGCACAAGTGCAATGCAAACACTCTCACCGAGCTCTTGCACTCAGAGGTAGACTTCAGATAACGTGTTGACAGCATCAGTCAAAGAAAAATAAAATTGCCGAGGAGTTGTGAAAGGCACTCTCTGTTGAAATAAAACGGTGTATATAACCTCTGCTTTCTGTGTGCAGTCACAGTGACACGGGATGGAAGGGATGCATGATAATACCAAAAGAAAATCCCAGCAACTCCAGTCACAGCAGTAGTGATACTGAAAACAATAGCTTAATATGGTTCATTTCTATGGGGATTTTACTTCTAAGGTTATAGTTCAAAGCCTTCTCTTTCTCGTGAGCAAGTTGCATTGCCTGTTGGTTCAGGTGAGGTGGTATGCAGTAGCAGCTCCGGTTCAGCTATGGTGTGGTGTGAATTTAGGCCACTTAACCTCCAACATACTTACGCTTTGTTGCCTGCAAATCTGGAGAAATGGTTATTTATTGGTTCCAAAGTTAACTGTGTTACTGACCAGCGATGGGGGTTTCCTGGAATAGGAACGCTCCATGTTCCAGTTACTTTTGTACAGCACCAGGAGATATGATTGGGCTATGGCTTTGAGAAACAACCACAGTATAAATAATTTTTTATTTAAATTGCGTGGCTGCACATTAAACAGACTTCTGAGAGCAACTCTGCTTATTTCAATGGGACAGCTTTCTAATTAGCTCACACTTGTTAAGTAAGGGTCACAGCATTGTACCCTAGTTTCTGGCCTTAAACTGCTTTGAGATCTTTGGGGGCTGCACAGGAAATTATATTGCTATGTATAATTTACAGGGTGTTGTCAGTTGAAAGCTCCTCTGCGTTTTGTGCGTCAAGCACCATTCAGGCCAGCTGGCAGTTGGCTCAAGGTAATGATACCATGATAGGAAATATGGTCAGATGTTGCCAGAACTATCAGACAGCACATCTGCCTGCTGTATGCCAGGATCAGTGCTGAGCTGCCAGTACAGCTGTCTTGGGTAGAGATGGAAACATCTTCCAGTGTAGGTAGTGTGGGTCACAGTTCTTCAGAGACACATAAGCAATGGCTTCAGCTGGCATCAGGGTGTTTCCACTATGCTTTGTCTTGTTCAGGTCAGTATCACTGGTAACAGCAGTAATATGTGCTAGGTGCACCCAAAAATGATCAAGTCTGTGGCAAACCTGAAATGCTGATTTAGTCTAAAGGGCATTTCCCTCAAAGCATTTTGGTGGGTTCTGTTTGGCCGTTGGCACTGAGAACAGGACAAGTGTAAGGCACTGTGAGTGAAAGCTGCTTTTCATAGAGCAAAATAGCTGTTTTCTGCTGTTATGCTGATAATATGAGTTCCCAGTAATGGTTGTTAGAATAATACTGCTGGCAGAGTGAGAGAAACAGAGAGACAAGAGGGATCATGTTTCATGGGCCATAAACTGGGGCACACTAAAATAATCCTCTCAGATATGGTCAACTGAATATGAATCCGTGTAATCTTGAACACACTCTGCATGAACTCAGAATTAATCATCAGAAAAAATGAACCCGTGAACACAGAGCTAGATGTCAGGAGGAATATTTTGTTCTCATGGTGAAATATTCAAGATCAACTCATGGCATTGTCCTTCAAAGAGCATCATAAAAACTTACCCAAAAGATGTCATTATGAATTATTTGCTGGAAGCCTGACTATCCCTTGCTCAGTATATTATGATGCCATGTGGCATTTATTTTCCAAAGAGATCAGAAAGTGCAAAGTCTATCATTAAGTAAAGCTCAGCTGGAAAACAGTGATGTTTTTTCCCTCTGATAGCAGCCTTGGGCCCTCTAAGACTGATATTTCGTAATCCTTTGAATTAATACTTCAAACAATTTGAAAGGTGAGCTTTGGTTCTAATACCGACAAGTCTGTGGGTCTGACATGTAAAAGCATGGAAAAAAGAGGTGTCTGCTGCTCTGGTGGGACGACTTGTCCTTGATGTCAAGTCAGTGATGAGCATTGTGGCAATGGTGGGAAAGGCAGTGGTCACAGTATCCTGAAGTTCATTCCAAAGTTCAGTTGTCAGTAATTTTATCAATATACAGGCATGTAATGGGACAAATAATGTCCTTCTGGAAGGAAAGTGGATCATGCTTCCTTTAAAGATGGGGCAACAGGGGTACAGACCAGTTACTTTGCAAGGAAACCAAGTGAGTGTTTCTTGAGAGAAGCAGTCCCAATATCTCAACCACAAAGAAAATACTTTCAAACAGAGTTTTGATTCCAATTTTTTTTCCAAAAATAAGAGAAACTTTGGAGCGTTTCTGTAGGATTCCCCAACCCTTGGTCCATTGTGACTTTGAATGCCTGAGACCACTGTACAGATCTCTTGACTTACCATTCTCTTTCTGGAGCCCCATGATGTACCTTGAAAAGGAATGAGAGAGGGGAAAGCGAGACTTCTTAATGTGCCTTGGGAATTCACGACAGATCTCGAATCTCTCTAGGAATGTTTTTCTTGTTTCACTCCATTGGGAATTGGCTCTGACATAGTAAAAAACATTTTCAGAACAACTCCCTTTCATTTTCTTGGCCTCTCTATTGCTCTTGTCACTGACCCAAAGCCTTTTGATATTTTTTTTTCTTTTGACGTTCTTGAGCTAATTGGCCTCAATGAAAAGTGTTTTGTTTCCTGCAGAAACTTGGCTGTGAGAAAAACTGTGGAGGTTGGGAGAAATCTGGGACAGGCCAGTGCCAAAGGGCTTATATAATAGCCCAGAATAGTCAGCCAAAATATAGTGTGAAAGCTTTATAGGTGAAGTTTGGTGGGATGAAAAGTACTGCAGGATTTGGACACAAAAAATGCCAATAGGGCCGGCAGTGAATTTCTTATTTCAGTCAAGGATGATCTCAGCTTCATCCAGTGAAGGGAGCAGATAATTACTGAAGCGGATAATTATTGGCTGAATTCCTGCAAGAATGCGTATTCTCTTAGTACTTATTAACATGGGCCTCTGTTTAGGATCTTGTCCCCCGTTCACGTTCTGCTCACCTCTAAATACATGTGCTCTGGAGCTCTGTCATCTTCAAACCAGACGAAAGGACCACAGATTGCACAGGAGATGGCTTCTCAGCATTTTTCTATTGACTTCAGTGAGCTTCTGATCAGACTGGACACAAGGGGAAACTTTTAAGTGTTGTAAGTAAGACTAAAGAGCTAGGCTGGACAGTTACATAGCCCCAGAAGTGAATTTGAGTGCTTTGAGTTGAAGACAGAATGAAGCAGTTTCCTCATATACTTTTTCTGTAGCACAAAGCTCTGATCAACCACCTTGAATTCAGTGGGAGTCTCATTATTGACTTTAAGGGGGAAAGATGGGACTCGATAAAGAAACTTTTTTTTTTTTGGCTCTGGCAAGCACCCATCCTGGCCCACTTCTTCATGGTCAGACATTAAATTGGCCTTAGCAAGAACCACTTGTCTACACGTATGTCCTTAACAGCCAGGGCAGGTCCCACCACCGTGCTCAGGCTTTAAGGTACTGCCCGTAGGTCTCGAGGAAGAGAGAGAGGCTGAGGATCAGGAATTCATCCACGTTAAGAGACCTGGGCTCAATCTAGAGTGGTGGAAATGATTTATGTCTTGTTTTGTCGGCTGAACCAGATGATTGAAGGAAAAGTTATATTGGGTCAATGCTGAACAAAAATGTTTTCATTTTCTCACCAAAACAAAAGCCTGGAAGAAAATTCAGGCTGTGTGAACTGTTTAATTGTATAATTTAATGTCTGTGTTTGTGTTCTTTTTGAAATGAAATGTATGTATATTACATTTCAGTAAATTATTTCTGAATTCTTTGAAATAAAACTGTGATTATTTTTTTGGTTTTGTTTTGGAAACAGCAAAAGACAGCATTTCAGTACTCTTAAATTCCTCATCAGTATTCCTCAGCAAATGTAATTTAGAAACTGTTTCGTTTATCTCAAAAATGAATTTTTTAGCAGATAAATTTCAGTCTAAACCATGTTCATCCAGTTCCCAGCTCCATCATGAACTCCCCGTTGATGCCTGAGACCCATTGACTTTTCTGTAGGACTGGTACATACACACAGACATGCAGCCTGAGCTCATGCAGAGGCATAGCTGTACCCTTAGTATGACAGCTGACAGAGAGGAGGGAAAGAGAAGATGGGACTGCTTAGTTTGTCCTTAAGGAAGCTTTGCTTTTCTAAAAGTAAAGTCTTCATTGGGGAGGGTTTTTTTTTTCCCCCCCCCCCCTCAAATAAAAATTCAGTATTATATCTTCCCTGTTTCCCTAAGTGATTTCTTTTGTGTTCTGTCTTTTGTAATCTTTGGGCCAGTTGCAATGATGGTTTAAATCAGTGTGACTCAGCTAACACTATTTAGCTTCTAACCCATAATGCTTCAAAACATGTGAACCCTGACTTATCTCAAGCAAATGACTGCTTCCCCTGGAGTCGGCTAAGGCTGCTGGTGTTATTAAAGTTAAGCAGGAGTCTCCGTGTTCTGCTGTGTTCAGGTTTAAACAGTAAGGTGATGACACTTCTCTCTTGCTTTTGTTATTTCTTGGAGTTGTTCTCTTTCCTTTTGGTATGTGTGGTTTAAAAGCAGTCCATCATGTTGCAGACTCTATAAACTGTGGGTTGCTTAATTTGTGTGATTCATAACACGAAAAAAAGAACCATCATCATTCTTGGTATTACATCCAGCTCTGTTACCCAGAGCATTGACCTTGACCAGCTAATGATAGGTATTTAATATATGTGCATGTGTGTATATATAGATATAAATATTCATTATGTGAGGTCTGAGATCGTAAGGGAATGATGGCAGTGCCAAGTTTTGTTCGATGGTTCAGGCCTCCAGCTGTGCCAGACTCTGGGTTCCCTTAATGTACCATTACAACAAAACCCAGGCTTTGCTTGAATGTCATCCAGCTTTATTAAGAGAAAGATCAAGCGTAATCTTATTAAGCTTGTCACTCAGAAACCATAAGGGTGCAGCCTTGGTGTGTCTATTTGGTCCACATGTGTGAACAATTTTGACTTGTGATACTCAAACAGGGGCTGTTATTCTTTAATGAAGGCTATGAATAACAGCTACAAATTGCAATGCAAGCTTGGTGATGTGTGCACACACTCGTGTGTTAACAGAAAGGGGGCGAAGGCGTAGATTGTTTGCTTGGATTTTAACATTTTCCTTAAGCGTGCTTGAACCCACGTAACCACAATGTTTGTCAAAAATCTGTTGTGTATATTTTGAGGTTTCTAAACTTCCATAATAACTTACTCAACTTTTGGATGTGACCATGTGTCAGAGTGGACAGCTGTGTCATAGAAAACTAATAGGATCACTGAATCTCCCTCTTTTTGGTTTCACTAGAAGTCTGCTCCCTGGGCCAATATTAGAAGAGAGAGATTCAGATAAATTGTGCTTATCTGCATTGTTGCTCCTTTTCCCCAATGTTCACAGCTGGGTGGCAGGAGATAACAGTGAAAACCACTAGTGTTTATACCAGTGTAAAACCAGAGTAATGCAATGGTGGTTCAAATAAAATATTTCTGCTTGCTCGAAACATGGATGTATATAGAAAAATCTGTGTGTTTATACATTTATACAGGAAAAAAAACTAAATTGAAATTAGTCAGGATGTTTGGTCATGTGGCTGAGAATAGATCTGTGTGGGTGGAATTCACAAAGATAAATAATAATGAGTGGAATGTAGATACACATTTGATAGTCTAATTAAGAATACATTTGTAATAAAAAGAACTTCTCTGGAGACATAACACATATAAATTAGTACTTCAGAAATACAGCTTTCCGTTACTTTTGGTCAATTAAATTTAACATTTGTGAGCAAGGTATCCTTTGTGCACAGGGATGTGGAGGCTTGATATGACTGTTTACATGCACAAAGTATCTTATGAATGGAAGTATTTGCAGGATGGAGCTGATCACTGTTGGGTTGTGACAGGTGGTGTCCAGGAGAGGTGGCATATGAGCTTGGGAATGGCCACTGTTTGTATTCGTACTGCACCTTTACAGCTGAGAATCTCCACATACCACAGGACTGTTTTCTGTTCTTTTCCCACTACACAGATGGTCTCTTTGACAGATAAGATTTACTGACCCTCCTAGGAGAGTCTTTGTCATTGATGGCTAAAAACCCCCACTTCTTCCACCACAGGACCTTTAGCCAAAGGATTGTCCCTTCTTCCCAAAGCGCTTCTTTCTTCTGTTTTACTTTTAAAGAAAGAAAAAATAATAAAGAAAAGACACAGCCAAGGAATCTCCTAAGGCTTTAAAAATATTGCAAACAAAGTGTCCTATGGAGATCCTTTTCCTAATCTATACCAACATCCTTGATGTCAAAGCTGATCTGATCCATCATGCCTGGGCAGAGTTCATCCTGATTTATGACATTTAGATGGACTGAAATGGGTACTTTCTAGGCTAGTTTTCTGTTATTCCACAGCCCTGTGCATGCTTTGCACTTCAAAAGAGAGAGATCTCCAGATGTAGGTACTCTAGATTTCTTCCCACACCACATGTATCTGAGGGTCTTGCAACACTATATTAAGGAGCTTAACAAATGCCTGCAGTGTGTTCCTGCCTTCCTTCTCTCCTCAGGGGCAATAGTTTGTTGGTTTGATCTGCCTTGTTTTGTGGGTTTGCTTCCTGGTGTTAGAGCAGGCATGAATCAAGCAGCAAGCCTTGAGCTTGGAGTGTAAGGTGGGAAGCAAGTCCCAGTTCACTCCTTCTGAAATGCCACAGCAGCACCATCTGCACCTGGTGACCCCAATCTGAAAAGGTTTTGTGGACTCCTGGGGGTTGTTTCTCCTTCTTTGAAAGAGGGAAGGGCCTCAGCCTACAGCCTCAAAGCACTCCTTAAAGTCCATTGCCTGCACTGGCAAGGCTCACCATGATGGTGCAAAGGCATCCTTAGCTGAATTAAAAGGCTCAGGAAAGTCTTTTGGGCAGGTTTCCTCTGTGTGGTGGGGAGATGCCTGGTGTAATTCATAGGAGGCAAATTACCAAAACCAGCTTTATATTATATAGAGATATTAGCTCAAACCTTGAAAGTCATGCAGATACACTAAACTACCCTTCCAGCAGTGCCAGCTAAAACCACAGAGCAAAACTATGTGTGATTGCTTTTAATCCATGATCAAGGACAAGCTTCGAAATGTGCTCACTGCGGTGTACTCCACTATATGGCAGAAGAGAAAGGGTTGAGTCCAAACTAGAGACCAGGTTAGATGTGTTGTGCAGACCCAGGGGCTCAGCAGCGACACATGTCAGCAAAACCAGAGGGGAGCTAAAAAGAAGAGGGGACACACCTCTGGGCACGGGTGATTCCGGGCCCATGAACTCCACAGAGGATTTGCCCTCAGATGGTGATGGAGACCTCAGTGCCATTGAGCATGCCTTGCCTCCAGTTGTTTGCGCTGGCAAGGCAGCCTCCAAGTGTCACCGGCACTGTGCTGGTTAACTGAAAGAAAAGGCCATTTCACCTCACCTTATTCACAGCCTGATTTGTGAACTTCCTGGTGTGTTTTTCTGCAACAACAGTGACATCCAGCGGTCAGCTGGATTTTTCTGGGAAAAGCGTGAACCATCGACAGTCTTAACACTGTGAGGCTTTTATATTTAGAAAGATACTGACTTAGGGAAGCTAGGTTTTGGTTTTCTCGAATTTTATTTTTCTAAAAAGTCTGGTAAAATGGCTTCTATTTTCCTATGCTAGCAGGACACTGCTCAAGAAGCGGGCTAGAAAGCGACGGTACTTTCTGCTCCAGCACAGAGTTTGTCCTGTGTCCATAAACTTCAGGGGGCCAGCAATCTGCTGAGCAATCACTGTATTTTGTGCTATGGAATCACCACGTTTTTCACTTGTGAGACATCCACAATCCAAATAAACCACCAGAAAAGGGCTCCTGGAAAAGATGAAGAAACCAGTGTAGTCTATAAAATAGTTGACTGCGAGGTCAAAACCAGAAGAAACAAGCAAGAATCCATGTCCTGTCAACTGGGAGCTTTGATTTGTGGTTTTCAAACTAATTTTCAAACAGAAAATGACAGCCTCTCTTGTAGTCTTTTGAAGTAATTTCACAGATTTGACAGACATCGCCCCCAACTAACTTTCCTGGCATGGTTTAATCTCACATGAGAGCAAGATTAAATTATTTTTTTTTATTCAGTTTAGAGCTGTACTTGTGCAAACTGGCAGAACTGAGGAGAGCCTAATGAAATGATCAGTAGGCAGGTTCAAAATAAACACAGGGAAGTGCTATTTCACACCATGCGTAATTACATTGTGGCCACAGGATATTGTGGAAGCCAAATGCATCCATGAGGCCAAAAAGGGATTAGGCAAAACTCAGTAGTTCACCTCTGGAAGTCACTAAGCTCCTGATTCCCAGAGCCTGCGATAATATACCAGGGTCCTCACCACTGTTTATTTACAGCAAGCTACTATTTACATCCTTATTACCTGCCAGAAGTCTTTGCCTAAGGCAAGCACAGATGCTGCATTTCATAGTACTGACTGTGTCCTAAGAAAAGCTGAGGTCGTACAAGATCAGGTCCCTGCTGGGCCATGCCTCAGAAATGTCCTCACGAGTTCAATGAGATACTCTGGCATGCAAAAAGCTGTTTGCTGACCAAGGAGCTTTCCAAGGCTTGAAGCTGCCCTGAGCTCAGACTCCATCAAGTCACTGTAGGTGTTTTAGTAACCCGTTTGCAGTTACCTTCTTTGCAAAGTACAAGTATGGAGCAGGGAGGTATGGAAACAAGCTTTTTTCCCTCCTACCCCAACCTTTGCCTGGCTTTGGCAAGCAGGTCCACATGCATTCCAGACTAGTTTGGGATGGCTCGGGGGATTTGCAATGGGATATGAAACACTTCACTCAGAGGCTACCTGCCTAGCGCCAGCTGTCGGGACTTTAGTGTGGTGGCTGTCCGGGGGGCCCAGCAGTGGCTTATGTGAAAAGAGCTGATAACTTTGGTTCAGATGGAAGTGTGTTGTCTACTTCAGCAAGGCTGCAAGCACACTAATGAGGCACCTTGGGGGGAAAAAAAAAAAAAAAAAAGAGACTGCATTTCTTCACCAGTTTCCTCACTGCTTGAGGTGTTGACAATCGGCAAACAATATTGTACATAAAGACAGTGCGTTTCATACTAGACTCTCTGCACTTAGGTGATCTGATGGTCCTAGGTGGTTGGGCCAGTCTCAGAGATGTCTCAGCACCCTGAGAAGACTCTTAGAGATGCTGGGTTTTCTCAAGATTTTTGTCAGACTCATCTCCTTGTCTCCTACTGCAGTGATGGGGATGGGTGAAGTTCCCAAGATTTTGTATATTGGTACTGTCCGTTAGAGAGGATCACATGAGGGACACAGACATCTTCCCTGTCACACAGCTCCGTGGCTGGCACATGCCTCCAGTCACACATCACAACTTTGTGAGAAAGGTGGGTTCCCAACAACATGATTCAGTGAGGAGCATGCACCTTAAAAAAAAAAGGGGGGGGGGGGGGGGGGGAGGGGCATAAAATCCCATGCAGTTGTGACATTCTGCTGTTTGGGAAAATGCCAATAATCATCCTCCATGCAATATCTTAGACTGAGCAAGCCCTGTCTTCACTCAGTCAAATCTGGGGCCAAACAGGTGAACCTTTACTTCAGCCCTACCCATCTCATTTTATTCCTACAAATTTTTTGTCCTGATAAATTGTTCAAGCTTATACCAGTAAACACAACAAATACATTTTAGGAAACAAAATACTTCAAATCTGTAGGCTTTGTTGTTTACTCCCCAAGAGACCTTTTCCTTATTATAGTCATGAAGGGATTCAGTTCGTCATGAGTTCATCATCAAACATACTGGTTTGAGCTAATAGGATACTGTGAGATACTCATCCACCTTCCTCTGCCCTTTAAACTTGGATTCCTGATATCCAGTGAATTACTTCTTTAAGAATATATACTGAAAGGATAACCTTCTGTTGGACCTTCTCTCTGTGGAAGACTCCTCTAATGCTATGTAAGTAAAGTTAGAACATGAAATAGCCCAAAAGGCCCCATAAACAACCAGAGCACCTTGTCCAGCACAGATCAACACAGGTCCCTCTCCCTTGCAAACTGTGGCACAACAAGAAAGGTGGGGGACAGGGCAGAAGAGGGAAGGATGGGGAGAAGGGATGGGCTCTGTGCAGTGTTTAGGAGCTTCTGAGCAGTGAAAGGGTAGCTTGGTGGGTCATCTGTCATGCCATGTCTGATAGATGCTGAAGCTAAAGGAACTATTTAAACTTACGTGGTCAATGGAGCGAGAATTGCACAGAGGGCTTATGTTCTTCCCAAACCAGATATTTGAGATGTTAGAGTGAATTGCTTTGTGAAGCTGCCCATCCTCTCCAGTGAGACTGACCAGCTTGGACTAGTCATTTCCTTTTAAAATGTCTGAAGCAGTTATGAACCCTGTTGTTGTGTTGGTCTGACACAGCTCAGTTGTTGCTGTGCTCTGACACAGAGGCCATAGGAGATGCTTGGGAGGTGACCTCACTTAAGTTCTTGCTAGCGTTGTTTTTCTTAAGTGAAACAGCTGGTTTAGACTTGAAGAAAATCGAGCTTTTTGTAAAAGAAAAAAAAAAATCATTTTATTGTTTTCCTCATCATATACTTAGGAAGAGTGTTCTAGTGAAGGTGTGCAAAGACTTAAAAGATAGCATAGAACTGAGTGGCTGAGCCCAGGTGATGGCTCTGTATTGGGTCTGAAAGCGGAGAGTTATGCCAGCATAGCACCAGTCCCAAACTGGTAAACTCAGGCCCATCTCATGCTGAGCCTGTCGAAGGCTCTGTGCACTGCACTCCAGGCCACTTCCAGAGAGCGATTTCCAGTGTGTGACATTTGGGTGCCTCCAGAATAGTTCCATGCCCTCAACAGGAGGGATGCTTGGAGGAGCTGAGCAGAGACAAAGAGCAGAAGGGGAAGGATATGAGGGGAGTTTATTATATCAAGGGGCAGCAAGAAAGTAGAAGTCTGTGGAAGTCTGTCTGTACTTCAGACTGAGATGCTCTGCATATAGTATTGTACTGCAGATCTCAAAGACACCCCAGGGAAACACAAATCTGTGCTCCATTACCCTGGCGTCAATCTGGAATAACCCCCTCAACTTTTGGCCCCTCGTTGCTTCATTCTCCCCCTGGCTACGGTGTGGCCTTTCTGCAGAGCATATTCTGTAAGTGCTCACGGGTGAGAGGGGAGAGAGGTGATTACATGCAAGGAAAGAATGAAGGAGAGCCATGGGAGGATCACTGGATGTTCGAAGTGCTGCACACTTTGGCCTTTTATGTTTTATTGCTTTGCTTCCCGTGACTGTCCGAAAGTGGCTATGAGTCAGTTCCTCACAACTGCGGAGAATAACAACATCAAACAAGAGAGGGAAAATGATTTCTCCATCTGCCTTGGAGAAGGGGTGGCATGATGTAAGGAGGCTATGATGTAAGCCTGCTTTACAAGACCATTGCATGTGGCTTGTACAAAGTATTTTTTAAGGCATGCTTTGGGCTCAGATGCTCCTGCCAAACAGGGGAGGAAGAAAGATCATTCTCTGCATGTTCTCCTCTCCAGATTTTTGCATAATGCTGAAATTTCCAAGTGCAAAACCATGTCTTGCAGCAGAGCAAAAGCCAGCAACCTGGGATGACAGACTTTTCTGAAAGTTGGGGTGCAGAGTTCCTGGCTTTGTCTGAGCACTCTCTTCTATGGCAAAGATATTTGAGGTAGCATCAACAGACCTAGTAGGGGTGGTCTCTGAGGCTGCTGAGTTTCTGTGGGGTGCCAGTTCACTCAGCCATGAGCTTCTTTCTCAGAGCATCTATTGTCCATAGTATTTGGGTGATGTTACATCCCAGAGTTGCCCCAGGGCACTCTCAGTTCTGTGCTGTGTAACTTTCTCTTTGGAAAGCCCGCACGCAGCTCTTGATTTGAACCTGAATACCAGCATCTAGGAAGTTTTTTTAATATCTGTTTTGTCTGAGGTGTGGGTAGGGATGCATTTGGGATGCTGATGATATGTGAACTGCATGTCTCATCCTCTGGCATGGAGTATAGCTCATGTTTTTCATTCTAACTGGGGGAGGAGGAGGGGACACTGGGGTCCTTCCAGCCATTCCCATAAAATTCTCCTGCTGGATCCCCACAAGCATTAATTTTTTTCATGTTACCAGTAAAGTCTAAGATCAAAATTTTCAGGTAGTCCTAACATCATACTTATCACTAGATGCTGCATATCACCCACCTAATGGTGTCACCTGGTGTCATTCTTTATACTCTGATAAGACACTTCACATTAGAAGGGTACTCAGACTGGTGGAAACTCTTAGATACATCTAGATCCAACCTGCAAAAGAAAGATCTGTGCACAAATCCAACGTTTACTCCTTGTCAAAGTGCACTCAAGATACTGATTCAAGGCAATCCCTACCACTAGAGTGAGATTTCAGGAAAGTAAGTGACTTAAGAGGAAGGAGGAGCAATCCTCTGGAACTGACAGCAGTCTAAATCTGAGTCCTCGTGGGAAAGGATGAAAGAGCCTCCAATTTTTAGAGGATGATATTCATTAGCAAAGAATAGCTGGATGCGGGGATAGAAGCAGCTATGATGCTGGAGGAAGAGTGGAAGGGAATTTAAAATTTGGAGAGTTTATCCACAAAACTGATTCCCCGTCATGGGTCTGGGACATAGGCCATGGCAGGAAACAGTAATGTGGGAGGTCATGTGGTTCCCCCCAGTAAATTCATGCTGTCACCCAGAGACCATTGGATTAGAGTGGAATGCTATAATGGAGAAATTAGCAAATTCAGATAAAATTCATTGCCTGAACTGTTTGCTGTAGCTCCTTACTACAGCCTTTCCTTGACACATTTATCATTCAGCTTCCAAAGTACTCAGTTTGACCATTCTTAGAATAAGAGAAATGGAGGCATACTTTTGGAGGCAGCAAGCAAAGGAAGCAGTAAGTATTTGCCCCAGCTGTGAACATGCAGCTTTCGGCATTTGCATTTTTGCCTACCCTAATTCTTGTGAAGCCTAACTACCATAAACACTGTGGTAGTGCCAAGAGGCTTGAAAATCAGCAGTGAGAGAGAAGGAGGAATAGAGACTGCTGCCTCCTGATTGCAAAGCAGCCCGAGGTCTAAATGGCAACAAAACATTATACATAACGTCTGATTCACTGTGTGGAGAATGTAAAGAATTGAGACCTCCCGACACAGTTTACATTGGCCCTTTTTATGACTAATTGTGCAGAAAATAGCTCTGCTTGTAGTGTGCATGGAAACAGTTCAGGTTTCTGCTGTGTGTCAGCTAATGGGCTAGCAAGGCTTTTTTAGCACAACTTCAAAGGCTCTGGCAATGGAGGTCCTTTGTGAGGGAATTATCTCCTGCTCCTTTGTACCCCTTTATCCTTCTAAGCCATGGAACAAAGAATTGTGAAACGAAGAGACAAAGTAATTTGTAGTAGATCTCTAGACCTAGATAAAGTACATAACATTTGCTTAAAAACATTTTTTCTGCTTCTGTCATCAAATCAAGGTTATATTTTTCTGTGTAGGAACACCCAAGTTCATTTAACTTCTGAGGGATGCAACCTTATGCTTAGGTATGCTATTGATGGGGGTCACCAGAATGTCTGAAATGGTAAAGAAGAGCTTTAGTTTCTGTGGTCAGTTACAAAATACGTGGCTGTTACTGTTGGAATTGGCTGAGAAGTGTATTTCTCTCTGCCTCAGGATATTCCACTATGAAAGGAAGAAAATGGATTTTTTTTTCAGCAGTGTGTGTGCGTGTGAACGTGCATGCTTTAAGGAAACCATGTATTTTTCATCTTTTAGTAAAAAAGCAAAGCGGTTTATTCTTTCTTTCTTCCAGTAAAAAATGAAACCTTGGGGAGATAAGTAAATGCATTACATGCATATGCTTTGTGTAGTCCAAAGCACAGTTTTTAAATAAAAATAAAAAAGCAAAACAGGGATGAAAGGTGTTTGATTAATGTTAGCAACCATGCTGTATAACATGTTCCTCCAGTGTCTCCGGATCCTCTGTCTCAAAAAAACAAGACATGAGTGAAAGGAGAATAATCTTGGCCTCATCAAATTTAATGAAGAAACACCCCCCACATGCAGTGAGCCATACTAGCCACTCCACTGCATTTGTGTTCAAACTACGAAACAACTCTGTTTAGCACTGGGTCTTGTCCTCAAACAAATCCCTTATCCTTAGAGGCTGAAACAACTGCATCCACACCTTTTTTTAAATCTTAAACCATTAAGAGAGGCTGTACTGCACATCTCCATGCCCAAGTACAGACTTTCACTTCAAGTCCTTATCTAGAGAATCTTTTATGTCTGTTTTCTCTCCTCTTCCCATACTCTCATGGATTTTCTGACACAGTTGGTGTTCTGACCTCTTGGATCTAGTTTTCATCAGCTGTCAAGGTAAATTTGGTTAATATTGCAGGAATAGTTTATTCAGGTTTAGACTGAAGAGGGAATAGTGATGAAGAAGCAAGAGCATTCCCCTGTCTCTCTAATCTGTCTTATATGTCTCTAGATGCACTAACTTTTCAATAATTATACTTCCTTGATTTTTTTTAATCAAAATTTCCAGGCCAGGCAGAGAAATTTTTAAAAGTTCTTAACAGAAGCATACCCCCCAATATATATAAAGTTCATTTTTTAATATCTATAAATAAAAATTAAATCCGCTGATATTACAAAAAGATCTGGCAATTATTACATATTCTGTTTGCACATATGGGCAGCTAGAGGCAGGGATTTGATGTTTTTTACTGATGCTGACCTTAATTGTCTCTAATACACAGGTTAAACTGGTTTTCGTTTCATGCCATAAGCTGTCAAAAGTATTATATTGTCAATATCTAACAAGTGAATGCTCATCTCAAGTTGTATGTCACCAAGGAGAGTCATTTTATGTAAGAAATTTCTCATATAGAAAGTTTTCCTGGATTTTAAAACTGGGAAGGATAACGATGATGGATTTAGCAGCAGGAGGCAGGACAAGACATTTCTTCCAGGAATTCCTTAACCCTGGAAGTACAACAATGACACCAGAGTGTTTTCATGTTTCACTGTACCCACCTGCACTGGGCCTCTTAAGTGCCACCTTTTAACTCAAACCTTCCTCTTCCACATATCTGTGATCCTGAGGAGCTCCTTGCCATGGGGATGCCATGGATCACTGTTGGGAAGATGTCTGGGTTGGGTGGGAAGGCTGCTGGTCTGAGCATGCCTGTTTTCAGTTTTTCCATCACTGAGGTAGAGCATGACTTCAAGTTGCTTGTAGTGTGCATAATGAAATAATGAGTTGTCTAGAAGAGTTTTACTGTGACGTAAGATAAACGGGTACAAAACCAATCGCAATATGTGAATTCTGACTGAGCAGAGAAGGTAAAACAGATTGAAGTCAGAGCTGGTCCACATAGAAATCTTGCAGTCAGTTGGGAAAGATGGATTAACAGGGCAAGCTGATGGTGAGATGGGTGGTGATTTTCCCAGATGTACGTGAGATAATGCAAACAGGAAAATCTTAAGCAGAATCTAACAGTAAAGCCTTGCAAAGACCTGCTCATGCTGTTTCCGAGCAGTTGTTAAAGCTTCAGGCTCTGTTGATGTGTGTGGAATGGAGAATTACTTGGGAGATCAGCTTGAAGTTAGTTGTTAGTTTTGATTTCTTTTGGTTTGATTTCTTTTCTCTTGGTTGAACTCGGGCTTTGAAAATATTTTAGTATGTGTTGAATTGTGGACCTAAAATGAAATAACTGTGTTCACACTGAGGTTTGTAGTGAAGATTTTTCATTTATTCAGGGATTTGGAGTGTGGTGGGGTTTTTTTAGTGGAAGCTGGTATTCTTTAGGAAGGGCAAAATTAAAGGAATAAGCTTCGAGTTTGGAGCAGAGGGTAAGGAGATTTGTGATATGGAAATTCAGTCCCTGGTCTTAGAAGAGGTCCTGGGGACATTCATTCCCCGCATGGGTAGGTTTTATATTTTATAGAAACCTCCTCTGTTCCCTGTAATTGCAGTCCAAATCTGACACAAACTCTTGGACAGCTGGAGGACAGCTCCCAAGAAAAAAAGAGGTATGGCAGAGGACTGAAGGGCTTAGGGTGTCTTACCCTGTGGAAACACGCATCTCACCACACTTACGTTTTTCTACTGTCGTGCACAGCAGATCACCAGTCCAGAAAGCTAGCAGCTTTCATCATGGTCTCCACACAGAGGGCAGGACCGGGAAGTCCAGGAGGTATCACGTTTTGGTCTTCATTCATCACTTGAAGGGACTCACGGGCTTTGCTGAGGAGCTGGCATTGACAGTCCTACCATTTTGTGGATTGGGAATCAGAACTGTTGCAGTTACTTTTTTTCCTGGGTTTAAAGCAGTTAAAATTGGGTTCTTTTGTACTGTCATGATGTCAAAGATTTGCTGGATTCAGATGATTGTTTACACTAAGAAATCTCTTGGCATTTAAGACTCCAGTTCAGGGAAAGTAGAACATTGTACCATGGACTCAGAAACATCTCTAACTTTGACACCTTTGATTTTGGTTCCTAAGTGCCACTTTGCCAGTGACAGAATGGGGACTTTTGTTTGCCTTGGCCACTGCATAAAAAACCAGGATATGATCAAATCTAGTTAATCACTCACAAATGTCTCATTTCTTGAATCTCTGAGGGTGTGTAACACATTTTTGGGACTGATCTCTGCTCCTTTGGCTTTTGTTATAAATAAGTTAGTCAGGGGAAAATGAAATTTGGAGTTTTCTTAAAAGGAAGTGGAGGAATCCTGGAACACACTAGGGCTCTGCAAATGTACGTTTAATCATTTAAAGAAAAGTCTTTTGGCTAAAAGCTCTTACCAGTGCTTGAAAGTTGCACTAAAAGACTACATCATTCCCACAACTGATGCGAATTAGCGCCCTTGTTGGCAGTGTGAGCAGAGAGATGCAGACTTAGTGAATACCGGGGACTGAATTACTCTCAAATGCATAGCGACTGTGTGCAGTATGGGTGAAGTGTCCTAGGGGTGACTCTGCTGATGGTTATGCCAGCTCCTTACACAGTGGCATGCATGGAGAGAGGCTCAGCCATGTCCTGCCTGCCTTGTTTTTTCTGTGCAAAGTATTTGGCTCTGCTATGGAGCTGAGCAGTTCCAAACATCTCCTGCAAACACTTACACTGTGCTTAAGGCAAGCACACACTCTCCAAGCAGCAGCAAACCCGAGGAGTGCAATTTTACACACGGCACGTGGTGGAACTCCCTGCTGCAAGATGTCATGGGGCAAAAAGTACATGGAGGCAGTGGCTTAAGCACATTTGTGGTGAATTGGTCTATTCAGAGCTGGCAGTGAGATGCAATGACCTGTGTGTAAATGGGGGTCACCCAGCCATGCAGAGCTGGAAGCTAATGGACATAATGGAGGAGGATTGTTCTGTCCTTTCTCAGTGTCACTCATGTATATATTTATATACCTTTAACATTCACCACAAGCTAGAGTTGGAGACAAGTTACTGGGCTACACTGATTTTAATAAACCTGTTAGTGGTCTTTTTGACTCCTTACTCTATATGTTTAACCCATCCTGAAAACAATGTGGGACTCTGACAATAAGTTGAAAGCTTTGGAGGGATTACATTGCCTTATTGAGTCTGTACCCAAAGCCCTTTGAGGGCTCCCATTGACTCCAGTGGGATTTGGTTCAGACCTCAAGTATATAGGACTCCCTTAAGTAAACTCTTTCAAGGCCTGTACGCACTGCAGTACTTACTGGGCTCTTTGTTACTTCTGTGAATAGGAATGCGACCTTTACACTTATAGTGAAGAGCCCTGATTTCCAGGACTAAATCTTCATGTTTGGGGAGAGATAAGGTTACCATCCCAGCTCCTCCCATCCCTGCCATGCAGGTGGCTGAGCAGTTGATGAAGCAATTCCTGAATCACTGCCATTTTAGGCAGATAAGCGCTGAGCGTGCAGTACAGCCGCTTCAGAGCTTCTTCATAAGCAGATATCCATGAACGATGATGGACAGGGTGGACATCTGAGGTTGTAAGTTTTTCCAATTCATGAGTCAAAGCCCTAGTAATATCTTTTTGCCACTGCAGGGTCATTCTGATATCCTTGTTAGAAGTTTATTTAGTCCATGCACATACTAAAAATGGACACAGTGGAAGACAAGACCAGCAATTCATCTAGGCTTTCTTTTATCCACCCAGTCCCTTGGCCACATGAGGGGAGGGAGGGGTAAATAATTTGGAAGAAGACCATATCAGGCTGTACACTGTCTCTTCCTCTGGCTATTGCCAAAGGCTGCAGTGGGCTACATGGTAAATAGCTGAGTCTGAATTATAACAAATTGCATAACATGCCTTTCTTGCTTTTGAAGCTGGTCTAGCTTCCAATTACCTTGCCTCCCAAACCTGTTGTTCCAACAGGAGAAACTGGAGTGAGAGGAGCAGTTTGATTGACAGTGCTATTTTCTACCTGTATTTTAGGTCACTTCCTGGGTAACAACACTGTGATTGATGTACTGAGACAAGCAGGATTTGAAGTGGAGCACACCCCTCCTGGACAACCAATTGGAAAGTAAGCAGCTGCCCACAGATTATTAATCACTTTCTCTCCTTTTCTTTTTTTTCTCCCTTTTTCTGTGACTAGGCAAGATTATTGCATTAGTATAGGAGGTGGATGAGGGAGTGAGGAACCTCCCTTTCCCACTCAAGTTCCAGACAAAAAGTGCATTGTAAAGCATCCATTGTGTGAGTTTGGAAACATATGGAGCCTCAGTGACTGTTTTTTTCACTTGGGGACATTATTCATGTCACAGCTGCTTCACTATACCAGATCAGAAGTGCCACAGTTTCTTTCTGTTTTCCAGAAATATCTCATTCAGCTCGTTTTCCCCTATAGCTGTTTTGTCTTTTTCTCTCCATGGGGTTTTAGTTGCTTCCCCATTGCAGGGCAGTAGACTACCACCAACTTCATTTTTCAGGCCTCTCTGTCGGGCTGCTTTTCTTCAGGTGGAATTTCAGTTTTGCCTGAAGGATTAGATTTAACGTAGCACATGCACCTTGGAAAGTGTGGTGGGTAGGTAAAAAGCGATTCAATATTCCCTGAGCTTCTCCATCTATCTGATCAAGTAAAGCAAGCAAGACGATTAATTACCAGGCTCTTGGCAATCTTCATTAGTATATGATAAAATACGACACAAAATTGTCCTTAGTTGGTGAAACAGACTTCCTTCCTCCCCTAGACTTTTTTCTGGTGATTTAGATGAGGTCTCTGTCTAAAGATATCATAGACAATAAAACTGTGAGGGATGTTGAGAGACCATCTAGCTTTGCAAAATTAACCTTTCCCCTGCATTCTGCAGGTAAAAATTGGCCAAGATTGCTCTGTCATAGGATTGTTATCCTCATTAGGAGAAAGTGTTAGCAGCATGCTCCTGTCCCTGGTGGGCAGACATGACATGGTCCAAATACGAGGTGAGTTTCAATATGGAGGATTTATCGCAGGCCTAATAGACCATGTCTGAAAAAGCTATGTTTAATATAGTTGGAAAATCCAGCTGATCTAACCTTGTTTGTGAAACATCCACAATAATTCATATAGAATATAATATGGCTCCACTGTACATAAGTGTCTTTGACACAGCATTTATCCTAAATGCCTCTTGGAATATGTTGAGCAATAAAAGCACAGTCTTAAATAACAATGGGTAAAAGACAAAGAAAAAGCTCTCAAACACAAGGAAGACCATATATTCAGAGAAGATTTAAGAAGCACTTTGGCAAGGGAGGAGAGTCTGCATGGCACAGGGAGGAGCAGTAAACACTGTAACTGACTGGAGCTGGAAATTTTGGCTAAAATCAACAAAAATGCCGGTGTCTAAAAATACAGCAAAACAGAAAAGCCAAACAAACTATTCCAAAACAGCTGAGGTATACTGTTCCTAGGTTTTGACAAAGAAACTTTCCTCTCAGGGAAGCAGGCACTTCCCTCAGCAATTTTAATTTAGTTGAAAGTATCATCTTCCCATGAAAAGTATTTCAACTGGAAATTGTGAAACTATTAATTTATTAGCTGTTTGCAAGCCCTTGAGAAGAAAGATACAGTAGTGTGAGAGATGTTCAAGAATAGTCTCTGCTCTTTATGGTCTTGGGATATGTCTATACACGTCATCACAGACTTGAAATAATGTGATGGGGCAAGAAACTTGAAACAAAGCCACTGCTTAATGTTGACTTACTTGCAATATAGGGCACCTCTGTGTATGCATTCCCCTACCTTGGCAACAGTGTCTCTTGTTCATGACGTCTTCCCTAAAATTGTCAGTCCCTGGGGAAAATGTACTTGAAAGCAAGTGGACTTGGCCTGCCGCCTAGAACAATGCATATGTCCTCAGTTGAATTATCCTACACTTGGTAGCTTCTGTTCCCAGCTCCAGACCAGAGCATTGGGCAGATTGGTCCCTTTGTCTGAACTAGCACCCTAATTCCAGTGCAGTTTGTTCTGAACAGTGAACATACCAAGCCTTATTAAAGGGTATGCTGTTTTGCGTGAGTGCTGGATTGAGTTGAGAGAGAGCATATAGTTGTACTTCATAAAGATTAGGTGCTCTGTATGTTTCCCTATGGTCTGATGATCCAGGCAGATCAGCCAGTCTTAGATGAGAATACAGAAAGAAAAATAAATGGTGTGGTAAAGAAATGCAGAGTTGCTACAAAATTGCATTACTCAAGGTGCAGAAACAGTAGAAGATTATAGAAAGTTTAAATACAGAGAATTTAAATATATTCACAGGAAACAGCTTGCTGCCTTTAGAAAAAAAAGAGACTCCCAGACCTGCACATCAGGGACTGTATTTTCTTTGTCCTACAGCAGGGGCTGTAGCCATCAAAAGTGCTTGGGGCTCCCCCTTAGAAATGAGGAGGCTGCTGCAAACTATTTTGTCTCTCTTTTTTTTTAGAATAGCTTGTATTTTATGATTTCCAGGCGAGCTGCAAAAGACAGTCGAATTAAACAGTTATGACAAAAGTTGAAAGCACAGCCGGTTAATTGTTGTCATGTTGGGGTTATGGTGCTGTAATTGAGTCTTAAGGAACCTTGCATTTTTGTCTACCCTTCTTTTTTTGCTCTCCTCCTTCCTTTTTAAAAGATGAAATGAAAACATTTGAAAACAGCTAAAAAGGCCCGGAAGAGGAACCACTTGGGGATAGTGGCTATACTAGCCACATGTATACATAGAATCAACGAGTAGAAGCTCAACAAATTTTGAGCTGCTTGCAAGCAAAAATTGTTTTATGGTTTATAGAGATGCAGGTGTTTTCGTCTTGATTCTTCTGGAGCCATACATGAAATAAGAGGTATTTCTTTCCTTTGCTGAAACCCAAAAGAGACATTTCTGCTTTACTTCCAAATAAGTTGCATAAGGGAGTCAAGCCCACTTCGTTGCATTCTGGCCCTGACAATTGAAAAATTGGATAGTGTTCGGGGAAGATCAGCTGGACTCCAATGTAGGGATTGGTGGGGGTGGACAGCACATGGAAAAAATGCAAAGGTTGGAAAAAACTGAAGCAGCTGCATGCTTATGTTTTGGCCAAGGGAATTCAGAAAAGGATTGTTGTGGATGGATTGTGCACAGAAGGACGAGGAGGAACAATTTGAGCTGGCACATAAGAATGTTTGGAGGTATATCATATTGAAACTGGGGGTTGTTCTGGCTGAATATCAATGATTTGTTGACAGTAATTTGCAAGGACAGTCTTTCTCAGGTTGAAGCCCCATTATTTGAAACTATGAAAGTAACTTTAGCAAAACACTCATGCTACATCCTACTTACTACCAATGCTGCCTTGCCAAACAAGCAAATACTATTTTTCTTTAATAACTTTGTTCCTAGAACAGTATGTTTATTATTATTATTCTTGAAATGATTAGTAGTCTGATCTTTATTGTTCAATAATAATGAAGGAGTGGTAGCATAAATAGGTGGGGTAGTCTGGTATGACATAGTGATGCCAGCAGGGACAGGGAAGTGATCTTACCCCTGTACTCGGCACTGGTGAGGCTGCACCTTGATTACTGGGTTCAGTTTTGGGCCCCTCACTACAAAAAGGACATTGAATTACTCGAGCGTGTCCAGAAAAGGGCAACGAAGCTGGTGCAGGGTCTGGAGCACAGGTCGTACGAGGAGCGGCTGAGGGAACTGGGGCTGTTTAGTCTGGAGAAAAGGAGGCTGAGGGGAGACCTCATCACCCTCTACAACTACCTGAAAGGAGGGTACAGAGAGCTGGGGATGAGTCTCTTTAACCAAGTATTAAGCGATAGAACAAGAGGGAACGGCCTCAAGTTGCGCCAGGGAAGGTTTAGACTGGATATTAGGAAGTATTTCTTTACAGAACGGGTTGTTGGGTGTTGGAATGGGCTGCCCAGGGAGGTGGTGGAGTCCCCATCCCTGGAGGTGTTTAAGAGTCGGGTCAACATAGCGCTGAGGGATATGGTGTAGTTGGGAACTGTCAATGTTAGGTTAATGGTTGGACTAGATGATCTTCAAGGTCTTTTCCAACCTAGACAATTCTATGATTCTGTGACATTTAAGCTCTGACATCCATTTCAGTTTCAGAAAGGACAAGAGAATACCTTTTTAGAAAATAGCTAGTACTGTTCCTGTGTATCAGAAAAGCCTTGGGAAGAGTGAAAGGTGACAAAAACCAAAGCTATTGCTTTCAGTTACATACAGGCTGGGTAAAGCCCGAAGATTGTTGGCTTCCTCTGTCCAAAATGCTAAGCATGGGTTGGGAAATGGCTGCTCTTTAAGCCGACCAAAATGAATACCTAGTATCTCGCGTTTCTGTTGTCTTGTGACAGGCATAAATCTGAGCCAAGATCACCCTTTCTTAAGGTACTGGGGAAAAGTAAAGTGAGACCTTGGCAGGCTGGAAGAGATAGCCAAGAACTGGAGGGGTTTGATGGCTCCAGAATCAATGAACTGGCAAAGAAAAGTTTATATAAAGTGCATTTATCTGATGTGGAGCTATTTGGGAGCTCTCACTGGCTGGATTTCTGAAATCCCTTAGCTCCAGTTATCTGCCTGCTGGCCCACTGTTGACCTTCTTGAGCCTATTCTAGAATCTCACCAGCTGACTATTGAAAACACTTTCTTTAAAGCTCAATCTCTTTCTGTAAAAGAAACCTTCTTGTACTCAGCATGCAAAACAATGCCATAAACACTTGAGAACTTATCCTAATGTGGCTTCATTTGTTTATTTTGTTGCCTGAGGGAGTGTCCCGAATCTGTTTGTCTGACAACCTCAACAGCATTCATACTTGCTTCTTATTTTGCTGGCTGTCCTCCTTGTCCCCAGATAAAGGCATTGGAAAATGAATGGCTGAATCAGTATCTCATTGCTTTGCCCTGAAATAAGGCAACTTTTTTTTTGTGGGGCTTCTGCCAACTGGCTGTCCCTTCCTCTTTCTGTCTTCAGAAAACAGAGTTGCATGCTTGGAGTGGGGAGAGAGGAAGAGATGGGAGAAAGTTTCCTCTCAGATGGATTGCAGTGACTTGAGGAGATAAAGGGCCACAGCTGCTTCACATTTAATTGGAAACAGCCAAATTGCAAGATCAATCCCGGAAGCACCTGTGTCCATGATGACTCTATTGTTACTGGGTTCTCAGAATCGGCTCTGACCTTCTACCACATGCCAAGCCCTGACGTACTGCACACCATTCTCTCAGCCAGAAAAACATGCAGCACTGCTCATTTCCATCAGACTGCTCTTTCTGATATTATGCTCAATGCTACCTTCATTCAGAATGGGAGAATTCAGGACAAGCTTTTATTTCTGCCCATATTCTGCCCATCTGAGAGCTGCTGTAGAAATTAATTACCCTTCCTCCTTATGCTTGAACTTCCTGGTCCAGTTGAAGCAACTTTGCTGCTGTAACTTATTCCTTTTCTTCTTTCTGAAGCAAAGAGCTTGTTCCTTCACCTTTTCCTATAGCATCCGACAGGTGTGACCCTGGCTCTCCTACTCAGCATTGTCTCATGCTGGAAGTCTTTGCTCCACTATGAATGCTTTCTTCTTCCCCCACACCCAGTCCACACAGTGATGCAGCCATTTCACTCCATCAGGTTCCCTAACCTTCACAAGGTGATATGCAGAGATGGGAAAATGTTTGACATAACATTTCCCACAGCCCCAGATCAGTAAAAGTGACAGTTCAACAGATTGCATCCCAGAAACTTATGGATGCTATCAGACCTCAGGAGTCTCCCAGTAGCTGCCAGTTTCCTTGGGATGCCCAAGAAACTTCGCCTTTCTGATGTCAACCTGGCAGGGTTACTCCACTCTGCTTAGATGTTAATGTTCAGGGTATGTTTGGGAGAATGTTAAAAGTTGTAATGAAATGAGTAGAATTTTATTTAGAAAAGAAACAAGTGAAAAAAATTGAGAGCTGTGAAACTTTCATTGGAAACAACTGAGTTAACTGAGAAAAAAAGAAGAGCTGGGGAGATGTTAGCCCATTCTGGATCCCCATCTCTTCTGAGACAGGGAAAAATGCACTTTCTTTTTTTCTGTGGGTGGAATAAACTCCCCATTGGGATGCTGCAGTTCTTAATCCTGTTGTAAACCTTTGGATCTCTCACTTGATATGAGCCTGAAGATCATACTCCCTTCACTAGCTTCCTTCCCTCAGAAGAAAAGCAAACCTGTTATTTAGGGGGTTTTCTCTGACAGCATAATTTGCAGAAGAGGTGTATAGAGATTAAATGGGGTTCATCTGCATGCATTGGCAAATTTATTGCCTCATCTAACAGTGGAGAATATGACTACTTAATGCTTAAAATATTTAGTCATAAAAACATGCACATTACATTTTCAAGGGGTTCCCATGTGCCTTTAAAATATCCTCCTTTTCATTTAATTGTCTTTGTGTGTGTAATTACCTTACAGACACAAAGTCTGAGGCAGTCAAACAAACTCTTAGGAGGAAAGAAATTGAAGAAAATCTCCAAGATGGGGTAGAGAAGCAAAGTCAACTTACAAGTTCCCAGCCTTAGAAACAATTATCCTGTCACTTCCTGAGCAACATCTTGCTTAGGGCCAGTGCATCTGCATGTTCTTTAGTCCACCTTTAAAAGCTGAACACCTTCTGAAAGAGTGGAATTTAGCAACTTGCTACAAAAAAAATCTGGGAGAGAGCAAGATAATTCATGGTGTTGGTGAAAGAATATGGAACAAAGCTTCTCAGGAATTTTGTGCTTGACTAGTTCTCCCAGTGGGACATTCACTTTTCTCTATAATCAGATTTTATCCTTGGCAAAATTTCTGGTTTCTTTTGAAAAAATTGTTTCATATTCCATATCATTCTGTTCCTTGGGAACTTGCACACAGGGCCACTGGGGAACCTGGGCTTGCTTCTTTTTGTTCAAGGGCAGCTTGCTTGCTGAGCTGTCCTGAAGCCAGTGCTTAAGGTTTCTAGGTTTTTTTGCTGCTCTGCAGCCCATCGGTTTTAGGAGGTCTGTGTCTCATAGTCCATAAACTATCCAATAGTCAACTTACAGCACCTTGGAGACTTCAAAAGTTCAGAGCTAGTTCTTACTTTATTTCCTAGTGAAATTTGGAGTTCTTGTTTGCACAGAAGCAGCTGATTTTTCATCTTCTTTCTGTTTCCAGCCAACTCTAATGCAGATCTTTTCACCTAAGGTCATTAGTATAAGATGAAAATTATTGTCTATAGTTGCTAGAGATAAAGCTGATCTAAACTGCACTGAAGTCAACAACAAGGCTTCCATTGGTGCTAGTAGCTTTTAGAGGTCATTGTTAATATGAGATTGTGGCTGATTCTCTCCTGTCTTTGGTTGTCAGGAGCCATGAGGGAATTAGTAGAAAACTAAGAGTATGTTCACACAGTTATGCAGATGCTTACTATAGTCAACATAAAAAGACTGACTTTTCCAGAAGACATGGGTGTCTTAGCTGTCCCAACTAGCTTGCAGTAGGTGTCTGGCTAGTTTTAGATGACTAACCATTTTGTGAGATGAATTCCCCTCTTATTTGAAGGACTTGGACCCCATGTTCAAGTCGGACAGTGTCACTAGACACATTTAAGCCTTTGGAAAAATTGCACCATCCCCTCTCCAGTGTTATACTGGAACAGTGAGATTGTGTGAGTTTTGTATTTGTGTATTCAGCCTGCACTTCTGTGGATTGATGGCCTCCATCCCAAGTGATATCAATCTGGGCTGAAGTGCAGCTGCACTTTGTAACAGTTCAAGGGGCACAAAGGTATCAAGTGGTATTGTGTGGTTTGAAAGATGTCGTTTATCTAAGGAAGTTTGTGGTCTGTTTGCTGTCACTCTGTCTTTGCAGCGTCAACTTACCTTACCTTCACTATCACATTGTCAGGCAAAGAGACCTCACACATTAGGACAGATAGCTTTTCCACTTCCAGAGCTGACTTTTTTTCCTTCAGCAAGAGGTCTGTGGGTTGTGTTGCAATCAGTAGAGCTGCTTGATTCAGCATGAGTGTAATTGCTAGTAATTTTGCTTGCAGGGAGCTCTTTAACATGCACAAGTTCCTAAAAAAGGAACAGGAAGAAAGGAAGTCAATGGCTTTTTTTCACTGACACTTTCACTTAAAATTTCGTCAAGAATAGTGCCTTAAAAGAAAACAGTTGGGGATACAGTTTTCTACACAGGAATACACTGACAAATACATTTTTCATCTTTCATGAGTGATCAGGTGTTCATAGGAACATTTTGCACACTTTAAATGCAGTTAGAAGCCCTCCAAAACAACATTGTGTGACTGGTGGCATGTCCAAATGACTCCTTGTGGGTGAATCTTCTTGTGGCAAGCTGTGAAATTTATTGAAACCTTTCTGAATTGCCCCCACAGGTAGAAGGTCACTCTAACATACATATGCGATCTTGTGCCATTTCTTGTCCACTTCAGTGCAAAATAGTCTCACTTTTAACAATTTGTGGTATCTCAGCCAAGACAGGTGGCTGCACACTGGCCACAACCCAGCTTTGAGTCTGAATTACTGTGTGGGTGTCCCTTTAGGAGAACCATTGTGAAGGGTCAGACTGAGAAGCATGTATATCAGCTGCTCTTCCTAGTTAAGTGCTAGTAGTAGGAGCTGGAATGCCAAAAAAAGCGAGTTCTTATAACAGGACTAGTAAATTAAGAATGGTGAATATATGAAGCACTTGTCACAGTAAATAACTTAGAAGCCAGAATACATTTTCATGTCATAATCATTGAATCATTTTTATGAGAAGTCAAAGTAAATTCGTATGTAATCTGTAAAGTATGTAAAGAGTTTAATTCATCCAGTAAATCATGTGTTGTGAATACTGCACCCAGCTCCAGATCAGATATATTTCAGAGAAGCTTTAAGGTTTTAAAATCCTTCCACAAGTTAAACTGATCTCCAGAACCTTTGGAGGTTCACCCTTCTCTGGAGCTCCTGCTCCATGCAAGTGAACATCATGCCAATATGTTTCCCATTTCCTGGGGATTAAACTGCTGTATTTGATGACTCAGAACTTCCCAAGAAAGCAACTCAGTCACTCACTCTGTCTGAAGCTGCCTCTGGTGTCTCAGAGGACATGTCTTCTCTTGCGCAGTGATTCATGATTTCAGAGCAGAGGATCAGGTCTCTATTTTTTTTTTTTTTTTATTTCCCACAAAGTTAATTAATAAAACAAATTTCTATTAGTGGGTGTTGAAAGACTTTGGCTTTCCACCTACACTCCCAAAGGCTCTGCATTCCAGGGAGAAAGAAAAATGGACCTGTGAATAGAAACAGGACAGAGGAAAAATGGATCAGATGCCGGTATATGGATATAGACACAGTGGCTGTCAATTGATACGATGGAAGAACATTCTGAATTAAGACAATTTCCTGCAGTCGTGATTGTTAAAACTACGCTACTACAGTTACGCAATTTCAGAATTAATGTGTGCAAATTAGAGAGAAAGACTGGGGTACAGGGAGTGTCTGACAGAAACTAAATTATCTGTTTGGGTCTCCACGCTGACCTCTTGTTCAGACAGGTGGCCACATGGACAGCAGTTGTTCTGCCTGGGAAAAATTGTATCCTTTGCCACTGTCACAGACCTCTGAGACTCCAGTTGGTCAGGAGAAGCACCTGGAGGATTTACCCCATCATGGCTGCTGTGGACCTGGCTATGTCCATCTGTCTATCTCATCTGTAGCTCCACCATAGAACAGAATTTGTCATCAGCACCAAGAATTAGCCTAAATTTACACCCAGCATGGTCATAACTCCTGTTGATTTCAATGAGAAAAAAGTTGGTCCTACAGTGGACCAGCATTGACAGAAGGACTTGATTTGAGGTGTCTGCCCTTTCTACTGCCGCATGGGACGTCAGACCAGCTCACAACTCTGCAGTACCACTCTGCTGATGACAGCTTGCAGAGGAAGAGAGACCTAATTTGATGCTCTCATTTGGGGGTAAAAGCACCCTGAAGCCTCTCTCCACTGACTCCTAGGACATGTGTCAAGTGAGGCATACTAAGATTTTCCTGCTAACCTGCAGCAATTCAGCTGCAAAGTCGTAGACAGGCTCCGAGTGCTTTGGTATCCAGTGCCCTGTCTGGCCACTAGATTTGAATCTCCTGTCATCTGACCCCAGACTCACATTTCCAAATTACTCTTGCAAAAATAAAGGCAGTCACAGAAATACCTCTGTCGAGACAGCACATCCCTGTTTATGTTTGAACGGCCGATACGAATCTGGAGTCCCCAGCGATCAAAGTGCATATTCAGAAAGATGAGCCCCATGTTGTGTTTGAAGTGAGTGCAGCACTTTGAAACACGGATGAAGCGGGAATAAATCAGGATGAAGGATGTGGGGCATTAACTACTTTACATGAAATCCCTGCTGGAAAGACGTGGCCAGTGTTCCAAAGTTTTCCTTGGAGAGTGCTCGGAAGTTGCATACCAGCCTATTTGTGGAAAGCTAAACAGTTCCCTATTGTCCTTGATGTGAAACGCTTCCCAGATAAACGCTTTTCCCCCTCCATTGAAGAAAAACGATACAGCCTGTCCAGAGCTTTAACACAGAGGACTACACTGGGCTGCTGCTCAGCCTCTGCAGAGCAGCTGGTTTCTGTTGGCATTGAGCTTTACTAAAGGCTGTAGTTCATATACATGCCAGCATCATTAAGAAAAGGCTAAGTTATTGAGTGAGACTGGGATAATCTTCAAGGGTTTAATAACATGTGCCCACATCTTTGCATCTCTGAGTTCATTATACCGCTGGAATGTAAATCCCAATCCACAGTGGCTAAATAAGGTTCACATGGATCTAAATACTTTTGTGGTATTGTCTCCTCTTGATTTCTGAAGGGGAAAAAAAAACATTGCTAGCTGAAATAAACTCACGTGGTTGTCTACAAGGAGGGCAGTAAACCTCTGCTGCTGTAGTGGGTTTGGGTTGTAACATTGCCTACATTTGAGGCATTTTAAGTCATTTCAAGGAATTATTCCTAACACCCACAGAGTCAAGGCATCGTATTCCAGCACAGGGAAGATCCAGAAGTCCTTGCATGAACTTTGAACAGAAGAAGCTGATTTCTGAAATCAGAAGTGCTAAGAATCAAGGCTGTCTAACACCAGGGTAATACTGGTGGTGGTTTGGTCCAGGTCAGTAGGTGGCTATTCCTCTGCTTCTCCCATCCTGGCAGATGCAGATCTGAAGTACCTCGTTGTGTCCTCACCTGGGACTCCAGTTTGGGCACATGTGGTTTTGTTGGGTGCCTCCTGCCTTTCTACGTAGTGCCACCCAGACCAAAGACCTCTTCCCAGGAGCAGCGGGTCATTCCACTCATTGGCCTACAGTCAGTGGATGCAATAGATGCACAAGACTGGCTTTTTGCCACCATTTTGTCAAAGTAAACCCTGTTTTGCATTTGTGACAAAGGAATCATCTTTCTTCCCCTAGAAGCATGTGATTGCTAATTTTGCAGGAGCATCAAACATATGTAGATTAGGTTTTGGGTTGAAAATGAAACTGGGAAGTGCAACTTCCATTGACATTTAGGAGGCATTGAGTTTTTAAATTCCTCAGGCAGTTTTAGAAACATCCCCCTCAGGGAGAAAGGGCATAGACTTGAAAGAAAAGAGTTAACAGTTTGTTCATTTTGCAAATGCAGCCATGAACTTAGGGCGATTTCTATGTATTCAAGCATTCATACTGATAGCAATCATTGCTGAATGGTCAGCAGTTCCTACTCAAATCAGTGAAAGGCAGCAAATGAAATGCACAGGCCTGGTTTAAATGAGATGATGGAGCAGGAGACTGATTTTATTTACTACTTCTTTCACTATTGGGTGCACCGTGCCACTTCCCTCGCTCTTTACTTCCCCTGCCTTTCTAAGAAACCCCTGGTCAGTCTGTGAATGACAGACCTGATGAGGTCTAGGGGTCCTATGGGTTTTCTAATCATTGCACTCTGGTATCTAGGAAAGGGCTGAGCTCATACCTGAGCCTTTCCTCATAGAGCCTGACTCTTCCTTCTTATTTTCATATAAATAAGGACATACACTCTTTTTTGATCTCTATGCTACTTGGGATAATTCAGTTACAACTGGCTGTCAGATTGAGTCTTACTAGAGAAGGGCAGAGACAGAAGGCATGTGTACAGGGTGTCATCACTTGGTGGTGAAAGAGCATTCCTTGAGTAACCTGTGCTTCTGTTCAGAATTAACGTCTTGGTATCAGTGGGCCTGGTGGGGCAGCCCTAAGTGCTTAGTCTCATTGTAGAGAGATGAGTCAGATGAATTGTTCTGTGGTTTTAATTAAAACATCTTATGTGGGCAGCATTTCAACAGCACGAGGTGACAGTTTTGCAGTCTGGCCCATGCTTATCTGTCCGTAATGCTCATATGGCCCTACCAGCACAGCCTCTCTGAGTCTTTTCTGTATTTCTTCTCACTATCTTCATGTGAAGTTGGGGAGTTATCTTCATGGGTGGATGGAAAACTGGAGCATAAAGAATTTTTTAACTCCCTGAGGGAAGCTGTGACAGCGCAGCTAGTTTAGCATTAGTTAAACTACTAACCACTGGACGATCCCTCCCCTATTGGGATTTGATGGGCAGCACTCAGGCCAGGAGAGCTGTGAAAGCACTGGCAGCACTGTGCTGCTCCAAATAAATACGAGACATATCTCGGCCACGGCAGAGCATGATGCAGAGGTCATCTGAGTCTCCTTCCCAGTGCCTGAGATTCACCCACTTCTCTCAGCACTTTCATGTACAAACGTTTCCTGTGTGGAGCTGCTTCCAATGAAAGTAGAGGATTTGTATGGGCTTTCTGTTTCTGGGCTTAGTATCCCCTGATACGTGACTGTCAATCTTGCACTTGTGGTATGGAGATGTCACCTATCCAGGATTGATCTTAGCTGCCAGGGTAGACTGCACAGCAGAAAAAAACTCAAGGGCTTTCGGTCTGACACCAACATAAATTCAGCTGTACTGTGCAGAGAGCATAGCAGAAAGTGGAGTTCCCTAGGGGTCCTTTTGGCTAAGGCAGCATCCCTATCCTGTGCTGTAAATCCAACTCTTACAGTGGGAGGTGGTTTGAGACAGAGAGGAGTCCTTACTTATTAAAATATGAAGTCCTTGCAGGAGAACTAGTAAGGAGTGATACTTAGTATGGATTAAGAAGCAGTGGCAAAAGCTGAGTGAAGTTTGCAATCATAGAAGTTGAACCCTTGCTCCTTCCAGACCCTTTGAAAATTAAGTGTGTATTCCAGTGCAGGGCTGTGGTGCAGAGGCAACCTGATCCCATGAGGTTGATAGGAGGGCACAGTCTTCATGGATAAAGACAGTTCACTTTAATAATGTACACTAAAAAACCCCAACTTTAAACTACCAAATTATTCTGAGAATAGAAGAGTGATTTTGAGATAAAAAGCCCTCTGCTAGCAAAGGAATATTGGCTTTTCTGTAGTTTGAGCTGCCTCAGGAGATGTCCTAGTTTCTCAAACTGTTCCAGCTTTGCATAGTGATAAGAAGCTAGCGTGACTGCTAGAACCCATGCCAGATGCCAAGCATAGTTTTAATGAGTCTCTGACGTCTGTTAGACTTGTGATATTACATGCTTTTCAGTAGGTAGTGCGTGCTACAAATACTAGGCTGTGATACCCTCTCAAACAACTGGCACTTAGATAAAGCATTTCCAGGCAAACAAACAAATAAATAAACACCAACTAAGAAAACACACATGCACATACAATGGAGGGAGGAGGCTTCCTAACTGACTTACTGTGCTCTGGGGAGCAGCAGAACAAGTGGTTTTCATTTTCCTGGTGTTTCACTTACTGCTGTGTGGGGTTCTCTTCATGGGAGGAGAGCTGGGTTTAATCCCTGGTTTTGTGTATGTTTGTGTGTGTGTGTATAAACAATTTATGTAGGAGTTGGTTCTGCTCAAGCTTGTGACAAGAGCCATTTGTCATTCGTGTTCACAAAGCACACCCAGTGAAGGTTTCAACCACTGCCAGTCTTCAGTCTAATTTATTATTTTTCCTTGGCATATTAAATCTGCAGAGATTACATGAAGGACACCTGAGGATCTTGACATCTCTCTGGTCAAGGAAGCCAGCTGGCCTAATTCTTCTGCTGAACCAGCAGAAAGCCCCTGGTAGCCATGCATGGACATTCCCCCCCTTTCCTCCACTGGAAGATGACCAGCACCAAAATTGCTCCAAAGACCCATCACTCTCCTCCCCTTTTCTCAGCAGGGGCTGTTAGTAGAGGAGCTAGGTAGACCTCCATGACTCCTGGTGGCCAGTGCTAACCAGTTAGATGCAGGAGGAAGGAAGCACTGCCTTTATGCAGACCCTCCTCCTCCTGCATTTTTAGCTGTATTGGTAACTCCTTGGAGCAGGTGAGCCCCAAAGCTCCTTTGCAATGAGGTCTACAGCAGAGTTCAGGGAAGGAGGCTGCAAAGGCTCTCACCTTTGTACGGTTGGGTGCTGTGTCATTATATCCTCATGATGCACTGGCTGTATCTGTCTGTCATCGTCTCATACCCTTCACTTGTTAGCTTGCTGAGATGGAGCTCTTTGATGCATGCATAGTTTATTTCTGGGATTCTTAAATGTACCAATAAAAATAGTAATAGACATTGCAATGAAGGAGAGTGATTTTTCTGAGGTCAGTGCAAATTGTCCTGTTTTTAGGGGAGAAGACCTGGACCTTGTTGTTTGTAACTAGTCAGTGAGATTTGCCCGAGTTCATTAAAACTGAATCTTTCTTGTGGCCTCAGATGCCTCCTAGATCTTTAAGCTGTAGTTCAAGGTCTAATCTCATGGTTTTCAATTAACAAACAAAAAAGATAATATAAAACCTTCTTTTCTTCCTTAAGGTTTCAGCAGCAATGTGCATGCTTCATTAATGAAGAATTTTAATTAAGGATGGATTTGTCAGACAGAAATAAGTATTTGATACAAGCAGTTTCATCAGCATGAGTTAATACAGAGAGGGAACCCAGGTGAAATCAGGCTAATATGTAGAGAGACCTTATGTGAATTCTGTTAACATTAGAGTTGATAGAACAGCATTAGACTTAAAGCAAATGGAGTTTAGAGGAAGAACTCTTCTGCCTTCATCGTGTTTCAAGGGCTCTGTCCATTACTGCACAGTAAAAATGCCCACAGACAGGCTGAAGTGTTGTCTGAATAGGGTTTCTGACAACTGTTTTGTTCTTTCCTTGGAAACACTCAGGCCCTGTGATAAAAACAATGCTGATGGACTATAACAGTATTTTGGAGAAAGGCAGACTGGCTCTGTGTTCCTTTTTTTAGCTCAGCAGCCATCAATGGCTAAGCAGATCAAATGTTTTACACTGTCAGCTACAGAAAGGAAAAGTGGATTCAGTGAAACAGAGATGTGGGATCTCTTGCAGGCATGGTCGTCTTATGGCTCTTTGGTTCCACACTTCTGCCTGCTGCTCAGTTTAAGTGGTCCATGTCTCTCTCCTAGTGATAGCAGCTACTTATGTGCCTACGTTATCTGTCATCTTCCAATTGTAAGAGCCTGGACTGAAAAAGGTACTTAAGGAAGACAAGTTGCTGTGTTTGTACAGATTTGTGATCCACCCCGTATCTCATCTCTGCCAGGGCCCAGCTTCAAGACCATCAGAGGGAAGTGCAGGAAACAGCGCCAGGCATACACTGAATCTGCCCTTAGTTTAAGTCTGAAGTCAGTGAAAATGTTTTAGTCCTTCAAGCTAGGTGTTTGGTACCTTGCTCAGTCGATGTCTCTACAGAGAGTTTATTTTTAAGATGTGATGGAAAATATGGACTTCTGCAGATGTTTCTTATCTCTGGAGGATCAGGCAGAGAAGGAAAACCAATTCCCAAAGGAGATAAACTGGAAGCAGAATTCAATTTGGATTGCAGATGAGTAAGATACAGATGACAGTTATGTATTAGCTGTAATTCTACTGAGGAGTCAAAATCAAGCAGCTAGTTTGCGGGTTTTCTTTGTCAGTCAGCTTCTTAATCTTGAAACTTGTCTGGATGGCAACTACTGGGACAGAACAAATGCATCCTTGCTTTCTTTCCTATGCATAAACCGAGGTCAGGAGTGGTTTGGGAATAACAACACGAGATGAGAATAGTTTTTCAACTGAGTTAGCAAACCTGCTTTTGTGCATGGCCATACACCTCAGTGTCCCAAAAGCTGACACTGGCTAGAGAGGAGCAGAGAGCCCCAGACATCAGGAGCTCCATTTACTTAAAATGGAAGTAGGAGACAAGTTTTGGTGAGTATTTCTAGTTTGATTGTGGCAGCTGGGGGAGAAAGAAGGATTTGTCCAGCCCTTGACTTGCTTTCTGGGCACTGGAGTCTGAGTTCGTAACTGCTAAGATGAGATGGTGGCATTCGGTCACCATTGTCCAGTTTCTCAGACCTTCCCAAACCACTATAAATGCACTGTAGACTCAGAACTGGCCCAAAACCTAAGCCCAGACAAAAACTTTGGAAATGTCACAATTAGACCTGAAGAAACTTGGTGTTGCAGATTGGGCCAAACTGGGTAAGAATTTTATGCTTTGCAGAACCTGTTGAATGATGGAAGTTAATTTCCAGCAGCTGAGAAGTCTGCTGTGTATAATTAATATGACATCACCTTGCAGAAACATAGAAGGATCAGAGAGTTTATAAAGAGGAAACAGAGATTACATTGCCCAGTAATAAGTCCACCATTGTTCTTTATTAAAGCAATATATATGTGTTTATTAAAAAGTTACTAAAAGGAAAGAGTAATATATTTATTCTTGTTACTAATGGTTTTCAAGCAATAACAGAAAAAAAAAAAATGCGTGGAATAAAGCTTGAAAATATTCCAGTTCAATAAAAATGCAACCCTAAAGTCTTCTTTTGTGGTGTAATACCATCACTTTAGATTTCATCAGAAAGCCTGTGTATTCTTGGTAAATTTGAACAGAAGTAAGGATTTCCAATCCAGAGGTAATGCTGATATTCCAACATTTGTTTCTGTCCAAAATCAGGGAGGAAAAGCAGAAATATTGAAAATTCATTGCAAAGTCAGCATTCAAAAATTTATTAGAAGACACTGAAACATTTCAGTTAACATTCTGTGGCAAGACTTTCAGTGGTACGTGGACATAAAGGAGTTGAAATTAGAATGTGAAGCCCTTTCTCTCCTCTGTGAAGTAGACTTCCAGAACAAACCAGATGTCCCAGGACAGCTGTATAGCTGCGTGCTCCCATGTTGAACCAGGATGCTTGAGTAGAAAAAAGCCCATCTTGATCTATGGGATAGGTATTCTGTCCAAGGAGCTTTAAATATAATTTCCGTAAGACAGTGAGGCACCAAAGGCAGCTTTATTATGAATATTTTGCTTAAACCAAACTACCCAGGCAGAAATAGCTTAGCAGTAAATTGTTATGGTGATAGCAAGACAGGGAAGATTTAGGGAATAGTCTGAGGTGAGGCTTTGTGTGCCATGAGCAGAGAAGGTTCTTATTTGCTGTTAATGTGGGAGATGGAAGCAAGACTGGACAGTTGACCCATCCTTCCTCTGGAGGGACAGCCCATCTTCTGAGACAGGAGTGTGCAGCTTACACGATTTACACTAAAGATGCATGAACAAAGTATTATTCAGTTCAAGAATTGAACCAAAAAGTTGAGAAGGGGGAAAAAGTTCGGAGCAATCTGAAGTGGAACATTTTGAGGACATTTTTGAAGGCAGGGGTTGGGTTTTGTTGGTTTGTCATTTTTATTTATTAGTTGGGTTTTTCTTTTTAATTGAGATCAATTTTTAAACAAAAAAGGCCTCTTTGTAGCGTTTAAGTCTTTGAAAACAGAAGACTAAGAAAAATTAAAAGCTTTGTTCAGAAAGTGCTGAAATAGAACATTTTGAGTCTTCTGAAGTAAAAGAATTCATATGAAAATGTGGAAATGGAACGTTACAAATGTTTCAGCTGTCCTCTCTTTTTTTCAGCAAATTCAACCTCTCAAGTTGCAGAAAGCTTGCATTTCTTCTCCTGTGCCCTAGAACAACTCCACTTCTAATGAAACGGAATAGATAACAGAAGTTTTACTCCCTTCTCTTATTTCATAGTTTCTCAACCTGGGAAGGAAAACATCACCATCCATGGGAATATCTTGACCTTACAAGCTTTTCACTTCATTTATGCACAGGGTTGAGGGTTTGCATATATATGTGTGCATACTGAGGACCAAATTCCCTTTCAAACTAAGGCCACAGTTCTTGAACAACAGTGATTCCTCCCAGAGACATGGTCTGACATGGATTCTGAGTCCAGAGACACCATCCAAGTTTGGGGTGGACCATAATCTAATTTACCTACTTCACCTGATTTAACTGCTCATGAAATGTAGTTAACTCTGGTGCAAAAATGAAAAAAACTTTGTTTTCAAATTCTGTTAAGAAGTGGAAATGCTTTAACTTTAGTGTACAGGCCTAAGACAACTGCATCCGGAATAAAATAAGTCATTATAATTAAGCCAATCAGGGCTTTCACAGATACTCTCTTTTGCTGTCTCTTGAGCCCAAATTCATCCTCAGTAGTTTATGGCACTTACCTGAAGCAGCTCAGATAAATTAGGTATGGGGAGAATCTCATTCTCCAATCTCTTCTTTGGAGTTACTCTCTTTTGCAGTAAAAAAAAATTTTACATACATATATATATGCTTTCATCTTGAAGGAGATGAACTCCATGACGATAGGCACTGGTGTCACTTGGTTATGTGAGAGACCATGGTCTAATCCATACTTCACATAACTAGTAAGAGGCCCTGTAAGCTATGCTGGGGTGGGTTAGGATTTCTGCCTGGTTTTCTGTTTTCCTTTTGTTTGCTGCTTTCCCAAGAGCTTTGAAAATCTGAGTTTCATCCTAGCATGGAAGAGAAAAAAATGTAAAACTTCTTGTGGGACAGGACATTCTGGTGCCCGTCTTGTGGGTGTGCATGACTGGTCTCTCTGAGAGATGCGTAAGGAAAAAAAAAGCAAGAAGCAGATGTCTCTGTGGCCTGTGGCAAGGGGAGCAAGGATGCGTGCGAGGGACTGATGAATTCCTGCCTTGACAAAGACTCCCAAACTGGAATTTATGAGAATCCGTCTATAATAAGATGCTCTTAACTTAGTGTCTGGCTGTCATCCGGGTGCATCCCAAGAACAGTGGCATAAGGATAAAGCTGACACATCTACATTCCTTACTATCACCACAGCTTCTCTCTTGATGAAACAAAATCTTTCCTTGTCTGACAGTTCTGAAAATTGAAGCAAGAAAACCTCAGCGATGATGTTGCTGTACTTGGAAGCGCATGCAAAGCATGGCAGTATTCTGAGCAAAAGTTTTCCATTGCTCGCACTACAAAGACAAGATGCAAATAACAAATTGGCAAACTTATATTTTAGAAGATTCTGCACATATCTGAGGGAACAGAAATGTTACCGCAAGATTGCTGAAAAAATAGATTGATGATTTAGTTGTGTGGAAGATGTGTATGGTCAGCAAAGGCATGTCCTTTCTCATGAGCTAAAGCAAGGGCAGATTCCTGGCCCTGCTGAAGCCCAGGGGATGGGACTCGCCCCAAACATTATTAGCATTACTCCAGCAGGGTCAGTGGGCAGAAGCAATAGTGGGGTCTACTCTGCCTGGTGCTCCCCTTAGACAATTGTCAATGAATCGGTGGTTGGGAAAATCCCTGTTGATGGGACGAGGTGTGGTGCAAGGTGTAGTGTTAACACCACACAGCTTCCACCTGTGGGGAAAGGTGGGCTATTCAGAGAAGGAATGAAACATGGATGCTCTGATACACCCTACAGGGAGGTTATCACGCCTGGAGATGGTCACAGCCCTCTGAGCTGCAGAAATTGGATACCTGATGTGAGGGCTAGGAAGGTGCTTGCCTGGGCAGAGAGAAAGGCATGGCCAGATTGCCAGGTGGTTTGGGGTTGAATGAAAGTGGGACCTGGACAATTTTAAGCCTGGCAATTATGAAAATAAGGCATTACAGGACTTTATGATGTTAACGTCATTTTTCTGACCAGATCCACTCAATAACCCTAGCAAATCCCAATGATGAGTCAAATCGCTATTGTCAGTGCCAGCACAGAGCGACACTAGAGACCACAAGGCAGAGAGAGAAATGCTGAGACAGCCTAATGGAGCATACAGCTCAGCCTAAACTACTTGCGTGTTTTGTTTTGTTCTTTTAATTCTCAAAAAGAATTAGAAAAGGATGGCAAATTTCATCAGAAGTGAAACAAAACCACAGGGGTCTGTGTGGATTAAGCATTTTCAAGAAATAGCAAGAATAAATGTTTTCCTGTTTTCACTCTGTTTTCTGTACCTTAGGACCAAGCTATGTAGGATATTTGCTGAGACTCCCAAGTTTTCTTATTTGGACTCTGTTACTTTAGAGAACTTATTTTGTAGAACTGTGCATCCCAGAGAAGGAAATTAAGGTCAGAGATGAGAAAAACCCATCTAAGGGCCTGAAATACTATTAGTTGCTCAAAGACCACCCTGTGTGGGAATGATAGATTTAAAAATGGGTGGAACATCTAGGCCTGGAGTTGTATCAAGTTATTAATGAAAAATCTCTGAGATCTTTGTGTGGACCAAAATATTTGGGTGGTACATTCTCACTCTTTCTTCAGAAGAGGCACTGTGGCCTCACAAACTGAAAACTAGCCCTGCTTTTTCTGTGGCTTTAAAAATAGCTATGTATTTTGAAAAGCTGTCTCAGCAGTAGTGAAGGAGTTGCAAGAAAAGTGTATTACATCCCCATGGTTTTATACAGTGCAGCTGTGCTAACAGAGTGCATTGAGATTGGGACCAAAGGAAAAGCATGAAATAGTCCATGAAACGATCAGTTGAATCAAATAGTAAAACTTCACACAATGGAGAGATCTATTGTCCAGGTATCATATTGCAGATGGGAGGTTTTTGTCTTTTTTTAAGGGGGAAAAAAGTCTAGAATATTAATAAACTCAAGTCCTTTATATTAATCAAATTTTTACTGAAATCAATGGAAAAGTTATCTTTTGATAGGAAGTCTACCTTACTCTGAATTAAAATATATAAATATTCTTACATTATAGTTGGATTAAATATCCATGTTTTGCAGGATTAAAAGGTTTGATTTTACTTCTGGTTGAATGTCTATAGGATGATGATCAGATCTGAAAACAATCACATTTGAAAACAACCAGTTTTAAAAAATTTCATTTTTTTGAAGAAGCAAGCATACATTGACGTACAGCCTTCAACAGTCCCTCCTAGGTCTTGGGGTAATTATTAGTGGTACAGCAATAATGGAACAAGTATCGACCAAATGTAATATGCAGTTGCCACAGTGGAGCTATTCCCCCTGCGTCGACTCTAAAGTACAAGCGGTTAGTTTATAACCCTCTTTAGGTTACAACATTTTAACGTTTCTTCAGTGTTTATTTATTCTCTTCCCAAAGAATGTTCTGAAATATCAAGTTTACAACCTGTGGCTCATGTGATGGTAGTGGAAACAATTAAGCTAGAAGCTTTCAAAGCCACCACTGGGATTTTGATGCCCAAACTCATTAATTTTAATAAGAAGTGAGCTGCCAGTCGTCTTAAGTGGTTTCTAAAATCTCAACCCATAAAAACACCTCTCTACTGGTTCCAGTTTACTAGGAGCTCAGAGCAAGGTAAACACATATAACAAAATAGTAGGTGTTAAAAGGTGGAAAGTATGTGTTCAGATGTCTCTGAGACCATTGAAGGAACTAAATGACGGCCCCAGCCTTGAGCTGAGAGATGTGGGCTGATGTGGGGGCTGCTCCTACCTTCAGCATCTCCAGGAATTACTGACTGATCAGAACATGAGACACAGCTTTGGTGGCAAGAAGAAAGTCAGTGGAAACAGAAATCTTGGCAACAGCTCAGTTCCAGCTGTAATGATCACATTAGTTGTCTACTTTGGGCTTTCACATCTGCTGCATGCTCCTGCCTTCTTAACATGCTTCTGCCCACCACAGCCTTGCGGCCAATGTAGTGCTCTTCTCCCCGGTGTGCAGATGGATGGCTGGGTTGCAGGAAGACCTGGGTGAATTCACACCACACAGTGAAAAGCAGAGGTATCCAGAGCAGTACCAGAACGAGCTGTCTTTGGGCAATATCAACCAGGTTGTATTGCCACTGCAGTTACCGACACGATGTTTGTAGATGCTTGGTCCAGGTCCTTCCTACCTGCCAAACCCATCCTATCCAAGTTCACACTGTGTTATCTTCCAAGCTGCTAAATGGATGCATTTGCATGTTGATACTTCACTGATTCACCATCATGGTTGCACAAAACTTAAGAACTCTCTGCTGTGGTCTGAGGGACCCACCCAATGCCCAGTGCAAACCTATGCGAGCCTTTCCTTTTACATTAATCTGGAGATGGCTTTGCTTCAGCCATGAGCCTATGTCACAGCCCAGGAAGCCTTGAAAGCTTTGGAGAACACTAAGATATTCCAAAGAAAGTTGCTTCACTGATGAAAACTCATCCTCAACATGAATCATGGAAGAAAGCCTTAATGGGGAGAAAAATCCAGAACCAGCAGATCGCTCTGTGATGTAAAATAGAGCATGGAGTGAGTATGAAGGAGTTTGAGAGTCTGAATGCTAGCAAAAATATGGGGTTTTCTTGTGTCTTTTATTAATGAAAGCAACCTTAGAGAATTTTAGAATTAGTTTAAACAAGTGTCCTTCTTCTCTGTATCTGTCATATGATCTCTGAAGAACTTCATGAATGTTGGCTATGAGTGACAAAGTTACTGTAGTTTTTGCCAGTGAGTCTTGTAGTAGCAACGATTGTCAGTAGCTGTTGGAAGGACCTTTGGGTGAAACATGATCAATGGAAATAGAGATGACCATCTGACTGCTATTGTAATGGACTTCAAAAAAATCAAAAAGAAAAAAAGCTGCCATTAGTAGTAGATGTGACTTTTTTGGAAGAGAACAAAATGTTCCATAAAAGAAACATGTGGTTTCACTTGCAGCACATTTTGTACATTGTCACCAATGAAGTTTAGGATTTTTTATTACTTTTTCATTAAAATGTCTTACTGGTTTCACTCAGGAGGCAAAACTTTTCACGTGGCTTTAATTGTTTCTGTCATAAAAGTCATAGCATCCGTGTAATAGAAATAGTTTTGCAGACCACAGCTTCATATTGCCTATTAATTCTCTTCCATTTTATGTGCTTACAACTCACTGGGCCATCCCAGAGACAGAAAAAGTTCCTCTCTTGCAATTAAGACCAAACAGGAATTTCTACTGTAGTTAGGGGGGGGGGGGAAATCACTTTGCGTCCTTACTGGTTTATTAGATTTTTGTTTCAGATATCTTAGCTCACAAATGTAAATTCATATGGCCACATATCAAAGGAGAGCGTTTGTATTGACTTTTTTCTAAAATTAGTGAAACTCTAGAATATGAAAACAATAAAAGGCCTTTTTCTGCATAGTTCCAGTCAGAAGCAAGCAGTGGTAGTATTTCAAATAGGAATGAAGAGCTCTGGCAACATTGTTTCAAGGTGGCTTTGGACAGGTCATTTACCCCCTTTTTTTCTTCATTTCTCCATTATACAAAAACTGCTAGAGTTCAGGAGTCACGTATCTGTTCCCAGCAGCCTAGCTATTAGACCATGCTTCTGTCATCAGTCTGGGCTTCCCTGTCACCAATCCTAACTTGGATGAACAAGCATAATTATTGTTGCAGTCAAAACAATGACTTGTTTTCCACAGATGATATCCAAGTTGAAAAAAAAAAAGGAGGAAACTAGTGTTACCTCATTAATTTAATATCAGCTTCTGTTAAGGTATCTGTTTTCCTCAGAGAAAGTCACAGTTTTGCCATTTAACCTTCAGCCCAGAGGGGGAGGTGACGTTGACCCCTACTGCAGCCTCTAAAACCTGTAAGAAGTAATTAAAATGCCAGAAAACAGCAATAGCGTATCAGCTGCCTTTTCCCCTTTTTCAGTTTAGTGTTTATTTGAAAGCTTGCTAGGAAATGCCACTGCTGTCTTTAGTTGCTGCCCCAGAGCAATAGCCTGTCTCCTTGCACACTTTCTTAGCAGTTAGGAGCTCCCACCAAGTAGTGTAGTCCTCTGCTTTCACTTCTTTTAACACAATCCCTCACTTATTCATCAAATGTTTAAATATGTTTTGCAGTTCAAGGACAACAAAGACAAGCCCAGCCTTGGAAGAGTCCTCAGCAACAGCCCTGCCTGCTGTCCAGCTTTCTGAGCAGGTCCCACTGACATCTCCTTCCCTGAAGCCCCTGCAGATGGATGAAGAAGACAGCCTGTCTCCTCACCTCCTGTTGCCAGATAGCATCAGCCAGCTGGAAGAGTTTGGCAGGCAGAAGAAATGGCACAAGAAGCAGCACAAACACTATCGCCAGAGGCAATTCAATGACCTCTGGGTTCGGATAGAAGACAGGTGAGTCATAATTTTTATGGTCCCTGTCCTCTTCCTGCTATCTCCTAGCTAGCTGCCCTTCACAGATCCCAGCTCTTGTTGATTAGACCATAAGGAGGGTTGAAGAAAGACTAAATGGGAGAGGCAGGGAGTGAGGTGATGTTTTTGGAGCCTAACGAAGAACTAGGAGGAAGACTCATAGACACATTTGATCTAATAGTAAAGCAAAAAAAACCTAATGCTTAGAATATTTAAAATATACAGAAACAAAGACTTGTCAGAATAAAAACAGGAAAAAAATGACAATGGAAAATATTCTGTGTTTGCCTTCTTTCTTCCATTAATTATTTTCCAATCTTTACTGTTAGTTTTCAACTCAAAGACTCGCCCATTTTCCAACCATGCAGAATATTCCTGGGAGTTTTTAAGATTCTGACACATCTGACTTTTGATCTTCTTAAGTGTGTTCTGGCACTGAAATGTTTTAACATCTCAGACTGCATTGAAAACAGCAAACTGAGGCAAAATGAAATACTTAACTAAAAGGCCTCTGTGTGAAGAGAATGGAGGTAGACACATTTCTGTGGCCATTCCAATCTTGGTCCAAGGTTAAAAACTCCCATTCGGTGTTTGAATAAGAGCCTTCATATTTGACCAGGGCTTCTTGATGTGTGCTTTTAGGATTCCTAGGCAATTTATTCTTCCATCTCTAAAATTGGGAAAGCTCTTAGTGCCTTTATCCAGGCCAAATTGTGGGCAGATAAACAGCCACAATGTTTGTAGTTTTCCTAACAAGTAAAAGGAATGAAATAATCTGTTGGGAACTGACTGCTCACTTATACGTGTAATGATTGTCTTTGAGCATTACTCTTATTCATATTTTCATAGCACCTAAATTCCTTGCAAATAAGATGAGTCAGAGTCTCTCAGAGGCTTCTCCCTTTGCTAAGGAAAAAAACTCCTCATATTTGTGTTTTGGATTTTTCTTTTAATTCATTCTTTTTATTGGAGCTGTTGCCTCATTTTTTTGTAGTTTATTGTATTCTCAGGGTGAGTGATGTAAGGGTTGTTATTAAGGTGGTGCATATCAGTCTTAACATACTAAGGTTATTTTGAAGGTTAATGCCAGTCTTGGTAAGAAGGATTAATGTGTTTTGTTCTTAAAGTGTGTTCAGAGGCATTTGGGTCAACATAGTTGATTGCCTTGAAGACAAGGGACTTTTCTGTCTTTCTTCTGCCTGGGGGTCACTGAGTTGTGGTGTCCCATGATGTCCCAGCATTTCACAAGGGTGTCTGGTCCATATGTGTCATACTAGTGAGGTGCTTAAATAGATCTGGTGGGAGCCTGGCAGTTAGGCACAATCCTCTTGCCCCACTGTCCTATCTATCCAGAAAGGATATTGGATATTGGGCCTGATATGACTGTGGAAATGTGCAGCTGAGGGCTTAAAGCAGTGGTGCTTGCATAGCTTTGGCGGACTTTTGTGCCTTTTGCTGTTTTTATTTCAGTAAGAAATGTTCCTAGGAAAAGTATTTGAAAGGGTAGTTTCCCAAGTCGGAGTTAAATTATTCGCTTTCTGCTCCTGTGAGATTTCATCTGGATCAAAACCTTTTATCCCTCTACTTCCATTTCGTAAGGATGGAGATTGGGATAAAGAAACATAAGTTTCCGCTCCCACCATGCTGGTGATGAACCAGACGCTGTATGTCGCCTGCCTTGCTGAAAGATCCCAGGGAGATATTAGTGGGAGATCACAGGCCTAGAAATGAGGAAAGGCTGGAAGAAGGGAAGTCTGCCTTAGTGCTTTCAGATGGTTTCAGTGCTTCTACAGTTCTGGAGTAACTTCTGGTGTTTTCCTGGAAACAAAACAAAACAAAAAATACAAACTGTTCAGTTCAATCAGAGACTCACAACCAGCTCTGGTTTCCCCATAAATTGGATGGGGTCTCAACTTTCATAAACCAGCTGCTGCATATTGTGCTTTTGGCAGTTGGGTTTCATCAGCATTAATTGCAAGCTGGACCTTGCACAAGGCAATAAACAGTGAGTTCTCTCTAACTGGTCCCTTTCTGACTGGCAAGAAAAGAGCAGAAATGTGTGCCTGTCACCAGACTTTGTAGCGTGATCATTCTTGGGAGGAAATGGATAGGATGGCTAATAATGTGGGCAATGAAGTGTTACCTGTGCAGGAGAGTAATGTGTACTTTTATTGTGTTGCCTCAGTAATCACCAGCACTCAACAGTGAGACTGTTAGCACTCATTTTTGGAGGATAATCAGTGTACTAGCAGGTCACATTCTGGCCTGTCCCATAGATCCATTGTGCATTTGCATATACTTAAATTTGAGGCCTCTGTCTTATATGGACTGAGGTCTCTGCATATAGCATTACCTTGAGCTATGGCCTCATATCTCTAAATAGTTCTTCTTCCAGTTTGAGTCTCCTAACTCACCTGTTGTCGTATGAAACTTGACTTATTCACCTTTGAGACAAAGTAGAAGGATTTAGGTCACTGTTACGGCTTTTGGGTGAAAGCTGCATAAAACTCAGTGTTTCCATGCGAGGTCTCCGGCATTCAGCTGTTTCAGCTGCCTTTCAACCTGAAAAGTCAAAGAGAAATATACAGGTGGAGGACAAATCCAGGCGAATTTAAACCAGATTATTGATTCTTGTATGAACCTCATTGAACTGTGAAATGGCTGTGGTTCATACAGCTCTTTTCCAAAGCTTTATTGACCGTGGATTAGAGGACTTTATGAGCCATGAAGTGCAGGGCTTTTATGGACTATGCATTTCTAGGCTATCTCATACACTTCCATGGAAATCTTGGGGTGTTTTTTTAAGCTACCAACACAGAAACAAAGGAAATGAACACAGGAGAACAATCTTAAAGGAACATCAAAGGTCTGACTCCAACCTATAAAAGCCAGGAAATCCATAATTAATGGTTCCACTAAGACTTCAGCTCACACAGTCGTTCAGGTCTGATCTGAGGTTATAGCTACAATCTGAAATGGGCTCGTGAAAAATGAGTCATCATTTAATGTCACACATCATTATTAGTATTTACTTTCAGTTATACCCTGGAGATTGTCCTTTCCTTTTTATTCTGTCTTAACAGCTGAGGCATTTGAGTTGGCACCCTGAGTGGACGGTATTTAGATTTGTGTGTTGGAGGGTTAGTACCGCTGTGGAGGATGAGAAAGCTTCTGCTCAGTCTTCTCCCTGTCTTTGACAGAGCTAAGATTTGCTGATCTCCTGGGTAATTGGCTACACTGAAGGCTATTAAAAAATAAAAAAATGCTGATGAAATGTGTGGTTTCCTTTCCCTTCTGCCTCCTTCCCCCAAAATCTAAACAAAGTGGAAAAGTCCTGCCTGGCTGCAGTTTGTGTTTGAAATTGTTTGTCAAAAATCAAAATTAAATGGAGATTTTAAGTAGCAGGATTTTCTCTTTAACTCCTTGATTTTACAGAAATGTGCAGATCTAAAGTCTGTGTTTGGGAGGAATTTGTACTTAGACAAAACTTAAATGCTAGCTAGCTCCCATAGCCAAAAGTCAGCTGGGGCAGTAGGGAGGGGAGGCAAAACCCTTGGGCTGGAAGGCTGCAGTTTGGCATACAGAGTGTGTTATTGTTCCTGTTGACACTGTGTTAGCTAAGCTTCCTCTTGTAATATAAATAATTAATTACAGATCATTCACTGGCTTTTCATGATGAGCTGCTCAGTTAATTAGAGTAGAGAAAAGTCTGTGACATTTCATAGTAGTCAGTGAAGGCCAGATCAGGATCACACCTTTGTTCTAGTGGGCAAACAGTTTAAGACTACAAACAAGACCAGCCCAAGAGAACAGAGAACCTCTCCCAGCTTGGGGGGGGGAAGCGTTACAGCTCCTGGGGCCCTAAGGCAGGGTGGGAGGAAAGCTCCTGGGAAAAGGGTGGGAGCCGAGTTAGTAAATAGGAGGGTGTTTCAGGAGGTGTGAGGTTTGGAAGGAATGATGGGAGCTGCAAGATGTGAAAGAGAGAAATACAGTGGTGGGAAGAAAGAATTAGAGAGGATGTAATGGGCAAACTCAGAAGCTCATTCCCACTGCCAAGGAAGAGATCAGGGTGAAGATGGTGTTTGGAAAGACGCTGAGGACACACAGATGCTTCATTGCACAGGAAAGAAATTAAAGGGAGAGAACTGTTATCAGAAGAGAAGACAATAAATTCTTGTCCCAGATGCAAGCTCAGCCCTGAAAAACCTGTCATTAGAGGGAAATGAAATGAATTCCCCCTGTAGTTGGAAGTGGCATTTCTCTGATAGCCCTGTGCTGACTATTCAACCCCTGATGAATGCAATAACATCACAAATACCAACTTCTTTTGGAAACAACAGTTATTTTAGGGGGGGGGAAAAAAAAAGTTATACCAGTGATGGATGAAGGGAGACAATGTGTAATAAACTGCACTAAGTGTGCCTGTATAGCGTGAACCTTATCAGTTTGAATGGAATTTAAGCACTTAACCTGTTATCCTTTCTTTCAAGACAATGCAGTGATGGAAAACAGAACTCTGTCAACTCAGACAAACTTTTAATTTCACTTAACTGCATCTGAAAGGTAAATTTCAGTAAATGAATCCAAATTGCTTCCTTTTCACAACACACGGTGCTGAAATACAGTACTTAACTTCATTAAAGAAAAGACTGCTTTTCTTTAGAGGAGACCTAGACACTTTTGAAGTCTAACAGGTAAATTGTGGTCAGATGATTTCCCTCCATATGGCAGCTTTGAGCTTGACATTTCCATCACTGGGGCCTTGTTTGTTTAAATTACTCTATCCACCTCCCTGGTACGGATACTGCTTGGAGACTATATGCCTACTGATGCTCATGGGGAGGGGGGATCACTCCCTCCTCCAGCCTGTCTCCGTGCAGCCAAGTAAGCAGTTGCCACCACTGCGTTTCTTTGCCCTGTGTTCGACCAAGGATGAGGACGCAGCTTCAGGACCTAACTTGTTCTAGTGAACCTGTCTCCCAAAGGGACCACTACAGCAGCCAGGAACAGCAGGAGCATAGGTGTGTTGAAGCCCCACCTTCCCTCCCTTGTCCCACCTCTTTGCTGTTTGGGGCTTAACTGTGTTGTGTGGCCCCTTGGCTTTCCTCCAGCACTTCTGTCTACCATTTCCTTCACTGCTCTTCTGGCAGGATTTCCTTCCCAAGGAACTTTCATGATCACAGTCCCTACCAGTGACTGCCCCCAGTTTCCAGGGTATGGCATACAAATATCTACTCATCAGAAAAATCTCATGGTTTGACAGCTTGGGTACAAGACCCTTCTGTCACGCTGAGTGGTCTCAAAACTTCTCCTGGACAAGTGCTCCATCCTGGTTCCTCAGTGGAAGCTGAACCTTTATGTCTTGAACTGGCCTAAAATCTGCTTAGTTTGCCCAGTTTTTTACGAACTCTGGTGGATATACACGGGCCAGAAGAAGACTTTTTGAGCAGTGAAGCAGTTGGTCCTTCTCTCTCCCCACATTGCATGGCTTTCTCAAACATGCGCTCTTGCTTCTGTGAAGGCATTCTCAACTCCTCCTGAGCAGAGAGCAAAGTGTGGGGAATACTGCATTTTCCCCTTCTTAGTTTCTTACTGCTTCCATTTGATCCCCCTTTAAGATGAGCAGATAGCTTGATGCCTCCTTTAAACAAGCACTGATGTTGGCAATTCTTTCATCATGCCCTTTGCACAGCCCCAAGTACACAAGCTCTCCAGTGAAAGTAAAATAATAGCACAGTATTACTCAGTGCGGTATAAATAAGAGGTAAATCTCCTGACTGTAACATATGATACGGTGATGACATATCCTCCCTCCCTAGATGGTTTTTATTGAGGCTTCTTGGATTATCAGGTTGGTCAGAGTGCACAGAATGTATTAATTAAAGCTGTGAAACCTAGGCTCAGCACACAACTCTCTCGTGCATCGCAGTAATGGACGGGAAGTCCTGACATTCATGTCCAAAACTCTAGCATCTCCATGCTAATAGACCCTCCCTGTCAGCTGGCTGTGAGTAATAACTTCTTTCCCCTTGTAAAGTCAAAGAGTTAATTTGTTATCCTCCAGATGGGGCTGAAAAGATGTGCAGCCACACTTTCACCTGCTAGGCACGCAAAAAGATCTGTATGTTTTACTTTGTTCTGTTGTTCTCTATAATGTGCTGCCACTCTGTGATGAAACAAACACAGATAAACTTTAAAAAAAATAATCAAAAGCCTTGCATATTTACTTTTACTATTGCTTAAGTGTCTCACCACCAGTACAAACAATTAATATGAAGTAGTATGCAAACTCTATTTTAATGAAAGCTCTAAATACCTGAAAATAAAATAATTAGAGATAAATAACATGTAAGTCTCTTGGAAACAGAGATGTAATTTATATATGGATTTCAACTTTATTTCATGAAACTAAATTCTTAATTGGTAATGCATTAGTGTTTTGTTTTTGTGAAATTTAAATCCAACATGAATATTAAATCCATATTTTTGAAGGCAAGCAAGTAACAAAATTGGAGCACACAAAAGCTAGGATTTTGGAACACTGAGGTATTTTTCAGCATTGGATATCCAAGACCACTTTCTGCTCCTTCCTCTTCAGTGCTCATTAAGATTGAAAATACAATGCAAGACGTTTTTATGGAACCTATTAAGAGCTTTCTCTTCCTTTCTTGTTTTCTACTTTTCATTTGGGATGTGTTGAGCAAAGATAGTCTATATTATATGCTTGTATCTGTCTCGGTTTGGTGTATTTGTGACTTGGGCTGAACATAGCCCTACCCTTGCTAGCTTTGTTAAGCCACCTAAGATCTGTCTGATGCAGCACAAACAAAATGTTTGCTTAGGATTCAGTTTCAAGAAGGAGCAGCTGCCAAGATGATAATCTCTTCCTCCATGATGCACATCCCCACTTGTTCCACTCTTTCTCAGCCAGCGCAGTCTCATTTCCTCACCCAGTGCCAGGACTCCTCTTGATTTTGGACAACTTTTCAGTTCCATGGTTTTCCACTTTCTGCTTAAATTTTCTCTTTCTCCAATACTCTTTCTACCTGCCCTTTTTAACTCTGGCTGCATGTGCTAGTCATGGGCCCTGGAGGAAGGAATTGGAAGGGACCCCTCCAGCATCTCCATCCTCATCCCCAGACCTCTTCACTCGCCTCCACTTCTCTGAGCTCACCTTGTAGGAGGCTGTGATCCTACAAACACTGCACTGCACTTTGCAGTCAGTCCGTGCCAATGAAAGCATGGGCTTTTGGAGCCTACAGCCTTCAGCAGAACCCTTTTGAGATAGGGGCATGTCTCACTTGTAGCTAGCATGTCTTTGTCATCTGGCATTACTGCAGACTGCAGTAGGTAGGAGGCATAGCTACGCATCCTTCTTCATTTTTTTACCAGGAGGTAGATCTCCTCCATGTTATTTCATCATCTTTGCTTTTCCTACCATTTCCACACAGATGTGTGGTCAAGAACACTGCAGACTGAAGAAGACAGTCAGCATTGGCTCCATTTATTCTTTGCTAAATTCACAGACATCATAAAGCAGTCCAGGCTCTTGCTGCTTTCTTCCCTTGACAACTTGACAGCCTTATGGGCAGTCTCTGCAATGGTGGCCAATGCCAGTAGTGCTGGGTGCTTGTTGGGGGTGAACTGTGGTCTAGACACCTACAATAATAAGTCATTAGCAAAACCTTTCCACTTATGCATTGGATCAATTTTTTATTTCTCAGGCATCAGAAATGCACCTACAGTTGTCATTAAGCTGGAGAAAAGGTGCCAGTGGGTATAAATGCAAGTTTATTTTACCTACAGCTTGTTTTAATGTTAATATTAAGCTACCATGGTTGACTAGGTTAGACTCTATTTAGGTCTTGAGATTCCCATCCACAACTACTGTCATAAAAATAAGGTTTCAGGACTGGACCTATAGTACACAGTGTCTCCTGTGGAGCAAGGCAAAAAAGGAGAGTGCTTATTCCACCAAAAGAGTTAGCACTAAGTGAGTTTGACTGTCTTCTGTGTTCATGCAAGGCTTTTTCTCCAGCTATTTTCAGTCTGTTCCAGCAGCGTATCTCACTGTGGTCTGCTATGCAAGAGCTTTGAGGTTTGCAAACACTTGTATTTCTGTGTTGTGAGAACAGAGCGTTTGTGTGTTGTTGGAGCGTGTGTTCCTTCGGCGACTGAAAGGAAAGGCAGACCGCACATGTGATCCATGCACATGTTTATTGTTGCCTGTGAATAACCATGTACAGCAAATGGGCTCTGGAAGAAAGCTTGTTAGCAGATGTCGTCATGGCCCTTCCAATTTATAAATATGAGCCTTGACATTTATATTTTCCATATCCAGGGCTTTCACTAGCCAGATGTTCTAAGGATTGGCTCCTTGGAGCCTTTAACTATGACTCCTCATGGCATATTGTCTATCACACACAAAAAACCCCAGAACTGTATTTCTGTCTCCTATCAAAGAGATAAGAAGAGAAAGTGCACTGAGTACCCTCAGGTGAAGGGAATTCTTCTAAAACTGAAACACACTTTAATGCAGCTCTACAAAACTCTTTACATTCACTCAGCTGAAAAAGAAGTTGTCTGGTTTAACAGGCAGAGAAAATTCAATACACAGTAGCGCTTTTACCCTGCTGTTTGGGGTGGGTGAAGAGTGTGGTTTGTGTTAAACTTGCAGGGCTGACTGCAGTTACAGACACTGTAAGAAGTGCTGAGTGGGCTCATGCCCAGCTGAGTTGGATTCCTTAAACGCTGAAGTGGGTAGTAAAGCACCTGCACTCCCTCAATTACAATTCTTGATACAGAGGTTTTTCCTTTAGCAAGTGTTGTGTTTTCCCTATCGAGTGGGGTGGTTGCCAGCTCCACATTCAGACTCCTAACTTGCAGCACTACTCAGCTGACAAAATGTGGCTGTTTCCATCTTCTTCAGAGCAAACTGAATTGCTCCCTGGACTGATACAGCCAGCACTGACCCTGCAGGGAGGTTGGACCCCTGTGCACATGAGGTTTGGAGCTGTAGGGGTCAGGAGCAAGATGTTTCCCCACTACTCAGGCTATGGAAGCGGCAGAGATCCATCCATGCCATGGCTGCTCCTTGCACTGCACCCATCAGGGAGAAAAGTTAATAGAGTCATCTCAAATGCTGGGTTTGGGTTGAAGATGGGACCTCTGAAAGGACACTGCCTGCTGTGTTAATGGCTGTCTGCGTCTCTGCCCCAGGGATACGCAGATATGTTGAAGAGATCACTTACCATCTGAAAGCCAGAACAAAACTTTTTTCTCAAACACTGCAACCCTAAATCGGACTTCTTATATATTTGAGTGATCTTCATATCTAGCAGTATCTAAGCCCTGAAAGATTGCAAATCTGCTGTTCCTCAAGGTAAAGTTCCAGACTTATCAGAGCTACATAAAATCCATAAAATGTAAAAAACTTCATCTTCCAGTGAAGGCACATGAGTTACCGTAAAGAAAAAGAAATGTCTTTAAAATTCAGTGGAAATGCAAACACACAACACTGTCAATGCTAGCCCAAAGGAAAAGGGTAAGGGATATGGGTTTGATTTCTGGTCCTGCTATGCCCCTTCTGACTAGTGAGTTTCATGCCCTGTGATATTAAGTGAAGAAAAGTAGGACAGGGAGGAAGACGACATTATTGTTGTGGTGGGCAGTTGGTTTATAAGAGGGGTGTAACCACATTTATACTGTGGTAGTGGGTTTATCTAAGATGACAGATTCATTGTAGAGTGAAATGGGAGGAAATTTGATTCCCTGACACTCCCGGCAGCACAGGCTGCGCTGCATGCTGAAAACCCAGCAGGACCCCGAAGGGCAGCTGTGGTCTAAGTCCAGTTGCTCACTGGGGTGAAGGAGAATTTATTTAAATTCATATGGTTTTAATGCTATAAAAGCCGGGTTCCTGCAATTACGAAAATGCCAGGCCAACTTCCGATTTCACTCAGATCTCTTCTTTACAATTCCTGAATAACTTAACTGAACAAAGTAAGCTTTATACCTGGGGCCTGAGCCCACGATGCTGGTAGGCAAGGGAGCCAAGACTATTGCCTGTGAGCTGCTAGGTGTCAGGGATGCCTCACATAGCAGTACCATGGAGAGACGTGGTGCAGACCATGCTCACAAAAGCTCAGCTCTGCAGAGACGCTTCAGGGTCCAAGTTATGACACCCGGCAGGGAAAGCTTTTGCAGCCTTTCCAGGCCTGCAGGCCAGCAAGCAGCTTTTTATGAGCCACCGATGGTTTCTCCAGGCTTTCAGAGGTTTGGAAGTGCTAGGGGGGAAGGCGTTTATGCTGTGGCTGGTATCATCGTAGTTGCTTTGCAAGCAACAGGAGGAACCCAAACCTTGTGGGCAATGCACCAATTTAGTGTCCTTGGCATTTCTGCCTGGTAGATATGCCCTATGAACCTTTTTTTTATTTTGAGAGTGAGTCTGTTGGAAAGAAAAAGAAGCCAGTGCTTTTGTTCAGTGGAACAAGATTGAATTCAATACTGCTCCAAATAACAGGTTCAAAGATCTGACCCAACCTTAATTATTCTTACTAAGGGAGATTCTGGAAAAATGCAAGCAGTGAGCAGGAAAGTGAGCCTAGTGAATTAGAGAGAAAAATGTGATACAGACTAAGTGGAGAGAAAAACTGTTATGCGGAGATGGAAAAAGAACAGGAAGAAGGAAAAAGAAAATTAAAATCAAATGGAAAAAATGCAGTATGTAGGACATCCATTTAAGCCAGTTTATATTTTGGTTGTTCATTCTGTTCCTTAATATATTGCACAGGCATCTTCTTAGCTGAAGTAATTGTGTGTCTTAGAGAACAGTCTTGGAGAAAATACTTAATTTGACAGGATGTTTTAGGTATTTCCCCACTACTGCCTATTCTAAATCATTTTAAAATCTGGAGGGGAAAGTCGATATCTTTTACAGTGTTTAACAAGAAGGAGACAGGGTCAAATATATACATCTCTATGAATGTATGTGTTCCCCAAGCACATCTAAACATGCATGGTTAATTCTGTGCATCTGCAAAAAATATTTGAGCCATAGGGCCCACACAATGCCAAACAAACACTTGAGTGCATATAGGAGAGGGCAGACCAAGTCACTCTGGTTCTAATTAATTGAAAGGTTGAGCCCAAGACATAAAATATGGATTATGATTTTGACCACCCCAACAACACAAATTGTTGTGCTTGTGGGGCTGTGTTGGTGAGAGCAGGCAATTTGCAAAATACAGACAAAAGTTAGATGTTCTGCTCATGCTTGGGATTTGGATCAAAACCACCTGATTGCAGCACCATCAAATTAACTCTTTACATGTTGTGTATCAGCAGGTTGCCCAAAAATCTTCACAGATTGCATCACTAGTAAGGTTTTTACAATACTAAGCCCATCTGCTTGTGTACCCTTGATTTTCTTGCTTACTTTGGCTGTAAAAACTGCAATCATCATCTGTCCAAGGACCAGTGAAACAAGTACTTGGTTATTTGAGCCATGATGATGAGTGCCTTAATTGCGCATACAAATCAGGTACACAGCCAGATGTGTGCAGTAGGTGGGGGTGAGTTTGTGGATGTTTTTGAGCCCACATCACTATTTAGACTATCATGAACACATCCTGGCTCAGATGTCAGTGCAGAACTGGTAAAACAAAGGGCTCTGAGCTATCCCCTCTTAGCAAGAGCCAAGCCCTGGGTAAAACTGGGATGCATTATCCCGGCTCTGTGATTGCCTTGTCCCAGTGCAGAGTCATGGGGGGATATGCTTAGGATATTAGAGAATCATCAAAGCATTTCTTAGAAGGGCAAAGGAAAGAGCTAATGTTGTCATCTCCTGCCTCGGGACCACCCAGACAGTCTACAACAAATCATGAGTCTTCAGCTACAGTATCTTGAATTATTGTTCACAGGGATTTTAAAGAATTTAATTTCTTTTTTTTCCCCTCTTTTTTTTTTTTTTCTTTTTTTAAAGGATGACATGTAGTTTCCTGATGGGCTGGTTTTAATAAGGTCGAAATCTTTGTTGTTGCCAAATCAGAGAGCAATATAACATCTTTAAGTCATTAGATGGGAATGGAGTAATTACTCAGAGGGTGTGCTTCAAAGGTTATTGGTTTTTACAACATTCTGTGTTTTTACACCATTCTGCAGTTGTCTGGAAAGAAGCAGTGGGCCTGATTCTGCTGCTGCCACATGTGTGGGTGCAGGATTTGTATTTGCAGGGTTTTCCTGAAGGACTTCAGGGCAGGAGGTTGAAAAGGGCCATACACAGTCTCCTCCTGGGATGGGGGAAAGCTAAACCTGATCGTGAGGTGCAGGAAACTTTCCCACGCGCTGGAAGTTCACTTCAGAAAAGGGCCCTTGGGCTGTGCTGGAATTAGTGTGTCTCACCTGCTCCTTCCCACCCTGCTAGATGTGTCCTCATGCCCACCTTTTCATCACTGTGTCCCCATGCCCAGGGGACCCTCAGGCTGCATTTCTGTGACAGCAAGCTCCTCTCCTCCTCTTTCCCGTCTCTCATGCAGCAGTCCCCATAGCCCCCATCCCTTCCTGTCCTATCCCTGTCCCCACAGCAGATGATACACTTTGCCTCAACAACGTGACCCACCGGTGGCTTTACGATGCTCAGACTTGCTGCAGGCCAGTGTCACTCTGGGGCTGAATTTGTCATTGCAGAGGTATTTTGCAGGTGGCCTGGGCAATCGGGACCTGCAGATCACAGTGAGAGCCTGCAAAATGCTTCACATTGGGTTAATGCTGGTGACATCACACTAATGCTTCAAGGTCTTGACTCAGATCAGAGTCAGGCAAGTAATAGAAGTAAAGTGATTTAACAAGGTTTTGATGGTTCCTCAGTGAGTGACACAGGGATAAAAAACAAATCTCCTGGCTTCTAGCCTATGGCCCATCCAGAGAGGGGGCCAAAAACTCACCAGAGCATTTGAGCTGCATTTCAACATTGAGCTTCCTCCTGCTTACACCATCATGGCCTCCGTGGAGCCCCTGATCCAAGTAAGCCACCTTCTCCTTCATGCCAAAACCTCAGAGCCAAGACCCTGAAGAGGGGACAGCAGGCTGCAGCTCTGCCGTGCCCATGTTGGGGAGCCACTATGGGACCACGGAAGCGAGCTGTGTCCCCACCAGCTGCTGCTTTCTGTGCTGCAGAATCAGCATTTTTTCTCTTCCTCACCCTTTGGGCCCATCCCAGTTTAGGAACCCATGCTTACCAGTCGAAGCCCTTACTGGGGCAAGAGCTTGACTGGGGTTCAGGAGACCTGAATTCCAGAGATAGAGATCTTCAGAAGGAGCTCATCTCTCCTGCCTTAGAGACATGCCTTTTGGGGGAAGGATTGTACTCTGAAGACATCTTGTTCCCCACAAACTGTAGTGGGAACACAGCTGAATAGCTCCAGCTACAAGCCTACATCTGACATAGCTACAATTAATCCCCCCTTTTAAATCCTATTAAAGGCCAGGGCATCTGAAGGACTGCCTGTGATTCTTCTTGATGGCACCTTTTGCAGGTGTTGCTGACAGCCTCGGTCCTGCACATTCAGGAGGTGAAGGTGCCTCACATTACTTCCATTCACCCCCCCAAGCATCTCACCCTTGTGCGCAGTGTCCTGCTGCCCACCACCACCCTTCCTGCTCTCCAGTACGTGGTGACAGTGTGGCTCAGGGTCCTGGCATGCTTGTTCACGGCTTTTTGTCCTTTCAGACCTAATGTCTGGTGGAACTTGTGCTTCCCTTTCTCTCTTTTCCCTTGATATCCTCTTCTTTCTCCTAGAGATAATCCATGGCAGACGTGGTCCTAACAAAGACCAGGGCTGGGGGAACAGACCTCTGTCAGCGGACATACAGTGCCCTTTGCCTCTGCACAGGGGTCGGAAGCTCACAGGTGCCTGCTTCAAGGAGGGGAATTGCTTGCTGTCAGTCTCCTGAGGAGCCAGACCACTGAAATAAGGCTGGATCAGAGCTTGACATTCCTCTCAGGTGGAAAGATGGTTCCCATTTGAGTCTCGTCAAAGGGGAAGCTCAGATTGACAGTGACGGGTTGTTGAAATACTCCCAATGTTGTTGCCTGACCCCTCTATTGATGGCGTGGCTGCAGCTGCCTCCCCGCAACTGTGGCTGTGCTGCTTGCAGAGAGGGTGGATGCTTGCAGTGTGGAAAATGGCCAAAGATCTGGGCTTTCAATAACCCTGGGGTAAAGGGAAAATGGTAGAGATAAGGCTCTTTGGCTCGTCCCCTGTCTTCTCTGTTGGCCACAAACCAGTGTGTGATATTGCTTACTCATTCAGACATGCAAAGGCAGTTTACTACACTACTGCAAATAAGTAGTGGCCTCCTCTGGACCAAAACTGGATTCCTTAATCAGATCCAGGCTGGGTTATTTTTTTTAATGAACTGAACCTAGCAAAAGCATGAGCCTCTTGGCCTTGATCCCACAAAGGGCTTTAGGACGTGCTGAGTTGTAGGTATGTGAATACTAGCCTTGCTGGAAGCACTCATATGCTTGCAGTCCTTAGCATCCTGCTAGTCTGGAACCAGGAGACTCAGCATCCTGCAGGATTTATTCCTCAGGCTGCAAGAACAGTCTCCATAAGGAAGGCAATGAGGAAGAGAGAGATGGAGGGAAATGGAGCCTATTTTGGTCTATAGAATCTATTCCAGAAACACATCAAATAATAATATTAAAATTTCAGGACATGGGGACTTCACATTCCATTTAAGAGGTTACTGTAGTGGTTTTCACAGTGAAATCCCTGTGACTTATTTCTAGTGTGATTCCCCCCCCCACCAACTACGCTCTTTTTCCTTTTGGTTGAGCACCTCTTCTTTTCTTTCAAACGTGTGGTCAGAGTTCTTGCCAGCCAGCTTATTTACATACTGCAGCGGGTTGATCCCAGCGCTTTAAGCAGATGTGTTTTTCAAATCTTGATTAATAAATTTTGGTGACATAAATAGGTCTGGTTAGTTCCAAGAATAATTGTCTTCACTAGCAGAACATTATTTCTGATCACCAGAAAAATAATGTGATCAACTCCTTTCACATCTGTTCATTAAATGAAAAGGAAAAAAAATAGGGCAAAATTTGTTTGAAAAGAAACAGGAAGCATATGCTTAATATCACTTAAAAAAACCCTAGCCATCATAAGGTTAACATCAAATCACAAATGCAAAACAGCCATTATTGTATTTACTCAAAAATTTTCTTTCAGTTTACTAGCTCTTTAGGTTTTCAACTGAACCATGCATTTTTTCAGGGTTCAATCTATGCTGGCACGTTGTCTTGATAAGCTTCTTTCATCAGACGCTATTGTAAGAAAGGCTGTCTGAGTCCACATTTGTTTACATTTATTAAAAATAGTTGTCATTTGTTTATATAGCTCCTTTGATCCAGAAAAATCCCCAAACACTTTGTAAGTTATGCTTAAGAGGGTTACTTCCTCTGCCCTGAACAGAAACTATGTTGGGACTGAGGCATGGCAGCAGACTAAAAATGCAGAGAAGTATCACCAGAATTTGGTTGGTCCTCACCCCCTCAGAGCACCATCAGTTTTCCATGAGCTTCAAAACAGTTACTGGGACCATAAAGGCGGTTTGGACTTTGGGGGCAAAAAGTAATGAAAAGACCGTCTTCCTGGAGATTGCATATTTTTCATGCACTTTCTTCTGCTTTGCAAATAAAGAAGCAGTGGTACCTACTGCACAAAGCATAGGGCTGGCAATATCTCAGCTAGACCTACTGTTTCCAGTTTTAGGCAACTCACTCCAGAGAAGACACTGGTTAGATAGGCAGAGCCAGGGAAGAGCAAAAGAAAGGATGGAGGGAAAGAACCTGAGGACTTGCAGAGAAAGGTGGAGGGAATTGTCTGTTGAAAAGAGGGAAGACTGAGGTGAAACATGGTTAAGTCTTCAAAACACGTAAAAGGCTGTTGAGAAGAGGAAAGGAATAAACCTGTCCATGGGGACAGGAGAAGTCACAAACTTGCACTGTAACAAGGGAGATTTGGTGAAACATTATGCAGTAATTCTGGATGTCAGGAATGGTGAAACGCTGGAGTAGATGTCAGCAGAGATTCTGGAATTGCTGTCATTGTAGGGCTTTTTCAGACTGGGTTAGACATAAATGTCAGGAGGGGTTTAGATCTTGTTCCTGTCTTTGGGACAGATGGGCCAGAAAGTCCCTCCTGGTCCTATCTCCTGTGGTTCTGTCACTAGTGGTTAGATGAGCCCTGCTTTTATGGATAAACCAAGTCACGCTAAAAATGAGTTTGTGAGGTCCTTGCAAGGTCCTTGCAAGCTAAACCAGAACAGAAATTCCCCCAAAGGATTGCACGTCTGTTTGTTTTATTTTTCAGTTTTAAAATGTTCCCAAATCATCAAGGTGCTTCACCATGCCCCCAGCCTAGAGGACTTGAATCATGTAATTGCATTCAGTAGGGTCTGTTCACAAAGCCTGTGCCTGAGGCTCCATTTTGGGGGAAAGTCTTGCATGTTCTAATGACGGTAAGACAATGTATGACTAATACACTGATTTGAAAAACTGCCCTATTATCTGATCAAAAGTACAAGCTCATGAATATGATACCGCAGGTCATTTGGCTAAAAGATACCTGGAGTCTTCCAAATTTTTAAAACAATCCCATACACAGAAGCAAAAAAGAGAGGTATGAACAGTGGAGCCAGTGGTTGCCTGTTCACCACAAATCATGTGGAATGTTTCATTAAAGATACTTTTCTCAGACACGAAAGACTGAAATACAGAATATCCTAGGCTGACAAGAGAAGGCGTGATAATAATTTAGATTATTATCCCTCAAATCTGTGATTTGTTTTTATTAGTCTCTATGCTCATTTCAGGAATTATCAAAACCTCTCTGAGGACAATGGAAGGTTTCCAGTTGAGTTCAGGGGCTCTGCTGTTGCTTTCATCCTTAGGGAAGGTCCAGGGGTCAGTAAGATCCTATGTGCATGTGCAAACATGCTCAGAGGGAGTTTGGAGAAGTCATCTCCTGACACCAGGGCCACCTCTTAAGATAGGTTGCAATCTAACCCTCTGTAACCCCTAGGAAGAGAAAGATCTCGAGCAAGAATAAGTACCCCCTAGAGATCTGCACTGGAATGAGGTGGACCACCTCCTGGAGAGATTTCTCTTCCCACTCACTACAGAAACAGACTAGTTACAAACTTGGGCCAGAGGTTATACAAGGAATTTTGTAGCATTTGGTAAAAGGGATCATTCTCTTTAAATATCTTTAAACCACCTTGGCAGTCGACTAGAAAATTTAAGAAAATGTCTTATATGGATAAACTGTGATTCATTTGCTATTACCATGCATTGTACACATTAGTGGAAATGCACTGTTTGTCTCTTGTAAAGCACTTAAGGATTTTTTAAAAATAATCAACACCACCTAACAGTATTTATCTTAACAAGGAAGTCTTTATAGAAATCTAATGTCTTGAAAACAGAAAATTACTTCACTGACTGAGGAGAAGAGTGGTCAAAAATTCGCAAGTCTTTTGACAGGAAATGCTGGGATTTTAAGAAAACTGTAGGGATTTTTTCCCAAACAAATACCTGTTTTCAAGGGAGAAAAAAAAAATCAACAGAAAACCACAAAACATTTCTGGCAAATGACTAGAAAATGAAAACATCATGCAGAAACATATTGATTTAAGACTGCTTTAGAAATCTCTTAGATATAGTTGGCTGATGAATGGACTCGTGATTCCTTTACGGGTTCCCTGGCCAGCCTGTGTCCCACATCGGACATCTCACACAATACATCCCTGAGGTGCAGAAAGACAGTTTGCACAAGGGACAGTTTAATCTCACTGGAGGATCTATCCCATAGAATGTGTCAGGAGCAGGATACACCCAAACTACAAGTCTGAGTGCATTTTGGCGAAGTTTTTTTTAAATTGAAATTGAAAACCAGACCCTCCTTGCAGTTTAAAATTTAATTTAGGGCTAAATTATGTAGTTCTGTAAAGTGACAAACAGTAACCAAAAGATGAGTACAAGCACCTACCCATACTTACCTTAGGGAAAACTGATACAGGGGGGAAAAACCCCAAAACTGTGATCCTACTGTCCATGTTGCCAGATCTGTGCACTACAGCATCACTCAACAGGATAAATGAGATCTGGAGCAGAAGTCGGAGCATGACTGCATTTCTGTTGAATTACTCAGAGCGTGTAGTACCTAGTTTTGTCAGAAGTATGCTTTAATGATGCTTTGTATTCACTGTGGGAATGCTGTTCATACTTGATGTTACGCATGTTACAGGAGCTTGGATACACAGTGCCTAATCTGCTATCATTCTTGCCAGCACTAAATTAACCGCTCAAAAGAGTTGGACAAATTCGAAACAGCGGCATTAGCTTATCCCAGATCAACTCTTTGTATTTAGTGACTGCAGTGGTTTTGATGCAACATAGCAGAAGCTCTGAAGCTATGTGTCTTGTATCATCAGTTCAAGACATAAACCAACTGCTCACCATGGGAATTTAGATAAGAGCTTTCTCCGGTAAGGCTTGATTTCAGAATTCTCTATTTACAGCATTTTGTTCCTCTGGAACAAGCACCGCTTCTCACTGTCAAAGTTGTCCTAATGCTGGTTAGATGGATTATCCACTCCCATGAAGCAATTCCCATGTCTTTAATTCAAGACTGCCTTTTCTTTTTACTCTAATTCATTGCACATTAGTTAAGATCACTTCTAGCTACAGAACAACTATCCCACCCAGAAGATGTGGTGACAGTATAAAGGATGAGGGAAGAAATGAAATTAATTATCCCAAAACCTGGGGTGAAGTGTAATGTGCAGTGATTGTCTATTGGATTTGATGTTGACCCACATGTGTGTTTACCAGTGCCCTCTGATCTTCTCACAGTTTGTGATTGACTCAACACTTTTGAAGTATCTAAGCTAAAAGCTATCTTAGTACTGCTTAGACAGAAGAAGACAAAAACCTTTAGTGCTACTAAATTCTATTTCTGTGCATGAGTCTGGAGCAAAGTATTGTTCCTTTTATTCCTGATATTATGCAAGACACAGCCTTTTTCTTCCAAGGTCAGGGTCTCAGATACTGTAGCTAAATATTCATAGGACTGCATAGCTTCTTATCCCATAAAAAAATATTTGATGGCCATTTTCAGTGTCTCCAAATCCCCTTTATGGAAGATTTAGACAGCAACACAGAGAATCTGCAGGTATTAGTGTCACATCTTATTTTCAGGGGAGCTTGTCTTTTTTCTCCTCGCTTCCCAGCAGAATGCTAGCTTTAAGTCCAGAATCCACTTTGCACAGTTTGCATGCTCAGTTGTGCTGCTCAACACAACTGGTGGATTATGGATCATCCAATAATGGATGCAATGGAAGCATTTTATGAAACGGAGACTGCAACTTAAAACTTCCAAATCAATTGTAAATGGACCTTTTTGACCTTCAGTGTCATGGGAATCATGACGAATTCCAACCTGCAAATTCAAATCAAAGTACTAACTCAAGCTACAATCAGTAAGCAATCACACCGCTATTGAGGCATAATCCACAAACAGGGAAACTTCACACTGAGTCTGGTTTTGGCATTGTGATTTGATCCAAAATGGCTTAAAACCAGGAGAAGAAAAAAAGCTGCTTGGTCTTCTGTGCTCAAGGTTATCATTTGTGTAAGGGGATCCTGAGAAAGTCTTTATGGCTTGTGAAACGGGAAGGATGTGTTTTGTGGACCTTCCTGGACATAGTATCCAGTCCATGGTAAGTAAGATTTGTTTCTGAGACATGACAGATTTTGAGACCTTTGGTGGCAAGAAGGTACCTAAGAATGTAAGAATGATGTCATCCAGGGTCAGCACAAAGATACATCTATCACAGTCTCTGATGCTGGCCAATAATGGATGCTTAAAAAAATGGTGCAATAAGTTAGATATATCAGGAGTAATTCCTCCTTTGGCTATATTCTACCAGCAGCCAGAAGCTGAGGGACATCCTGAATCAGAGCTCTTTCCAGATCATTGCACTTATCAGCCCCTGGGGTCTCCCCATGTGTCTAATGCATGCAAACGATAATAATAATAGTGATTGTCATTGCTGTTGTTACTACCATGTAGAATGACAGCTCACAGAGTAGAGATAAAGGTTCTCCTGTTTAACTTTCTTCTCTCATGTTTTCTTTTAGCACCACCACGTTGCCTTCCTTTATCAGGATAACCAATGGCTACATCACAGTCAAACCTCCCATTTGGATTTCAAACCGGCTGGATCAGAGACCGCGTTCAGATCGCCCATCCCAGCCTCAGCCTACAAGCTCAGCTTCAGCCAGCCTTTTATGGCCATCAATAACTTCTCCTCTCTGCGTGGCCATAGCTTCTTTTCTCCTGAATCTACTGCAGCCTTCCTGACCACATTAGTATTACGTGCAATCCCTTGGAATAGAGAAGAGAGATAATTTATGAATGAATTGGAGGTTAAGACAACAACAGTTACAAGCTGGACCTTCTCAGTGACTCAGTAGTGCCTTCTAGCTGATTTTGTCTCTTTGCCCAGATACATTTTGAAATTCTAAAGCTTTATTGTAACACTGACTTACATCTTCTTTTTGTAGAAGGATCTTTATTTCCCATAGTGCTATGGGGTTTTGTAAAATATACATGTTCATATAAAGAAAAAAAAAAGAAAAAGAAAATTGTATTTATTCGACTGGTAAACTTATTTTTCTTGTTGTATATGTTAATAACATCCCTATTAATCAGTAGCGATGGTGAAACAGATAAATTAATATTTTCTATGTTTGTTTTCTAACTGACAACTGTGCAAATGTCTGAACTGACACCAAATGAATGCCTTCGTTGTTTCTTTAACCATTACTTTTTACAGCAACTGTCCAATAAGTACATTTCTGCTGAACCTCTTTATTTTACTTTTCTAAATCTCATTAGCATAGCTTACACTGAATAAGCAGGTCCTGCTTTCTGTGGCCTAAGCCCATTAGAAAAATAGGTGCATTCTTAATTCATTAGCTGCTACAGCCTAAAATACCAGTTATTTTTATATGACTTAGTAAGTTATGAGTCAAGATGACCCTCTAAGTTCCCTTGTTGTCTTTAACTAAACTATCTAACTTCTTTGGAAATTACCAAATTCCCTCTTTGCCCTGGGATTAATTCATTAGCTAACACAAATTAAGACACCTTTTTCTTGATAAAAAATTTGCTTTTAAATCTGGAATAATCCCACTGGAATTGTTTTCTTCTCTCCCTTATTTTATACAAACACAAGCCTACAACCTTTCCCAGTGTAAATGAGAACAGAACTTGGTCTGTCTATAGGGTATAAAGATGTAATATCCTGTTAATCTATAGAACTTCCTTGTACCAGTTGTATTAATGCAGATGGACAACCTGGAGGGCAAAAACCTCTACAAATTCCTCTTTGTCTGGCTATTATGATGCTTAGAGCTGATATCTCCGTGCTGAATTGTCCAAAATCTGTTCAAGACCACAGGAACCAAATTAACACCCGTGTCATGGACACATACAAAACATTCCTCCGTTTGTAGACTATGGTACCTCTGTTGACTTAGATGGAAAAGTTATGACACCTTATACTCACTGAAAAATTTGCCCCCTATCCAAGCAGCTACTTTTCATGAATGTGATGAACAACATCTATGGGAAAAAACTATGTCCATCTTAAAAACTATTATGTCTGATAAGGCATGTTGATATTTTTCCCCAACAAAATGTGATGAAAAATCCCTTTGGATGCAAGAGTTTCAACCAGAAAATTAATTTTGGTTGAAATAGTGTTTTTCTTTCTAAGTCATCTACAAACCAAAAATCAAAAATAAGTGATGAAAACATCTTAGTTAAAAAGAAAATTAAAAACCAGAAAAATACAATGCAAACTTTTCTGTACAAAAAAGTGGTGCTTTTTCACCTTGAAAAAAATATCAGATAATAATGATGATGATTATAATAATAATAGTGATAAAAGTCTGACTGAAAACAGTCGTGTCTGTTTCCCACCAGTCCTACACCCTGGTCTCCAGGACTGCAGATGATTCCATGCAATCTTCGAGTCTCTGCAGTGAGAGGGAGTTTAGGATTCACTGTTTGTTTGTCATCATACCAGTTAATTCCGGAAAGTAGGTTAGAAAATAATTAGACTACAAAAGGAATGCAATTTTATTTGAAACCATGATGAAATACTGAGCTTTTCCATCATGCAGCCTAACCCATTGCAAATGCCAGGGAGAATACAGATAAATTCTTTTTGGCTTACTGTGCACCATGACCTCCAGCCTTTGCTCTGTTTCTGACAGAAGGTTGTATAGGTTTGTGGTCAGTTTAAGTGGGTACAGCAGACAGTGCTATAAGCTACCCCTATTTTTTTTTCAAACAAAACAGTTGATAAGGCTGAATGGAAAACTTTGAGCTTTGCCCAAATGTGAGCTTCAAGCATGCCCTGTGCATACTTCTATATTGTGTATTTTGGCTAGCAGAAGATTAGAGATGTTAGTTTTGGACAGAAGCCATTCACCTTGCATAATATTTATTGCATGGGCCTGAATATTGGAAACATATTTTTGAGAACTTTCATTTTTATTTTATTTGAGCTATTAGCCTAGAAATGCCTTCATTTGAATATAATGACTTAACAGACCTTCAAATTCAACCTTAATGCATTTTAAAAGATGATTGGTTCTCCTGCTGTATTCAAGACAGACATCAGAACTGAATTATAATGTCTTATTTACAAAAATGGAACTGGAAATAAGGTATGCAAATCTTAAGGGTGATGATAAGCTACATAGTAAAAGTAAACAGCCAACGAACCAAAACCCATTGAATTTTATGTGTTGTAATCTGATCAAATCCAGAAATGATTTTGTGGTACCATCCCAGAAATAATTCCAGGTGTTGGAAAACTTGCGGTACAAATAGACAAGACCACATAAAGATAAGGGAGAGAGAAAAGAGCAGAAAACAGAAACAAGTTGTCCAAGACTGCAAGGAAAACCACCAACAGGACCAGGACTAGAAATTACAGTTCTATAGTTTCTCAACCTGTGGCTTTCTCCATAAGCCTCTGGGGCTTTTTTTAACATTAGGAGCACACAGATATCTCCACGCTCACAGCTGTCATCATATTGCTCAGAATAGTCACTCCATTCATCACTAATGAAGTTTTTTTTCTGAGTCACTCCACTACTGGACAGTAATATTCAGTATTTATTAGCTCAGATATCATGGTGTGTTTGGATATCACAGTATGTAAATAGCTTGGATATCAAAGTATGTTTTAATGTATTTGCATTTTCTGGCATTTTGTCCGTAATTCCATGAAATGAATGAATGTTACTGGAGCTCACCAAATTTCCCTTGCACTGGTGCCCCGTGTTTGGCATACTGCAGTGCAGATGTCAAAGCGAGGTGTCTCCTGGCTTTGGGGTCCACACACCTGACTCCTGCCACCTAAAAGCATCTAGCTCACTCGGTCATCTGAGCTTTCTCTGGTTAAGGGAGAAGACATGACCTACAATAAATATAAGATTAAGTAGCTTCCTGTAGATCCGAGCTCAGGAACCCCACATGATTGTCTTCAGCACAGTCCTCTAACCATTTATTTCATTCTGTTGTCTTACCCTAAAGTAGAATTTAGGGTAACTTTTTACAATACATGCCATGTAAGCATACCAATACTGGAAAATGAGACCCTCACTGTGATTTATAATATGTATTATTTAGTAATCAGCTACAGCGGCCCAGTATTAATTAAAATACACTAATACTGGTTAGCACAGATCTATGCACATCTATGGCAATGGATCACAATTATATTCACCATGAGTTTTAAAAAGAGTGCATCAGGTTTGATACATGCTCTTGAAGTAACACTAACTACCAGCTTCACGGGACTTCAGTTTTCTCTGTGAGTTTCTCAGAAAAGTAGGAACCGACTGTTTTCTTTCTTCCAAATGAAAGCTCAGGTTCCCATGTAATCACAAAATTCCAAGAGAAGGAGATCTAACAAAAATATCCATGCCCGCTATATATAATAGCAAACACCAGTGATACTATTTACCTCTGTGAAACACAATCAAGGGAGTCATGCAATGTCTAGCAATCAAGGACGTGATTTTGGCTGAGCCCAAAGCTGAATGTTTGTATGATTCATCTTTTCAACTCTGCTACAACTGACACCAATACAATTCACATTAAATGTAGCTGTAACATTATAAATGAGTGCTAATTATCTGCCAAGCTCTTGCCCTGGTGGAATAAATATTCCATACCACCAGCAACAGATCTAACTTCCACTATTTCGTTGTTTTAATGCTTTTCTTGCCTATGTTTAACTATGGATGCTATATTAACATGCATTGCCACTTGGAGAACCAGTTAGTAAGCTGGGACAGAAGGTATTTTATATTTTATGACTGATGTAGTTTCTCTGCAATCCCTCGGGCTGTTGAATAATGCAATACCTCTTCTGGCAATAAATGATGAACATGATTTATGATAACTATGCTTTATACAGGTGTCAAAAATCTGCTTTGTTGAACTTCCCTTCCCATTCCTCCAAGCTCCGCTGTAATTTAGGAACACCCAAGGTACAGAATTGTATATTTATCTAAGTTCTTCAATATACAATTGCAGAGAGAGAGAGATGGAAAGAGGGAGAAGTTAATCTATGTTTAGTGCATTGATTAGTCAAATGATATCACCCAGCCATTACCATATACCACTGTTAGGGAGGAATTTCCCATCATATATTTATGTTAGAGAAACCAAAGTGCCAAAGTTATTATCTCAGCATAAATGTTATCATTCCAAACTTTGCTTAGTACCATATTTCTATATTATATCCAAAAAGTATATGGGTTTGTCATATCTCCAAAGTGATCAATGTTCCATGGAGTGTTCTAAGTTCAGCTTCAATTTAAGCTTGTTTCAGCTGAAGCAGAAAGATAATTGCCTGATTTTGAGATCATAGGGTATACGTGTGTGTACACACATGCGCGTGCATGTATATGTGCACGTATGCGTGTTGCGTGCATATGTTTTGTTCCAACCCAAATGCAACCTTTCCTGTGACTAGCTTTTCAGGAGGCACGTTAATCTAGCTAAAGGCAGAGAGATCTTTCCAATAAGTAGTCAGTACCTTACAGGAATGATTAACTATCCTGCAGATTCATGCCCACACTGAATTTTAAATTGCATGTTTGTCAGTTTTCAATTCAAATGTATTTCAAATATTTTTTCCTGTTCCGCCTCCTGCTTTCGTGAACTGTTTTGAAGAGTGTAATAAAAAGATGCTTTCTAATATTATTTTGTCAAAATATTTTTGTAGCATAATATATTAATAAAATGTTATTATAAATCCATAGCACAAGAATCTTGTATGTATAGGTTCTTTTCTTTGCACTAAATGCTAGGGAATCCCTGAAAATTGGGAACATTCAGTTTGTAGAGTTTATGCATGCTGCTTCTCTTTTGCCCAAGACCAACATGGAATGGAGGAAATCATACTCTGGGGAAGGTTCCTCATAAAATGATGTGGTTTTGTCAAGTCCATTCCTGTGGAGATGTAGAGAATCTCTCTATGTACCTTTTCATTGGTGAGAAATTGCTGCCCCTGGTGTGTAACGAGTCTGGAGCAACCTCAGCCTCCAATCCATGTTACTCAAGAGAAGCCACTGGGTTAAACTCGTGGCGTGTTTTGAGTCGGGCTTGGGCAGAGGGAATGTAGGAGCAGGGGTCTTAAGAGACATTGACCCGATTTCTGGGGGGAAGGCAGCAGAGGGAGAGGTTTGGGGTGTTTCGCTCTTACAGCTGTTCATTTGCACACTGCCCAGGGTAGCACATGGTGAGTCCCACAGCCTTTGGGCCAGACACGGGGGCATGTGGGACCACGGTTGGGACACAGAACAGGATGAGTACATGGACAGCCAGAAAGTGCTCTGCAGGGCTAAGAACAGCAGCTTTGCCAGTGTGGCAAGGCTTAACACCACAAGCAGATTCACCTCCCCTTCCCAGCAGCAAGGGACAGGCAAGAAAATGCCCTGACAGCCTCTTCAAGACAATGTTAGTTTCTGCAGAGTCAGTGGACCACTGTCAGCCTGAGTGAAAGCAGAACCAAGCTCTTCCCTTTTAACTCTCTTCCCTTGCTACTAAATCCGTACAGTTGTAAAATAACATTGCAAGCTATGAGACTACACCAGCAACACTAATTTCTGTCACTGCTGTTAGTCCTCAAGCTCTGCCACTGGGAAGCTCTCACGTGGGGCCAGGGGCAGCAGGGCCTGGAAGCCAGCCCTTCTGCGCAAACTAGCTGGAGTGTGTGAAAAAGCCCGGATGAATCATCTGCGTTCACTCCTGGTGGCTTTCTCCAGTGGAAACAGTTGGTGTCCTTTGAACCACTGTTGTTGCTGCTGGAAATTAAAATAACCTTGAAACTGTCTCTGTTGGGGATGGAGCAGAAGCTACCTCTCTGCACCAAGATACGGAGACACAGATATTTACTCATTTTTCTTGGCATATTCCTCTTTCTCTCATCCAAATCCTGCCTTGTAGCTGACATTGCAGACTTCTTGCTGATCGCAGCATCATTGTTTGCTTCTTAATTATGTGCTAAATCATTTGCTGTTTAATATACTATTTTGCGAGAACTCCACCAGTGAAGCTGTTTTAGAAATATCCACTGTAGGAAATGCAGTGGGAGGTATAAACACTTGAGCTGGTTTGAACTGAGCTAACTGTGGTACAGGAAGGAATTGCTGTTGCAACATAGAAGGCAACCTCTCTAAAAATATAGTTTAAAAATGAGCCCACTACTGAAATACCATCCAGACAGTCAAAGCTGCTTGCCATCTCGATCTTTGGACTTGCAGCATGGACTTGCAGGAGAGTCCATGTGGTCCAGCCATGGTCTTAATCCTTACCCCTACGCTCCCCGCCCCAACCAGTCATGCATTGCCAGCTATCCCTGGCTCTGACCAGTCCCAATCTGTCAAGTCATTTTGCTCCTAAGGGTCCTCTTCAGCCACAGGTCTGAAAATTATATAAACCTTCAGTCAGCAGAGCCAGATACTGGCTCAGTGGTGCCATTTGCTTAAGCTTCTCCTTCCCTTGACCTCTCTCTGTACTCCTAGACTCTAATTGCAGCTTTTTACTCTAACTTGAGATTTTTCTGTTTATAGATTTGCACCAGGAAGAGAGGAAGCTGTGATGAAAAAAGTTCGCAGCAGAAGATTGGGTTTCTTGTGGAATAGCTTAGTATTTGTACTGCCGTCCAGAAGCCTATCGCCTTTTTGGATCAGTGCTTTCCAGGTCCCAAAACACCTGAGTGCCACCCACAAGTGCTCCCCACACTGAGCAGGTTGGAGGGACTATTTAGCTAAATGAAGCCTCAGCACGCTCTCCATGGTTCAGTCTGCTTGGTGGTTTCCAAGTTTTTCAGCTTGTGACCTTTCAGTATTTTCCACTGAGAGTGCAGACCCCTGGCTGTACTCATAATGTACAGAACACCTTTTCTCAGTCTACTACAAACTGTAGAATTAGGCCAGGGATCCCCAAGGGCTTGTGGACCACAAGCAGATGTCCCTGAGTGGAGTTTTTCACCACTGTCCTGCACTCATCTTTGGCCCAGGCTAAGGATGGATGGCTTCTGCAGAGAAGCTCAATGCAGCAGTCCGCAACGGCAGTCTGCTGCCATATTTGTTTATTCATTCATTTATTCCTGTATTTTTATTTTAACCAGTTTGAGCTTAAATTATAATACAGAGTGTTGTTGGTTCTCTCTTTCTGATGAACATTTAAATGGGGAAAAATACCTTTTGCCTTTTGGGCGTGTGTGTAATTTTCTAGCAGAGAACTCACGCATCAAATGCCTTTGTGTCCTCATCTTTTGGCAATCTCTTTTTTCTTAAGCATGTTGTTCTGTGAGCAACAAACCTAATGAAGTCTTTTGGGGTTTTTAGCACATCTCTCCTGTTCACCCCACTGCAGATTTACCACTATTTATTAACGACTGAACTTAGTAACTCTCCCTGAGCAGAGGTGCTAATAGAGCTTCCCTGTTATCTATGGCCTGCTGCCTATTCTCATGAAACTCCTAGAAATTGTTGTATTTGAGACCTCCAACCCCATGTAGGTAGTTTCAAAAATTGCTAGCCAAGAGGCAGTTCCAGCACACCACAATCACATAACCATCATCGTTTTAGAAATGAGGTTGCAGTATGACTTACAGGCAAATGTATTTGAGGCAGCACTTCTGAAGAAAAACACATCATTGCTTGTGCACTTAATCACCACTGAATCAGGGCAGAGCTGTTCCTACTGCACCCGATTTGTGGAGGAACTGAACAAGTCATACCTTGCTGGTGGAAAGCTGGAGTTTAGCTGAACGTTATGGCAGTCTGTGCTCCAGACTCATCCCAAAGATGTGCCCATCTAACACAGCCACACAAAGGAGCTCCACGGCATCTCCACTAACTGGAGCAGAGGGGACCACTGAGAAATACATTAAAAGATCAGGGCCCTGTTGGATGTACAGGTGGAGCCAGAGGAACTCCAGAAATTACAGGGGATGTCCAAAGACAAAAAAAACCAGACACCCACAAGTCTACTGCCAGTAATGGAATCCATAGTAATGGAAAAAGTAGCATGTGTTTAGACTGCTAAATAGCTGGATGGTGGGAGTATGATTACTTAATTTCACTGGGGTCTTAAAATATAAAACATTGAAACTTTATTGAGCATTACAAATTCTGTATTAGCTTTTTTAACATACAGTTTCTCCCACTACAAAGAAGAGCTTTTTAGTATCTCCCTGTACATTTAGTGAGTGAGTTTCAGGTACTGGGTTTTGGAAGGGCAGATAGTAACAGCAGTGCAAACATGTGCAGGCTGGGATAAAAAGGTGCTTGGCAGCCACATGCGCCACACCTACACCACCTCATGCACCTAAGGATGCTCTCTGTCTCAGCACAAGAATGTCTCAAGAGCACTGCTGTGTGCAGTTCAAGTGCCAGGCCTTCAGGATGATGGGACAGACCTTAAGGCCAGGGTCCTGACATTGCCACCATACTTTTGCAGTCGTAAAAATATGACTCAGGACTCAAAATCCCAACAGGTACATCTATGAGTTAACCTGTGTCTACATAACAGCTTGTATACCTAACAAACCACTCTGCCCCCACCACAGGTTTAACACCTGGTAAACTGCACTATGTGTGCAGCTTTGGTCAGAGTTTAAGCCAACGTCCAGTCAAAAGCCTTCCACTGATTGCCCTGGGCTTTGCATTAAGTCCTGAACACCTGATTCACTTGAGCAACGGGTCCCAATCCTGCAGTCTCAAATACCTTGCTCCACAGCATGCCAGAACTTTTAGTTAGGCTGCACCTTTGGGGGCAAGCCATCATCCAAAGCACTGCACTTCATTCTATTTTCCACATTTAACAAGGATACAGTTAAAACAGCAGAACAAGTTACACAGAGCCAAACCTCCATCAAGCTGATTTTCAGAGGAATGATAACAATAATAACTGCGACAGTGAGTTCATGCTAACAGCCCTCATTCACACCTGGAGCTCCCTGCCTGCTTGGAATGAAACGCAGTTTGAACAAAGGGATCAAGATAATGTGAGAAAACATCAACGACAGGCAGACAGAGGCAAAGCAAATGAAAGACAGATGCAGGAAGGAAAGTGGGAGCTTTCTGCTTTGATTTGCACAGGTCCCATATCTTTATTGTCCTAAGGAATATCAGTTTGTTGTCCTAACGATATCAGTTCTCCAGTCCTCTTGCGTGACTTACGATGCACCTTTTCTTTCTTCATATGAAAGCTATTGGTTTTAATTATAACATGATGGATACACAGCCCCAACTAGCTCTGTGTGGCTGAAGTATTTGAACAGCAGTGTAGTAGGTCCCTTTTTCTTTCCAGAGATCTCTGCAGCTGTTTGTCTTGGCAAGAGTAGGTTTGTCCCCAGCCTCATCCTATGTGAAGTCCTTTCCACCCACTCAAGTCAGCCTGAGCACTCACCTCATTTTTAATGGGAGCATTATTATCTTCTATTTTGTACTGGCAAAAATAATTCTCAAAAGGGGAAGAGACAGAAACTCACACCTACCCATCTTTTTTGAACAAACTGTCTTCATCCAAACTTGGAGGAATTTGCCAAGAATTGTTATTCTCTTAGCCACGGTCCAGACCAAAAGTGGACACAGAGTCTGTGATATCACCTCTCAACCAGAAGCATCCTCCTGAAGACACATTAGCTCAGATAACATGTGCACTGCAAACACAATAGTAGCAGTTGTGTGGTTGTACGGTGGACAATGCTGGTTGTGTTCGCTGGCTGTACATGGGCCAAGCTTGGCCCTGAGGACAGGATCCAACCCACACAATGACTTTATACTGCTGCTGCCTTTTCCTCCAAGGGAAAGGCAAGCAGTTCATGAGGAGCCAAACATTTTTTCTCAACCCTGTTTGTGGCAATGTGCATTGAGTCTGATCTGCCAACTACTGAGTCCATGATGGAGGGCAGAGGAGCCACCTCTCTATGTAGAGCCTGGGGCTAGAGATGAGGCTTGGTTCCCCATTGCTGAGGGTTTAATGATGACACACCAACACCTGGGCCTTTCCCTGTGGCTGAGCAGGCCTGTAAAAAGACATGTGAAGTGAGATCATGATGCATGTGGAGAGAGAGTAAAATTCTGAGACCTTGTTGGTTACCTTAACTTTCCTTGAAACCTCAGCCTTTCTGGACCATCTTTATCCAAGAGCATTAACACTAAGGGAAGGGGAAAAAAAGGCTAAAGTATTGGTGTTAATGGAAGACTCAGACATGAAGACAAAAGTGTATACCAGGTTTGGAGCCTCTGTAGCCTGCTGCCAGCAACAGGCTCTGCTTGAAAGGAAAGTACCTATCTCAGCATGCAGTCAAGAAGAATAATAAAACGCTAGTCATTCAGAGGCAGGGACAAGGAAAAAAACATTCATAAATGTGCTGGCTTATGTTTCTCTTGAACTTTCAAACTAATTTTTCTCTCCTGCCCAGAGATTAGTCACAGAAGCAATTGATAGCATATCTGGGAAAAAAGTTGGATGGATGGAAATGATCTTTGGGGAGAAGGAGAGGAAGAAGGGAGCAGACACATACTTCTCTATGTGCCTTTCTCACCTTCTCCTTTCTCTGAGCCTGAACATGCAAATAAAAGAGTTGGGGAAAAATCAAGTGTTTGGGTCCAACCTAAAGCCGGTTGGGGGCTTTGGGTCCAGCCTAAAGACAGTGGGGGGCTTTCCATTGCTGTCTGGTGGGTTCGGGGAGCTGACCTTGCTGCTCCGCAATCTCCTAGGGCTCCCACTCTGCAAGAAACTTGATTTCTCCCAGAGGACTCAGTGAAGTTATTTTCACCACACTTTTCCAGACTCAAAATGAAAAAGAAAAAACTAAGGGACTAATGAAAGTATTCTCATAAATGCCACTCTTTGGGAAAGGCTAGTACTTGCTATGGTTTTCAAAATAAAACTCCAGTTCCTCACAGTACTTCTGAAGCACTGAGTTAGACTTCACAACACCCAGAGGTGTCAGGTAAAGAACAACCTCAGCCCCATCTTAATAAGGTGGGAAAATGGGGTGGACAGTGGATTTTATGACATGCCTGAAATCACAAGGGAGAGCTACGGGGGCAGAATTCAAAAGGCAGCCCTTCCTCTATGGTACACTGTTTCCAGAAGCATGGCTCATTTATTTCAACTAATAGAGCTTTATAAGTGCTCCCCTGCCTCCTTTTTTTTTGGCACGAATTACTGCAAAGACAGTGAATTAAAAGCACCAAAGGGCATCATTTTCATTTAGTGTTTAAAGAAGCTGTTTCCATAAAAGCAGAATGTGTGAAATTTGCCCAAAAGAGTAAATTTAGGAATAACCTAGAGGATTAGAACAAAAACTAAATGTCTTAAAAATCTTTTCTTAGACAAGGCTGACCTTACAGTTCAGCTCTGGAGTGGTCTTTCTGTGTAATACCAGTCAAGTGGTTCAACCAGGGACTGGTTCCTGTCACAACGTTCACTCAAGCATTGCAGGATTATGGGTTTCTCCAACCACATGAGATTAATTCTTTAAAAAGCATAAAGCTAATGCATGTAAGTCCACTGCCTCCTCATTTTCTCTCTTCAAAAATATGCAAGGTGGGATTCAGTTCACGTACCATGCACTGTCTGAAAGCTGTCACCCAAGCTTGCTTCCTTTAGTGGTGCCACCCAGACTCTCTTCCCTTAGAGAAATATTTCTGGCTTATATGAGTTGTTACCAGCTATTTTAACAGATGCTGTTGTCCTTGGTCCCAGCCAGCTTCTGCCCTGAGAATGCTGTTATATGTGTAATGTTTGCAAAGGCATTTTGGTTTGTCTCCTATGAAGGGTGACCAACTTCTTTTTTAAAAAAAAAAAAAACCAAAACTCAACAATGGCTGATTTATATTCAATGTTTGTGCAGCTCCACCGTTTGCTGTGACCATGCAAAATATCTCTGATGTGGTGGGGATGAGTTATGGCAGAACTTGCCAGGCAAGCTAGGACTTAGACAAAGTGCAAAATGAGCTGTAATCTCCACCTAAAACACTTCCGCTGCAGGATCTGCCCAGAGCTTGGCCATGTCAAAACTTACCGTTTCCTAGAATTAGAGCCCATCATCATTGTTCGCGCAACATATTTTGGTCAGAATTGCAGGACCGAGTGATATTGAGACATTCAGTGAATGCTACTAACCTTAGGTGTCATTTTTATTGAACATATATATATATATATATATATATCAGGTAAACTCAAAATGGTCCACTGTAAGACAGAAATGTGTAGCTTTTAACTTTGGCTTGGAACGACTTCTTGTAACAATGCGCTTTCATACTATAAGATCAGAATGAAAAAAAGCAACATGGTTTGGCTTGGTACAAAATAAATAGCCTTACATGAAACAACCCAATTTTCAATTTTGTTTTTAATTTCTAAGTGCCAGAATAATAATACATCTGTCATTGATAAACAACAGAAACTTTTAAATGTCAAGGAATGGAAAAATCAACGTTTCTACTCTAGACAAAAATGTTGCTTACAGTGTTGGTATTACAGTTTCATTGCTGACTTGCACCTCTCCTAGAAGTATCATTCTGCTGCTCATCCTGGTTTTGAAGCTAGGAATTGGACTTTGCTTAGCTTTTGTACAGGCCTCTACAACTAGGGCCTTTTAAGTACTCCCTCCTTCTGAGCTTGTAAGGCCTGTTATTAAGAATAATTGCTAATGGATGGGCTCTATCTAAACAAAACTTCTTGTAATTCTCCCATATTTCAGACTGCTGAAGACCTCAACTCAGTTCTCTCTCTTAGCAAATGTTGCCTTGAATGCAATCACTGTGTGGAGCAAAATGTAATTGCAATGTGATAATTTGATGATGATGATGCTGAAGTGCTGAGCTGCACAAAGTAATAATCTTTGGTTAAACCATAATCACAGCACTGGAAACCATTGGTTAATCATGGAAACTTCATATTCAGTGTGGTCTTCTGTGCTGTTCCAAGATATTATGAGAAATGGCCATAAGCAGGCTGGCAGGAATGCTGTTATTCACATCTTGTGGCACATACACCACATGCCAGAGGTCATCGGCTTGTGGTTTGTTTGGAAAAACAGGGTTCACAAGTAAGACTCAGTGTTTGAAGATGAAGGTGTCTACAGCCCCTCTGTTCTCTTTATTAGGAGAAATGAGGCACCATCTCCAGCTTCATTTCAATAAACTGTACTCTCTTTTACCCACAATTTCTTCCATGAGAGTAGTCTGAAGTTACGCTTAGAGCATCGGGTGAAGTTACAAGGTGCTGCTAACATGCTACGGGTACCAAAAAGACTGCCTGACTTGTGCAAAGGCAGCCCAGGTACCAGCCTCTCAGCAGGAAATGAAGCCTGGCGTGGCAGCAGTGGGTGGTGAGCTCTGATTGGGAGCTACAAGCTGTAGAAGATCTCTATAAGGGTCTTGTTTTACTCTGAGGTCTCTGTGCATTGGGACTGAGCTTTTTGGGGAGCGATGTGAAGGGCTATGCATGGCCACGCTGTCCTCATTAGGGTTGCTCAGCCCATGCCATGGCTACCACTAGCAAGGCAAGAGCCCTGGACCAGCACTGGTGGGGAAATAAAAGAAACCTTGTCCTAAATTCCCTGAATGCACAGGTGCAGAGGTTCGAGGGCTGCACACATGTGTTGAAACAGTGTTCTGAAATCCATGGAATGGTCAAATGTGCCAGTTCTTCCCACCTTGAAAGAGGCCTCTAAACAGTGGGGGAGAGCCCATGTCTTGTCTGTCTCCGCTGACCACAGGGCAGCACAAGCAGGCAATAGCCACTATGCACCAGCTTTCAGACAGGGACATGTTGTGGAGCTTAAACTCATGCACAGGCACTCTCTCAAGTACCATTTCATCCTGTCATGCTTCCTCACACTTCTTCTGTGTGCTGGGACACACAGATGCACAAAGCCAGCTCAGCACTGAAAAGGCAGCACAGTGAACTGCTTCTTGCTTGGGTGGTTGTTGAACAGCTGTTTCAGCTATGACATAACTGCTTTTAAACTTCAAAAGAAGTCTATTTCTGAGCTGAAAGCTTACGGACTGTTTCATAAAAAAGCAAGGGTGAAATGTTAGCAGGCCATGTAGTGGGTAGTGGACACAGTGGAACTGCAGAGTACACATAACATCCTGTCAGCTCTGTCTTCTACTCGGCTTTCACTCCTTAGGGGTCCAATCCTGCAATTTTTTTCTCAAGCAGTAACCTCATCCGTGCCAACAGAGTCTGCTATTTCATCTGCTGGTAGCCACGCTGGAATGTGTTTGCTTTGGGAGTGATTGTGTGCTTTGCTGGTGAGCTCAAAGGACAGATGAAAGCTAGTCCCCAGCTCTGCAGAGTAATTTCTATTGAGGTGAATGAACTCATTAGTAAAAGATTCCTTTAAAAAGTTGGGTCTTTTGCAAAGCCAATGTGGGGTAGGTGGAGTTGAAGCATGACCAGACACAGCTCAACTCTGTTTCAGGTTACCAGCTACCCCTGGGAAAACTTTCTGATGCCAGTTGGGACAGACTGAGGGAGTGCAAAAATCATACGGACTAGGCTTGGAGGTCTGAAAATCTTACAAAACATAGAAGTTGTGAAGCAACAGGTTGCACAGATGCTTTGTGATGCTGGACCTGCACCCAAAATTCTGGCAAAAAAATGATGGAAATGTTTTGCTGTAAAACCTGATTATTGTCTTACTGATCTATGCAAGGAGGAGGGATGGGATTTTATTATAAACAAACAAAACAGATTCCTGTCTGGAGCTACATCACCAGCCTGCTAGACCCCAGGTTTTTCTGTTTCTCTGTCATGGGAATCATTCCCTTTCCATGAATGATGACTGAAAGCTCCATCTTGCAAGCAGCTCTCTCAATTAAATGGCTGCCCTTGAATTAAGTCATTGGTGCTGGAAGCTAGAACACGGCAATAGAAGAGAGGTAGTACAAAAAAAAGGAGGTACTATGTTTAAAAACAAATGAAAAGTCTCTCAACTGCCAAAACCACAGTCAGGGGAGGGATGTGGTGGTGGTGGTTCCAGACTGTGGCAATGAAAAGCAATGATTGTTTAGCTGGTTCAGGGGAAGGGAAACACACTCCAGCAACATCATTACCCAATTAGTCCTAGTGACACTGCCATGGAGAAGAAGCACTCATGAGTGAGTGAAATGGCATGAGCTCCTGACATGATGGACCGCAAACTTGGAAGAGTGTGGTGGAGATGAGGACCACCCATCCCGGTGGGTCCCTCCTGCTGAATTCAAGGGCCTGGAGTTCAAGGCTCAGGCACATGACATTAGGTGCGTGGAGATCTGCTGTTTCACTCCTACCCTGTGGAGCAGCTCCCCAGAGAGCAATAGATGGTCACTTCTTTCACCCAAAGAACACTGGGGACAACAAAGCAGACAGTGCATATTGCTGACTATAAATGGTTACAGTTTAAACCAAGAACTCGTGGTGCCAGTATGTATTGAACAATTAACATGTAATATTTTTCTGTTAGGAAACACATTAGTGACTAAGAGAGCTTGAGAGAAGACTCTGACATGAGTCATCTCAGCCCCTGTTGAAATCCTTGTGCTGGCACCAATCAGCTCTCGGATTTTTAAGGGCAGACTCATGGCCTAGGCATCCAGTGCTCCATTGCAAGATGAGCAAGTGAAGAAAACCTCACACAACCAACACAGCCTTCAGGAATGGTGCAATTTCAAAAATATACTGGTGAAATATTTCCACATCACTGAAAGCATTTGCTTGGAAGTCTTACACTGGGTCCATAATTGCTATCACGTATTGCAACTCCAAAAGTAATGTAATTAGTCCTCAGTTAAATCACCCTGATTCTAGATTAAGGCTTACACTGTGCAGCTCTGTCCTGTAGACTAAATATTGTCACATAAATGCATTCTGACATCAACAATTTGTGTAGGTGGGTGGCTTGGGGAGGAATTCATGCTAAGTGCAGAGCCGAAGACTGGGAAAAGAGCTATCCCAAACACCCATTGTCCTTTGTAAAAATAACAGAAAATTGATGATCCTCCACCCCAAAACCACAGCGTTCCTCAAGCCTAATTCCAGAGGGCAGCCGAAGTGCTGCTCTTCAAGCATGTGTTGCTCAAAGACAGGTCAAGAACTGCTGCTGGGTGGGGGCTGTGGCACAGGAGCAGGAGAGGTGTTGCCTCAGGGGCTGCCAGGTAATTTGGATCCTTGAGGCACAAAGTGAGTGGGGGACAGCAAAGCACATGGATCTCCAGCCCAGGTAATAAGGTTGAATCCCCAGTGCACTGCCCTGCAGGTAGTTTTTAACCTCGGCATCTCTCATTTTTCACTTGTGGTCTAATAGTGCAAACTGCAGCAAGCACTCAGACAGCAGATATCAGCATCTGCTGATCAGCTTGGGTCTAGCACCAGCACTGGAGCAGGTCAGATCCAGATGTGATCTATACCATGGCTTGTGACACGTTATTTATCCTTTTGGCTATCAGTGATCGGCATTATATTAATTTTCCCTATAAATTGTGTGCTTTGTGCAAGGATGGGACTTGGTTGTTGCAAGGAAATTGCTTTAGTTTACAGCAAAAGCAACAAAATAATCACTTCAAAATTATTCCAGATAAATACTGTGCTGATATACAGCAAGACTTTATTTATGTCATGTGCAATTAAATTTGTTTTCCACCTTTTGACAGGAGCATTTCAGTCCCAAGTAAGAAGAATGAAACACACACAAGCAGCAGGAGGCCACAGCCAGAAATGCTTCCTTCATCCAGGGAAGAAAGGGCTCTTACATTGTGAAAGGGAGCCTCCTGTTGTCTTCCAACTGGCATTTTCTGGCCAGCTGAAAGTTAAAATAACCCTTCCTTTGTGCTTTCAATACTGTGATCTAATGGCTAAATGGATTTTTAGTACAAAGCATGAATTCCTTCTTTGGTTTCACTCATCGCTTAATGGAAAGACCCCCTAATGTATTGATTGTCATAACATTCTTCTTACATCCCAAACAGTGGCTGCTCAGCAGAAGTGAAGAACAGACTGTCTTAGAGAGCTGCAGTTATCTAATAATGATAATAACGGCTCCATTGCAGCTGGCTGCTTGAAGCTGCTGCACACTCACACTGTTTCCAAAGACCAGCGGTCAGAAGGCACAATTAATTTTTGCATGATACATGGTGCACCTCCCCTCACATTTTGCTGAAAGGAAGGCACGGTGTCCCAGCTCCCCAGTTTAGCTGAAGACCAGTGATTCTCATTGCCCTATTCAGCAGCATTGCTGCAGATGACCCGAGAGTGAAGCCACGCCGTAACCTTTTGAGCAACTGACTTCTTGCTTTGCATTAGGCACTTGTGATGTCCAGGACCTGGGTGATGGCTCCTAGCAGACTGATTCTACCAAGAAAAACACATGTAGCTTTAGGCATGGAGAACACTGGTGCACTGAGGCCACCACAAGGATGAAGAGCAGCAGAGACCCTAACTGGGGAGCAGCAGTAGAGTATGAATGTAAAGTGCAGGGAAGCAGAGGATTTTGGCACTCTAGGACACCTCCATGAGAACAGAACTTGAATAGACCCCAAACCTTAATTCATCTGCACAAAGAGATGCTATAAGAACAACCTATAGTGTGTCAACACAGCTCCTAGGAACTAACACACAGTAGGGCCCAGAGCAGTGTGGTGGTGGGGACCGATTGGAGGCTTACGAGGACACACGTCCCACAGCATCAACCACTGCCACACATGTTATGCACATGCTCTGCAGTTGTTTGGAGCTGTCATCTTAATTTTCCTCAGCTGTCCCCATTGTAGCAGAAGCATCATTGCTCTGAAGGGGCAATTGAATATCAGAAGTGCAACACCACTGAAAGGGGGAATGGACAACTGCATTCTCCTTGGGAAACTCAAGTAACATATCTGGAAAGGGAAACTGCATATTGCAGGTGTTTCATTATGGGAGAAAAATGCCTTTTAAAATCTAAAATCAAGAAGTTTGTGAAAATAAATGTCCTGGAAGTGAACTGAGTTCATATCTTCCATTAATGTTCCCTATAAAGAAATGTTCCTGCTTCTTTGTTTCACTGTTCATGGGTTTCATGCCAGTTTCAGTATCTGGCTGTTGACTTCTTCAAGCAGATTGATGGCTCAGTTGAAATTAAATTTATGGGCACAACCCTCCCCTGACCAAGGCTCACCTCTTCAGATAGATCTAGGTCCATAGCTCCCACTGAAGTTCAAGGTGGGGGAGGCATTGAAATCATTTGGGACAATCTAAACTTAGGAAGGAGGATAAGCCATTTCTACCTTTAAACACTGAATTTGGATGCTTTCACTCACGATCTGGAAGCACCTACCTGCAGACATTGATGGCCATACTTCAATTAGATTCCTAAAACTGGGCTGTGAGAACACCCTGGGAAAAGTTCAGCATCCCAAAGTTCATCACAGGGTGCTGAAACTAAACCCAGCTCTGCTGCTGCAGTGGTGAGTCCTGCAGCTGCTGAGCCCGGGATGCCATTTCTTCCTCTGCAGGGAAAGGCCCAAGGCAACAAATGCACTGTGACACATCTGCTCATCTGCCCAGACAGGGCTATGCTTCAGCTTCATGCAGCACTGAAGTTAGCAGCTGTGAAGTAAGATTGCTTCCTTTTTTTTTTAAATTATTAGGAAAGAAGTAAAACAATTCATTGTTCTGGGGAGAAAATATCCCTTGAGTCTAACTACTGAAAAATCAAACAGCATTTGAAAAGCAAGACAATAAAGCTAGCTTAAACTCACAGAGCATTACAATTGCTCTGGCAGGAGCATAAGTGATTTTCTGATAGATGCAATAACAATGCTGCAATTACATAAAACAATATGTAAACTGAAAATGCAATACCACCCTGCTATTTGTACACTCCCTGCTCCACTGTCATCCTTTTATTGTTAGCCCTTTAAGTATTGTCTCTCTTAGGTTTTTAAATACTTCATTAACATGATTTGCCACCAAACTTTTTGTCTTGAAGAAGAATTTTTGTCCCACCCGGACACTAATTAAGCCAACTTTTAATGTGGGAAATTCAGGCTTCAGTGATATCTCCATGCTCTTGACAGTTTAAGTGGGAAAGTCACAGAGAAGCACCTGATACCAGCAGAAAAATAACACCTGAAAACCTGATGTAAGGTGGGAAGAAGTATACAAAACCGAATATTTCCTCGGGGGGAATACTTTATGGAAAATTTGTAAAGGATGGTGAAGGTGAAATGGATTCACCTCTGCCCTACTCCCACCTATGAAGCACATAGAGATGCTGTAAGAAATTAATCTCCTCCAGATCATAAAACTAGTTTTAACCCCTGAGAAAGAAATAAGTTGACTTGTTTTGACTGATGTCTTGTGAAGCACTCAAAAAAAAAATGATACTGTCTCTTCTCCCTGCAGCCCAGGAACATCGTAGCTGAGGGCAGGAACCGGCAGCCTCCTGGGTCCTGGCTTATTCCCTTCAAATTCTCCTTGTAAAACTTCTACTGCTATAGTGCCATCTAGAGACAGTTAAAGAAATTAAAGGGATTTTGCTTGCTAAGGACAGCTTTTAATGTTGTTTGAGGGTTTATATGGTCATATCCCAGCAATGATTATTGCTTACTAGTCCAGAAGCCCTTAATTTTAATATTATGCGCCAAGCACCACTGAGGCCAATGCAAAGACGTTTGTTGGGTTCAGGGCTGTCAGGATTACTCTTGTCCTGCTTCCACAGGATGGGGATCTCATCATGATTAGCTCTTTATTAACATAAAAATGCTACCAGGGCACCCACCGCACCAAACAGCTTTGGACACTTCTGTGCATGACTCCAGGGACAGTGGTACCTGAACCACAAAAATAACATTACACTATTAGAATTACTACTAGCTTTTCCTTAAAACCCAGTGCAGACTGAGAGAGCACAAACACTTGCTACTTGTTCTGATGTTTTAGCATCCTCATGTCCCTGTGACAATCTGAAGTAAAGCAAGTATTTTGAAGGGTAAAAAAGTCACTTCACAGAAGTGAAAATTAAAAATTTAGTCACATTGGAGGGGAAAATAGCATGCTGGTAAAGAAGATACAGGTTTAATTCCAGATTTCCAGCTGTATTATACACACTGTAGGACCTGTAACATTTGTGTCTTAAGTTTCTCTGCTTCCTATACAGAAAGCTGACAATGACTCCTCTACTCTCTCTTTATCTCTCTTTTTTTTTTTTTTTTAAATTTCTCTTCAGATCTCTGTGTGGTTGCTCAGTACCTCAGCCATGGCTTGCACTGTCATAAAAGTAATGAATAATATTAATAAAAAATATTGCAAGTGTCTCTCCACATAGGAATGATTTAAAGAAGATGTTTTTCTTACACTCCCAGAACAGATTTACAGACAAATTTAAGCTACTAAGTCAAAGGCAGATTATGGAAAAGTTGTAAAGTTAAGGACAGAGAAATTTCAGGAGATAAAATTGATGATCGTCTTGCAAGCACTGAAAAACCTCCTCTTAACCCTAAGGCAAATGGCCTTAGATGGCAAAATATCTATGTGGCACTGCATCTGGGTGTCCCAAGGAGAAAGATGGGTTAAACAGAAGGCAATAAAATACAGATCTCACTCAATGGCTGCACAAGAGCAAAACACATTTTTGTACATCCCTAAAAGGTTTATCATTACCCATGGTTATAAATTTTCCTATAAAAAGGGTTTGAACACAAAATACCTTTTTGGTCACTTGGAAAGAAAATACAGTAACATCATGATCAAAATCCCACTGATGAGCTGGTTTTGCTGGGGAAGAGGAAAAGCTTCATTGTCCTAGAAGTAGTATCTTGTCTAGCAAAAATAGGTCCACAACTGAGTATTTCTGTATATCTCTGTAGGGCAGAGTACATGGGAACATGGTAGAAGCATCTGGAGATGTGATTTTTGAGCCTGCTTTTGCCTGTGAGGCATCTTGAACATTCAAAGCTGGGCAGTTGAAGGTGGGTGGGTCCGACAATGGCAAATCACCCTCCTGAGACCCCTTGGCTATTAACACTGGTGTTGCGAAGTCCAGCAGTAAAACAATAAAGGGCTAAAAGGAACAGCATTAAATATTTCACTTTTCAACATTTTTGTCTTTAACTAAGTCTTGCAAGTCATTGTTGAACAAATACTCTGTTTCCAAACATCTCTCACTAAAATTTGGTAGTACAAACCATCTACTAAGCAGTTACAAAGACCATATAGAAGATTTTAAACTACCATTTGCTTAGGACTACGTGGGTTAAAGTGTGGTTAAAAATCACTGTCTAAACAAAGGGTCTGTCTCTGAGACAAAAGTGTGAGCAATTGACGTTCATGTGTGCATTTATTGACTTGCATTGACACAAGTCATTGCAAATGATACAAAAATAAGAAACCGACCAAACAATACTTCCCCACGTGCAGATGGGTGATCCACAGAGGACACTTCCTAAATAGCAACAACCCTATGGAGCATATCCTGCTGCTGAATCTACCCTAAATCAAAGGAAAGGTGGAGCTGAGGACCTGGCTCTCAAGCAGGGTCCAGAGCATGACCTTGAGACAGGCCAGAGGGACTGATGGGGCACAGAGGGAACCTCCTGCCCTGACACAGGGACTTTTTTGGTTGAATCCTGCATATTCCTCAGTCCTACATGAACAGGACTATGGATAAAACAAGCAAAAGGTACTTGCCCATAAAATCCTCTACGGTGAAGAGCCCAGGGCTGAAGATGAGGGACATGGAGGGAGTAAAAGCATGCAGACCAAGAGGGGAACTTTCACCATCCTCTCTCCTGATGTGGGGCTGAGCCCTGGTAATGAGACATGTCACACTGCACCCTGGTGAGCCAGACAGGCTACCAGGGCCACCTGCCCAAATCATTGCTCTGACCTGCTCTTCTGCAGCAAGCCAAGGACATGGTGCAATCATCAGAAATGTTCCTCACCGCGCTGCCTCACCTCCTCCACAGCCTCCCTCAGGAAAATGACCCCCCAGCATTTGCAGGGCTCAGGTCCACAAAGAGGAACATTGCAGTAGGGAATAAATTCCTCCCACGTATTTTCTCCAACACAATGAAATAATGCAGGCCACGAATCTGACACTCTGCCTCTCGTGTTGGAGAACTGAGCAGATAGCTGTGTTTTAACATTAGCTCCTAAGTATAATTTCCTGTAATTGTAAAGCACTTTAGAGGTACTTGTGAACTTGGATGGATAGCTCCTAACTAAGTTGATGAATAACCCAGGACTGACTCATCTCCTAAACAGATTGAGCACTGAAGGAGGGAATGTGGAGAAAGGTTTTGCCTTCCATTAGCAACACTATCCAAACAACTGACCCTCTCCCCGACAGATTAGTTCACAGCAGGTGAACTATAATCTGCTCTGATCGGCAAGCAAGGAAAGCATTCATTCCAACTGCATTAGAGCCAGAGCTTTTCTTCTCTCTTTTTTCACACATTGTGAGCTCCTGACAAAGGGCTCCAGCTATCAGATCAAATAAACATTTTGCCACTTACTTGCAGAAATGGTTCTGGTCCCTAGTTGGGATGGTAACCAGCTAAAGACTGGCTGATGAGTATTTTTTCCTGGCATGGCCATCACCACTTTCTCAACTGTAAAATGGTCATTTGATAGTGTCCAGAGCAACAGGCAAGTTTTTGATTGGTGTCAATTTTGTGCTGGGAAGTTGTTGCCTATTTGTGATGCTTAAGATAATCTACTGGAAATTAGTATTTGAATGTTACATGGTATTACCACCCATCTGATGCACTCAGTTGTCAGTTGGAGAACATTTTTCACAAAACAAACATGCCAGTTCTGGATTTCTGGTCCAGAGCCTCATTGGAAACCTACAAGATATCATTAAAAGATAAGTTTAAATTCCAAAATCTGCTGCATATTAGAACTCATAGACTCACTAGTTTTTATGGCACATATATTTCCCTAAAACCAGCAGCAGTAAAGCCTTTATTATCTCACACATAGTAACCATGCATCTCTCCTTCCTCCTCTCTTTTTTTCTCTCCTTGGCCAACAATCTTATCACTTCTCTCTTCGCTAATGTCATTGCCTTTTCTCCACAGGTATCAATCAGACTTTTCTCCCTGCAAATCTGAATAACTAACAAAATCCAATTAGAGCAATTATTCTCAGCTAAGATTTAGTTTGAAGATGGCAGTTCTTATTTTTGGAGTGAAAAAGACCTTGTGTGTTTGAAAGCTTAGCTGTTTGGTCTGGTGGGGCAAGGGGGGACGGGGAGTGTGTGTGAGTGTTTCTCTCACCCATATCTGCAGGTCTAATAAAAGGTATCAGCTCTGCCTACACATTCAGCTTTGCTCTCCAATCCTGTTAACTACAGCAGGGGGGTGTTTAGCAGGGATGGTGCCAGCTGTGAGCCCCAGAAGCTTCTGCTCAGCTTGAGGTCCAGTGTGGGTCCCTGTTTACCAGGCTGGAGTTGTGTACGGCTCGAAGAGACATCTCGTGGCCATATCATATACTGCAAAAGAGTTATTTTGTGCATGAAACATCCCTTGTGTGCAGGGGGCCAAGAACTGCCTAACAACTAGTTACATTGGGTGAAACAGCAGAGGATGCCAAAATACTGTGCATCGAATTCAGCCTCCAGCCATTCTCTCTGGGTGCCTTCTGAGCATGAAGAAATTGGAAATATAGACATATTATTATAGACATATTATGTCCCTGTGGATTTAGCTGGGACTTGTCAGTACTGAAGAAAGAAACAGCTTGGCAGGGGATGGCAGAGAACTACAAAATCCCGAGTCACTAGCAGAAACCAGAAAGGGAGCAGCTGCTCACCCTTTTTCAGCACAGGACTGAGACCCACCAGCTTAAGCTTTTGGGAGCCACGTTCAAGCAGGAGGGGAAGGAGTTGGTTGCTCCTGAGTGGCAGAGGATTGAGGAAGTCGTTGCTGAACAGCACTGGGGATGTAGGAAGTCCACCAAGGGCAAAGGAAAGATTAGACAAACTTCAGGAAAACAGAGCTCCACCGAGGGCAACTAGCAAACAAACCACAGCAGTGTCTGGAAATCCCCCCGTGCTGCAGAGAGTCGTTCTGGGAAAGCACTTAAGGAAAATAAGATGTCCTTGCCCTGTTGTTGCTTTTTCTGAGGCTTCTGCACATGGTTACTGCAGGACCCCTGCATATGGCACTAGGCAGACCTAGCTGTGACCCAGCACAGCTGGTTGTACATTCATACGTCAAGTTACAAAGAAAACTGGGAGCATCCTGGGAGCATGGAGCAGGTGTCAGTTTGATCCTGATTTCTTCTCTTTGAGAGCTGACATGGAAGGCGAGCAGTGAGAGCATGCTGGCAGCATGGAGCCTCAGCTCTCAGTTTAATGTGGGTAAGGTTAGGCTCAGCACCAGGGTTTTCAAGTGAACTGGAAGAAAAAGGAAGCCAAGGGGCTGCCCAGACCAGCCAGGAGGATGCTCTAACTCATCAGCAATGCACGGTGAGGCTCTGTTTAGTCTGTGGCTTGTGACAGTTGTGCAATGAAAACCTCATTGCACATTGCTCCATACAAGAGTGCTGGCAGCCAGTCGGGGCTGCATCCTGTGCCTGGGACTCCCAGGGATGCTTGCCAGCACAGGTCTGAGATGCTGCTGTGCATGGGACAGGTAGAGTTTCCCACCTCACTGGGAAGCGGCCACCTTCACTGCTTCCCACTGCCAGTACTACTGCTCTCCCCTCAACCAGTAACCCCTTGCTGTCCTTCACCCACACAGCCCCCAGCAGTCACCCAGAAAGGGTGAAACACTGCAGGTCTGTCATACCCCTGTGCTGGGAGTGAGACACATTGCCCGCTCTCAGCCACTGAAACAGCTTGAAATAAGTCTCATTTACCTCTATTCCCTGACTCTCCCCTTGTTTTCTTTCATTTCAAAATGTATGGCAGGACTCTGGTAAGCAACCTTCCTCTGCTCAGACCTGTGACAGTGAGACCCAGCACACCAAAGCCCTGCACTAAGGTGAGGAGATTTGAGTATTTGAAATACCCACACTCCTCCCAGAGACTTTCAGTCAATATGCCACATGGAAAAGCTTCTGCTGATGCCAGTACACTCTTGAACATCAGATTGAGCCATGATTTTAAGCAAGCCAATGTCACCACCTGAGGCATGAGGAGGGGTCTGGACACCAGGACACCCTTGTGCACCTCCCCAGGTCTGCAGCCACCAGTGAGGCAGACCTGCTCCCTGTGGCTTCACTGTGTTGGCTGTACGTGCTTCAGGAAAATGACCATCTCTTGGACCCCTGCTGTGGCCGCCACCTCCTGCAGCAAGTAGAATACAAATATGCAGGAGCTGGCATCCCAGTGTACACCTGTAAGGGAAACACTCCTGATATAAGCTGATGCACAGACACCGATCCTCACCTACCCCAATAACATGTTTCTTGGTCTTGGCTTGCTATGAAGTACCCCCTCCTGCTCCCTTGCCTGCATGGACGCCCATCCTGAAGTTCCCCATCCCTGGGCAGGAGAGGGTGGGAGACTGAGGCTGAGCTCTGGCTTTACCTCCTGTATTCCTTGCCCAGTCCCCATCCCTTTCCGAGCACAGTGAAACATCCAAAAACACAACCCCCCCACAGTGTTTGAAGACCTGGCCCACCACCTCCAAGACTCTATGCACTGCTGATGTGATGTCCTAGGTTTCGAGAGATACACAGCTCCGTCCCGCAGCTAGCTAGGAAAGGGGTTTAAATTAATCTTTGTTGGCTCCTGCTAAATGCTTCCTCCATGATTAACACCAGAGGTGATTTTGATAGCAGGATTCATTGTCAAAATAGCTTATAAAACAATTCCATAAAACTGTGTAAATCTTGTGTTGATCTTACTTTTTACAAGGAGTCTTAAAGCCATATATCCCAGTGCCATTTACAAGGTAGTTGCAGGTGTGGGACAGGCCTTAGAAATATAGCTACTACTTAAACTGTGCATTTTACGAGCCTGGGGAAACATCCGTTTGAACTGTAAAAGGAGATTTCCAGCCCACTTGCTTCTTTGTGCAAGAGACTAAGCCGTTGCCCATCAGACTTCAGTAACTCCTGAGTCACAGCCAAGGTGCAGGGACAGGATTCCTTTGTCAACACACCTTAGCAAAGTTTTCCAGCACATTGAACTTTGTCTTCAGAAGGAGTTAGGCTCCCAGAGCCCAGGATTCATTGCAAGCCACTGAGCACCTTAAAACCACTTGCCACTTACAGACAAGGGGCTCTTTTGCTATGGGCTGCAGTTATTCCTCTGGTGAAGTTTGCAGGCTATTTACTGGTGCTCTGGAGTGCAAAGAAACAGGTGGAAAAGGGAAGAATGAATAGCCCAATCATGTAAATCAGATGACAGAAGGCATTTAAATAGGCAATATATACTGTAATTACATAATTGGTATTTAATAGGCATCAGGCTCAGTCTACTGGGGATAAAGGAAGAGCCAAGAGAGATTTCTCCCCTTCAGTTAAAAATGAGCAGGATTTTAACCCCATATTAACACTCAAGATTACATCCCATCCTCCAAGTCCTCTGAGGTCTCCTCCAGCTCCCAGAACAACAATCCTGAGATTGCTCAAACTATGGGAACCGAGCCCTCCTCCCATAGTGACCAATGAATATAGGATCCATTAGGTCCCAAACCATCACATGCATCTGCTTTGCAGGGTACATGGGCAACCAGCTGCCATGCTGCACCCCAAAGAGCACTATGCTTTGCATCTGGATACATGGGCTCCCCATTTATAACACTGGGAGGAAATGGGTTGCACTTTTGTTTGAAGTTCAGGGACTCTGGGTTTTAATGAGAATTTGTTCTTTGACGTTGGCTAAGCTGCTTATTCCTTCCTTTAAGGAACAACCAGGGTCCTCCACCTACACGTGCCCTGGCAAAGACAAACACCAATGAGCTGCAAAGCAGTGCCACCATTGCGACACGGGGCTATGGGCAATCCCCTGCCCCACTGCCCCCACCTTCATCCTCCTCATTAGATGCCTGGCCTCACCTTCCCAGCGGATGTGTCCCAGCACCCTCTTATCTCATGCTCATATCTCCTGTGTAAGACCAAATATTGACACTGTTCAGGAATGGCCCTTGGCTGTGAGGACATCTCCTAACCTTCAAGATAGCCCTTGACCTCTCCCCCAGTCCCTGAAAAACACAGGATAAATGCAGGAAAGGGTCACAGTAACTCACTTAAAAGCTGGTTTACAGCAGTTGGAGGGCTAAGCCCAACACATGACTTCTGCTTTGCAACAGCTCTTTCTGAAGGGTCTCAGCAACATTGAGTGACAGGCATTTGGGTCAGTATCATATCATCATCCTCAGCTGAAATGAGCTTTTCTCTAGCCCTGCCCAGGCTCCAATTCATGATGTCCCTCAGATCTAATAAAAAATGAATACAAACCTTCCTTATTTTTCTAAAATAAGCCTTCTAAAATAGCATCCAACTCCTGAATTCGACAGCGTCGTAAACCAGTACAGTGGCTGTGGCATGTGATGCCTGAAAAAACACCAAGCTGGAGGCACTGGGATCGTCTGCAGGTTACACACTTGTACTGCACACTGAATCTCCTTCCTAATCAGGGTTTGTAAAGGTGTTGTTGCAACACAGTTAATAATATAGCATTATATAAAATGTTTTATATATTAACATACTAATTATCCATGATAATAACAAGTAAGTTTGTAGTTGAATTTATGAAATCCCGTTATCTGAATCCCATTTGTATGTGGCTTCACCAGGACTTGATGAAATGCTGGGCTCATTCAACAACCTTCCCTTCAGCTAGAGCAGTGATCTGGGGTCCTTCCCTCTCCCCTGGCTTTTTATTCCCACAAAACACTAAGGGGTCTAATATGAGTCTCCTCCACACACAAACCTGTTTGAAACCTGCCTGTTTGAGTGATTAGGCAGGGACTGATAGACCAATGCGGGCACAGCAATCACACAACCCCCTGTTTCCTTTGGAAACCAGGCTAAAAATAGGGGACAGGCAGTAGAAAACCAGACAGGAAGGCAGGAATGGATCTATCAATAGCTCCTGCCCTGCTTCCTGATCATTAGCATCTCTCAGCAGATGTCAGGTAACCTTTAGCAACCCTCCAAAGAAGTGTTCATTTATCAGACATTTCTTAAATTGAGACAGAGGGAATTTGGACCCTGTATGTTTATGGGCATCCCAGAAAAGAAGAAGGAAAAAAAAAGGGAAAAAAAAAAATCTCTTCTGAGTGCATGCATTGTGTATCGCAGAGAATTTTGTTTCTATTCTTAATACAGCCACAGCCCACCTGTGGACTTTGGACTACATATATAGCTAAATGACCATGTCACACCGATCTGTCTCACCATTCCCTTGGTGCTACCGTTGCTCTGACTGCAATCCCAAGCAGAGCAAGAGAGAAAACACATGCTTTAGCAGCAGTGGTCCTCCCAGGAGGTGAAATGCTTAAATTCTAGGTAAGAGTAATTTGCTGTCTACAAAAGCTTGTCAGCAAGACGTTAATGATGGTGGGTGGGAGAGTACAATATAGATTTCAGCTAGTTATGTTAGTATGTTCTTCCAGAGGTGCGAAAAAGGGTTTTACATCAGCCCTTCCTTCAGCTGCAGCTGCCGGTGATGGTGTGCATTGCTCACTAGATGGCGAAGGCTGCCTTCCTCCCTGCAGAGTGGCTGCCCCGCAAAGCTGCTGCAGAAGCAACGAGGGATGCTGCTGGGGATGGAGAAAAGGGCTTGGATCACTGAGGGAAGATTTAGGGGAGACACTTGGAGCCTGCTAAAGGCACAGGGGAAGGGAGGGTGGGTTATTAAGGTTCAAATGGTGGTAAGGTTCTCCTTTAAAAGATGGTGCCACATGTTTGAGAATCTCCCCTCTTCACCTGATTTGAAATGGACCTTCAGACAAGCTACCAAGAACTGGTGGGGAAAGAGATATCCCAGTGAGTCTCTTCTGCAGATTTCCTCCAACCTTCAGGAGTCTCCCTGTCTTTTCACCAGCAGGATTAAGCTGACATGACCCACATTGTCCCTCAAATCTATCTAGGGGGGACACAGCATAGTACAGACAGGCATTAGTTCATCCTGAGTCCCTGAAGTGCTCTTTGGCCAAAAATCACCCTTTAGAGATTACAGCTATCTATCAGAAATGCTCCACGACAATGTCCATCAGCCACAAGAAGTCTCAGTGCAAGGCTTCTGCTGCTGCCATGGGTTGAGCATTGCCCATGTAGAAAGCTGTGCGTCACCTTCATGGCACCCTTCCTCTGCTGTCCCGGGGGTGGTCAGCAGATGCAGGATTGCAACAACAGGGACAGAAGCATGGCAGAACATGATTTAAGTCCTTCCACAGAGGCTGCCTTTGTTAAAGCTGAACGAACCTCATGATTTGCCAGAGTGGGAGACTTGGCTCCCCCAGGTACTTTCAGTCTCTCAACCACAACTAGGAAAGCATGAGAAAGGGCAATGCTCTATTTACAGGACTTGGATACAAGCCAAAGATGTCATTCCCCCAAAAAAACCCAAAATACATAAATTAAAAAAACTTGAGAGAGATGAAGCTGTGAGTCAAGCAAGACTATTTTGAAAGTGTTCATCTGCACTAATGAGTCATAAACCAACGCAGCAGCTATGGAAGAGAGTTAAGAGGAAGGTAATTTTGGCCCTGTTTTCAGCAGCAGCTGGCTCCCAGGAATATCCTGCTCTTGCAAGTCACCAGTGTTTACAAGGCAAGTTTCGCACCGTTGTAGCCAGAGTCCCTTACACAGCCTCAGCTATTTGCAAACAGCTCCTCACCCACAAGTACCAGTATTTTCAGTAACACCAGGTCGAGGACGAAAGCCCTCTATCAGATGTCTGTGTTGTCAGATAAAGAACTGACTGAAGCAAGCTCAGCCCTGTGATTTCCAGGCTCCCCATCTGAGCTGCTGGCTTTACTTTGGCCATGGCCAGTCTGCAGCTCAGCTCACAGAGAACCACATTTAGGCATGAGCAGCATCCTACAGTTCTTGGCTATACTGGACTCAAAAACCTCAGCTCAGTTGGTCATCTGGGTGATGCCGGCTACTTGGGCCCAGGTGTGCTCAAATTCACATGTGCTCTGTCTGTCCAGACTGAATGAACCTGTGGCTGAAGTCTGCAGAAAGGAGCAGAGCATATGTGCATTCTCACAGGCACCCAGTTCCAGTGTGAGTGTGGTGTTCATGGTGCACATATGCCGGCTCAGGCATTTGAAATGTACCTTTATATAGTGGTGCATCACCTATTCCTCACCACAAGATGCCCTTGTGAAAATGAAAGCCCATCTGCATGAACTTCTCAGCAGCAGCACCAATAAGTCCACACCTGAACCTACAAACATGGGATAACACACCCACACCTAGTGATGTGTCCATATATGCCCAGACATGCATATATAGGGCAACAAACAGGTTTTTGAACATTGCTCACAGCCATTTGGCATAAAATTAGACTTGAAGGTAATGTTTAGCAGACTGAGTTTTTTCATTGCTTCCTCCAACTCAGGATCTGTTATACCCCATACTACATCTTTTGCAGAATAATGCAAACATATTTCTATTCAGAAACCCAAGGCTGTTCCTACCCAGCTCACTGGGATATGAAAATACCTGGAAGGTGGTACTGACATTTTTCCTGAAGCTCTTTTCTATTTAACAGAAGCAAAGTCACGCTGCTGAGAGACCCCTTAGTAACAGGAAGCAGTTGTCCGGTTTAAAGAACCAGCTAGAAAGCAAACAGCTTTGCCTCCTTTTTAAAGCCCCTCAGGACAATATTTACTTTTCTAAAATATCATTGTGCCACGGCTTTGGGACTTTGCTTGACAAACTTGGGGGTCTCTGAGCAGTTCAAAGTGGGCTTGACCTATAGCTGAGCATGGAAAACAGGAACTGCATATAAATAACTAAATTACAGAGAGATCAATTCTCAGTCAACTCATTAGCAATGCCCGGCGTCTTTAAGTGATAACTCCACTCTCTAAGACCTTTACGTAATTACTTGCACAAGGCACATTTTACCCTTTGGTTTGCAAGTTTCATAAATGAAGGTTAAGTTTACTTAACCACCCAGGATTTACCAGCCATGTTAAAGCATAAAATGCGTGTGCTGCCAGGTGTCTCTGCAGAAACTGCCTTGTTGATTCAGAGACTCCAAGGTTAAATGACGGCTCCTGAGTCCAAGTTAGTTTCCCATTGGGGAACAGGAGTATCTGCTCTGTAACATTGTACCACAGTTCAGCTGAGGTTGATTTAACAAGGCTTGGAGTTAAGATAGCAGTGATTGCAAAAACCTGAATGAAAATCAGGGTTTTGCTGTACGTCGCACCCGTAACGGGGATCTTGAGTGTGTCATGCTCCAGTCTGTTACAGAAAGATGCTATATGTATTTTCCTAGCCAGATACCTTTTTCTATCCTCTATCTTTCTACCTAGACTATTCACACACATGCATATCTATAGGATGCATGTTTATATAGCCTGCATATCTCTTATTCCACACAGTTATAAAACTGAGTGGTGGGCTAAATTTTCAGCTGCTGTGAATCAGGATAGTCCTATTAATATTTTTGACAAGTCAAACTAGCCAAGGATAGATTCAGTGTTTTCAGGGTGGTGGGTTTGCACCTGTGTGTTTGACTCTTTCTTGACAGCATTTTGGATGCCCTGTTTCTTTTTTCTCCCTGCTTTCACACACATTCAAGTTTTTCAGCCACCACTGGAGCACCCAAGGGCTTAGTAAAGTTGTTTGTGGACCAGGAGAAAGTGGGTCAGAGAGCTGTGAAGCCACTGGCTTGTGTAACGCAGGAAACCTGGGAGAGAGCAGCCGACAGGATATGCTTTTTCCATCCTTCAAACCCAGCTCTCTACCTGACAGCAAAGCTGCCCAAATTCTGCCCCTCAGCCCAGGCATGCTCCACCAGAACAACACGATGGGCTATGATGCTGTCTTCCAAGGAAGATCCTCAGGTATGGCCAAGGCTGGACCCACCGCTCCATGGAGCACTTCAGAAACGTCTCCCCACTGCTGCCTCTCCAAAAGGTCCTGCACTCCCTCCTTCAGCACATGGCCAAAACAGAGAGGTGTTTCCTTGTAGGTCACACATGAATCCCAGCAGGAGCTGAGAACTGGCATACACCTCAGGTAGTGCAGAATGATCTGTTGGGGACCTCTTCTAGTCCCATCAGATGATGGGGATGTCTGAAGTCTGCTCACCTGAAGTTTGCTCAAATGTTTGGTCACATTTCCATGTACCTGACAGAGGAAGGATTAGTGTATCTGGTCTTCCATTGTCTTCAGATGGAGTGAGCTAGACCATTCTGGTCAAAAGTTTGGCTCTTGCAGCCATGCCATAACTGCTCTGTCACTCAGAGAAACCCACTGGTATTCTGACACCCCCATTCTCACCCTCTGATCCTGGGAAAAGTGCATAAAAGCATATGATAATATAACTTGCCACTCCTTTTAACACTGACAAAACAGTCACCTCAAGTTAGTGTCACAGCATGAGAAATGTCAGCTTTCCTCCTTCCCCAAAGCTACAGCAAATCATATTCTGTTCAAATTCTCACTGCTGTCCTCTTCTTTCTAAAGACCAAAAGAAGATCAGTGATGAAAGAGGCTTCCAATGCATTTGTTCTTTCACTGTGATAGTCTACAAGCTTGACTACATGAGCAGGTTTACAGTTCTACTGTTCCTGTATGCCCGGAGTTATGCCAAAAAGTTATGCATTAGACCTCTGATGGCAACAACATCCACTTGTTGGCCTGTGGAATATTCATATATGCCCACTAATTCCTGCCAGCAATACAAAAGAGTTCCCCAAGCCTTATGGATTTGCAGAGTTATCACTAAAAGAGAACATCTATCTGCAGGTTTCAAAGTAGCTGGATGGCCACAAAGCCCTGACTGAAAGTTTTTGGGGTCAAGGAAAAGAGTCTAGATATTTTTTGATTCAGCTGTAAAACTTGGCTTTGTGACTTAGATAGGGCTAATCGGTTCCCAGGTGCTGCTGAATTTCTAAGTTATTTGGAAAGGTAGTTTTCAAGCCATGGTGCAGTTGAACAGTGATCAGTTTATCCACTGCTGATTTAGAAACATAAGTTCTGCTCATGCTGCCAACATGGGGTTGGAGCTGTAGGTGTCAGTGCACAGATGAAAATGGCTCAAACCAGTTGTATCTACACCATTGTTAGACCTGAATTCAAAGGTGAGTCAGTCCCATTCTGCCAAATTTTCTTGCTGGGGACCTAGAGGCAGAATTAGAATGGTCTTGTTTCATACACACCAGTAGGATGGGTTTAATACCCTTTTTACCTATTTGAGACCATATTTAACAAGCTATAACCATTCCTATTAATGTGATTATAATCACTGATGAAACACATTACTCATATCTGAACAGTATCAGAGCATCTCTCTACCACTGATTAACCACTTCTATCAATGGAAACTTGATAAACGATGGGCAGTTGAACTTCGAGCACAACCAATGGTGACAGGTCAGAACTTCCACCCACTACAATTCTGGGTGTTTCTCTGCTTCGTGTTCTTCTTGAGGGACCGATGGTGCAGCCATCATGGTGTGGGGGTATGAACAAGGCAATGTTTGCAAGAGGAGGTAGTATCTTTTATTAGACCACACATAGTTGGGAAAAGTAGGTCAAGCTTTAAAGCACATGAGCCTTTCTTCAGGTCTTGCCTAATTAAAACCCTCTGACCATTGCAAATCTAAGTGCGATTTTAAAGACAGGGTAGAAGTGATGGTGCAAAGATTTTGTAAGGGGCTTAGTACAATAGGCTATACATTGCAATAAATAACCATTAGACTTGGGGAAATAGCTCAGCCTCTGATCTGACATTTTAGCAGCTAAGAGCTCTGCCTAACAGATCCTACTCTGAATTACTCTCTCAAAACCTTATCAAAAGGAAATGGAGTCTTTTGAAATCGCTGGCATCTCTGGAAGACTGGTTTATCAAATTTCCCCTGGTTCAAGCAGAAAACCTCTGTTTTCCTCTGCTCTTTAACCTCTTATTTAAAACGTCGTTTTACTTTGAACTGTCAAAAGAGGCAGCAAGGGAAGCAGCTAGCTCACCATCAGAAGGAGGTGAAAGCTGAAACTTTACCCGTCCTTAGTGAGTTTATCCACATATCAATAGCATGCTACACCAGTGTGTTTATTTTTATGACTAGAGCATATCCCTTAACCTCAGGGATCCGAACATTTCCCTGGAATGTACAGACGTTTCGTATCATTTATTTCCCAGTGGCCCTTCCCCACACCAGCTCCACACACGCATACATAAACACACATGCTTCTATTCACATTCTCTTGATCATACTAGTGTACACAACCAGACATCAGCTTAACACAAACACACACACATTCCTATCCACAGCATCGGTCTTATCTATAGCCCTCTGCATAAAATATAAATGTATGCATTCCTGTATTTAGATGTACATATTTACAACACATATGTGAACATAAATGGCTATGATTTGTGTGGGCATTATTTATACAAGCCCATATGCTCATGTGTGTACCAAAATGTATATGTGAAAATGAACATATGTGGAAAACCAGGACTACAAAGTGTGCTACACATGTCATCAAGTCCCATGGCTGCCCAGGACTTTGCTGGGTGGCTTCCATAACCAAGGGAAAGCATTTGAATGGGATCCAAACAACTTCCATCAGCTGAACCCTTGGATTTCACTCACCTCTGTCTCTGTATCAATTTAAAGGGGAAAACTACTGCCTGGAACTAATAACCAAAATGATGGACCAGATTCCCCCTCAGAAGCCCTACAGCAGTTAGAATTCTGTGAAGTTGCTGCAGCTTTGCTCTATTTTAACTATGTCCCCTTTCCATATTGACTCAGGCTCTAATGAGATATTACCAAGCACTGAGGTTGCATTCAAGCTCTCATATAAGCGGCCAGCTGAGAATTGGACTCTCTTATCAGTTTGTGCTGCATACTGTGGGCCAAGGTCTTCAGCTGGTGTAAATCAGCACAACTCCACTGAGGCCATGAAAAATGAGGTGCATAAGTTAAGCATCTGTCTCAATGGCTGATGTTTATCTTTGCTCCCATGGCCTCAATTGCACTTAAGATGAACATAAGCCCATGAAAACTGTTTAATGGGACATGGGCTTTCTGCTGATCATCTGCATGCAGCTGAATTTTAGTTCATTTGACTGCTAAACCAAGTTCAACAGATATGCATGTTACAAATAATTTGTCATGCTCTTAGGAGCGTTCCACCCCAGGCCACAAAATGTTCTCAGTAATTGAAATATACAGCCAAATTCCAAGCTAGCATAAATCCTCACTGATGTCAAGCCATATGGAAATCCATATGATTTGAGGGCTGTAAAAAAAAACAAAAAAAAAAACCCAAACCAACTATGCCTTCTAGTGAGAGACTTATGCAGCTCAATCTGATTAGTCTATCACAAAGAAGCTTAAGAGGTGACTTCACTAGGATGTCCAAGTACAGCTGGAAAAAGAAAATACCAGGTACAGAATGGTTCTTTAATCTAGCTGAGAAATGCCAAGTAAGATTCATTGTTTGGAAGTAAATGCCAGACAAATTTGAATAAGCAATAAAGCATAGATTTTTTTAACATGGAACCATTGATCAAAGGATGAGGTGAACTGTATCACTGAAAGTCTTCAGACCAAGGTCAGATGCTTTTCCTCACAAGATTCTTTTGTCTAGCATAACTTGTTGGGTTCAGTATAACAGTAATGACATCAGTTGTTGAACCTGAAGTCATCTAAGAGGCTGCAACTATTTATAAGAAGCCAGTGAATTAAGACTGAGAAAAGCCACTGTACTATCAATAGGATTAAATTTACTACAGATTAATTTAACTTGAAAATGCTTGTGGGACTGCTAAGTGAAAAATTAGAGCAGAAAACACTGAACTTGATAAAATACATTATTTTCTTCCAATTATAATACAGGAAAAGAGATGAGCCCTCTCAGACATGAAAGAAGAAATATTTCTGATCACCAAGAAAGAAATGTATATCTTGCTAGAGCTGCATTCTTCTGCAGCAAAATCAATACTTTTCTATGGATCCCAACCACCAAGTGCTGCAGTTGCTCCAAGTTTGAGCATTTATCCTAAGAAAGGCCCAGGTGCCAAGTTAATTTTTAAAAACAGTTTCCAAAAAATGTCTTTGCACCATCTGTTCTCTAGCAGTGGTGCATTCCTCAGGCCGCGATGTCATCAGCTTCTCATTATTATTCTTAACGTTGCTTCGAAGTCAATCAAAATCAAAGACAGAACAACAGATTTGGGGTGTTTGTGCTCTGTTTGCACGCTACATTGTGCCAGAGGTACATAAGGTTATTTGGTTATTTCCATCCATGGCTCTTTGGCAGCAGAGCTTGAAGTCAGAACCCCAGCTTGTCAAATAGATTATGATTATATATAATATATAATATATAATCACAATGAAAATGAGATTTTAGATGAAAATCTAAAATTGGGACGGCATGGGAGTGAAACCAACTCACTCCAGGCAGCTTTCTAATTTCAATCATTGGTTCAAATCCCTCCCAAAAGCCACAGGGCAATGCAGGATCCCTGTTTCTTGGGAACCGGTCCCATACTTTGACTAAAGTCAGTGGGATGCTTTGTTGTGCCTCTGCTGGAAGCTTGGGAAGGTTTTAAACCAGGGACATCCCAGCCCAGGGTGCACACACACCCTTTGCAGTACATTACAGGGGGTACTTACTCCAAAGCAGAATGGGGGGCTGCCGGGGCCAGGAGGGTGCATTTCCCAACTGCATTTTCACCAGTGGCAATACCCACAAAGGAAGAAAAGGTTGAGGGAAGCCATGCTCCAGATGCAGAAATAAAACCCGCTTCCCTGAGAAATGAGCAGCAAAGCCCAGAAGTCCGGATCTCACTAACACATTATTGGCTTCCCCGTGGCTCTGCTCAGTTAACAGCTGGGTAACTGCTGCTTTATCCAGCCACACTGCTTAGCTGTGATTTAGGAAATAAACCTGCAGAGACTGGGATTAAACAGCCAGGGCTGAGGTGCAGGGTATTTCCCTGGGATTAGCAACTGCCTAAGACTTTGGCCAGTGGCACTTCCATGCCAGATAAGGCTCAGCAGCACTGCTGATAGGGCTGGAGGGAGACAGGAGCCAAACTCCAACCAAGGAAAGTGCCACCACCCTAGAGAAAGGCCCAGCCCCTGAGAACATTTCTGTGGTATTCACTGGCCCCTAGCAGTGAGTAATGTTGGTGGACTGATCCATGACATGGGAACTGTGTTTCTGGTGTCAAAATAGACTCCCGCCCTATCTGATGTGCCCTATCTGATCTGATGATCAGTAAGTCAAGACCAAAGGGGACTGAATCATGTCAGGTCTCTGCTTTCCAACAGGGTCACTAACCTGCGATGTAATATCTGATGGTTAAATGGTTAAAGCAATATTTTGGACTCAGATGAGGCTATATCATGCTAGAATATTAATGATATAATCAGTAAGTCATCTTGCCTCCACAGAGATTCCCCACCCTCACAGAGCAAAGCCTTGAGCCTCTCCAGACAGAGCTGAGCCCCCAGAGCCCCAGGCTGAATACAAGTAAATGTTCTTTAATTCTGGGTGCTATATGGCCCTGGGTGTTTTCCTCCTCAGAAAGAGTGGGGGGAAATGAGAAGTAATTAATACAGAATAGGTATGCATATTTTCCTCTAGCAAGCTCAAGGTCAAAGCTGCAATTTCCCCACTACATGGTTGCAGAAACCAGAAGCAGATAGAAATCACTGTAGAGCAGAGACTATGGCTTGCACTTGGCAAAGAGGAGATCTCCAAACACTTAGATGACAACAGTTTGGAGAATAAATCAGGCTTCCTGATCCTACTCCTTAAGCCCTTAAATGACTGGAAGGCGGTAATCCAACAAGGGTTTTTGTCATAAATCCCTTGTTCCTGAGCCCATCAGATAGATAAACATTGAATACTTTACAGTGTGTAGCTGAACCATAGCATCTTGAGGCAGAAAATAGCCCAAAAAGTTTGTGAACCTGCAGCCAAGGTGCTGCACAAACACCCTCACAAACCTTCTTTGTAAGACAGACAAGTCAAAGTCAAAGGTTGGAACAACTCTCTGGTTGCCTTCCCTCTCCCTCCACCAGTTTGTTTCTGATTATTTTGCACACAGATCACAAGGCAAAAAAAAATGTTTCCTATTTCACTAGGGAGCGGAAAAGAAACACACTTGATGGTACTTTAAAGAAACTTCTGTTCTTCCCTTTCAAAAACAACAGTTCAAGTAAATTAGTAGGCCTGGTCTGATGAGTATGAGTCATTTTCAGTACAAACTAGACACAAAAGCTGGAAATTTGGTTTTAAATTTAGAGGAGAAGGCAGGAAAGATTATAAAATAATTCATGCATTTTTTGAAATATGCAATATTACCAGTGATCAGAAGAGAACGATAAGCTTCCAACATCAGAGATCATAATGTAGCCTCTGAGCCATGGCCAAGCAGTAAACAGAGCTCTTTAGTGACCAACTAATTACAGAGTTTGAAATTGAAATATTATACCATGTAACTAATGCAGAGAATAAACTCCACTTTGCATGAGTTTTTACAGCTTGATACTCCATTAACATTAATTGGTTCTTCTGTCAATTTGCATAGATTAGCCTTTGAGAAAGATCTCCCTTACTGTCTTCCCAAATTATTTTTTTAAAGCTGTGACTAGTTGATGTGTTTGTGTCTACCCCTACTCTATTTTTCTGTATTTCTCTCACACACAGATATCCTGCCCAAAATGTAAACTGATTTTCTGTGGATGTACACGTGTTTCCTATTGATGGTTGTGGGATCCACGTGGGTGTTTGTCTGTGACTTATAAACATGCACATGCCAGCTCATATGCACTTAGTATTACTCTTGTTGGAAATTCTCAGTTTAAAAGATTTCTTCAAAAATCACATAAGAAACACTAGAAGAGATAAGAAGAAAATAGTTCTCTAAAGCAGCACCCCATGATGTTAGTTAAAAGACTTTCTTCCTACTGCCCTGAACAGCTACAATGGAGAAAACTGAGCTCCTAAGGACAATTGTAACACATATCCCTGGCTTCAGCTCACAGTTGCTTTAACAACATACCAAAAGACACGCTAGCTCTTCTCTTTGCTGGTTTAGCTCCCATAGCTTTCTCCTTCATGTGGGCTAGGTCGCTAAAGAGGCTGGAAAAAGAAGCCTCCAGCTTTTTGCCCAGTCCTTGCATGGGCATCACAGCTCAGAAGTGCAAGCTGTGAGCCAGCCTTGCTCTGGCTCAGCTGCACCTTAACTCCACAATGATTTTCCTTTTCCCTCTGAGCTTTTAGCTTGAGCAGCTTTGAGTGTATGTCCAAATCATGCACATTCCTAACAAAAAAAACTTGTCAACCTTGAACTTCCACAGTTTTACAAAGAAATAGTATCCATATGCATATACAGTGACTACACACACACAATACAGCTTTGTAAAGAAATAGTCACTATATATTGTGACTACACACACACATATACGGATGTATAAAAACTGGGGAGAAGACACATCATTTTTGCGTGCCTCAGCCTCAGAAACAGCTGATGTATTAGGGCTGAAAGATTATGTCGATATCGACCTGAGGCAGAAGTAGTGTGGGATAATTTAGTCCCAAGGGTTAATTGACTATGAATGATCTTAAGATCACCAAACAACCTAACTAATAGCTTCTAATATGAGCTTTACATACAAGACCCATACAAGACGTAGCATCTTGCAATATCCCACACATTACTATATGCCTCCCATTACTGCAGATTCAGTATTATATGGAATATGGTGTTTTATGATGTGTAGTGTTTCTTATATATATTACACAGCATGTAATACATATTTTACTTTATATTACATATTATGAAAAGTTGTACATAAGTAAGGACTGGATGCCAACCATACTGATGACAAGCATACAATATCCATTAAAAGCAGGAACCCCAAAGTCCAGCAGTGCTGGCAGGTACAGGTGACACCGCAGCGTGTGAGGGGCAGGATGCTACTGAGCGTGGTCGGGATCACTTTCCCTGCCTGCAGAAGGAGAAAGTGGGGAGACGGGGTGGGTTTCTGGCCAGGTCGCTTGGCTACACACAGGTCACACTTCAAATTTTCTGAATCTCACCCATTAGTGTGTTAAAACAAAACCTACACGTGGCTTTCACTGCTCCTCTGCTCCAAACAGTGTCTGAGCCTCTAGAGCGGAGAGACACAAGGCGGGCAAGCGAAAGCAAAACGTGTGTGCCCAAGCCCAGAAAGCGGCTGGGGAGGGACAGCCTTTGGCTTCCCTGCCCTGCAGCAGGCAGCCTGCCTGCTCCCGGCTCGGCTTGAGGCACATTTAGCAGCAGAAATTAAACGGGTTTGCCTCCCCTTCGCCAAATCAGATTTGTCAGCCAAGGAAACGGCCAACAGCCAGCCCGGGTGGCAGCTGAGTGGGAACTTTCTGCCTCACTGATTGACGCTAAAGTACCTGAATTCAGTGTCAATCACTGACTCCACCTTTAAATCCTTGGGGAAGGAGAAAAGGAGCGGGATTTCTGATGATTTCGTGATTTTCACAAGGAGCTTCGGGGGCCAAGAAGCAGCAGCAACAGCCCACAGCCCACACATGCTCTCGCCTGTCAGGTCCCAAGCACAAGGCGAGCCGGTGCCTCCGGGCTTGGAGCCGACCCCCGCCCCTAAAACAACGTTTGCTTAACGCGCATCGCCGGCGGTATTGAGCTTGAAGCTTTGCGTTACTCGCTTTGCACCCTCCTCCTCCTCCTTCCTCCAGCCCGGCGTCCCCCTCCGGTGGCAGTAACGGGGGCCGGGCTGGCACCGGCACCTCCCCGCCGGCGCCGCTGGAAGGAGCGGGCCGGTTTGTGCCTCGCCGCCGCCCGGGAGCCCCGGGGAGGGAGGAAGCACCGGGGATGGGGGGAGCACCGGGCGGGGGCACGGGAGCCCAGAGCACTGGGGAGCCCACCCTGCCCGGGGGCTGAGCGGCTCCGCTCCCCGGCGGGCGGGGAGGAGGAGGAGGAGGAGGAGGAGGAGGAAGAGGCGCGTTTCGGTGCGGGCAGGTCGGCAATCAGGGCTGGCACCCGGCGGGAGGGGGTCGGGGTCCCGTCCTCTCCCTCCCGCCCCCCCTCGCACCGCCCACGGTGCGTGTCCGTGGGTGCGCGCACGGGGCTGCGAACGGGTCATTCAAGGCTGTGTGCGTATCTGTGTGTAAATGGTCGTTTCGGTAATTATGTACAGCTCAAAGGTCGTTTAGAGGTAAAAATATACACATATACATATGTATTTTGAGGCCATTTCTATATATATATATGGACATACACGTGCAAACGGCCGTATATTTGATAAAGTCTTCCTGAAATATCGTGTATGTCTGTATTCGCCTATGTTGTAAGTCTGGTTAAGATCTGTGATTGTGTGTATCGTACGAATATACCACTTCTATAATTTGTCATTCCAATTCAATAGCATAATTAATCTAAATATATGTACTATATTTAGCTGAAGGATATACTTAAGGATATACATAAATTTACTTCGAAATATTTTATACACATATACAGAACAATTTCGAATGACAAGTAATGCGTTTATAACGTGCCTCGCACGCATGAGGCATATTTCATCGTATGCTTCACAAATGTGTCGTGTAATGAATTTACGAATTTGTCATGTGTGTCATATATATACACACAGGTATAATTGTGTGTGCGTGCGCGCTGAACTTGTACATTATCGGGGAACGAACAGGACGAAGTAGGAGGCAGAAGCCCCGGGCAGCCATCTATCAAAGAAAACCCACCCGGGGGGATATAAACACGCTGATTTTGTTTCGGAGCCTGGCTCGGCTCACCGGGAGAAATGTTATTTCCAAACCGCGGGCAGCCGCGCTGGTCCCGCCGGCGGAGCAGCCCCGAGCTGGGGGGCGGGGGGGGTGGGCAGGAGGGTCCCGGGACCCCCGGGGTCCCCGCCAGCCCCTGGCGCGATTGCCCCGGACAGGTAACGGTGCTTGCGAGAGCGCAAACGCTGTGTTTCCACACGGTTGTTCTCGGGAGGAGGAAGCGCGAAGAGCTGCAAACAAACCTCTGCAGGGAAATTAAAATAAAGATGAAAAAAGTAAAAATAAAAAAAAAATCGTAGAGAAACGGACCCCAACAGCCTCTCCCGGCGGAACCAGCCCGATCCAAAGCCACTCGTTGTTTGCAGCAAAAATCAATCGGAGCAAAAAAACGCTGGTTTGTTCTGACTCGGGACGAACGTTTTTCGACATTTTTGTAAAATGATTTTGCATCAGCCGATGCAATTGTGTAAAAAAAAACGTTTCGGGATCCAGCCCGCGAACGGAGGTACATGTCTGTCCTCTGCTTGAGAGAGGAAAGGTCGGTGGAAGGAGGATAGAATAACGACAGAAGGTGTGCCGCGGTGTTGCTAAATAGAAAGATGGAGGATGGCCGAGAGATGCTAAAAGGGAAGCGGGGGGGGGGGGGCGGGGGGAAGATGGTAAATTAGGAGAACGACAGTTAGAGAGGGGCTGTGCGGTGAAAAGGGTCGGGGTGTTGAGGGAGGACTGGGGATGAGGCGGATTTCGCCTCAACTACAGCAACCCTACGGGGTAGGGGGAGAAGGAGAGAAAAAAAAAAAAAATATAAGGAGAGCCGCAGCTGAGCGCCAGGCGATAGGAGCCGGGACGGCGGGCAGGACGCAGCCCTCGGCCCCGCAGCCCGGCTCCGAGGCGCCCTGGGGAGAGCCTGCCTGCCTTGGAGGTTTGCTGCTCGCTAATGATCAACATCTTTATTTGCTAATTAGAAGTGCCTGGCGATGCCGGCGCCTCAGCTCAGCGCCGGGAGGGCACGGCCGCCCTCCTCCGCCCGGAGACCTCCCCGTTTGGGGCGTCTCTGCCGGCCCCGCTGCGGTGCCACGGCGGGAGCCGCCTTCCCGCATGCACCTGCACCGGGGGGGGGAACCAAACACCTCCCCTTCCCCTTCCTTCCCAAACCAGCAACTCCATCCTGACACCCATCATGAACCGGGTGTTGTGATAGGGAAAGTCCTGCAGGATCCGGCCCTTTTAAGCTAATGCAGTGAGATGTTTGTTCTCCCTACATTTTTTTTTTTTTTTTTAAATTTATTTTCCGCATCCGAGAGCAGCACGGTTCCCCGAGGGCTGCGCGGGGCCGGTGCATTTCCCTCGGCGGGGCGCAGGGGGTGCAGCGGGACCGCGCGGCGCCGCGGGCCGAGTCGGGGGGGCCGCGGAGGGGCTGCCCGCTGCGGGCCGGGGCGAGGAAGAGCCGGCGGGGCTTCTACTCGTGGTTTCTTTCCTATTTCCCCCCCGCCCTCCCCTTTCTCCGGAGGAGCGAGCCCAGCAAAGCCGCCCCGCGCATTTCCCCCACTCCCCCAGGCAGTCACCTCCCCGGCTATGGCTGAGCCCTCGTATTGCCCCCCTGGAAAGATGGGGGGCAGATGCTGAGATAAGTGTCTCCAGCTCTGCAGCCAAATTCCCAGCAGCCCGAATAAACAAACACTGTCACCTTCCTGCTCGGGCACGGGGGAGTCCCCTTGGTCCCAGCCCTCCCTGCTGCCACCCCGGTGAGGGACACCCCTCATGGAAAGGCAGATTTATTGTCCCTAATCAGCAAATCGTTTAGGTCATTACAAGCCCATTACCGAGGGACAGGCGGGGCGAGGAGAAACCTTGGCCACGTCTTATCATGTGAACCAGGGCCTTTGAAAACCAGAGAAGAGACAAGGGTTCCCTGGAGAGTTCCTGGTTATCCTCTCCTACAGGGATGCCCCCTGCTCATTTGCTCTCATCTGCTGCTTTCCTTCAGCCTCCTGTGGCCCCCTCGAAAGGAGTTCAGTCCCCCTAAATCCAACACCCCCATCCTCGCCTGGACCCCTTCTTGCATGATTTTCAGCCAGGGCAACTCATCTTCCCAGTAAGGCCTAGGGGATGAGATCGTTTCACTCATTTTGGTGGATTTTTTTTACACCACCCCACCTTTTACAACCTCTTCCCAGTCCACCCCACTGACATGTTTTCAGGTAGAACACCAGGGATTCTGTGCTGTGGGTAACCTGGGGCCATGTTCATGCTGGCAGTGCATTCCACTGGGGAGGAATTTGGGGCAGAGCCTCTTGGGTCTGCATCCACTTGGATCCACACTAGGGATCCAGCCTGAAGGATGGGAAAGGGGACGACTCAGCCCCCTAAAAATCAGGACTCCTGTACCACCCCTGATGTGGCATCCTGTGGCATCCCTGGTACCTATCCTGGGTACAAGGGAAGTCACCAGCAGATCCCCATGGTGGGGCCAGAGAGACCCTTGTCTCCCCCCTCACCCCTTTTACCTCCACCCTAGTAATTATGCAACCTCTCCTGACCCTGCTTTCTATCCCTTTTATCCTGGCCTCAGTGCCTGTTCGCCCAAGCAGGCAGGGCTGAGCCGTTGGAGATTGCTCTGAGGTCCTTCCATCTGGCACTTTCTCTCTGTTCCCCCACTCAATAAATAAAATAAGGGTCACCTTTTTTTTCCCTTTTTTTTTTTTTTTTTTTTGGATCACACACCAAGGCCCATCACAAATGAGACCCCCGAGGCTTTGATGCCTGTGTTTGGACACAAGCAATTATCTCTAATTATTGTTTTGCTTTTCAGTTTGCCCAACTTTCCAACAGCCTTGAAAAGAAACTTCAAGGAGGGGGCTCAGCAGACTGAATGAGACATTTCTCCACGAAAGCCCCTCCCAGAGCCCCTTCTCTCGCTTCCATATTGAGAGAAACAAAATCTTCACAAATGTTTAAGTACAATATGGGTTTGGCGAGGGGTTTTCTTTTCTTTTTTTTTTTTTTCTCTTTTTTTTTTTTTTTTGAAGATGATTTCTAAAGACACGGGAACATTTGTACAAATAAGGCGCAGATGGGAGTGGGGTGGGGGAGCACACTGGAGCTGAATATCTGGGAAGGGAGGTGAAATGGTTTTCAGCTGGGAAGGAAGTGGAGAAGCAGAGATTAAAACCCCCTTAGACTTTCCCACCACTCATAAATAATACATTAAATTGCACTTACTGCTTTCTGCTCACTGAGGAGCAGTGGGCAAAGCCCTCAAGTCCTGAAGAAATTTCACAGTCTGGGGGAATGGCAGGATCAGGAGGCAGAAATGGGGAGAAACAGTGGTATTTTGGGAAGCAATTTGGAAAGATGAGAAACAAGTAAAAATAACATGTCAAATCTATGCTCATGCATGTAGTGCACACCTACATACACACACACAGATCTATATATATGTGGGTTTTCTCCTGCTGGCAAAATGCATAGGGATATATATGCACCTACACACACATATATATACACACAAACGTGCAGCCTGGGCACACATATGCTTAGACTGAAACACATCTGTGCACACAGGTATTGCACACACACACATATACAGAGGGTACGAGTGTGCACAGAAGGATGTGCATATATATATTCACATCCCCAGGCCCATCACCTCTGTGTGCTCACACAAACAAGGAGGTGGGGGAAGGATGTAGATAAACAGGTAGATGTAGTAACAACCATAGACCCCTGCACTGTATGAGTACACAGTAATGTCATTTGAGAGCCAGGATTTTACTCAGGCTGCATTATACATCCCTTCCAACTTCTTAAAGTAGTGATAATAGCAACTCCACAACACAGGTCTCCCACTGAATACCCAAACCCTGTGTGTTTTAACTGCTAACCCACCATTTATTTAGCAATCCTTCACAGTAACCAGAGCAGGCTACGCCAAATACGTCCAGCCTGCTGAAACAAATCTTTGGCTGAAGGACATCGATCATTTGCTGCAGCTAAAATTCCTCTGCAAATCAATGCCATCCAGTCATTAGTTCTTCACGAACCAGCCTAATGGGCCATCACATCTCCACCCAAGAAAAGGAAAACACAGCCCCGCTCCTACCCCAGACCTAATTGCACAGGCCAAGGGTGGCAAAGGTGGGGGAGCTTTTGTTTATCGCTCCCCTCCCTTGGCGGTAGCGCTGCAGAGAAGTGGTGTCATAAATATTTGTCTTTCTGCCTGGCTGTCTGTCAACATATATGGCTAAAGAAACACTCTAACTATAAATATATAAACATGAAGTGATAGCACATGTGTATTTGTACACATCATGCTTATATATAGTGAGTGTATCATTATATGCACGTGTATGTATACATGCATGCATATAAATGAACCCAGGCATGTACTTCCCTTGAGTATTTTATTTTACCACTTGATTATTAGCAGTGGTAGCAGTAATAGACATATTTCTGTCAGATCTAGACTGGTAACATAAGAGCATATTATCCTTTTAGGAAAGTAATTAGCATCAGGGATCTGATTCCTTTTGCTACCCTTCTAATTAATTATACTTGGTAATGCCATCATTAAGAAGAGCGGAGTGTTTGTTCTTTTAATCTCTGTGTAAGGGACATGAGTTAGGACAAGCTGCTTTGGGGTAGCTTTGGTGTGCTCTTTATTCCACTACTCAGCCCTCCTCTTTTTTTTTTTTTTTCCCCCAGCCAGGCTTTTTGCAGTGAGAGCCTGCACACACACACCCCCCCCCCCAACAAAACAAAACAACCCCCCCAAAACACTCCATCAAACTCCTCCCTCCAAAAAAACTAGGAAACACAGTGAATTAAAGAAGTCTTGACTTAAAAACGACCCATATGTTTGCAAATGCTTTCCAAATGATCTCTTTCTGAATCCATGTGTTGTGCACGGGGTGGCGGGGGGGGGAAGGACACCCCGCTACAGATTGCAGCTCTGATCTCTGGGTTTTTCCTGAGCTCGGGGGCTGTCTGCGGCGCGGCGTGACCCTTCTGCCAGGGGTCGGTGCACTCGCCTGGAGGGCGGCTGTCCCCATCGCTCCGGCACAACCGCGGGCCCCGCTCCCACACGTGGGGTCCCGGATCTAAACTGCTAATTGCACGGGTTCACAGATCCTCCAGCCCAGCGCCTCGCCGAAAACCGGCTCCTCGCCGGGCCCGCATCTCTTGGGGACCACACACAAGCACCGCACAGAGCTTTTGTGTGGCAGAAAAAAGAGGACGCATAATAGAAAGGGCGAGAAAGAGAAAAAGAGTTGGTAAACACATTGGCTGTGGTACCTAGAAACCAAGGCAGTGCGACAGGTTCCCAAGAGAAGATCAAAAGTTGGCCTTTGGGATAAGCAACTGAGCAAACTCAAGTATGTTTCTATAATGAACTGCACAAAAGCAGCAGAAGGAGTACTGCGCTAAACTCAATGAGCTCCTCATAATGCACTGATATGTATATTATATAGATATTCCTGTACCTGCCGTACCAGTCCTGGCCAACATAGGTGTGTGCACGGGCAAAGTACAGCACTTAAATCTGCCATACGCACCATGCACCGCACGATCTATAAATAGATACGCACCACAAAGATACATACCAGTAATCTCTCCACAGAGAATTAGATCAAAAAATTCAGAGCTCTGCCATGAGACCTCGATGCGGATAATTACACAACTTTACCTACAGGTACCCGCAGAGGTGTGTGTCTATGGGCACAGTAATAGTGCTGAATATGTGTGTACACCACATATAGTTCTGCATGTCTGACAAAACAAATCTATGTGTTTAGATGTCTGTGTTATATATTCATATAGTTCTGTGCATACATTTCAGTTGCAAAAATGGACAATTGATTCTGGATGGAGCAGGCACAGATGGCCGTGCATTTATTATTGTAGTATATGGGCTACTTCTACATCTAAGAAAAAAATCACACTAACGTGCTGCTCAAAAATATTATCTTTTAACTCAGAAATGTACAATGAGAATTTTCTTAAGAGGGTGGAATGCGTTTTTATATTCTAAAACTTCAGCAGCCTGGGAGATCATTAATACTCATTTATCTGTCACCTGACATGACATCTGTCATGTCACTTAGCTTTCCATTAAGAAGAACAGGGAGCAGTTATATTAAGTTATGTCCCAGCTATCTTCTTATAAAGAAAAGACCCCATTTGTTCCAGGAGCTAATATGCTGGTTTCCTTCTCTGTTACTCACTGAGGCAGTAAGTATGGATGTGACAGCCAGACGGCTGATATGAATGCACATGGACATTTAAGGTCCAAAAGGAACATAATACAGCGTAATCCCAGTTTAACATTATTTTAAAATAAGGGGGAAACACTTGAACTCTCCCTACATAATGATATGAATTTTGCCCTGGATAAGATTACGTGGTTTTCAAGCATGATTAGCCATATGTCTAAACTGAAATGAGACAAAAACAAACCAAGCAACTTTGCAGTGCCTTGTGCTGAGCTCAGCGCTTTTTTAAAAGGACAATACGGAACTCATTCAGCTGAAGTGTAGTCATAGAAATTGTTTCATTGAGAGAAATATGTTGTTAGAAAAACTAAGGGAATATAGGCGCTTTAATTTGTCCATTGCTTTAGAAAGAGGACACCTAATATAACGCAATTTTTCAGCTTGTGAGTTACAATCAGTTTGAATCCCATGCAGTAAATCTAGATAGACCTTAATCAACTGGTTTCTTAAAAACTTACTTAGACCATCTCCTATCTCTCCTAATTCATTTATCTTAATAAAATAACTTAAGTTATTACAAATAAAATAATCTGTTAAGAAATATGCCAGTAAAGACAGAAAAGGGTCAATCTACATGTATGTGTGTCGAGAGCATCTGAGGAAGGAAGAATACCAACTTAAAACTGTTAGTAACAATTATTTTTGCCTGTGTGCTTACACTAGTACACATCTCCCAGACCTCACAGAGAAGGTGGATGGGGAACACTGAACCGTCTCAGTTTACAAGAATTAGGGATGAGCAGCTTTAAGACAAACAAGAAAAGCTTTTCACAAGGTGCATTGTTGAACTGCAGAGCTCACTGACACAGGTCCAAAAAAACAGTTCAAAAAACAATTAGGGCAAATACTGGAAGAAAAAAAGACATCATCAACACAAAAATGAAGAGACAACTTCTGGCTCCAAAAGCCATGCTGGAGGGCTGCAGGAGGAGAGACACACAGGCGTTCCTCCAAAGCTACCGCAGATTCAGTAGTATTTGGTGTGTGCTTCCAAGCTGTCCCTGGCTAGTGGTTAAAGCAGTCCTTTCGGACACACATCAGCAGTGGCAGGGACAGAACCTCAGCCTTCCCCATCACTGGCAAACATAGTCACTACCCAGATACCACATAAAAACAGAGGATGGAGGTCTGCTTCCTCCCTATTCTCTGAATGTGTTTTAATAGCAAGGAGTGATCCTCTGCCTGGCCGCAGAAAACTGACTTTTAATCACCATCTACAGCCAAAAGCAGCTCTCAGTCTGTTTTCCAGAGGGGCATCCCTCCCAGAAGCAATGTGTAAAACCCAAAGGCAGAAAACAGAACAGGATTACAGGTACAACCCTAATATCACCATTTGTCTGCATGCTCACTTGGTGACCCACTGCTCAGTGGGCTGGCTTAGGGGGACAGTACTTTAAGATGTTCTTAGCATTGCAGAGGAGATTGGAACTCTTAAGTGGGACTCTGCCATAGGAATGAGTGCTTGAGTCATCATCTCCAAAGTCAGTTTGTCTCTCTCATCTGTCTGGAGGAGCCACCTCCCTCTTCACTCATTTTAGAGGGAGTCAAACTACCTGACACTAATCAAGCAGTTTCTGATACGTTTCGAACCTGCAGATCGACAGGACAATAATTTCAAGACTCCTGAGGATGGACCAGCCTCTCTCAGATGGCATTTGAAAGCATCTCATAGTAGCCTCTGGGATCATCACACTGTGGGTTGAGAAGCACAGGAGAAAGATGACTCCTTCCCCAGAAGACATGGTCTGGTCTGGCTCTGAAGCAGTCAAAGGTTTCACAATGCGTACCCTGAGCCAAGGACACTCCTTGCACTTGCTGGCTGTCATCTCTCCGTTAACCAGCTCTACAGGTCAGCTGAGCTGACCCGAATGCCAGCAATGGTACAAGCTCCATGTTAATAAGCAGCTTAGAAACTGCCCACGGTTGAGGTACTGTACCACAGCTTCAGCATAAGCCACCTGAGAGGTCTCAGGTCTTTAGAGCACCAGCTTTGCAAAGCGAAGGACATCACTGTGTTGTTGGTTGGGTGGTGAGCAAGATTGATGGGACCCTCCCTGGGTGAGGGCAGATTTAAGTGCATTGAAGCAGCTGCAGTGGCACTGAAACAAGTAGGTTGGGGAAGAGCAGCTGAGGGGAGCAGAGGATCACCCCCAGGTCTCATAAATGCAATCTGGGGTAAGGCTACTGTCATGCAACCCTTGGAGCCCTCACATGCAGCAATGGTGTCTATTTACAAAATATAAGATTTTCTGACACAGCTATATGCCCTTCCCTTTGCTGACGGATGAAGAAAGTGATGGAGCTCAGTCTGCCAAGAACCTCGAGAGGAATTTTAGGAATGTGTCAATTAGCTCTAGAGAGTGATTAGCAGTGATTCATACCGGTTTAGTGTCTCTTCCTTGTTGCTTTCTGGCCGCATGATTCGGCAGGTGAGTTTGCCCAACTTGAGCTGGTTTTGGCCGCTTGAGCCAGTTTTGCAGCCGATGACTTAAGAGGTGTAACTTCCCCAGCAGTAGCCGGGTGTGAGTTCAGCCTGGGTGTGAGCAGGGTGTGAGTTACAAGCTGAGAGGGAAGATGGAAGTTATTCCAACTCCAAGTCCTCCAGAGTCTTTAAATACTTCAGTTCACCTCGGCTTCACTGAATGCAATCCCTTCACTTGGCTATAGCTTTTCTGTCAGCCTCCCACACTCTGTATAAAACCAAACTCCGGCCCTCTGTGTCCTTTAAATTATTTGCCTTTATTGTACAAGCTCCAAGAACAAAGCTAAAGAAAAACAATGAAAATAAACAATTTTTAAACACAACCACATTTCATGCCCATTCCTCAAGCCAAGCTCTTATTATTCCAAAGAACGGGGCCACAAATATGAGGGACAAGAAGTGATAAATGAGTTCCTCTGACAACCAGCGGATCATGGTTCTTGCTCAAGAAAAAGTACCTCACAGTGCTCTTTTTAGGTCATAGATATCATGAGACTTCATTAATGACTCACAAAGTACGCAGGGAGCTTTAAATGAGAACTATTTTCTTTGTGTGCAAAATAAACTGATATTAATGGCTGGAGCAGGAACAAGTTGGCAAGGTATAGGCAGACCACAGTGTGGTCAGCACAAATTACTGTCATTTGCTAGAATAATTGCAGTGGCAACTGTTGCTGTTGTTGCTAAGTGGGTTTTTTTTCCCTGCGTGTCTTTGTGGTGCACACTATTTATGGCCAGATTCTGCCATTCCCGGGGAGCCAAGGCTGCTCCCTCCAAGGTCTGGATCATCCTGGCTTAGTCTATTCTTAAGGATGGACACAGCTTCATTCCCCCCAGTTACAGTCACTGCCCAAGGCAGGTAACTCTACTGGCATCAGATTTTGCAGAGTGGTAGGATGAGATTATGGTCTATTGTATTGCAACTTAAAGGCTGCAGCCCCTAAATCAGTGAATGGGAGGGGATGAACATATGTGCAACATGCCCCGTGTCCTGCCACGTGATGGAAGGACACCCCATGTCACTTGGCAGGCATGGGGCACGGGACTGCTTTCAGGCTTGCATGGAGCTGGTGGTCATCTCCAGCTTCCTACATCTGCCTCGTAGGACCTTGGAGTGGGGAAGACTTGTGGCGCCATGCTGGATGCAAGTATCTTCCCCAGGGGAACATAAAGCAGAAGAGAGGGGCTGGGGCTGAAGCACCTTCTTTTCTGTCCAAAAAAGTAACTGAGTTGTACAAGAGCAAAAGCTGATCTTCAGAAGGGAGGTAACAAGGTGTTGACCTTGACAGAAAGAACGAAAGAAAAGCACAGACCAAACCAAGGAAAGGGAATAAAGAGAAAAGAGTGTAAATTTTTTTCCAGTCACTAGAAGCATTTTAAATATTGTGAACCAGAGAGCTGATTTATTAGCATCCAATTACCCTATGAGAGCAGAACAAAGACCTGAAGCTGTGCCTGAAGGGAAGGTGATGCTTTCTAACACAGTCAGCCCAAGCTCCCCCAGAGCAGCGTACCTGATAATTAAAATCAAAGAGGGCCAGGTGCAGCCTGGGTACAAAAGGGAGAACAAAGAGGTGAACTGCTCTTTGAGCGAAAAAGAGCACGTTTTCCCTGTTGCTTTTGACACAGCTTTGTGTTCTCAAGCGATCTCTAATTTCTGATGTGCCAGGACTCTCCATCACACATTATATGAATATGGGAGATGCCACCTTTGAACTCTTCATGCTCATATTTAAGCTTACAATGACACCACTCATAAAGGATGGATGCTGAGTTCCCTTGTTTTATGTACCTCCAAACCGTTCCCAACCAAGTTTTGTACTGAGAGGCGCAAGGTCAGAGCGAGAATAAAATAGCTCAGGTCCAAGCCATGAGGTTCCTACTATCTCTTCTGGGTGTGAAAACACGAGATCAGAAAGACCTGATCTGTCTTTGGGTTTCAAGGGTCGGTGCAGACTCAAATCGTTTTTCTGTGTATGAGAATTTGAAAATGGGCAATATGTCCCAGTTCAACACTTCGGAGATGAAAAGGTGTCTGAAAACTATATCGAGAAAGTACTTAAAAATCTTACAGCTTCAAAATCTTAATACCAAACAAGCATTATGGCTGAATCTTTATCTTCCATTATTAGTCACAAAATAGTGGAAGATTTTGACTTTTCATCTCATGACTCAAAACCCACTAATATCTAGAAGAGTATTGCAGCACATGAAAATCATACCCAACATGAGACAAAATAGATCAAATGTCTCCTGTCGCTCCAGCATCTGAAATTCCCTTCTCCATAGTCCCTAGAGGATCTGTGTTCAAAACACTGTCCTTTGGCCTTCAAATTTGTCTCTGCATGAAAAATAGCATTTAAACATGAAGCAAAACAAGCCTTTGGTGCAGGCTGTGTCTTTGGACCCCTGACTTGGTCCCAGTCCTCCAACAGGAGCAAGGAGTTAAACAGGTTTTACATGCAAGAGATCTCAGAGATTTGGCTGCAGTGTCCCTGACGAAGAATGAATTGGTCGGTTCATTTCAGCAATTACAACTACGCCATTGCTCCCTCTTCTTTCTCCTCCCTCCCCACCTAGTTTTATCTGCATAAATATTAATACTGCAACTCCAAATTAAATCCAGGAATATATTTATCTTCACAGACGAGCTACTTGAGCAACACAAGAGGGGCCTCTTGTTTCCATGAAACTTTGCAGCCTGTAAAATGTAATAGTTCTTTCCAGGGTTATTGCTGCTCAGTAAATAATGGGAAAAGATGAGGAATATTTCTGAAATAGGTCAAGTACACTCCAAACAGAAACATGACAATAGGGAGAGATACAAGAACAATGTCAAATGTCAATGATCACAAAGTAGCTCCCGAATATATATTTACTGAATGCAATGCTTCCTGCTGAACAGAGTTGACATCATGACATGCTCTTAGAGGAAACTTTCCTGGTTATTTTATTAGGGGTGTTATTATACCTTTTTTTTTTTTTTTTTTTTACACTAAAGTGCAACTAGAAAGTTCCTACTCTCAGAAGACAGGCTTTTTGAATAATAATAATAAAATAGCCTGGAAAAGGTGAACAATGTCTGTTTTACTCAGAATGGTTTTTATGAAGCAGTCAGCTTAGCTGCACTTCCCTCCACACCCAGAGCAACAGTACAGCTTAACTCATATTGACTGAACTGTTATGTTTATGGGAACATCACATGGGCTGATGCTAAAGTCAAGATGAAAGGCCCCAACTGCAGCTTCCCTGCCCACAAGAACTTATTACCCTGTCAGGAGAAAAATCTAGACTGATTTGACACGAGATTGGATAAATCCATGTTGTCTGGTCCTTATCAACCGTGTGTGTGCAAGTGGTTTTGCTGATAGCCCGTTATATTATTTATGCTACAACCAGCTAAAAACCACTTCCAGAGTGGACACTGGCAGACCCATGTCAAATGAGACATACTGAATGGGGTTTTATAAAGTCTATCTGAGGTCTGGCAAATTGCTATTCGTGAGCTGGACGACGCGTGACAAAGCAAACCAGGAAGGCTGTTATTCCAGTAAGGCTGTGGGCAAAGTACAACACTTGTACAGTCCCTCCCTCTCCTCTATGCCACTGCTCCTGTCTGATCAAAAGCCAGTGTGACATATCAAAGAGAAAAACTCAGCCTCATGCTGAAATTAATAAACCAGGGCATCTTATGCAAGACACATGAGCTAAGCCTGTCCCACTGCTCACTACCAGGAAGGTCTCCACTGTGTTTGTCTTCTGCTACTGCTTTAAAATTGCCACATCCCAAGAGACCAATGGGAAAAAATGCCATGGGATTTGTTTGCTTTGGATTCAGCTCAAGTCAAAACCACAAAGATGGTCTATAACCAACTTTTGATCAGAGCTGATCAAATCCAGGGATAGTCAGACTTGGGGGGAGGTCTTTGAGAAAGGCATGGAGCAGCTTGAATCCAGAGGAGTGCAACAGCCGCAAAAAGTGGGTCAGAAATCTAGAAAACATAATATATGAGAAATGGTTGAAAATGAGTGGGTTTGTTCAGTCAAGAAAATGCAGAGGACACAGTCTAACAGTCCACAAACCCATGAATGAGAAGAGGGAGGTTATAGACCTCTGTGTCTCCTACAAGAAGGAGACAAAAAGTCTTGCCCTTAAGCTGCAGCAAAGTGGGGGGGAGTGACATTAGACATTACAAGACAAGCTGTTCAAGGTGAAGACAGGGGAGCACTGGAAGAGGTTGCTTATGGAGTTTATGGTACCTCCATCTTTAGAGAGTTTTAAGAAGAGGTTTGACGTACATGTGTCATAGAATGGGTTAGGTCTGACTGTTTAGGTTCTGGATGAGGAGGACAAATCAATACCTTCTCAAGGTCCCTTCTCACTCTGTCTTTTAGAATTTGGTAATTCAAGCATATGTAAAATTGACTGGACACACTTCCTCAGACACAATCATGATTCAGTTCCTAACTATAACCTCTGCTCTTCAAAGAAGGCCTTACCTAAAGTCTCGTGGAAAAATCACCATGCAGTTTGGTCACTTTGGACTCCAACCCACCTTGTTGCACTAAAGTCAGCTTCATAAATCAAAGTGGGGATGAGCAGATTTCTTATCCTGGTAAATCAAACATGGACACTCTGATAGTTGAGGCTCTGGGAAGGCCTAGGAGAGTTGGGGACAAGGGTACAATGTAGACCTGGCTCCACATCTGAACTGCTCCCAGCCCCAAGATGTTTACATCTAAGCTGTTGGTTGGGGGTCTCCCTGCAACTTTCCCATGTCGGCAGCTATTGTGAAGAGCCACATGAGTGGTTTTTTGTGCCGGGAAGCATTTCAGGGATCTTTATTTTATCTAAATAAGGACAAAGAGCTTGTGCAGTGCCAGCACTGCCCCACTGGAGTCAAAAGGCATCTCTGTTCAAACACCAATGGCTTGAGGCCCGAAGATGTGCAGCTCCAGTGAGGAGGACCCAGGAGGCGATAGTCTGTTCCTGCCAACCAGCAACGTGGCTGTTTATCCAAGGGAACAGCACTCTGTGTGCATGATGATAGGTTTATTTTGCAGTCAGCGTCACAAATTATGGCACTTTTCCATCTATTGTCCTATATGCTAAGTAAACATCATAAACCATTCTGTGCTATGGCTTCTGAAAATCATAACGCAAGAGTTTTGCCATCAAGGAACAATGAAAGGGCAAACAAGGAAGGCGAACCATGTAACTTAGCTTTGTTTTCCGTACAGCGGAGTAGTGTATAACTTGGTTTCTCCTGTCATGTCTTTTACAGTGTTTTTTTAAATCTACTATGCCATGTTACACGGCTCCATTCATAAAATTAAATTCCACAGGGCAGGAAATCATTCCCTTTTTCATGATCATATCGTCTGAATCCATGCTGCAGGCGACAGGGAGAAATTACTACTCCTGATGCACTTTTAAGGAGTTTCTTCTGTTGCATGGTTCCCACATCAATAAGAAATTCTGCACATGCAGCAAGACAAAAACCCATTGGGTAGGATGAAATTATTTTTGTGTGTGCGTGTGTGTGGTTTGGTTTAATTTAAAGATGTGCAGATAGAGTTTTCACTCGGTGCGCGGTATTCATTAGTGCAAGGCAGCAAACTTGCCCGGAGATCTGAAGGCCTCAGAAATCAAGCTGTGGGCGGGTAGTGATTGGAAAGGTTTAGAGGGTGATGATTTGATAATTTCCCTAGTCCAGAAGCCTGCAGAGAACACACACATACAAAGTATGGTCTAGGGCTGCCCCATATCCCAACTGCCCTGGACGCAGGTACTGCATGGCCACGCACTGGTCCGTATGGACATACTGACATGCGATGGACCTACCTAGGGGCATCTCAGGCAGGGATATCTGCAGACAGACCCAGGTAATGTCTGTTCAAGGCCTTGTTGGTCTGTGGGCTATGGAGGTCCCACAATTGGCTACTGAAATCTAGACAAATAGCTCTTAAATCCACAACAACAGTTTGAAAATGAAGACATGAAAGATAATTCCCATCCCTAGATGATAACGCAGCTCCTTCTGGGTTTGCTTTCATAAATGTATAATGCTCAGATCCTGAATGGACAAGACTGGAAGCCCAAGTTGAACCAGGCTGCAGGTCTGCACGAGGTTCACCAGTGTGTGTTCCCCACCATGGCACTGGCACACCCCTGGCGATGCCGCTGTGCTGATGCAAAGATGACCAAATAACCTGCCACCTCCCTTGCGTAAGGGAGAGCTGGCAGGCACTGCTGCAGCAGACACTGTTAGGAGCAAGCAGTGGGACCAGTGGGGGGCCCCCCCACTCTGTCCCATAAAGGATTGATGGGAATTTTCTCTCACCTCCTGCCTCTAAACCACCCCAAAACTCAGTCCATAAACTCAGGTGAGTCAGGTGGAGGCTAAGTCTTGTGGCTGTCAGTCACCTCAAAATCTTGTTTTGCTCTTCTTGCATAGCATGGGATTTCAGAGGTATCCCACCATGATCCAGGCTGAAGCTGCATCAACTCAAAATTCATCCTAGTGCAAAGATTTTATTTGGAAGAAGAGACAAAATGTCCCTTAGTTTTTATAAAAAATTTCTTCATGATTTTTCTTACCTGCTGATTCTATCTGTTGACAAAATATACCACCAGACTGAAATACTGGCATTTAGAAAAGGGTGGTAAATCACAAATGCTGTTGCCAGCATCATAATAGCACATTTGGAGGGTTGTGTGAGCTTTCCATATCCCTGACATGAATGCAGCTGTGTACTCACACACGAAAAACAAGCTTTCAGAACTTAACCACAGAGATCATTTATTATTTGGAGTCCTTTCTCAAGAGAGCTCATTACATTATATTTAAAAAAAAAAAAAAAAAGAAAAACAACAAATCCTTTATATTTCAGCTCTGTTCATTTACTATGACACTGTAACAAAAAGCTGCAGGGCTTTCAAAGTAATATAGTATATTATCTTTATACTTTCAAAGCCATTCTCTTAAGGCTTTAAGAAAGATCTAACTCCCTTCTTCAAATGTGTACAGCATATAGGGTCAATCTTATGTTGTTGTATACTATCCATTGAATATATCCATACGTGCATAGCTGGAAATACTAATTCTTGAGAGTCTGTGTATGAGGAAGGATACTTTAAAATCCTATATATTATACATAATATATACTTATAAATGCACATCTCTCCCTATCCTGCAAAATATACATACAGTTTGCTTTTCAATCATTTATCTGGTATATCTGAGAAAAGGTGTCTCTGTAATTATCCAATTTCCTACACTTTCACTTGGTTTCTTCTGCTGTCGAATATCCCACCAGGCAGAGTGTACATGCAGGGCACCCATCCAGCTGCCCTGGCAGGGAGCAGTCACAGTTCTCCCCCAGCACAGGGTACAAACATACCTGACCCTCTTCTACAAAAGTCACTTGTGCACTTGAGTCGCTGACCCCCACCGGCCATGAATGGATGAAGCACTCTCTTTAAATACTATCCTCCCACTGTGACCAGCAAAACCTCTGCTATGCCATGGGTGTTTTGCTGAACTGCTTAGTGAAGCCTTGTAAAAAATGTGCATATTAATACAGTGATGATGAAACCCCTCCTGCAGGGTTTGGGTTTGTCACCATTTAATCCAGATTTAAAACCCGTTAGCTTAAAGTGAGCAAGATCCAAACCCAAAGTGAAGGGTAGGGGAAAGAGGAGGAAAGAGGGTGAATGCTCTTTGTGCTTTGATGTGGGGGTGCAGGGGTAGGAAGGGATGCGCAAATTCTTCCCTAGATATGAGAAATAAAAAGTGAAGTGTAGAAAGTCAGCAAAGCTCTTCTGCATTCCTGCTGTGCCCACCTTTGGTGTAAACATGAGGAGCAAAACACAGACCTTGGACAAGCAGTTGAACAATTTATGAGATGAAAAATGCAGCCTGCAGCAGCCTGCACCGCCTCCCTTCCTCCTCCTCTATGTCACCTGGGAACTGAAAGGATTTTTTTCAGTAGTTTTGCACCTCTGTCTCTCCTGGAAAGTCCCACATCAGTGCAGGGGGCTCTTGGTTGGATCCCTTCTGGGGCCCTGCTGCTCTCCACAGCTCTGAGCATGGGGATTCATGCAGCTGGTGTCCCTGCTCTCCTGAAACCCAAACACGACGCTGACAGCCGGGTTTTAATCACGCAAGGGCTGATAACCATCAAACGCTGCTAATTTCCAACAAATTATCTAATCCAGATGCTTGCCGGATTTGAGTAAACACTGCACCCAACAGGATCATAAAGCAAATAAGCACAAAGCGGTTTAGGGTTTCAGCTCTCCCCTCCCCTAGCCTGGGACCCTCAAATGGGAAAAAATGCAAATCAGGTGATCCAACGCTTGTGTTTGAAACCAGATCAGTTCCCATGGGATCACATAAAAGTCTGTCCCCCGCCCCCCCCCCCCCCCCCCCCCCCCCGCAGTGCAGGCTGGCACCCTCTGCACAGGGCACTGGCAATGGAGGGGCATGAGTGGGTTTGGGATAGCTGGTGCTCCAGGCAAGAATGGTGACAGCCAATATTGCTCTTGGCAGGAGCAATGATCATGGTTGGGAACAGAGCAGCCAGGAGGCATTGAGGGACATTGTTGCCTCCTGGTGAGTGGAGAAGCTTTGCAAAACCTCACTGGGACCCTGGTTCAGCCCCTCTCACCCTCCCACATGGGGAGATGCTCAACCCGTGTGCTGCAGCACAGCTATCCTGCAGCAAACACCCCGGATGCACAGGCTGACACCCACAGCATCTCCCCAGCAGGAGGAGGGGATGGCATGCAGATGGAAAGAGGTGGAAAGCATCTCCGGCCTGTGTGGTTTGTGCGTACAGGCAGCTGACTGCAATCTGCCTGCCCAAGTAGGGAGGCACGGGACTGAGTTGCTGGCCCACCAGGGTTGGGTTGCCTCTGAAATCACCCCAACTGGTTTTCTGAGGCAGAGGAGAATTTAAAATTTATGTATTTGGAGAGAAGTACCCACACAAATATGAACAGAGAAACATGCCTTCAGCAGTGTGAATCAGTTCAGGAAATGGTTAATAGGTTTTATTCTGTCTCAGGACAAGAGGTAGATCCTGTCTCATGTAGAAGCCCTTTTAGACTCCAGATTTCCAAGGGCAGTGACCTGGAGAGACACACAAGGGCGTATGTATACGCACACAAGCACACATAATTATAGATATTTTTTTCCCTCTTCAGCACCAGCCTATTTTCTTGAATAATTCTCCTATAGGACCACATATAAGACATTCCTCTAAAGGAAAGACGTATTTTCTGCAGTCATATAATATTTTCTGATGTACGCATATGCCTTTTGTACAGTGGGTAGGCAGGGTATATATTTAAATATACATTACATACAGTTATGGACTGATACTGTATGAATGCACATGGCACAGCCATACTCTGCCAAGTCTGGGGACTCATGTAAATACAGGATTTATTTTACAGATTTCCTTACACACAAACACACACACACAAATGCACTGGAAACATATGGGATGGAAAACATTCTTTTGCCTAAGTCTGCAATATTGGATTCAAAGATACAATTACCCAGAGGTTATGTAAGCTTTGAACAAGGAGGTGAAAAAAATGTCTGAGCAGGCCTTCTGGTAAAAAGGGGAAAGGCACCTCCCCACTTATAGCATATTGTCTATTCTGTTTCAAATTGGGAAAAAAAAATGTTTTCTCAATTCCATAAACAACAGCCATCCTTCTTTCAGCAATTCATGGTGGTCCTCGTTCACAAATGTTCATTAAAAAAATAGCCCTAACTATTCGCCCTCCCAAGCTTTTTTGCCATATAAAGAAATAAACCAGCCGTGTTGTCTGTTCCCGAGAATTTTCCGTCTTTCCCCTTTGCAATTAAAGCTGATCCCTCCTTGCAGCTTCGCTCCCCTCCACTCCCCCTCCACCTCCTTGTCTGTCTAATCTCCCGTTCCCCTCCAAGTGCGTTATTTGGTTTTGGAATTATATCTATTTACCCAGAGTGGAAGTTGCACAACGAATGTGTTTATGCGAGAAAATTATATCACTGACAAACGCTGATTGGCATGTGGACATTGGGAGAGAAAACTACAGAGGACATTTTCATCAGCTTGGAATAACACAATGATTGTGTTTTCAGCAGAGCTAATGGATCACATACCCCTGCTCACTCTGATAGCTGTTTACACAAAGGACAGCTTCCCAGATGCAGCCAAAAAAAGAAAAAGAAAAAAGCTTAGAATAAGAAAACCCGCCCCGGCAAACACAGTAATAATAGTAATAATGGGCGATCAGGGATAATCCTTCGGAGGAAGATCATGGGTCTAATTCTTATTTGCACTAAGATCCCTTCACACGGTGCTGCTAGGGAAAGGGGTGTTGAAGTGGATGCAAATGACATGGTTGTGCATAGAGAGGTCTTCACCCTGCTGGGGTGGGACGAGGCCCTGGGGGTTGAGGACAACCCCTTTCCCCCGTCTCTGTGATGGCAGAAGTGCCACAGGATGCGGGTGCTCCCCAGTCCCACCGCGCCTGCTGCAGCCCCTGGCTTTGTCTGGGCTTGGGGAGGAGGATTTCTCATGATGGAGATTTTGGTGATGCTGGTGTTTGGGGTAGGGCAGGGAACTTGTTCTTTTGTCTTTCGGATGAGCAAAGAGAGAGTTGGAGTTTTAGCACAGAAAGATGATAACTCAGATCATTTGGTCACTCTCTGCTCATCCCCACTTTGAAACAAAAACAAGGAAGAGGACAGAAGTGTAAGTGGTCAGGGGAATCAGAGTCCCCTCCCCACCCCAAAACCCCCTCCCATCTCATCATGCATTTGACCTTCTCTAGAGCTCCCTTATTTCTCATGCAAATATGTATATCAGGGAACAAAGCTCTCAGCCGGGTGAAAACACTTTACACAAGCTTTCATCACTCATAGCCAGGCTCTGCCAAATGAGCTTGACAGATAGAAATAAACAATTTTGTCAAACACTTTTTGGAGACCAGATCTGCAACATCCATTTTATGTGTCTGTCTCTCTGTATATTCTCCCTTCTCTCGTTTTTTTTGAAGCAAGGTGCCGTTCATCTAAAAATCAAACAAATGACTTGTTGGAATCCAGACAGTTCATCTACCGCATCTCCCAATTTCACATCTATTCATGCCTTTGAGTAATCTAAATCTGCCACATGCTGTCCAGGGAAACCTGGCTGATTTTGCTCTTTATTGCTTCTTACATGCCTCAGTGTTTAAAGAAGACCCATCTTTTGAACAGCAGCTCACAATCTGATAATATTTCTCTTTGAAAAGTCAACATACTATCATTGTTTCAAATTCAATTATACAGCCGACTTTCTCTCCATGGTATGCAAGCACTATATTTAGGTTATATTAAATTATGTTTTAATAACATCCAATGGCTTTTTTTATCTACCTCAGCCTTTAAAAGTCTTAGGCCCTCCAAAGGAGGGGCGGGGGGGGAAAGCAGTTTATTAATGCATCACTTCAGAATTGTTTTTTAATTGGAAACATTTTGCGGAGAAAAGACCATTAATAAAATTCGATTCCAAATCAAACTTCTCTGTGTATGTTATTTTTACTCTGCAGTCAAATGCTTTTATTAGATTTAAAACTTTCACTGTTCTTTTTTATCTCTAGCTGTATAATGTTCTACAATAAAAAATAAAGGGCCTAGCGACTCCAAAGTCTGGCAAAATAATATACTTTTTTGGATGTCTGTGTATGTTGCCAATTAGTTTTGCTGTAAATACAGACCTCCATCCATCATCAGTCTCTGGGTGGCTATAAGAGATCTAATTTGTTTCAGATGCCTTGTGCTTGCCGAGCTATTCACCAACTCTGCTGACCTGCTGCGAAGACCAAAAGCTGCAGAAGGATGACTGACAAGGGAAACTGGAGAAAGACCTATCTACTTAGGGATGGATCCTGCCTCCCAAACAGGGAAGGAAGCTTTCTCCCCTCCCTTCTCCCTTTCTCTGCTCTCTTCTCAGAAGCCTGCAGTTTTGGAGAGGAGCTCAGAGGCGTAAGACCCACATTAGGGAGGCTATGACAGGGTAATGGAAAACTCTCCTCCTCAATCCATTCTTCCACCTCCCCTCTCCTCCTTTTACAAGCCATGCTTCAAACCCCCCATTCCCTAGGAATTTTATGAATGCTTGAGCCCAGCCAAAACAAACTCGTAAAGAAAAAGTTTCAAAAAAAGGTCACAGACCCATACAGCAAGTGTGAACCGGTAAATATCAAACTTCGGGGCAAACAGCATTGCGCAGCAGCCTTATTGCCATACGCAACCCAGCCATGCATAGTTTGTCAATCTAGAGTATTTGATTCTTCAGCTCCCACACCTAGGTCCTGCCAGCTTTTTGTCCCTCCTCACAGGCATCCCAAAGTTCCCAGAAAAGCACCTATGGGGGTAGCAGCACCTCCAAAATGGAATAACGCAAGGAGTCCCCTGTGACTTTCATGATGGGGAGGGTCAGATCAGAGCCATTGGCTTGGGGGCTCATTGCAAATAGCCAGAAACATCCATCTACATTGTTTTTCTACAGACAATTGGGATTCACACTAACTGCATGGTTTGTGTGTGTATGTGTGTGTGAAAAATATCCTTTTTTTTGTTCCTACAGAAATTATTTTCTGTGGGAAATAATCCTTATTTATTTAGGGGTAATGAAAAAACAACATACCAGAAATAGAGAAAAAATTGTTGCCTGGCTAAAATATGCAAATTCCCCTGCCAAGCACTCTTGATGCCTGATGCCAGTTAATTTATCACCCTTATTCTCACACCTCTCCTGGGGTGCAGCAGTGCTGTGCAGTGCACAGGTCTGGTGGGCAGCTGGGCCCAGCAGTGCTGGGGCACCGCTCGCTGCAGAACCCCAGCTGCTCCCTTACTGACGTGGCTGGGATTCGGCTTCCCCCATGCAGCAGCACTGGTGTGGGAGTTGCTTCTGAACTGCTCCCACAAATCGTACGGCCCAGATCTCTCACTCCAGCCTCATGATTTGGGCTCTTGCACTGGAGAAGGGAGATCAGGGTCTCAGCTCCCACCTTATCTGGAAGAGGTTCGAACTGGTGGCCCCTGAAGGCACACCAGCAGGAACAGGGTGGGAGCATCCCCAGCCCTTTCAGTGTGGTCATGTAGGAGACAGCTCAAGGGATCTTGAGGGATCAAACAAGGGAATTTGGCTTGGCTGCATCTGCTCAAGGGTGCTGGAGCAGAGCCCTGGGTGCTGATCATTGCTGCAATTGCTAAAACACTTTACATGGAAAAGTTACTGGATTACAAGCCATAGTAGAAACAGTCTTTGGAGCTGAGACGAGAATAGCTGAGAAGCCAGAGCAAGGATCCTGTGAAGGAAAAACTTTTGGGAAGGCAGAGTGTGAAGGTTGCCTCCTCATCCTCCTACTCTTTCTCTCCCAGCAACAGGCACTCTCATGGTGCATGCACTCCGCACCCAACAAATGGGCTCTGCTACAAAACCCTTTCCCCTGTCTGTTTTACAGCTCTGCTCTGGGCATATTTTTGCAAGCTCAGAGATTCAGAGCACTCATGTGCTCAGGATCAGCATGCACAGATCCCCCCTGAGGGGTCCAAAACCTATCCCAGCTCAAGAAGCTCTGGGCAATAATTTTCCAAGCAGCAGCAGTCAGGCTGAACCAACCATGGGCAGCTGTTTCTGCAGAGACACGATGAAGAAGACAGGGGAAATGATTCATCAGAAAATGAATCCAGCTACAAAGAGTGAGGTTTAGGGGTGCATCCACAAGGAGAAAGGGCTGGGGATGCTGAAATTAGAACATTTGCTTTAAAAAAAGCCCATACTAGCACAGAATCAACTTTGACTATGCAGAAGGGTTTATAAGCACCTTAATGTGTCCAAGGTTAAGATGCTAAAATTGTTTTGGGGAAAAGGAAGTAGGAGTGGAAAGGCTCAACAGCCAAACTACACCAGGAAGGTGGAAGACGTTCCCACCATCTCACCCAGGTGGTTGCTCCCTTGCCCAGACAGACATAGGGGGCCACAGAAATCACCATGTGTCCATGGAGGGGGACACTACCTGAGACTCATCTCTGGTGGCAGCACAAGCAAATTTGGTCATCCTGGGGGGACCATCTGAGTGCTCAGCACATGGTCAGGACCTGCCAGGGCAGCTGGAAACACTCATGTTCTAACCCATGCCAGTGCCACAGCCATCTGTCCAGGTTATAGAGATACTTGTGAAAATGTGAGGTTGCTTTTCAAAATGAGCATCATTGTTCCAGTGCTCAGGGAGGGGAGGGAAGTGAGGGGAGGACCCTCCCTTTTCAATTGCAGGGCATACTTAGTTTTCGTCATGTTGGGGGGGGGGTAAATTACTTTTACTCAAAACCATATGTAGAGCATCAACAAATGCACATCCTGTGAAGTTGGGCGTGTTGCAAGAGGGATTACAACGCTGGCAATTTATAGCAGCTGCCTTAGTAGCCTCTTCTTCCACGCATTATTCTGTCAACATTGTATTTTCCTTGGAAAAACATCTACAGTAGTTTAAATCTCTTTACTGAAAACAGATCTACTACAGGTGCTTTAGAGTTCATCCACGGGATATGAGAAGGTTGAACGTCCCCAAGAAAGGGAAATTTATGTCAGTAATGACTAATTGATTTGCTTGGCTTTAAAATCCCTAATGTATTTTCACATTTTTCCTTGCCTTCTTTTTTACAGTGCTAATAAAAGAAGCTACATCATATATTTGTGTTATATGTGGGTTTGTTCTGGGAAATCCTTACTTTTGCAATGTGTTTATGTTTTCCCTCATTTCCTTTTACCTTTCCTTTATAAAAGGGCTTGTTTTTATAATAAATCAATAGGTTAAAGGTGAACATTAATGAAAAAAAAAAAAAGTGTGTTTGAAAAATATATGGTGAAAACAAGGCAAAACTGGAAACCAAATCTTTGTTCACTGGAAATTAAAGACACACTTTCCACACTGAAGTTGGATAAATACAGTATATTGTGGTAGAGCATAGTGAGAACTGCACACTCCTCTCCAAAGGCTCCCAAACCCCATCTGAATCCCAAAAGTCACAAGAAATGTTCTGATCCTCATAGGGATGAGGAGAGGGGTTAGTGCATCTCTGTTGGGGGTCGTTTATGGAAAAGGTTTCTGCAAGATCCTTTGCAAAAATAAATATTTTTACTAAATCCCTGGAGCAGCTTACAACTCCCCCTGCTCACAATTACAATTTCCCCATTAGGAAACTTCCTTGAAAAACCCACTTTGGCTCAATTGGAATGTGTTTTTTCAACAAAGCTGAAACATTTTGATTTCAGTCTTTCTTTTTTTTTAACTTTGCTCTGTAATCATTCATCATCCTCCGACACAGAGTATTCAACAAGACAAAAATGGCAAAGTCACACAGAGGAGTCAAATGTGCTGTTCTGAACATGACAGCCCATTTCATTTGGGGTGAAATATTGCTCTATTTTGGGGGAGGGATACAAAAGAAAGCAGTGGTGATAACAAAATTATTTCCTTAAACATTGCAATTTCCAAGGCAGCAGAAAGTGGTTCCACCAAGGGTTTTCTTAATGCAGTCTCAGTGTGTGCCAGCCTGTCCAGACATCTACCTGGAGATGCAGACAAGGGCCTTCTCTATGCTTTTTGAGACCACTGGAATATTTCAACTGAATTTAGCACATGATTTAGTGGCAGAAACAAAAGCATGAAATTGGTACCAACATCATTAAATCCCTGAGCACCCTGGGCAAGGACACTGGCACAGAGAGGAGTACAGGAGGGCTCTGGGGGGTCTTCATGGCTCTGCCATGGCTTGAAGAGTCCTTGTCGGACCATATCACATCTCTGCACTGTGCCTCAGTTTCCATCAGTGCTCTGAGGCAAGCCACAGGAGAAACCTGCTATGGCATGTTTTGAGATTTACAAGTGACATGGTATCACAATGTGGCTGAAACTATGTGAGCATGCCACAGTTTCCAACTTCACACTATTTACAAACTGGTATTACTAAGAAAAATGCTAACAGATAAAAGTAGAAACTGAAGCACTTAATTAAGACTGTACTTAACTCCACCATATCAAGTAGAGAAAAAAATTAGTTACAAGACCACTTGGAAGGTCACTAAGTAAGAAGTTCTGTTGTCTTTAAAAAAAATTCTTCAGTTCTGTGAAATTAATATTATTCTGCTTACAAAACTGTCCCTGTTAAACTTGCATTCAAATTTTAAAATGAGAATCCTGAAGGCATACTCTGAGAATCACTCAAAGGCCAGCTAGGAAGAGAGGCATTCCTTTAAGTTAGAAGGACACTGGCTCTTCTAAGAGCCTCAGCCAGGGAACACGAGGTTTCCATATGTCTCTATATGTGTCCATACAGGCTCCTACATACGATTTATAAACACCCAATGGATCAGGGAACCTAACTTGCAAGCTGACAAAATCTGTGGAGGTTATGAAATGGGAATGGATGGTTGCCCATTTCCTCTTGGGATCCTACTGTCAAGATCTTCTGGGATGCAATCTGTTCTAAAATCAATTAATTTTTACAAGGCCCACTCCCACTGAACCTTGCAATATCCATCCTCTGCCACTGTCTACTCGAGTTATTACCCTCAGGTCACGGGAGCTTTGGCACACTGAAGTATACACATGGTGGTATATGTTGCTGGAAGCTATTATCCCAGGGAGCTCACAGGATACAACAACTTGGGGATGTTGTTTCCACTGAGAACCAGAAATCACTTTCTGAGCTGACTGATGTTTGAAGAAGGGCCATCTGTGCTGCCCAAATTGACGCTGACAACTGTGTTTGATGTCTCTGTCTCAACTAGTAAAGAAAAATCATTGTTCTGTTTTCTTGACTCTGCAATTTCTAACTTTGAGTCAGTGGAGGATAAGATGAGGAGTGATAGGCTGATACTGCAGGAAAAGAGTTTGGATAAAATGTTAGGGAAAAAGAACAGCTCTTTTAAACAGGAAGAACTGTGAAAGCCTGGAGGAGGTTGTCTGGGGAGGTGGTGGGATCTCTGCAAGTAAGGGCCATTAAGAACAGGTTAAACAAACATCTGACCAAAAGGCTTAGACAGAGTTGCACCATGCTCCAGGCAGGAAGTGGACAAAGATGACCTCTGATGGACATTGACAGCACTATTGTCTGTTCCTAATACTGCTCAAGTAACCTGTGGTGCTTTGGCTTGAGTGTCTTTCTTAAAAGGTTCTTACTCAAAATGCCGTCCAGAGTTAAATAATTCAGACCCAAGAGGCTGGAATGGTCACACCAACCACATTTCCTCCAGCCAGTCTCAAGCAAAGCACAAGAAAGGGAAACAAGCCCACATCCAGGGTTCACGGAGGTCAGAAGAAAGCTTCTCTTGGAGCAATGGAGTTCATGTCAGACATGAAATAGCCTGAGTGAAGAGAAAGCACTTCAGAAGCAGAAAATCCAAAGGGGTTATTTTTAATTACTGTGTTAGGTTTCAGCGTAATATCAGAATATCATGTGCATGTTGGGGGGCAGCTGCAGAATCACTTCCGTGATACAAGTTACTGCAATTACTGGTGAACCGCAGTAGTGAATTTCTTTGAAGTACCTAGTATGAAACACAGGCATGTCAGGAATAGCTCTTTCATTCTTGAGGCTGTTTATAAAATCATTACAAAACCAATTACAAATGTTCTAGCTTTATAATGGTTAATATTATCTTTATATCACAAAGGATTCACTATCTCAGCCCAGAACAAGAAGGACCTGCCTTGGTCTAGATTAGTAATGTCAGAGTCTCAAGGTATCTAAATGTTTTAACCCAACTTTGGCAGCCATATGTGCTCACCTCAGTTACCTTCAGCTATCTATTTTAAAAGACCCCTCTAGACCCCCATCTAAAGTCAGTGGAGAAAGGTTCACACCTCTGGAGAGCTCTTCATTCCTTCCTACAGCAGATGTCTAGCTAAGCTGGATGAACCATCCCGTGGAGATGCCACGCTCATCATACAGGTTATGGAAGCAGTCTATGTGATATTAGACATCTAATATCTACACCTCTGCCAGGAGGTGATATCCTACCCTTAGAAATATTTCAAATGAATGGGTTAAATTGATCAGTGTAAAAACCCTTTCTATCCCAGTGATTTATATCCATGATCCACTTTCATGAGAAATCTGCTACTTGACTTTCTTAAAGAGAGCAAGTCAGAGCTCTGCCTGCTTGGAGTCTGCAGCGCTGCACAGTCCTTACTTGAGGGGAAATGCTTTTTCCAAGACACCAGAAATCTTTGGTAAAGGAAACACAGGGTTTGGGTTGGTTTCTTTGTGTTTCTGTCAAATCAAGATATCAGATACGGTTGTTATTATTTAATAATGATAATAGTAACAATTTCTCAGATGTAAAAGTAATACAGTAATGATAGGCTTCATGGAACATACAAAAAAGACTAACAAATATAATCAGTTGCAGAAGGAACTGAAGAAAGTCTGGGACATGAAAAGCAGAGTAACAACTGTTTGTGGTGAGCTGGGCTTTCATGATAGGGGTATCACAGCAGCAGCATAAAATGGAAACAGGGTCTACTGTAAAGCCGTGTGTCCTCCAGATGGCAACATTGATTGGTATTTCTAAAGGAGTTTGGAAGGAGCAGTCTTTCTCTGGGATACCCAGATCAGTCTTCAACAGACTTGCAATTGTGCTGCCCTCAAGACCCTGGGCTGTGGCAGTAAAAGGCAATATCTTTGACAATATTCATCACAGTAAAAATAAGGATGAAAGGGGGAAGTCACTACACAACCTTTGGATTCAGCAGATTATTCCCAGGAAAAATAAATAACATTTATGACACAACCATCTGGCAAAGGACAAAGAAGTATTTTAATCCCGAAAATCAATCCCTAAGAGGGGATGAAGACCATTAAAGGTGCAAAATGGCTGTGATGTTAAAGATGCTTGAATGCCTTTTGAAATCGGTGTATTTCCCTTAGCCTTTTGAGTCACCAGGGTTGCTGGTGTGAAGACCTCTCTCATTTTACAACAGCACCTTCACCTCTACAAGTCTTGAGATGAAGACCTGACAATTGATGGAGATGACGGTAGCACCTAGGACTGCAATAGTAAAGGTATTTAGTGCTCTTCTGAGACTTTTCACTGAGCATTTTGCAACCCTTTGGAAAGATTAGGAGGATGAACTGTAGTTAAGTCCGAGATTTATATGCATCAGCCACAAATGAATTCTAGTCCCTGAACTGAAGTCAGGTGAAAATAAAGGAATGAATAAGATCGTTTGCTTTTATTAACTTTACTAAGGTATAATTTTCTTTCTGGTACACTGTAGGTCAAGTTGCACTGCAACCACATAGTATGAATTCTGCCTTGATTCTGTGATCACTATAATCTCCTGAAGTCCTGCTCTTAAACTAGCCAGAGTGCAGGGAGAGATTATGGTCAAACACCACGTTATCCTGAGATTTAGGGCCAAATGGCAGGCTGGTGTGACCTGGCTCAGTGCAGGTAACTGAAAAGGAGTGTCACCCAGTAGGCTGGGAGAAGAATTTAATCTCATTCTCTGGGTCAGAAGAGGTGCTTCACATTGGCTCAAATCTTCCACATCATTGCCATTTAGACAGCAGATAAAATAAGTTCTATCACTTTCTTACACAATTTGTTTCTTTTTCATTTTTTGCTCATTCATGCTTAAAATGTCTTGAGGTTTTCATGACTCATCTGTCCTCTCTAATAATGCTGGCTATTAATGAAGGGTTTCCTGGAAAACAGACGAGTTCAAAGTTTCAAAAATCCTGTTTTCCATTGAAGTTTAATTTCTAGAATAATTTTCCACTTTCAACAAGAATGAGACTGAAAAGCAGAGAACATTTTCCATTAAAGTCTGCAGAGAAATTTCCTTTAGTTTCTCACACAGGACTGCAGGGCTTGAAACAGCCTTCACTTTCACCACCACTGCCAGGACAAGAGCCAACATCTTCTGCTTTCCTCTTCTGACTTAAATGAGGCCTGAAAAAAACATTGAGTTCCCAATTTCTGTGCCATTAGTTCTTTTACTTCTTCTCATCTACCCAGGCTACTCATGATAGTTATGTTCCAGTCCTCACTTATTTCACAGTATATGGAGTTGCTTCCATACACTTGGCCCTGCTGAAGAAGATGAGGCTAATATTTGTCTGATAGGGGGAGTCAATTGGAATTCTTTTGTCTAGGGAAGGGCTAAGACCATGGTCAATGACTTCAGTCATCCCTGTAGCTCTCTAAAGTAATGATACTTTTTCCCAGTTTCCACTCTGCTTCCCATGCATTTTCCATACTGAAGGCTCATCAACAGGATTTGTGGCAGCACAAACAAGAGTTCAGCCTATATTTTTTGGTTGTTTTTTTTTTAAAGGTTGGTCTTGTTCCAATGGATGTGAACAAATAAATGAAATTAAATATGAAATTCTGTAGGTGTTTTTAGGGATTGAGGTTTTTAGGGGTACAGGACAAGAGAAGGACTTTTCTTTGTCCACAAAAAAATCTGGAAACTACAATGTTTAGTTTTCAAAAATATGGATTTTAGTAAAGGAAAAAAAATAGCTTGGATAAAAATGTGGGTTATTTTAAAGTATCTTCAGATAAACTTTTTAAAAATCAAGCCATACTTTTACTGAACACAGAATGGTTGCAGAAACCTTTTTCATTAATTAAATTTTCATTGAAAACCACCCAGCCAAATGTGCTGGCTCAGACCCATTCTCCTCCACAAGCAATTTGTTACCAGGGCGGGCTTGAACCACACCATGTGGCACCTTCACCCACCATCAGCACAATCTGCGCACCAGTGGTGGGAGGGCAAGGTTTGTTTCTTCTGCTGGTGTCATACTCACCAAAACTGAACCAGCATGATTTAAACTCGCAGAAGCTGACTGGCTCAGATTTGGTCTCGGGTTGTAGATAGGAACCAATGCAGCAATCCTTCCTTATTTATTATCTTGGTAAGAGCAAGGCTGCCTTTAAAATGTGTCTGATGTGCTCAAGAGATAATACATGGTTGTTAGAAGGGGATCACTGTCCTTTCAGGAGACAAAGACAGCAAAAGACCCTTCTGATGAAGCCACAAAGCTAAAATGTTAATCTGATGAATTCTACCTCTATGGCTCTGGAGTAAGAGGTTAGCAAAATACTTTCTGTGCCAAGAAGCTGTAAAATAAGCTTCATTTTAGACGCGATAGGGGAATATCTTCTTACTAATTGTACCAAGGTGTCTGCTGAATTAGCTGAGATATGATATATCAGCAGTCACTGTAAAACCTCTGTGTGAAAACATCTAATAGAGTCAAAGAAACCCGCACTGGAATAGACCCCAAGGCAGATCAGCTGTGCCTAAACCTAAACCAGGCTCAGCAATGTCCACTCACACCATACAAACCCCCTGACAGAAAGGAGAAAAGCCATGATTATGTTTGTTCCTATTAACTTCTGTCAGGTCTGACTTCCGACAGTGGGCTCATTCACAGTACACAGTTACCCATCTCTTATCTGTATCCACTGATGCTGTTATTGGTACAGAAGCAAAGCTGACACCAAAACCCCATTATGACTTCAACTTTCCCTATTCTCTGTTCTAAAAACCATACAGAGAGAAGCAGCTGGAAATGCTGTTATACCTATTCTACAGGTAAGCGTGAAATGACACAACTATCCCTGCAATTATCCCATGGAGGTATCTCTGCATTTAAAAGACTGATGAAATATTCATGCCGAGCCTGGTTTCTCTACAGCCCTGGAAAAATGCAATCAGAAGGTCCTAAACAAGGTTCGAATAGGACCCTGGCTTAGGTCCCAATATCATACGGAAATCTGTGACTGAGACAGGAGGGGAGCTCTGATGTCCCGACTCCCAGGTCTGCGCCACTGTGACGGTGCTGCACTTCTCTTGACATTTTGCTTTTGCTGTTACAGCACAGACTTATTTTTCACACTCATGTTACGTCCTGAAAATTTGGGTCTGGTTTTGAAGTGTGTGTGGGCCTTATCTTTTCGTTCTCTAAATAAAGGGTCATTTCCAATATTCTGCATGTGTCTTAGTAGAAGTGATTTTATAGCTGTAGATTACTCTACAATATGTAAGTTTTTTTCTCAGGCACCAGTAATACAAGGTAGTTTTTATATCCAGTGGAAGCCAGAATTTATTTTCAGTAATTTCTCCCAATTATGTTTATCAATAGGTATCTCTTAGCAAAATGCCAAATCTTGCAAGCGTGTTTGGAAAGTCAAATATGTTTGTGTAATACAAACCTATGCCATGTCAGGAATTAGTTTGACTAATAGGCCTTTAATTAAATCCTTGTGGGGTCTTGGTGTGAAGAATAGACCCAGTTTCCAAAAAAATTAATTTATAAGATAAATTCACAAATATATCCATCTAATAAATCTTTCTTACATCCAATATTTGTCCTAGAAACAATAACAGGACAGATAATTTATTAGACTATTTCCTATTGCATTATAATGACTATGCTTGATACTTTAAATGTATTCTTCAGAGCACTGGAATGATGGAGGCTATAATTAATGAAGATAAAGATTTCCAGGGCGCATTGATCCAGGAGAGACATACTTAGTGTAACTTCCAGACCTATATGTAATCACAGAAATATTTCCCTAGAGAACACGAATTATAGATGACTCTAAAACTGCCACTGGAGATATTTTGCAGAAACCACAACAGGAAATGTTTATTTTCTCAACCCTAATAACCCTTTCAATACAAATTATTTTGAATTTTTGAGAAAATTACATTAATTCCCAATTAATTTTTTTCTTGCAAGATACTTTATACTTAGAGAAATATCCATATTTTCCTTCACTATCTTAAGTCAGCTCCTTGGTTTGTCACTTAAATGGCCATTGTATAGGAAACAAAATGCCACCTGAAGTGTCCCCATTTCTCTTCCCTCAGAGAACAGCATACAGACCAGCACAGCAAAAGTTCAATTCTACCCCAGCATATGGGAATCTTAATAGCAGAGAACAGAAGTACCAGGTCTAAAATGCAGGCCCAGCAACTAGAAATACCATTCTGGTATTTGTAAATACCTTTTAGAGAGCTAGACATATCCCTAAACTATCAAGCTACCACCCCTCAAATTCAGACAGATCAGAGGAAACATGTCATTGTTGCCCTTCTCATACAGCATGGTTGGATCATCCTCTTCCTTCAGTGGCAGAGGTCCCAGTTTTTGGGTTCTTTACAATCTATTTATTTTACTTAATACTGATCATAATATTAATGGTAGTTTTTCATACCAAACAAGCCCATTCCAGGTAAATCTAGTGAAAGACTGTATGTCTGGCATGGAAACTGCACAGCCCTCCTCCTCATGTGAACCAATGGATGCTCTCATTTAATTCAGACTGAGGGGGAGAAAAAGGAGTGGATGTGTTATGTTTTGATCAAGTTTATTGGAAGGGTCAGAAGTGCCTGATTTATTACTAATTGTATTGGATTTAGTTCAGTTCTTATTGGCCTTCTCAGCATCACCCCCACTCAGTACACAGGTCTATACAGGTACAGCCTTTGGGATGTGCATCTGAGGTCAGGCAACTGCTCTGACTCCAAAGGCTACTGAGCTGAAGTCAAGACAGCCACCTCCCCAAGAGTTTGAGAAATAAAATGTATCAAAAAGAAAACACCAGCTTGGGCTGTGCTGATTTTTAGAGGAAAATCTGATTTGCAACCTGTGGTTTGGCTTGCAGCATTCTGTGTGCATGGATTGCATAGCAGTGGAAATGAGGCACTTAGTAACTTTGGCTAGTGCTAGCCCTGCTCTGGGCAGACGCTCCCCCAGGAAGTTTCACATCTCCTCAGTCCAAACACCACATCGGCTCCAAAATCCTTTGCATGGTATTGCAGGCAGAGATCTTTGGGCAACAACACAACTATTCGACACTAAGGAGTGTTTTAAAGAGCAGGGAGCAGAAGTAAGGTGGTAAAGCTGTTTCCCACTAGTTTAGGAAAAAAAACATATCTGAGGACTTGTACTCATCCCCAATCCAACAAGTAGAGCGTGCACTTGGTTTTTCACACACGTCAGGCACTAAGTCCCCAGAGTGGCAAGGATCAATGTTTCTGTATCACACTGATACATTTCCTGCTGCAAAGGACACCTCTACCTAGGAATGGAGGACCAAAGTGAGATCAAGTCCCCTGCAATTGCAAAAATGATAGAAATGTAGGAAATACAGCACTTCTGCTCCTGTTTTCCCATTCATACATAGAGGAAGCTGCAAAACATTTCCTCCAAACTTGTAAAAAGCTTAAAACAAGCTGCAGAAAAGACCAAAAGCCACAAATTACAACATAAAACAGGAGGAGAGCATGAAAGATTACAGGCAGTGAGATGCCTAGGGGTCCTGCAAACTCAAGGGAATTTGTTAGGTGCTAATTCCCAGGTGATGCTCAACAGCAGCCTGGACTCTGTGCTGTGGCTGAAGACAAAGAAGAGGTGACAGATCCCTGCCTCTGTCATCTGATGAAACACTTATGCCTGACCCTAAGCTTGATGATTTAGTATCAGTCGTGTGAGCAGGACTCCCTGACTAAGCTCCAGAGAAATTGCTAACACCAGCTGGAGAGCCAACACTACCAGCACCTTGTCCTGCCTCTAGCTGTGGCCAATTTCCAGTGCTCCAGAAGAAAGCAAAGAAAACTCTCAGAAGCCAAGTTACGTAACATTTACACAATATTATAAACTAACACAGTTCTGGTTTGTTTTTTTGTTCCCATGAACATGATATGACTCAATGGAAACTACTCTGCAGGAAACAGGCGGCACATTTTGAAGCTTAAGCTTCCAGAAATAAGATACCGCTCAAAAGAATTTGGAAACAGCATACCTGTTGGAGGGATGATCCCAGCTCAAAACCTAGAGCTGAAGAAACCTGGAGTTTGGGATCAATTTTTAAAAAAACACAACCTACTTCTGGTCTGACTGTTACAATCATGGTAGCACTGGACCAAACCCACGCCATGCATCTACATGAGCTGTGTGTCAATGTAACAGCAGTCCTGCTTACCCAAACAGAATAATCCTATAGTGTGACTTTTTTTTTTTCCTTTCTTTCTGAGCACTTCTTAATGTTTGCACCAGCATTTCTTAAATCCTGTTTCAGCTGCTACTTATAATCCTGAAGTGGTGTTTGAAATCTGTCTCTGAGTTTCAGGGTGTGAAGCCAACTCGAATCTCTTGTCTCCCCATCAGCTCTCCTGACAAGGATAAAGAAGGACAAAATGTTATGCAGACTTGTTGACGGAGGTGAAACTCAGTGGTTGCCAAAGATGGTTTCTGGAAACAGTGCAAACCCTCCACTGAAACCTTACTGGCATGCAAGACAATCTTTGCTTTTTACTAGTAGGCCCAAAACTAACATTTTCATAATAATTTTCCAGTATCAAAGTGATAGTTTTTATCCAAGACAGCTGAATACTACAGAACTGTGTAACAACAATTCAGTGCCAAACATATGCTATGTATATATTTTAACACCTTTGATAATAATAAAAAATGCATGTTCCTAGCAGTTTTCTCAACTTTCATTCAATAACAACATCCTTGAGTTGATGCTTTTTGTTTTCCTTTCATATTATTACGAACCTGTGTTTAATTCTCAGTGCCAGTTTGGCTTTTTAACCTCTCTTTCTACATTCCACTAGTAATGTCTGATTAAGAAATTAGCCTTTCAAGTGCTATAAAAAAATCCAAGAAATACAGTAACACAATACCATGGAAAACTGATATAATCTTTTCAAAACTATAAAAATTGGTCACCCAAAGGAACATCTGCATGGTAAAAATTTTAAACAAACTGGAAGGGAATCAGATAGCTCATAAAGAACCAAGCGGCTAGAAGAGCCATTGGTCGTTTACATATTTTGCTGTCATCCTGACTTGGAGAAGACTATCATTTTGAAGCATGTTTCTTCAGTTTTAGTTACCGGCATCTGGAATGAATTCCAGGATGGAACACTGAAAGTTTTTAAAAGGAAACTCAACCTTACAATAATTATTCCTTAAATCATTAATATGGTGAAAGTGCCAGATGTAAAAATATGAACAAAATAAAATAAAATATGGTCCCAGGTATCACTCAAATCCCTAACGTACATCTGTCTGTTTTCTCAGTTCATTAATATCTGTTGTAGTCTCAGATATTTTCTTTTATGTAAAAATTTCCACTTGCTTGTTATGTCTTCTGTCTTGCATTAGAGTTATTGCTTTACCTCTCAGAATAACTCTGGTTGTGTACATTGCAGGACTGTGGATCTACTCTAATGCAGGCTTTCCTCCAGCAAAAGATAACGGTGTATTCGTCTTCTATCCAACAGCATGAGAAACTTTTGGTTTGATAGATATTCAAGAGGGACAGCATCCTGAAAGAGTGGTTTCATGGTGACACCAGGGCTTTGTCGGCATGGAGCTCCTCACAGGGTCCAGGTTTCATTCACAGGCGCAAGATATGGCACAATGAGACCTAGGTGTGAGGGACTGCTGAGGTTGCTGAGCTTGGGATAGGACTAAGAGCCTGCAGACCTGGCAATTCCGTCTACGCATTCGTTCCCTTGTTCACACTTTCAGAGAAGTGGGATGAAGGCAGCAGAGGGAGGGATGAACGTCACTGTAGATTAATACAAATTGTTTGATGGTCTGTTCTTTTCAGGATGATGACGCAAATCATAAGGCCAAAATGAAATTCACTTTTCTAAGTGAAACCACTTGAAATGTGATACAGTTCAGCAAAGAGTTGCACTTAAATCTCTCAGGAGAACCCATTTCATTGAAAACTCCTGGAACACCTAACTAGACCCCATCAAATCCCCAGCCATTAATTTGTTTCCACTAACGTCCTCCCTCACTCCACAAAGAAGATGTCTCCTCAGAGCTCCACTGAGTACTCCCAGCACCACTAAGCAGTTTTGCAGATTAATGCTTGTCTGAATGTTACTAATTAGGCCAGGCGACTATATAATGAGATGCTTACAAAGTTTATTCATCACTAAAAATAAATGTTAAGCATCTGTTTTGCAGGCTATTCCCATGTGCCATTCAGGTCCGCATGCTGTAGAGCCAGATGGAGCTGGAGGGAGACCAATCACAGTGCAGAGGGATTACATCTCTTAAAACCATAGTTAACTTAAATAAGCAAGTTGCCATCCCTCCATAAATCCCACATCTACCACCAGATGTGTGACAAGACTATTGCACAGGGTGTTCTAGCTTGGGCTCCCCTGCTCTGAGGGGGCAGAGGAGAAAGCCAGCTGCTCATGGCAAGGGCCATCTCTCCCTTGCACACTTGTCAACAAAGCCACTCTCTGTTGGTGACCATCTGAAAAGAAAGCCCTGATGACTCACAAAGCACAAAACCATCAAATGGAGCTACACTAAATAAACTCTCCTTCTGTCCCAGGCAGTGGTGGAAATGACTCATCTCTCAGCTAAGCTTAGGGGAGAGTTTCTCTCTGCCATGTTAACCAAATGTTAAGTGGGTTTCTCAAGATGGTTATTGCAGTGAAACCATTAGTGATGTTTGCTTACAAGCCCTCACTTAAGTACTCAGAGTAGCAGTAGTTCTAAACAAGGACTCTGTGTCTCCTGAAAGTATTTCATGTATAGAGAAGGTGGGATTGAGAGTTGGATGCTTTATTTTCCTTTTTTGTTCCTGAGGGATGCTGTGCAAGAAATGGCACTTTTCTGGTGTCATAGGCTTCAGCAATGACTGGGAAAGCAAGATCTGGGAGATACCAGGTTCTGGGGGAAAGGAGGTTATTCCTCATCCAACAGAAGAGAGAAGAAATGAAAACAGCCCAATCCAACATTAGCAGAGAGAAGGGAACAAGCCAGGTTTTCCCAGAGCTGGCTGTATCAAACCCTTTAAAGTAGAGGAATATTTAAACTGTATTTCTCTTTTTGGATGGGCTTAGAGGCTGCCTTCAGGTTGGGAGCCTTGTTTTGCTAAGCACGGCTGAGCATAAATAGTGGAGCTGATTTCTTGTCCTCAAAGAGCCAGCCATCCAAGAAAGCAATGCACAAATGCAGAACTGATGGAGAGGATGACTTTAATCATGAAAGTAATTTTTCAGCACTTGTGGTTTGTTTCTAGAAAGGAGCACAAGGTGATAAATTCATATCTGGATTTCAAGCACCCCAAAATTCAGGGTTTTCAGATTCTAGGGGTTTTTTTTCAGTACCTTACATGGCTAGGGAAACATAATGAAGCATGTTGCTTCCAGCAACCACAGAGTACAAGTAAACTATGTAGATGAAGCCATTAGCATAAGAAAAATACTCCTTCCCTCTGAAATGAGACATCCGCAAAGCTATCTGAGTGTGAGAAGGGAGCTATCTCCCACTCTTTAAACCAGCAGTGAACTTTTTAGCTGACTGTTATTTGAACACCATTAAGTGTTGCACTCTGCCACATTTACCAGTTTGCACAGAATTACAAAATGACCGGAATGACTGAGTAAGATTTTCTACCTGTCTGATCTCCCAAAATACTAAGATTCTCAAGAACAACTGTGGCACAGAAGAAACCCACAGTGCCCCAACCTCGGACAAGAGTGAATCCAACCAGAAGACACAAAGCTGCAGGACATACAACTCCTGAAGCCCCGCTGCTCAGTGAACAGGCTGATGCTACACAGTCCAGACGTCCTTTCTGTCTGCTGCCACTCCCTGACACTGCAGAGTCCTTGCTGTGGGGTGGAGCATGCTAGGAAAGGCTACGCAGGGCAGCAGTGGATGTGATCCACGCTTGCCTGTGTGATGATAAACAGAGACACACCAGAGTGTCAGAAACGGTGTTTTTGTGGTTATGTGGTTCACCCATGGCCCAGAAAATCAGTCTCTACCATAACATTTTTGTTTTGTCAGAAGCAAGTCCTTTAATGTGTCTGTAAGGCACTGAGAGCACAAGGCAGTTCAGTGCTGTGCTGGTGGGAGCCATATAGGTGTGATGCATGGGGAGACAGGCACATGGGGAGAGGAATGATGACAATCTCATCAAATTTTACTGTGTTAGAGCCAGGTTAGACAAAAGGGGATGGATTATGGAAAGTTACAGCAAAACTAGAAAACATTTGGGGAGGTTTAGTAGCACTGGATAAAAGGTGCCCATTTCAGGAGGGAAAGGAGCTTGAACACATTTTAGTTATGGGCACCATCTCCAGCTAGCTGGAAGCAGTGGAGGCCTTTTCTTTCAACATCATCCAGTACAGGAAGAGAAGCCAGGGAAAACTGGGGTTGGAAGGTAAAGATGAAGCACAGCACGGGTCATGGAAGCAGGGTCTTTTGGGACCAAGTATGCACAGGTGGTGAGGAGAGGAGGGAGAGGACACTTGCCAATCTAAACCCAGTGGTACTTCAGCAGAAAAAGAAGTAAACAGCGGCAGGGAGGTTGAGAAGCAGGTTCAGCTGGTGCCTGGAGAGCCAGGTGTAATTCTCATGGCCCATCTGACCAGAAAGGACCAAACTACTTTCATACGCAGACCCAGGATCACAATCAACTATCCATATACAGCCATTATAATGGTTTATTTGAGCTGGAACAAGCCTGAATGTGCAACTGAAGAATGGGGTTGGGGGAGGTGAGTTATAGGATGCTGATCTGGAGTGTTTGACAGGATTAATCCATGGTTCCCCAAGGGAAAATGAAGGTTGACAAACTGGTGAGAGTAAATGAAACAGCTGATGAAAACAAGGACTGGCCAACTGAGAAGAATATTAAGTAACAAGCATAATGCACCCACTTGCCTGTGTCTTATTTTCAATATATCTCTATATTTAATATATGTCCTATATTTCACCTTGTCAAATGACAGACACACATATCTCCACAAAGAAATCCCCAGAAGTTAATGCCACAGAGTTAGGGTATGAACGCAGTCTCAGTAACAACTCCACAGCAGTGCCCCAGGCAGAATGTTCTCTATTCTAGTTTAGGTTAACCCTTCTCCAAAGCGGGATTAAGCTAAACCATTTGAGATCAGGCTTAGGACAAAAACATATGTGCTCATGAAGAATTAGTACCTGATGTCAGAACTGAGGCCACTGCCCCACAGTTTTGAGACTACTTGGAAGAACCAAAGCGAGGGAGAAAGCAAGTGCTAATAGAGACGCTAGGTGAGGACTGTGCAACAGTGGGGTTGGGACAATTTTAGAGAAGGTCAAATTGCTCCTAGGAAAAATATTTTGTGGGTGGCATGAAAATACTCCTGCTGGCTCATGTCCATTTTTATTGACAGAACCATCAGTTGCTATCACCTGGGAATTTTTTTCAGATTTTTAGTTAGGATTTATGGGGTAAATTTGAAGAACTCAGAACCAATACATACATGTTATTGGTGGTTTTGTTCTTCCTGACAGCACTAAAGGATTTTACCCATTGCTGTTGCTGAATCCCTGAAATACAGTATTTGGGCTCTGGCTGCAAGGAAGGTTTGAGTCCTTTCAGTCCAAAGGAAAGCGATCTCTCAGACAGAGTCAGGGTCCCGTGTCCAGTACCTAACAAATGGAAGGGGAATGGAAGTGAGACAGAGCACATTCCACAGCCTGGTGTGTTTAAGGAAAAGGGTATAGCTTTCACTCTCCTGCTGTTAGACAATAATGCGCTGACTGAAAATGTCAAGCTTCAGTTTAAACAAAATAAAAGACTAGAGGGCCCAGGGCAGAGAATTTAAACACATATTAATTAGGGCTGGTAATACTCTGACATTTGCTGGATTTTTAATAAACTGATGAATATTTCTCCTTCATATTTCAGTGACATGAAATTGGTGCAACACAATTAATTTCAACAAGTTTCGGTCAATGGGTGTTGAAGGAAAATGAACATACAGCGTCACAGACTTGAATTAGAAGTACTCTTATTTTGAGCGAGTAACATGGAAACCCATTGCCCTCCGCATGAGAAAATTGCAGCTCAGGACCTTGAGAGGAATTTATTTACATGCAGCAATTTACTTAATAATTTCACAAAAAGAAGAGAAAGGCAGAGAGAATAGATGATTAAAGCTCCCTCAAGAATGCAACAGAATGGAGTAAAAGACATCCCCACATGTGGAAGCACAACACTTATGCTTATATTAGCATGTAGTCTTAGCTTCATATGTTCATAACAAACTATCAGGGAGAAAGAATGTTTTCTGGAACACGTTGAAGGTTCAGTTATTGCAGCAATGAGCACTGGAGAAACATCTCTTTACTAGGTTATAATCTCTTCAGTGGTGCTTATGCAAGTGATTCAGAAGGTACCGGTATCTAACCAGAGCACTAACACTTCCACACAACTAGACAGCAAACATCGTAAGTTGTCGTAAATGTTCCCAACCTCTTTGGGATAGTTCCTTCCTCTTTTATTAGCTACAACAATATTTCTTTACTTGATGAGTGGCTTCAGTCATAGACTGGGCCCCTGCTGTGCAAGCTTTGGTTGAAACACCCAAGAAGCAGAAGTCTGGCCCAGAGCCACCTGAGAAGTTTAGGCATGAGTTACAGCTCAGGACAAAATGGCATAGCAATAACATAAGCCACTATGCTGGTACAAATTGAGATACAGAGCACAACTCTATAGTGTCTGAAGAAAAGTAACTGGACAGATGTTGACTCTTGTATCACTTAATGTTGTTACAGCACACATACTCAATCACGGTGATCCTGAAAAAGTCACATACACATGAACATACTCTCCTCCTGCTAGTAAGTGAAATTTGTGTGCATGTGGAGGTCTTAGCTTTGCTAAGGGAAACTCTGGGGTGCAGTTATCATAGAAAGAAGTGGACTGAGAATATACTTTCTGTAATAAAGAGAAAATTTTTAGTATTTAAAATGTTAGCTCTCACACTAAGCGTATGGCATTCAAATCCTACATATAAGAATGTTCAAGCAGAGAACAGAGCTGGACATCCGCTTTCCAGATTTTAGTGAAATTTTAGATTTTGAAAATAAAGCATTCACCTTTCTCCATATTTTTTGCAAACCATCAATCTATAAAATTTTGAAGTAAAAAACTGAGAATCTTGAAATCTAAATAAGCTGCAGTTTAACAAAAGCGAAACATATTTCAAATAAACATTAAAAGGGAGTTTTTAAGTCATTTGGCTTCAAAATGACAGAAAGTGGTTTTATGTTAGGTTGTGGGTGTTATTATTACTCCTATTATTATTATACTCTTGTTATTGCCAGTATTAATAAAATACTTATATCCACTAAAGCCTAAGAATGTCTATCAGAGACCCATGTGCTGGGTATTTTACTGATGTTTATTTGAAAGACTGTCCTTGCCTCAAAGTACTTCTAATTTACTGTTGCACCCAGGGGAACAGAGAAAGAAATAGTTGCTTAGCACAAGAGCTGGATTATCACAGATTCCCAATGTCACAAGATACATCAAAACCCAGTCCATCATCATCAAGAGTAACACAGGAGACCTGAGGTGACCTAGGCAAGCTCAAAACACCACTGTGTCTTAGTGAGAAGGAGACCTGACCCAAACAGTTTGCAGACTAAATAGATGAAGAAACAGCTGGAATGAGAAGAAAAGAGAGAGGAAAATACTGATTCAGTCTTACAAATCAGGAGGTAAGAAACTTCAGCACTGAGTTAGCAGAGCATGACATGGTGGTAGAGTTCTCCAAAGTCACCCAGATACAGGACATCCCAAACATCCCAGCCTGAAGTTAAAACTACAGGACATTCTTTGCAGATAGCACAGCACACAGCAGGAAGGGTGTCTGAGAAGAAAGTGCTCTAAGGGAGTCACTACAGTGTCCAGTAGCTAATACATACTAGGATAGTGTTTAATTAACATGGTTCAATGAGCTACCACTACCTGGCTGGACCATGGTCACCAATTATATGGATGTTCTTACTGAAACAGGGAAGATTTACACCTGCAAAACCTGCCTTCTTTGGGGTCTAAGCCAAGGCTTCTTACCCTACCTACTTTCCCAGGTACCTAGACCCAAGCTCTGGTCCCAGTCCTTCCCTGGAAGCTGTGCTCCTTCCAGTGGAAGTCAATGGACAGGAGACCTGCTTGCTTTTACACCTCCAGAGCTTGCTACTCGACAGTGTATCAATAGTCTCTATTTCAATTAATACATCAGGCTGGGAGCTGCAGCAGGACAGATCTGCTGCAGGATGCCTCTGGGCAAGGGTTTTCTGCCCCAAGCTGTGAGGACAGTAACTGCATCTGTCACCTTCAACCATGGTTACCTTCAACAGGGAGTCCAAACCAGTACCAACCTGCACCTACGGCTCCTTGGGGGCTGTGGGGCTGCTGGCAGTTCCTCATGCTGCTATAGATGTTGGAGATCACCATCTCCCAGACTCTAGAGATCATATGCTCATACCCTGATGTTTTCTGAGACACACAAGAAGGAAGTTGAAGAAAGTTTGGAGCTTATGGAGCAATGTTTCCTCTCTTGTTCTGTACAGTCTGAGCGTGGTGGCATCCTCAGCTCTGCAAGTGACAAATGAAGATGGTTCTCCTCCCCAAAGCCAAACAGACATCCCCAGGGGAGAGCTTTTTTACAATCAGGCTCATCATTTAGATCTCATCTAGCCCCCACAAGCCCACAGAGGTTGTGCAGAGAGACTCCTTTCAGCCCCTATCGGGCATTACCAGTGTCAATCCTGGAACACACACACTAGAGCCCTCCTGTCTCCACTTTCAATTAAGTCTTAAAATATGGTCCCAATATGATGGATTTGTAGACAATTGCTTAGGGAAAGAAGTGCTGCAAGGGATTCATTACACTACGGGCTGACGGCTGATGCCTAAGTATTGCAAAACCCATGGGGTTTCCAGAAGGAGCTTGACATGAAATATGTGATGAAGGAGCAGTACGGGCTGCAGAAGCAACAGCACCCCAGAGAGACAGATATGAAATGGAAATTACTGAGGCCAGTGATGGCCACAGAAAGAACAGAATGCTGGGAAATACCCACACCAGTTGGAAGAGATCTGGAATGGGGACGAGACAGGAATACTGGAACCCAAATAAGAGGAATTCAGTTCCTTTGCTTCCTTCCTAGGGCAGTCCTCCTTATAACCAGTGCAACTCAAGAGATAAGCTCTTTGTGATGGATGTTGGTGATTTTGGCATTAGATTTATAGCCTGTTTTACAGGAATGAGAGTCTGGAGACCTGGATTCTTGTATCTCGACTCTGCTATCGATTTCCTGAGTAACCTTAGTCATACAGACCCACCTTTTCAAGTGTGGCAGCCTGAAGTTCAGTGCACAAACCCATGGCCAGCTCCAAAACCAAAACCCTCCTACAGCCTATAAGGCCCACTTTGAAAACTGGGAAGTTGGCCTCAATTCTGTGAGCCTCCATTTTCTAAACTGTTGCTAACGGTATTATCCTTCTGCAAGGTCCTTCCAGAGGCTCTGTTTATTCATGCTCACAAAGAATAACAAATGCAGGGACAGAGGCGGTATGGAAAAACGAGCCAGATAAAAGCATTATCTGAAAAGTGCATCACCACATTGGCAAGTGGAGCTGTATCAGAGGGGACAGAGGAAATTGTTGTTTCCCGTACCTCCCTCTAATCCTTCACTCACATCCACCCCTACAGAGACCTGACCAGAAAGAGACTAAGTTGATACTGAAAAACAGAAAACAGCAACCCTGTTGGATTATCTAGGTCTACCCCAAATAAAACCACACAAAAAAAGGTTCACAAGTACTTGGTACTCATTCAGCAAATGTCATCTGATAATCTTGGGGCAGCTTACAATGTCTGGCTAGGGAGCAGCAGGCCCAAGTATTTCTGAATAGCAGACTAAGTTAGATGACTAAATATGGTATTTTTTTATGAACTTGGAGCACCCACTTTGGAGTGCTTGGCCCAGGACTGATTCCTTCAGAGACCTAGGCCTTTGATCTCACTGCTAGACAAAATAATTAAAGGAACTGAAATACAATTGAAGTTTCTTTCCAGCTTAAAAAAAAATAGATATAAAAAAAACCCCAACAACTTGGATATCTTTTTTGGACTCTTCAGATAAAACATCACGTAGAAAAACAACATGGTGTCTCTTGAGTTTATTCCACCAGCTCTCTTCTTTTAACCTCGTATGTGAAGCTGCTCAGATTTTTTATTTGGAGGGAGAAAAACTGGAAGCATCAGGTAACCCCAGGGGGGATGCTCAGCTTTAAACCAGACACATTTCCCTCTAAGGACCATTACCTAAAATGCTCTTTTCATACTGAATGCCCCTGCTGAGGGATTTTGCTTTGAAAGGGGGCCTCTGTCTGGAAAGAGGTTTTCTTTGTTGTTGCACACACAGATTTGGTAATTTGGGTGATGCTTTATTTTTCTTGACCTGGTACTCACCAGCCTGATGGCTCCACTTCAGTGACAAAGATGATCTGCCTCCCTCACAAAACACACAGGAGATTTCATAGCTGGAGCAGGAGGCAGAAGAGGTCCATATCATAAGGCTGGGGAAGGATTTGATGGGTTCCTGCTAGCTCCTGTCACCCAGTCTGAGGTCTCAGGACTAAGTCAGAACAGCCCAGGGGTGTTTTTTCTCCTCCTCAGTGAGGAAAGAGAGTGACAGAGTGGTTGAGGGGGTTTCTTACAGGTCCAAAGGTGCCAGTTGGAGCCTCACTTGGATTTTATGCTATGAACTGTCCCAAATTAACCCTAGTGGGAAGGAATAGCTGGTAATTTGGAGTAAGGACTCAAGAGCAGATATGACACAGAAACTTCGATCACCTCCCTGGAGAGCTTAGGTTCTTCAAGTAGACTACATAAGAGGACTAAAAATTCACCTTTAGGTGTTTCAGCAGCAAATTTCAACACCTAGAGAGCACAGGATGAGTGAAGCCTTTAATACTAACAATAATCTAACCTTGTCTCTTGGCTTAAGCTAGTTTTGCACCCTCCGACCATAAAGTGGTGTTCAAAAGCCAGTGCCTGGAAGTTTAGTGAAAAATCAATATATACCTAAAAGGGCACTGGTTTTATCCTGCACACTCACCTTCTATCATGAGGCATCTTTCACACACACACACACACCATGCCTTTTTTCTTTTGCTTCCCTTTTCTCCCCTTCAGTCTGAGATCCTGACAAGGTAGGAAGGCAGAAGACTGGATTTCCTCATCACTGAGCCAGTTAAAGTGCCTGTTTTGGTGATGCTCACAGCCTTGGATAGATTGCCAGCACTGAGGCAAACCCAGTGTGACCACACAGTCTGTGAGTCCTGGGCTGGTTTTGAAACCGTTTGGAGCAAGTACATCCCACTCTTTGCAAGCGTTTCATACAACATTCTTCCATTTTACATTTTGTTCTGTGGGAGTACATTTGTTATTAATCACTGGCTTGCACATTAATACAGTGCTTTCTAACAGTTAAACCAGATATTCCATCCTAGCAACTCAAATTAATATTTGTTTGAATAATCTATTTAAGATGATGTCTGGCCAGGAGTGTGGTCTGGTTGGCAGCACTCTGCTCTCCCAAGCGGACATTTTCATTTGGTTTGTTCCATATTTTCTTCCTCTGCTCTTAGTTTATATCGTTTCCCAAAATCTTCCACTCAAATTGCTTTCTCCAGCAATGGTTCCTCTTGCATTCAGTCCATGTAGGTCAAAGTACTTTTTTCATTGCTTGTCCTAATTGTTTTGGACAAACGGCTCTACTGAAACCAAGTATTTTTGAGGAACTTATTTTTGTGGCTTTTTGTATTATTTAAGATTCAAGTTTAGATATATATTCTGAGTACAAAATACATATGATACATGAAACAAAATATGCTGTTTGTACATGTATATGTGCATCTGTATTTATTCTACTATTTTGCAGCATGGCCATTGATTACATATATCACACTGATGTTGTTTTAAGGATTGTCTTCCACAAGATCAAAGTCTTCCTGCCTTAATTAATTTCTACCATGATAAAAATTATAAAAAACTTGAGAATAATCAGACACTGATTTGGGATGGACATAAATGCTCTTCTTCTTTGAAAGAGTTGAAGTCTGAAGCCAACTTTCACAGTTCAAACTTGTCTCTAGAAAACAGAATGAGCAGCGATTCATGTCCAGTAGCAATTTCTCCGCTGAATCATACTCAGATTCTGGTCCAAAGACCTTCTGTGTTTTGAGGAACTGTGAAGCTTTTCTGGCTTGGGTTGGCCACAGACTGCCTTAGAAAACAAAATTTTCAGAACTGTTCATTTTCAGAATGTTACACTGGCAGAAATTTGCTTTGACAACACCCCTCTGAGGTACAGAGATCAGTATAATGTGCTCTGACTTCACAAGATGCTGCAAACACAACCTGTGTGGTGGGAGTCAACTTTGCCCTGTCAGTTCTGGACCAGGTCCACAGAGAATAAATGTATGGAAAGAGGTAAGAACACAAGTTATCCAGACCTCAGTACTTTTCAAAGTACTAAGCCTAAGATACTATATGTGTTGTGGGGCATTATTATTTCTTTTCACTTCAGTATGTTTTCAGAAATCTATTTCAAACAACCATGATTGCAAGAAAAATAGCTGCGAATGATTGCTTCCCAATGAAATGTGTACTAGGAAAATGACTATATTGTATCATATAAAATTTTCCCCTTATCTGAAGAAGTGTTTTCTGTAACTCTTTTTACTGAGATTAAAAAATAACCTTCCTTCCACCAGAAGAACTAATTATTTTTCTCCAGCTGCAAACCAGCAGGTAAACAACAATGATCGGTGAAGAATTCCCTCCTCAACCAAGGGAAATCAAGGTGGATTTTTTTTAATATACTCAGTTGAGACAAATAGATATCTTTTCCTGAAAACCTGTATTCAAATTGATAACCACAACAACTTCCAAGAGGAAGTTGCACAAATCTTTACATCACAGACGAATTCCCTTTATTTGAAGTCTTCCAAAAAAGTGAGAATCCTGGAAATTATGTATCTTTGAGTCCTCATTTAATTCATTTTAAGCATATAATAATTGGTTTAAGAAAATAGCAGAAACCAGAAGAGTGATCTGCCTTTCTGTTGTATAACAGTTGCCCTATCAAATTTCAGACTGGGATATTTATTCTTGGAGACACGGGCTATAGCACATATCCATCATACATTAACCTGCAGTTACATTCATCCAAACACACACTGTATAATTGTGGCAATTTATATGTCCCTTTATGATTATAAAGAGGATTAATAAACCATCAAGATCCTTGACCATGTAACCAACTCTTAAAAAATCCATCACCATGTTCTCCCAGGTATTCCAGAAAAGCCAAAGTCTGAGTCTGACAAACCATGTGCTCTCCTGACTTCATGTCCACCTCTGCTAGAAGTTCCAAGCATGCTGGTCACAGAGAACCCTCCCCTGTGCTAGCACATTTCATGTGTTCCTCCACAAGAAGATATTGCCTGGGGAAGGCACATTTTGCCTCATTAGGGACACGCTAAGGTCAGAAGGCCCACTAAGATCTAGCCCACTTTACCAGGGTCCCACAAGGACATGGAGAGTTTCTTTCCCACTCAACACAACATAAGAACCGTTGATACCTGGGAGGGACTCTTCAAAACCTACACTGCAGCTGTAAACTAGCAGTTGTACTGTAAGTAGAATCTGCTACAAACATGGTAAAGAGCAGAGTAAACCTCTTCTACTCCAAAAACACCTGCAGGTTTTGGAGCTTATGGTTTGTTGCAAATAAATATCACCCCAAAAGAAGTCGCTTCAGGCTGTCTGATGACAATTTCATATTGGAAATGCTCTTCTCTACCTGAGGCAACACTTTTTGTGTTGTGACATCTTGCAATCTCAAGGTTCAGCTAGACAAAAATGTAGTGTCCAGAACAAAGATTCCCAAGAACAAAACAAATCTCTGACACAGAAGCCAAACCTAAACTATGAAATTCCTCTCTGCAAGGGTGAACAACTACCAGAGGACCTCAGCACTCACAGAGCCAAATAAGAAATCATCCTCTTTCAGGTGACCAGCCTTCAACAGTTTCTGTGCATCCATGAAACTTTCACTCAGTCAAAACTGATAATAGCAAAACAGTAGCCCATAATTCATATACCAGGCAGGAGATGCCTTTAAACACTTGCAATCCCTGTTTATGTACAGCAGTTAATAGGATGTAGCAATAGTATTATTTTGTGCTTATGTGCAAGACCTTGTTTTTGGTCTTGAGATTAGCCCAGAACAAACCCATCCCATCAGCTCATTTCTGAAACTGAAGAGTTTTCAGCTAATTTTGTAGATATCTATTGCAATCAAATTTGCTCAGAACAAAAGCCAATATACCATACTTACTTTAAAAGCTCTTTTTGTCAATGACCTTGGTGTGAAAGCAGTATGCTCCATTGTTATTTTTTCTTCTCTATTGTTTATCTTGAAAAGCAGCTGGTCCTTTATGAATATCTCACTATTTGACTCAAAGGCAGAGTATTTTAGCTCCCTTCAGGAGTTATTGTAACTCCTCTTCTAACAGACCCTTCCCTTGACCTCACTCCAACCTTCGCCACTTACAGAAGATTTCCAGGAAGGTTAGAATGGAGATTTGCAAAACAAAAATGGTGTAAGATTTTCATCCTAGATGAAATTCCTAGATGGCAATTCCTAATCATTAGTGGAGCCAAGATGCACACAGTACTGCCTGAACTCATAAAAATTATTTATCACTGATTTATGGAACTAGAGGAAGAAGGCGAGATTTTTTCCTGAAAAACTGAAGGCCTGCTTTTGGTGCTTTGGTTTGTTTTTAATAAAAATTTTTGAAAGAAGAAATGGGGGCAAATGTTTCCATTTTCAGTATTAACGTTAAAAAGTTCCAGTATTTGTTAAAACCACCTCTAACACTAAGCCCTTGCAGCTCCCATTTAAGTCCATGGGAACTGCGAGCCCTTCCAGGACTGGACCCTCTAAATGCTGGCTTGCTGTAACCAACTTCACATACAGCCAATTCCCAAGTCTTTATCTAGGTTTTACTCAGCCTTTACTCAATCAAAGTTCCCACTTAGGGGCAGTAAATAAGGACTTTAGGAACTGGCCCAATGGATAGGTTCCACAGCATGCAAGACAACTATTATTAAGCGTGGGCGTTAGTCAGCAATAAGCCCTCCTCCACCTCTTAAACTTTTGGTGTTCCCACAAGGGAAGCTATTGAAAGCCTGTGCTTTGTAAGTTCAATTCCCTTTGCTGGCTTATAACACAGCTGCTATATATTATCTTATACATTTGACCACAAAGGTGCATTCTATAGGCAAGATTCATCCACTCCTGCCATCCCTTTTTATTCATTCACTGCTTTTCAGTGTAATGTTTGGGGACCCTGTTCTCAGCCACTTGTACATTTCAGCACTTGAAACACACCAAGAGGGACAATCGCTTGACTGATATCTCCATCTTAGTATCTATACCCGTCTCTCTGTTTCTCTAGCTTTCTACCCAAGCCATTGTGTGTGCCAATTGTGCTATCATAAAGCAGAGTGTTGGGCTGTTTTGTGATGATGAAGAACCATGCAATCACAAGCTTTATTGCATACCATCCCATCCAGTGACCCCTGTTCTTATCATGAGAGCCCATTCAAGGGGAAATTACACCAGACTTCAACGGGGAAAGTGTCCCTCTGTTTCCAGGCTATTCAGGACAAAAGGTGAGAACCGCAGAACAAGCCTCTTCTGCTTTAATTGTGAAATGTTTCAAGCAATTGGGGGGGGGGGGCGGGGGGGGGTGGAAGGGGGGTTAAGGGGGATGGGGAGGGAGAAAAAAAACAAAAAAAGAAAAACTCTATTGAGATCAGGTGGTCCCATTTCCCAGAGATAAACAAGTTCAATAATATACTGGTCAACAGAGTTACCCTATCCTCAACAGGCTTTTGTTTTTTAAAAAAGGACTAAAATAACCACTTGGAAATGTTAAACCAAGGCACGGCATTTTAATATGAAAATGGAGGCCTAGTATATTTTTGGTCCCTCTGACAACGATTGCCCTCAATTAGATCACTTATACTCAGTAAATTGGTTGCTGTGAGGGGTTTGTGATCATAAAAATAATTCATACATGGCAAGCTGCTTTCAAACCTGGGTTTTTTCGCTGTTGTTGGTGTTTTTTTCTCTTCTTTTTGCTTATTGCCATAGTAACGACAAGTGCATATTTTGGCTTGCTTCCAAAATAATATTCAAGAATGTTCTTTTTGTCCATTTTTAAGAGGAATCATTATGAATATTTGAATTATATTTTCCAATTAGGTGAACTGAAGTGTTTTCCATCAACTCTGGTTTTTTCCCCTCATTTATAGAAAATGTGAAATTTTTATTACACCAAGGACTTTCAAGACAATAGCTACAGAGACTATTTTTCAGTACTGTTTGTAATATCTAATTCAGAGCTAATTTTTAATGGACAGGGTTCCATGGGGATTTGTTTGCAAATTTCATCAACTTGAGTTCCTGCTTCATTTGCTGAAATGCAGTACTTGGAATTGACCCAGTGAGCAGGAACACACTTGTTCCTTTTAAAACATGACTGTATATTACAACAAACAGTGACTGGTTATCAAAAATAAAATGCTTGATTGTCTACAGATTTTGAACACACATTTTTTGTCTTGGATGAACTGTTGGGTTAGATTCACCACTAACACAGCTTAAACAAACACATACATTTTATTTTAAGCTTTGTGTTTCTTTAGAAGCCAATAGGATGTGCTCAGTTTAGAACAAAAGCAATTTCATGAGGGAATGCTTCTGTGATGGACACATTTTGTGCTTAGCTGTCTTTACTAAAAAGCATAGGTGAATAAATCTCAGTAGCTTCTCTCTGTTTCACAAAACATCATCATTACAACTCATTTAGAGTCTCCAATGATATTGGTGTCTTGGTCCTTTTGCTAGTATAATTTTATATTTTCTCTCTCACGCGCTCTTTTATATTTGCCCTAGTAATACACTCTTCAGCTCAGGTCCTGAGTGGATGAAAGCAAATCCAACTTGCCAAACCCACACTTTCACCCTCCTTCAGCAGTAAAGTGTCTGCCACTTGGAAAGGAATCCAAAGCGCTCAAATCATTAAGGGATTGCTTAAGAAGGTCTTGACATGCTCCTGTCTTTGGACTCCTCTCCAAAATATCTGCTGTTGGGTTTTCCCCAGTGTACAGAAATGGCCATTTCAGGTGAACTGAATAAACACAAGCTAAAAAAAAAGCATTTTTAGACACCTAGGAGTTGATGGTCAATGAAAATAAACATCTGAAAACTCTCCAGGGTGTAAATGTTAGAACTTAATTGCAAAATCAAGCTGTATTTTCCACCTCTAACAGCATAGATATAGTCATACTTCTGCACAGGGATAGAAATAACCTCACGCACTGAACTCATACAAGACCCTTTTCCAAAATGGGCTGTAGGCGAAAAAGTTCCTGAAACTTCTGAAGTGTCATTCAGGGCCTCTCAACTTCCTTTCCAGTCTTAGCCTCGATATAGGATTGAGTCAGACTCAAAAGCCTTTGAATCTCTGAAAAGCCATATCTACTCTTCATTGTTTGTGCCTTGTAGAAGCATCTTGTCCCAGGAAACCTCTAAGATGAAATGTAGCAGAAATGTCAAAAGCATAAAGCATTGTTTACGTGGCAGTAGGGGAAGGAGCAGGAGTGGAGGAGGCAGATGCAGCAAAAGGGAGTTTTACAATGCCAAAGAATGACAGGCTCTTTGTAAACAAAGGTGAAGGTCTAGGTCTGCCAAGTTCCTCCAATCTCAGACTACAGTGGATACCTACAGGCTCAGTTTTGTAGAGTTCCAGGCTAAGCAGGCAAACTAAAACACTGTGCTATATCCATCTCTCTTTCATTACAGCATGAAACAAGCAACTTTAAAAAAAAAACAAAACCTGCTCAGACATGTTTGATCAGAAAGCACTTAAGCAACACAGAAGGAATCCACAGCTTTTGATATTACATTAATACACTAATATCTTAATCCTTTACCAGTGACAGGCTACTCATTTAAATCCCTAATGGGACCTGGTTTCCAAATTACATTATTTAATGTTTATTCAGTGAATAATCCAAATAGTATTTAACACCACTGAAGAAAAAACACACACACCCCCTGGGCGGATTGTCTGCTTTTCCTTTGCTTCGTAATTACCCAACCAAGGGCCCTATTAAATAACTCCATTTTTTATGATCTTAAAGTGAAATGAACCCTCTATTTGAACATTGCACAGAAGAAACACTTCAGGCACACATGCACTCTGTAAAATCCAGCTCCATGTCAAAAACTTTCCACTGATCAAGATTGTTTTGATCCATTTGGGGACTTTCTAGCCAGATTTAACACCAAAGGGCCTGATCTGAGCCCCATCCTGGAAAGAGAACAAAAGCAAACACCAAGGGAGCATCAAAGAAATAGAAATGTCTCGTCAATGAAATCTCTGTGTATGGAAGAGGGGAAGTTAATTGCCTGTAACATTATAATATAATTAGGACACTTTCAATAGGATTTGTGCCACCCAGCTGTGGACACAGCCAGCAGGGCTGTAATCACCCAGGCTCCCTCGTTACCCAACAGAAAGGCTCTTCCCCTTCTCTGTGGTGGGAGCTCAGGCAGCCATGGGGCTAAGGAGAGTCTCTGAGTGATGGGGCTGGTGTTGGGTGGCACAAAAACAAGCAGCTCTGCACCACAACAACATGTCCTGGTGCTTCCCTGCCTGATCCCCTTGGTGCTCCCCTTCAAGCCTTTGCCCAGCAGCATCCCACTCCTGTGGAGCCACAGGGATGGAATAGCCCATTCAGTTCTTTGGGAGAGTCAGTGTCATGGTCAGTAGAAGTAATTTGTTTCCTTGGGGAAAGGTGCTTTGTTCATCTAACAAACAGAACACAACCCCTTCAGCGTCAATGATGAACCACTTTGCTTTCCTAAGAGGCAAAGTGTCTGCTTGCCCCCATGTACTCCTCAGGTAGAGGAAATCATCGCAGATGTATAATAGTGGAAATGACAGATGGTCCCATCGTGGTCCTCACATTTTCATGCCTCTCTTTCAAACCTGTCTTAAATAAAGGGCAGGCTTTTTTCTTCTTTTATTGAACATCTCTAATTGAAAACTTCAGGCTTTGATACAGAAACCAATTTGAGTAGATCCTGAGGTGAGTTAAAAAGTGTGTGTGGAAGTAGAGTGAAGTTGGGCACATGAAGGAAAGATGGTTTTGCCTCTTTTTGGAGTGAAGAATAATTTGGGGATTCATTTGTAACAGTAACAAAAACAAGGCTTTTCAAAGAGGTTTCCTTGGCTAAGATCTGCTTTACATTTTTCACAAAGAGCCAATGGTGCTTGACTCCAGCACTTAACTGTTTCAACCTGCATAGTTAAAAAAATACCCAGCACAATCCCAGAAACATGTGTTTTGACATCAGAGCTTCTGGTAAGCTGTCAACATTTCCATTAAAGAGCCCTTCTTGAAGAGCTGGACATATCGACAGCTTCAAGAGCACATGGCTTCAATAGAAGGCAGACATGTTACTACCAGTTTGGATGCACATGAAAAGATTCAGGGATGCGTGGACAGCCAGCCAGACAGATCCTTGTGAACCATTAGCTTCTGCAGTGTGAAGTTCTGTATTATCTCCCACTGTCCCAGATCATGACTAGCTTCTCCTAAAAGAGAAGCTGTTCAATACAGGGTGGCCCAGGAACATCATAAATGCACTGCAGAGGGATGGGGCTGGTCTTTCCCTGTTAGTCCATAGCCAGACTGGGAATGAGGGGTCAGAAGACTGCCCATGCCACACACCAGCACAGGGGTTTTTGGAGGGACACTGATTTAAAGACTGCATCGTAAGTGCATAGCACCTAGAGAGTGCAAAGCACTTGCTCTCAGTGCAAGACACTTGACTTTCCTACCTTAATAATACAAGGACATGTTATTCCCAGCATTACTGTTCACATTTTTATGACATGGGTTGGCTTAAAGAATTATAGGTCTTTTCTGAAGACCAAGGCAAGCATCCCTAAAACTTACACTTTTGAGAGGATTTGGGTGGTATTTTTTGGATTGTTGACCATAGGGTATATTACCAGATGTAGAGAAAAGAAAAAATAGCACCTAATTCCTTCCCTTGTAGGACAGGGAACCTCAGTTATTAATGAGATATATGAGGTGATGCATACAGGCCTCACTATAACAAAGGCCCTCATAATCACCAGTGGATTTTGTCCTACCTTTATATAAGGAAGAAAATATCTATCCTTACTACACCAAGGTGGAACTCCAGCACTGATGAAGTGACTCCCCAGTGGGGCTGGGAACCTGACCTATACCTCCTGCATCCCGGTCCAACCCATTCTGCTTTAAGCAGTACGGTGTTTTTGTGAGTGATGCTGGGAGCCAACACAGGGCTGTGTGGACATTGCAAAAGAAAAAGAGAAGCCAAAATGCACTGCACAGTCTGAAATCTGAATTTACCGGCAGGGTCAGGGAGCTATTTTACTTGCTACCACTGTGAACTCCAGGAATGGAATCAATTAGTATTAGTTTAAAACATCATCTGTTTCAGTTTAACAGAAAGCTTCTGTTCAATGAAATACAGAGTTGGTAAATGAAAAATAAAAGTTGATCTGATTTTAGTAACTCCTAAGGTACTATTTTAGGTGTGGCAAAGAGGTATATCATACATCTGCCACAAATGTGTGTGACAATACATTACTCTTGTTTTTCTTCATGGAAGGATATCCCTGCAAGTCATGCATGAGTGCAAATCACAAATCTGTGCTTCGCAAGATGTTTCACCAGTGACTTCACAGATGTGTGACAGCATTTTCTTCAATGATACTGTTAGGTGATAAACCAGCTACTTTTAAATGGATGTTTGCACACATAATTAAAACCATCTTTAAAATCACAATGGACGAATTCCTTTCCAGGCATCACGTCTATCTTTAGAGAGATAAACTCTTCCTATGTGTTTTTTTTACCATAGATTTTGACAGACTATGGGAGGAGGATTCATTAGAGAGCTGCAAAATATGAGAGTTTTCCAAGGCAATGAACTCGCTCCAAGCAATACTGCATTTCTTTTTTCACAAAAGGTTTTTAAAGTAGTCATCCTTTCCAATTCAAAACAGTCCTAACACATTTCAGTTTCTCAGGGGCACCACCAACTTGCTCCTGATCTAAGTGTCTTACGAGGCTAACAGCATATATTACTTTATAGGTAAAACAGGAGCAATGTTATTGAAAACTGAACTTTGAGTGATCTTACCTAGAGAAATGTAAATCCTTTGGCTGCAGTTGCACCTTTTGTTTCATACCCAGAATTAGGAGACCAGAGCTAAAGGGCACTACAGAGACAATTCAACCTAATGTTACTGTTCCAACATTGCTACTAAACTGCTTAAATATTTTGTTCTTTGAATGTTCCTTCCTTCTTTTAATACACTTTTTTCTTTCCTTTCTTTACTTTTTGGAGAAAATAAATAAATATAAATCAGAGGATGAAAGAGGACTGAGAAGGCTTTTTCTTGCTCTCCTGTCTCCTGCACTGTTTTAGAAATAAAGAGACAGAATGAGGGGGAAACCTATGGAGAAGCAGCAGAATATTTTTAATACTCATATCCCAGAAAAAAAGCAACCCTAAGCAAATAATTATCTGTGCAAAGCATCATCATTTTCCAAACAGTTATTCAAGGCTTCATCAGTCCCCCAGGTCTCTCAACTGTGCCTGCTCCAGCTGGCAGAGCAACCCTTTCCTCTCAATGTGCCATTTTCACACCACGACAGCCACAACTAGCAATGGTACCACTGCTCACGCTCCCCAACTCTTTAATTTAGTCTATTCATTAAGCAACGCTGCTAAGAAACCGTCATGAACATAGGGAGAGGAAAGCAGAGATGAGCGGGATTTATTGCACTGGGGACGACTCAACTCTTGGCAGCGTGATGAATTGCTGACGGAGCTCAAGAGGAAAGGCCAGCCTGGCCTCCTGCAGACACCCAGCACAGCACAAGAGGCAGCAGAAAAAGTCATGGAAAGGACTAGGGAGGGAGTGTGGGGCGAGATGAAGCAGCTGCTGGGCTTCTTAATCAGTGGAAAATGGCATCACAGCCCACAGTACACTGCAGCAAGGAAATGCAAAAGTGGAAACTTATAGATATATTTTTACATGGTGATAATGATTTTAGCATCTGCATAATGTGCATGAGCCAGGGCCTGGATCCCTCCTCGCTTAAATCACTTAAAGTCCCATTCTGCCTGAAAGTAATAATCTGTTTGCTTTTATTGCTGTCTTATAAACTTTCCATCCCAATCTACTAATGAAATGAAGTGACACAAGAACTGTCAAATAAATTCTGCAAGGGGGGTGGGAGAGGAAAGGAAGGTTTGGGCTCGATGAGGCAGGGCAGCAGGAGCACATTGAAAATGTGAAGTCCAGGAGAAGAGGATGGTCACTGATCAGGAAAGCAGCTCTTTCGGGCTTCTGAACTTTTCTAAGTCCACAAAACCAACCCTGAAGCATGTCTACCAGCTCCCTGCTAGAGGTTTTCTAGGCCACCAGTAAACCTCACTGAAGGAAGACCACTTTATGCAGAGAGCTGTGACTTCCAGCGATGAAGTATTAAGAAGCTATTCCCTTTCCAGATGGTGTAACTGATGCTGATTAACCTAAATTATGTCATGCAGTGAACAGTGTCAACCCATGCTGTGTGCACCATCTCAGAATGCAAGAGAACAATGCAGTGCAGAGGAGACAATGGAGGCCACAGGATTCTGGTATGTGGCAGGGTCACAAGGTACAAAGTAGAACAGTAAAATAGATATTTTCAGCATGCATTTTCCTTTTCTGCGGGAGACAATGACATGGCATCTTCCTGGATTAAACATATTACGAGCTAACTGGGAAAGCAGAGATGTGGTCTCGCTTCTGTTATCATTATTACCTACTGCTGTTCTTTTTAATAGACGTCAACCAAATCTATCCTGGATCTGACCAACAGCACACAAGACTCTGTCAGGATTTGCAGAAGTGGAAATTTGTATTCTCGATGTTGGCTCATCCATTTTGCCATTCCCTGAAATAACCTGATACACACTCTCATACACTTATAACACAAATGGCTGATAAAAGCGTTATTTTTTATTACAAGGAGAGTATTTTTCACAATTCTCAGTAATTCCTGCAGAACAATAAATTCATTTTAAGTTTTTCGACATCCATCTATCTGAATGGATAGCTGAGGGGGGAAAAAGGAAATAAAGATCTGTTTGAGACTAAAGACAGTCTGATCTCTCTAGGAGTAAGGACATATGTATTTATGTATATTTAGGTCTATTGTTTATCATAGGATTATCTTTTGCAGGAACACAGATCTGGGAGATGGGAGGACAGAGGACATCCAACAAAATAAGACAAATTTTCTGCTCAGAGCTGGATCTAAATGCTTGACATGGCTGATCTCTGCATGAAATTACTATTATTGCATTATTGTTTAGATTTCCAATGTATTTCATCAGAAAGTCTTCAAGTATTTAATTTCAGCTCTAGTTCTGTGGGGACTGGTTGGTCCATTAGACACTGCATATGTAATGGAGAATACCAAACACATTGTTGATCAACATAACCAAAGTGAAAACAGCACTTAGTTTATTTCAGAAGAAACTCATGATGCTCATGATTTCAAAGGTCTTATTTTTAAATCCGTCTCCTAGAGCAGACCTAATAAATGAGGAACCCATGACAGAACAGCACAAAACGGGCATTCACAGATCACAAACCTGGCCTTTGGGGAAGAAATCCCCTCTTTTGATTTACATGGCCCTGAACCACCCAGGATGTCAGCATAAATTTTAGCTTCCAACAAGCCTAAATTGTAAAAGATTATTTTAGACATAATAGCTTTGTTCCTCACATCTTGCACCAGGTCCACAGACATCCATTAGAGCTCTGCATGTTGCATTCCCATGAAAAACCATAACATTGACCGAGGCTAAATTAATCCATTTGTCAACATCTGCTGACCTGTGCACCTGCATTGGAGTTTGTAACAAAACCCTAAACTTGCATCACTGGGCTTCAGGTTCTGGCAAAAATGGCTTGCAGAGTACAAACTACACTTCTTGAGACTTCCCTGGGGAGATGTGACTTATTGGAGAGATGGATGGATACTTATACAAATGTATCCAGATCAGTTTATCCTAGAAATTTCAGGAGATCAGGTTCTGCAAGAGATTCCCTCGGTTGTTAAAGTATGTTTTATCATTTTTTCCTGTTAAAGCTTGTGTTTGATTTTTCATGAAAAGATCACTGTAGTGCAATCGGTTCTCAAAGAACAAAGCAGCACAGACATTATGCAAAAGAAGGAAAGAAAACAAAACAATTGAATGAGACTGTTTTAAATAACTCCCAAATTGTCGCAAGATCACAGAATTCATGTACAAGGCTGAAGAAAGGGGGAGCTAAGTTTCTCCAGAAAAAAAATGTGGTCTTTTCTCCATATTATGCCATTCTGAATTTTTCATTTGCAAGTGTTACTGAAGACTGCATACACATGTAAATATTCATATTCAAAATATTACTCTTGAAAAAGCATGTGTGAAAAGGACATCATGGAAATGAGGCTGGATCAATATCAGAGTGAAAATGCGATTCAGACCTATTAAGACATCCGTGGGCTTCAAGCCCAATGTGCAGGCTTTCACTTTTCTCCTTTTCCTGGACTCTGACTGCTATAGCTGAGACGTAAGATCTTTCTGAGATGGACAGACAGTAGCGATGAAATGACTCGAAGACTGAAGAAATTTAAGGAATTCCCTCCGTCTAGCATATCAAAAAGTTCAAAAGTTACCACTGTCTCAGTGGCTAAGCAGCAGAAATGTCAGGTGTTAAAATATTTTTTTAAAGAAAATGAGAAAGGCAAAAGAACCACCAAAGGCTAAGTACAAGGTCCAAGATAACTCAAAGAGAATTCACACACATATTTGACACACCAAGCTATTTTCCATCAGACTAAAATAGCAAGAGAAATTTTATATTCTCCCTTTTTTTTAAAGTGTTCCTATTAAAAATCCATATCAAAATTGCAATAAAAATTTGAACTGCATATTTTCATTCACCAGAAAATGCAAATCCAGGGCAACATATTTAGTAACACATATTTGTCAGAATTTTTGACCTTTTCAGCAAAACCACCTATATAAGATAGTACACAGCAAGAACATAAAAGGAACCAGATTAGAAGCTGAAGACCCACAGATTCTCTTCAAAGACTTTGCAGAAGGTAACTCATATAAACAACCCAGTGAGATGAAATTTAATATCTCTTTTCTGCACTTTTTCTACAGGCATTTTTAGGATCCAACATTAACAATGGTTAAAAATGAAGAAATACAATCTTTTCTTTTTTCCTAAAAAAAATTAAAAATTTAGGAACTTTGAATGTGTTATTCCATATGTGACAAAAACAGTTTAGTCTTTTCTAATTCCATCATACCTTCATATTAATAAAGGTGCCCCCACTTTTGTTGGGTAGCAACAAGTAAGGGAGGGCTTTCCATGTAGATGAAAAGAAATAAGCAGTAGACTAGACCCAGAGTTGTCTTCTGAGCCCATCATTGGCATTTCTAGGCCAAAAGATCTCATTTTAAAACCCCAAGAAACACATTTTATAAATAATACCATGGGCTTTCATACAGCACTAATGCAAGGAGGAGATCTGGCAGGAAAACTAGGGAGCAGAGCTGAGGCAGAAATTTGTCAAAATGTAACGTAACTGGGAAAATCCACATCCCAGAAAACTGTCAAGGGAGAACAGAAAGCACTGGCTTGCTTTGAAAGCCACATCTTGAAAGAAATTTGAGATCCCTGAAGGGGCATAGCAGACAGAGAAAAAGATGCTACCGAAGAAAGAAGGTTCCACCTTTATTAATTTTCAGAAAATCTTAATCTATGGTTATAGGAACTGCAGGGAGAGTATCTGCTTGCCACCAAAGCCAGCTGGAATTTTATTTTGGAGAAGTCAAAACAGTAAAAGTTGTGAGAAAATTATAAACCTTTATTTCAGCATTTTTAATTGATGCTTTGATTTTTCTTTTGGGAGAAAATTTATTTCTCCTTTTTAAATATATCTAGTAATTAGATAATATGTAATACACTGAATAATTAAAAAAATTAAAATCAAACACCACATTTTAATATTTTTTTTTAAAGTTTAAAATAGGCTAAAAAGTAACAACTAGATCAAAAGGGATTTAGAAACCTCCTTTAGTGAGAAATTTAAAAGTTGTAGAATTATTTTTCAGAAGCAGAATAAAGCCAGACTTTGAGTTTCAAATTTTTGCTGGGCAGACCTGTCCTCTATAGAGCACCAGAAGTCACAAATAATTAATGCTCTGATAAAGCTGTCTTACTAAAAATCCAACCCCTTCATTAAATCTGAATCTTTAACAGGCCACCCAAAAAAGCAAAAGAGAACTGGACTTGACTTTCCAAGGATATTTCCTTTATTCCTGGTGGTCTCTGCCATTCTTAGAGTCACATTTTTGCTAAGCAAACAAACTGGCATGAAAAGAAAAGCTTTTTCTCATCCGTAGATCGATTAGATTAGATCATATCAGATTCCCTGTCAGTCTGCTGAAAATCTAGGGGGTGCTTTGCTCTTGGCCAGCTAAGACTGTAGCTGATAAATTTTGGGACCAAGAAGATGAAAAAAAAAAAAAAAATCAATAAAAGCTTCCTTCTCTTTCTCTGCCTGCCTAAATATATTCAATCACATGGTGGAGAACGCAAATACATATAGCAATATAATTATTTAAAACAAGCTTTTCTACCACACAACATTTTCCTTAGAGATGCAGGACCTTTTCTATAAAAAGTGTAATTTCTATTTATTTTCCTTTAAATTATTTTCCTTCTATTTATTTTCCTTGAAAATAAAATAGTGGCAGCAAAAAAAAAGCCTGCCATCAGGAATGTCTTTAATTTTCTGCTACTTTTTCCATCTGTATTCTTTCTATAGAAGTAAACCTCAACTCCAAGATGTTTTTTAAGACTTACATGTTTATTTCATTTTGTTTAATATCCTAATCGGTTCACAGTAAATTTGACCACACACACATACACAGTGATCCCAGCTGGTTGAATGTGGTGAGCCAAGCCAAAGACATAGTCAAAAATACAGCCCTGCTGCTGAAAACTTTGCAAAATTATAAACAAGACCCTTAAAATTACAGCTTGGCATCACATGCCAGCAACTGTGGTGATAACACTGTTTACAGGAAAACAAGCTAAAAGCTGTTCCCTGTTCTTCGGTGCTTAAAGGGTTATGGTAAAGGAAAAACTTGCATTGAAATACTGTTGATGTATAGATTTGCTCCTGATTTGGCCCAGTGTTGTGGCTTTCATAAGCAGGTCTGACAATGCTGTGCTGTCCTTGCAGGTAAGAGAATGACACAAGTTAATACCTGAATGATCTCTTCCAGTGTCTTAACCCTCTTTTCTCTCTCTCCCCCCCGCCCTTTTTTTTTTTTTTTGGCAGTTAATTCATTATCTTTTTCTTCTCCCTTCATTGTAAATCCCAAAACAAACCAACCCAGGGGCTTGTTTGCAGCCTTTGGGGCTGCTTTACTTTTCACAGGAAAACATGGGGGGAAAGCTGAGGCTATGATCTTCAAAGGCATAAAACCCCTCAGTTTCAAAGGCATTTGGTCTGTCCTGATCTGTGCCACGCTCTGTTCATCAAAACCCAGACTAGAGTGAAAGGTCCTCAGGGAAAACACTCAGGACACTGGGGCTGGGATCTGCCAGACACAGTGTGGGGGGGCTGGTTCCCAGGCGTGAGCCATGACCTGGGCACGTTGCAGGAGCAGCCCAAGGGTCTGCCACTGGTCTGTGAAACTTTGTCCCTTTTCCTGGGGTTTTACAAGAAAATGTGTTGTGCTGCAAGTACTTGCCTCTCCTTCCTGACATACCAGAAATTTGGAGACTGATGCAATGATGCACAGCAAGCCTGGACAAGGGCTGTAAAGATACCTGCCTGCATTTCCTGAGCCACTGCCTTTATTTTTTATGACACTGATAGTCCAACAATAAAGCCCACAGAAATTCAATGTACGTCTTCCAGTTCAGTCAAGGAAAAAGAAACAGAACCAGATGACCAGATTTAAAAATAAAATGAAAGAAAAATAATATTCAAAAAGCCTTCTTTCCAAAGGAATGCCCTCAGAAACAACCTGACCATGGTGGGATGGACAAAAACACACCATCCATGTTTCTAAGCAGCCTGGACTTCCCACAGTACGTAGGTGCTCTTTATGGGAGACCTGGCTGAGCAAGGGCGAGATCACAGGGTACAAAGATCAAATACACCCGTGATCAGAGCAAGATGATGACTTGAGGACACGGAGGCATTTTGAGCTGCCTGCAGCTCACGCAGCTCCCCTTGCTCTGCCTGTGAAGCTAAGCACAAACCGAGCCACGTTGCCCTATGAAGCTCTTTATCAAGATTTCACATCTGGCCTGCACATCTTAATTTAATGATGATATGGCAGCATCCCCTTTCCACTGCACAGCACAAATTATCACGTTGCTTTCTGAGGACATAAATCTCATTTAGCATTTCTTCCCCTTCAGGGAGTTTTACAGGCGAGAGAGCAGGAAAAAGAGATCCACCCGGATGCATATAAGGAGCTTCTTATGTGGGTAGCGAGTCTGAGAAGCCTCCCGTCTCAGATGTTGCAGTTTTGCGTGCTTAATACCTCTCCCTGAACTCTCCATGCCAGGCTATAGGCTGGCAGAAGACCATGGAGCTTGATGTGCACCAGCTGGAAATGTGGTCCATTTTGTGCAGAGCCCCTCAAACCACGAGACGATCACTTTGACTCACTCCTGTTTCTTGGGTTTTTTTGCAATAGGGACGTAGAAGGAAAAATTTTGCCCAGTTCCTCATTTCTGAAGATCTCCTCTGGCTTAAGTGCTGCTCTCCAGGCAGCAGGCAGAGGTTCAGCATGTACCAGAGGCTGGTGGGGCCAGCCCCTGGTGGAGGCAGAGCTGAGCTTCTCGGCCACCCCATAACAACATCTGGGTCCTGCCATTTTGCTTCAGTGCTCACCCCAAACTCACAGGAAAAATAGTTTTCTGGCTACATGAGTTAAAGAAATAAAAGGGAAAGAAATTCCCAGCACTGTAACAGGGACAGTGGTGTCCACAGTCCCATTCTTTCTTGAAACTTTGTTATTATGGGATGGAGTGTTAAGGATCTGTCAGCATTTCTATTACAAACCTCAGTCTTTAGAGGTTTATAAACGCAGCCATTTAAAATAACACTGCATTAAAAAGTAGGTATGTGAGTTGTCAGCAGTGGTGTTTCTGTTTTCTTTAAGATGGTTTAAAGACGTTTTAGCAGATTATTAGCCTTAGAGAGGTCAAAAATAATCAGAGGTGGTTTTTCGGCTACATTTTTGGCTACCTCTGGATAAATAATGGTTTAATTTGAAAAACATTGACTACATAATACAAACTGCCTTTAAGCAACAACAACAAAAAAAGGAAAAGCCTCAGTTAATGGTCATGCTATTTATGTTTAAGAAACAGCTCCTGCACATGCACAGCGAATGCTCAGCTTTGAAAACTTTCCCTGTGATGTGGGTAACAGAATACAACAATAGTTACAAGGACAGGGTGGTTGTTTCCATGTCCTGAGCTCACTCCTCACAACCCCATGTCACCTCCAGGGGACAGGCCACCCCCAAACAGGGGCTGTCCCCAAACAAGACACTCAAGATGGGGTGCCAGGAACTCAAGGAGGGGGCACAAGGACACCTCAAACCCCCTGCCTCAGCCCAACCTCCACCAGCCATCGCTGAATGGAGCCAGTTCTGACCCCACCTGGCAGCCCGGGATGGATTGGTCAGTGAGATGGCACCTTGCTCCCCTGTGGGCACTGACAGCACCAGCACCTCCTCCCACGTGAGGAAGCCCAAGCCATGGGTTGGCTAACCTCCAGGAGCATGAGGAGAAAACACAGATGACAGACATTTAGACCTTCATCTAGGTGAGCATCTAGATCATCTCATCCTACCTGAGCAAGGGGCACATCTAAGTACACGGCCAGAACAATTACTTTTTTCAGCTAGCTGAGGACAAATCCTGGAGACTTCACAGTCTGTGAAACTGAGAGGGAAAGACTGGAGGGGGAGGGAGAAACTGCATCATAAACTGCCTGTATGCCATTAAATGCTGTTACCAGCAAAAAGTCAAAATTATATTTTTTTCTTTCCCTCCATGAAGAAAATTGCAGGCCTGATATTTTGTTACAGCAATAATTGCCCCTGAGATTGGCTTGCAATTATTTTGGTGAGTCTGACCTTCCAAAGTGAAATGACATGAGCAGCACAGCATCCATGAGCCCAGGTAACAGCCAGCTTAACAGCTTCTAATTATTTCCCATCAACTCTTGATCTTCTTTACCTGATTGTTGCTTCAAAGTATTTGAGCAAAGAGGAGATGGCCTCAGCACTCTCCATTTATCTCAATGCCTTGGTGAAAGTTTTGGAGTACTTTCCCTGGTTGACGAGAAAACCAACTGTGCTTCCTGAAATACATTTTTAACTAACAAAGCAATGGTTTAGTGCTAAACTTATTACATTACTCAGATATTTGAAATTTTTTTTATACTTAATTATTAATGTCTTTGCCAGAATGTCTATTTTGAAGATTGTTCATGCATAGGAACCTAATGAAAATCATGACTGTGGACTAGTTACTTTAGAGCAATTATGTCAATGTAAACTTTAGAGTGGGATTCTCTTATTCTGGAATAAATAACCAATTTCAGAGCTGAATAAAAATAAATATAATCAGGATTATGTTATGGACAATGTAAAGAGCCTGCTTTGCCTACACTTCCCTTCGCAGAACCCATCCCTCAACAGTGATGTGAAGACAACCCCTTAGTCTGCGTAAAGCAAGCGCTACCGCTTCCTGAAGTCTTCACCTGAGATCCCACCACTCCAGTCCCCACCCCATCCTGAGAGCTGACCAGACCCACCTTGGAAAGGATCAGTTGATATTTCCTCCTCCATCAGCTCTGGGCACATGCCAGATGCTACCCTGATTCCAATTTCTGCTCTCCTTTTCTCTCCCATGTCTTCTGTTCCTTACATAATTTATTTATTCTCTCTCTTTCTAGCCTGCTATATATTTTTAAAAAATTTTTTTAAAAATCTGATCTAGCCAGCCAAGATTACATTACTACTCCTATTTATTTATGTAGCTGTATTCCTGTGAGCCTGCAACCAAAAAGGCAACAAAAAGCAATGCCTTAAATAGCCTGCCCGTGACAGAGCTTGCCTGGTGCTGATAAGGCAGGCTGCCGCCCCCCTCCAGCATGGAGACCTTGCCATGACTCAGCTCCAGAAGCTGTTTTCTAGCTTTGCTCTTCTTTTCTCTCTCCTTTTCATATGTGCTTGTCTTTAGGACTTGGTTTTGCTTTCTCCTTCCAGAAAGCAGAATCGGACTCCAGCAATAACAGTAGCAGAAACAACCCCAATCTGTCTTCATTAAAACTTCTTCTTTTCCCAGAAAAGGCAGTTGCACCATCCCTAACACTGTCTAACCATGATCAGAAAAGGGGTTTCTTCATGACAATGGATCAGTATTAAGGAAGAAAATTCAAAAGCAAGCGCATTAATATTTTGCATTTCAGATGCTTTCATGTCTTTTATTCTGCTTTCTGGAGTCAGAGATCTTTGTATTCAAAGCCCCAAACATTATTTATAGCACTTTATGGAGACAGACCCATCAGCACTCAGGCTCTCCAGACCCCTTCATCCGATTTTCGTTAGCACTGTACCGCAAGCCCATGACATTTAGCAAATGAGAAACCAAGACGAGGAGGCACAACAGTACTGCATCAAAATGAGCCTGTGTCTTCACAAACCCCACACAAGCATCCCAGCCACTCACATAGTCTTCCTCCCTCAGAGGAACTACAGATTTATTTATTAGCAAAAGGCCAGTCGTGCTATCTCCTTGCAGTCATCCGCAGCATCTTCTTCCCACCCACCACTACAGCTGTTTTGGGTATTGCACTTTATTCCACTGGAAGAGCAGAATTTGACCTGGTGGTTTCATTTCTTGCTGGTACTCGGAGTCACTTTGTCACCCTCAGCCCAGGAGAATGGCATTAATCCTGCAGCACTACAAGGCAGCAATTGCATAAAACAGGAAATTACAGGGATGATAAACTCTGCAACAGGGTATGAGTAAGGGCTCTCATACACCTTCACCCCACTAATTTCTGCTCAGACCTTGGAGAAGCTCGTACCATCTCCCTGTGTCCCTACACCCAGTCACCACAGGCACTGGATCAACCCCAGACCACAATCCACGACGCACCTTCTGTAAGCGGATACATTTTTTATTTAATGCCACGGTAAATTAAAAAATGGCAGACCACATCAAGCTTTTATTTTGTGTACAATAAAAGGGTTTCCTCAGTCATAAAAAAATGGGCAAGGAGAGGGGGAAGAGGCCACCGCACAACAAATTCCTTCCTTACAGTCTAGAGAATTTGCGGGGGCGGGTTAGGGGGGAAATTTGCCAGTTAATAAAATGTCGTGTATGAATTATATGTCAGGACTGGCCCCAAACGTGAACCAGACACGGTTTGGTGTGCTGGGATCACTGCACTGGCACAGTGCAGGAACACGTCCAGTTCTGCAAAGACTTGCATACAAGTTTATCTCCAAGGTTTAAGTTCCTCCTGCCTCCAGTTAAACAATGAGGGACATGTGTAAGTATTCACAGGCTGAAGGACTTGGTTTTACAAAGAGCGCTTTGTTCTGCAAAGGTTGCCTACACTGAAAGAAATACTACAACAATAGAAAACATCACAACTGTTTATCCTCTTGGTTAAAAAATGATGTAAGCATTCAAATACATTCGCCTTATAAATATACTTAGATTTTGCCCTACATTTTTTCTGATGTACTGGATGCAGATGTTAATAATAAATAAATATACCCAAAATTCACACTCATCAGTAGAGAAAAAACCATTGACATGAAGGGGACGTTGTAGCAGCCCATGAAACCAGCTCTGCTGATCTTCCAAATTGAAACCAAAACTGATATTAAAATTACTGCAGCGATGACGCTGCCTTTGTAACAACTCTGGCATTAAACTCCCTTATCATTGCAGATAAAGGATTTGTGTATTCTACATATTTCTCATGTTGCTCAGTGCTTACCAGTCCCAGGACAGTGCTAGGCACTCTCTTGACAGCAAGATACACACAGCCCTCATCCCAAAGTCCTTGTGATCCGGGTATAAAACCCCAGATGGGTAGCAACAGACCTATCGATAAGCTTCTAGGAAAAACAAAACAACTCACATCAAGATGGAAAGCAGTGTGTTTCTACACCCCAGCTGCCTAACCATTCATCTTTATCATGCTATATTTATCTACTGCTCATAACAGTTTGTTTTATAACACTTTTTTGTTTAGCTACAGTAGCCTTCCAGACTTACACAAGGAAGTGAGCCGGGCTTTGCAGCGAGCACGTCTGCCGTGCACACACAGAGTCAAGTTCACTGCTTCACCTCCCGACCAAAACCCAGCCAGGACAGTGCAGAGACCGTCGCGTGTGGTCATCCGTTTATCATTCCTATTTCTCTTTTCCATGGCACAGCAGAGCTCTGTCAAAGCCTCATTGCGTTAGCATGGTTGTGGTAATTTTAATACGGGTTACCGCAGCAGAACGAGTACATTTACTGCTGTGCTGCACAAACACCACGTCATGAGCGGAGCACGCCGAGGACTCCCACAACTTCCACACCACATACCTCCCATGCAGCAGTCCTGATAAATATTTCAGGGGGAAAAAAAAAAAAAAAAAGGGGGTGGGAACAGGATATTTTAATTGACTTGACACTAAATTCCACTCCCCGCATTGAATCAACTGAGCATTAAATTCATGTGTCTATTATGGTATGTGCAGATGTGTCAGGGTACACACGTTAAGTGTTTCCAGTTGCTCGCTGAGTTATTTTCTTGTTGAATAAAAATAATGTGAAACCCACAAGGAAAGACCAACAGAACTTGATAACAAGATGCAACAGCTATCTAAGGTTTTTGAACAATCCCAACAATTTCAGGCGAGAAATATAACTTTTCAGCACTTCTTCCTAATATTCACTAGAGGTGAAGTATTTCCTGGGGTGAAACTGAGGGCTTTTTGGGGGGTTGGTTTGTTGGGTTGGTTTTTTTTTAAATGCTACTGTATTTGTTTGGGGATTTTTTTTTTTACATAATAAGATCAAGGGAAGATGAAAAAATTTCAATATTTGTTCTATTGTTTTTTAAATAAGATAATTTTTTATAATGCTGGAGCAAAATATTTTGACAAGATTTTTTTTTCTGGCATAAAATATCTTCAATTTTAAATTATATTTTTTTAAAAAACAGCAAAATTGAAAGGAAAGATTTCAAAATCTTTTAAACAAAATATTTTAGCTGACTGAATGAGGAATTTTTTTCAGATTTTTGGTACGTGTTAAATTAAGAGATTTTAATGAGAAAATGTATAACATCTTGGCAAACTATGCCAAAAATGTTCACAGGACAGAGGAACCGTGATGTGATCACTTCTGTTCAAAAACGAGAGGACTAAATTCCCTGCTGACCTAATCCTAGCAAAGCAAAGATCATTAGCTCAAGAGAGGATTTGTCCTCCAGAAGGAAAATAATTTTTTTTTCTTCTAGGTAGAGCATCTTCCGGGCTAGTGTGAATCACCAAGATACAGCAGAGGATGTGGCCTCACACATTTTAAACAATTCCCATCAAAACGCTGGTGGGAGCCAGCGGGGCTTCACAGCAGCAGAGCCCTTCTCCGATGCGGGGATTTGTACAGACCAGGCTTTGTACTGGAACGAAAGCAGCAAGTCCCTTTCAGGCCACCAAAGTCCCTGAAGTCACGGCCGTCGTTTGCACAATGCCCAGGATTTCTAAGTTGTTCCCCTCTTCCTGTTTTGTGGTTTTTTTTTTTCTTAAAATTATAATTTAAACTGCTAAGGGGGAAAATGCTGCCCCACTGCCCAGTCATCACTGTGCAGGGGCTGGGGAGCGACGGAGAGCAGCGGCGAGAGCAGCAGGGCCTTTCAAACACAGCACCCCGTTCAATCTATTGTTATCTAACTCACCCACAGAAAATAGAGTCTGATATTTCCCTTGAATTCAAAACGATCTACCACAGCAGTTTTCATTACTCCAAGAAAAAGAGAGCGAGAGAAGGGAGGGGGGAAAAAAAAGACAAAAAAAAAAAAAAAAGACATTACTTCTCTGAATTACACGCCACTTTCATAATTCTCCCTGAAGTACCACACAGGGACTGTGTTGAAGGGAGGAAAATGAAAACAGCTGTGGAGGTTTTGGGTTACACTGCAGCTCCGTGCTGCCTTTGGCCCTTGCCCACCAGTGCAGTTTGTTCTAATCCTGGTCGTGAATGTCCGTATTTGTTACCGCTCGCTAAGGCGAGTCTTCTGCCTCTTGGAATAATAAAAACTGTTGTGTGCTTATCTGCTAAGCTTCTTCGACAGTTGCAAAAAGTCATCAAGTCAGCAACGCGCCCGACGCTGGGGGCTGTCACTCAAAGGGGCTGCCCACGGCTGCTGGCTGGGACAGCAGCACTAGTGGATGGGGCTTGTGTGCCAACAGGGACTGCAGGGCTGGGGGAATTCGGTGTGTCCCCCCTGTAGGGCTGGCACTGCTCTTGCACACCAGAGCTCCCCTTTCTCCGCTTGGTTTTTTTTTTTTCCTTTTCATTTCTGCTACACGTGCCTCAAAAAAAGAAGGCATCTCCATCAGTAAACTGGCTCCTAAAAATAGGTCACATCATTTTCGGAAGGGATTTTGGCTCCTGAGGCAGATTTTGTTGAACACAAGGTGGCTTGCTTTCAGCAGGGTTGTGATTTAGAGCTGCGCAGCCCTCCCCTTCCTCGCTCTCACCCCCGTCGCGCTGGCCAGGTCTCCCCTCTGTCCTCCGCTCTCCCTTCAGGTCCGCTGCGTTGCCATACTATTTCCTGCTGCTGGGCTCCTATTTTCTCCCTAATCCCTGACTTCCTCCACACTCTCCAAATAGTTCTCCTCGGCCTCAACTTTATTAACTTAAGCTGTTTATTCTTCTGCCACTAGAAAGTAATTCTGTGCATTCCCTTTTCCTCCTCCCCATGTCCCCCTATCCCCATTCCCAACCTCGCTGCATGCTGAGAAACCATTTGCCCCCTTGGAGAACCACTTATATTTTTTACCCAATGCATTTGGGAGAGAAAAGTTGGGGGAGACGAGTTCCTGGCAGCTCCCCACTGGAGGATTGTATCTGGTTTTAATTTAGATAGTTAAAAATCGCAGCCCCGCTGGAATCTGGAAGAGGAGCGTGTGTGCGTCTCTGCTTGTGTGGTTATATAGGCGTGCATTGTGTTTGTCTGTATGGAAATAGGGTGACATGTTTATTGTGTGTGTGCACGCGTGTTGTTTTTGCTCATGTGGAAATGGCGCGGCGTGTTGTTTGCGGCCTGTGAGTTGCCTGTGTCTGCGTTACATCCGCACGGAGCTAGCTGAGCCTGATACTTCTATCCATGTGGGAAAGTCCCAGAGAGCAGCTGACCCTGATGTCCACTATCGACCAGCTCCACCACAGTAACCTGAAAGCCTCTCCCAGGAAAGCCAGCCCACAGCACAGCACCTCGGGGGGAGATGCAGATCAGAGAGTGGGAGCTCGGCCTCGGCCATGGATTTGGAAACATGAGCACCTGTGCTTGAGCACTCTACTCTTGCCCAGGGAGATAGCAGTGTGGCACTGACCAGGGTTACACCTCCAAAAGGCTTACTAGAGAGGCAGCACTAGGCTATATATCCAGTCATGGCCAAGGAGAGCCAGCAAGCAACTGGTTTCTGCTAGCATATCTCTCTGTAGCAGAAACATTGGAGAGTTCAGCTGTGTTTTGTGCTCCTCAGCCCCAAAACCTGAGGATCCCTACTTCCATATGCAGCACACACACACCCCTATATATAAAAAATCATACACAGAACCATACATGTATCCATACACATGCACACCTACAGAGCCTTCCATGTACATTTATGCAAGACCTATGGAAAACACCTTGTTAAGATCTGAGGCAGCGTGGAGGGGAGGCTGGGGTAATGCCTCTGCCTCTAATGCAGTTCACTTCCTCTCTGGATCCCAGCAGAAGTGACTTATTACAGGAGCTTATAAAAATTCCCCTGAAGAATAATTGCAAAATGAAACAAATTGCGTTAAGTGGTGGCCAATAATTTCACCAGGGACAGAGGCTATTAGACCAGCTGGGAAGGTCCTCATCTCCACTCCACCCTCCCCCAGATGGGACAAACCCTGTCTAAGGGGCAATGTAGACACAGCATATTTTTAGGGGGCGATTAATTGTGTTTCCATCAAAGGGGAGCCAAAATCACCATCTGCCCAGAGCTGCTCATGGCAATAGGCATATCCCAGCAGCAGGGCTCACCCATGAGCAGACAGACAGACATCCATGAGCCTGCCCCCAGCACTTCACCATCCATCCAGTTAAAAAGTTTTTCCAAGGGATACGAAGCCGCCTTTCTGCAGTCTGAGCCTGACACACCATACATTACCCGTGGCAGGAGGGGAGCAGAGATTATTCACTTGGCTGCTGCTCCTTTGGGATATTTGAATAATATTCCCATGTCTCCCCAGTCTCTAAACTACAGAGCACACTTCATCTGTCCACTCCTCTGTGGCCGCCTCTGGAAACCTCAGCTCCTTCTTCTTGTTATTCTCTGTACTCCTGAATTGCCGAGGGAACAAATTCCCTGTAGCGTTAACCAGTACTCTTGGCCTCTGCTCAACAACTGACCCAAGAGGAGATGTTCTTTGGAGACAAAAAAAAGAAAGGAAAAAAAAAAAAAAAACACCACCCAAGAACTTTCCCTCCCCCTTTTCCTCTTCCTCCAAAAAAATAAAATAAAATAATCACACAAGTGATGAAAAATGGGCCATGTGTAAAGAACTGCAGACCCCAGGGGCAGCTCTGGATTGAACTCCCTATTTATAAATGGTTTTACATTATTATTTACTACAGTAATCAATGTAAAAACACTGCCTACCCTAGCAACCCCTGTGTCATATGGTGTGTATACATCACCTCTGGGAAGCAGGTCAGCTCTATAAAGAAAATCAGCCATATTTAACGTGAAACACTGTAGTTTTTACAATGTTTTTAAAAATGTTTTACAACATGTAGAAATGCTTCCATAAAAGCAGACTTATTAATCCCAGTTTTAAGTTGTCTTTTAAAGTGTAGTTTTCTTGCACAAATATTTTCCTTGTCTCCCCACTGCTCCCTGCCCCCCCTTTTAAATAATGTTATAATAGAAAAGGAAACAGGTCCTCAGACAGGGAAGGCAGCCCAGCACTGTTCACCTTCACAGACCCTCGATTCCCCCCAGAAGACAAGGGGGAAAAGAGGACAGTTGCCTACCCTGGAGAAGATAAATCTCCTGGGCACTATCAGCAATGGGGGATTCTGCAGGATTTTGCATGTTTTCTTATGCTTGTCCCAAGGCTGAGAATCTTTGCACCAAATGTGCGGTTCTCAACCAAAAAGCCTAAATTAGGAACCTAACTGGGCCCCTTTCCCCACCAAGGGAGGGCTATAGACAACTCAGGTCTGAATTGCCCTCTAGAGATGCCTGCCCCTTATTAATGCTGGAAAGAGTCTAGTGTAATTACGTGCCTAATTTAGGAACGAGATGCAAAACAAACCCAGGCCCTGTTCCTGAAGATGCCTCCCCACTCAGTACCCACACCACTGCTCAGCCTGCAGCCCCAGGAGGGCTGCCCACCACACCCCCGCCACCCCTTGCACCGTGGGTCCAACCAAGAAACATTGGGGCTGCGCAAAAGGGACAACATCATCACGTCACAGATCTAACCCGGGGCTGCATGGGGCTGTTGGCAGCAGCGCTTCAGATACCAGGCACCCGTGAAATTGCAATTCAGTTCTTCACTCATGGAGAAGAGCAGAGAGATCCCAGGATCACCCAGGGAGGGTACCGCTCCTGTAGCAGAGAATCTGGGCACTGCAGGTGTCACACCCCCTCAGGGCAGCCCAGTAGCTCCCAGTACATGTGCCTTGGGAAGGAGCTGTGATATGGAGGTGAGTGCTGCAGCAAGGAGCACAGCTGAGCCCCCAGTCCTCCTGCAGCCTTCCCACCTGAGTAAAGCCAGACACGTGAAGTCCGTTTTTGCAAGACCATTGCTTAAATCTCCTGACAACATCTCTGAGGAACACTATAGATCAGAAAAGCACTATACAAATGACAGCTTCTGTATTACTGCTTTAGCAATGACCAATATATTAAAAAAAAAAAAAATCTATTGCATTGGCATTTACAGTTTCCATCAGACTGATAAATAAAAATTATCTCTCAGATAAGACAAGCTGCCCTGTCCACTTCCAATTCTAATCCTCACAGCAATTCCTTTTGAGTAACAGCCCATTTTACAGATAGCAAAACTAAAACATGGAGAACTTGGTAACTTGCCCGAAGTCACATATTTTTTCCAAATCCTGACAGCCAGTGTTCAAACACATCACATCTTTACTATAAGGACTGGCTGCTGCAACATTTCAGTGATGGGGAACAGGATTGCTGATCCCTGCCATCTGGCTAAACCTATTGATGCCCACCACCAGCTTCATCTCTGTAATAAGCTTGACCGCTCTGATGAGGGGATGCTGTTTATCTTCCCCCCCTGTGACCCCACTCCACAGCTTCCCTTACTGGTCCTTCATTGGACCCAGATTTCCACCCTGCCTGCTGTTTTTCCAGCAGTAGCATTTTGGCTTCTGGCAGACTAGAGAGACATTTCTGTCGGCAGCTCAGGAATTCCCTTTGTGTCTTTCCTGAGTTTAGGCTCACCTTGATGCTAGTCTCTGACCCCTCTTTAATGCAGAGGAATGTGTGAAAAATTTATTCCCCTTTTCATTAAGAACTCATTTAAATTCACCAAAAGGTGACCCGGCTCCCTCCACTGTGGCTATATTGTCCACTACAAAGCTGTTTTATTTCTGACTCTGAGTTCACCAGAAAAGTGAGATCTCACTTTCACCGATCCAATAGTTTGATTCTTTAGCATTGATGATGAATAAAACAATGTGGAGATACATTTGAGGTACACTTCTCATGCTTATAAACAGTCTGACCAGCTACAAGGAAAGGCTGCATGTCCCTGGGCGTAGTGTCCTCATCTTAGCTTGCTTAATTAGCAACAGTGGTAAGAATGGGAATTTGATTTTTCCATTAAAAACTTAGAAAAATATTTGGTTTGTTTATTTGTTTTTCACAACACACAAACTGAAAGCCAAACCCGTCATTTCTACTCTGGTTTGTTTTGTTTTTCTGACAAGTGAAAAATCGACAATCCTAGAGTTGAAGTGTTTTGGGGGCTGATCTGGAAAAGGTGCCAATGCAAATAGTGTCATCCTTTGTGCAAATTTTCATCCAAAAAAAAAAAAGAAAGGAGAAGCCATTTTTCATCCAAAAAGCACTTTGGAAAATCAAAGGCCAATTGTCAACTCACTTTATTCTCAATCTGATTCTTATTAATGTCCCTTAATCTCTTGTGTGCTCAGAGCTGGATGCATTGCAGCAATGTGTGTAGCTGGGCATGGCAGTCAGCAGGCGCACCATGGAGATACAAGGGGCTGGACGCAGCACAAGCGCATCAGGAGAGGCAGCAAAGGCCCTTGCCCAGAGGACCCCATCATCTTCAGCGATGTGAGGGGCAGAGAAGACAATAGCTTGTCATTCCTCCTAACTGAAGGGAAGGTGAGGCAGGGGTAGGGAGGAAAAAGGGTTCAGGGGTTGTAGTACTCCCTTCTCCCTTATTTAGGTGAAGGCTTTACTTATGCCATACCCGGCCAAGACACATTCACCAATCTACTCAACATCATCCTTCTCCAGTGCATCGACCACAAAATTACCATTCATTTCTCCCAGCACAGGGGGACCACTAGGCACAGACACACGTAGTGATCCTTCCACAAGCACCTTAATTTCATCAGACCTGCTCCATTGCTGATGTCCCTGGCGTGCCAGGAGTTGCTGAGTACCCAGCATAAGCCACAACCAGCTGCAGTTTTCCTTATTTGTGTCAGTTGTGTATTAGGTTTGCAGAGCGGGGGGAAGAAAAGGTCCTAATACAATTTATTTTTTAAATGAACCTATTTAAAACTATGGATGCCGACTTTTCAGTAGTCTTCTGGGGGCTGTTACAAAGGGGCCCTGGTTGAAATCTATCTGAAGGGAGTTAACCACAGCCCTTTGCTCACACATGTGGTATAATGTAGGCTCTTTATTGCTTTTCTTTACTCCCCACACACACACATTTAAGATACGCAGAGTAGAGCTTTTCTAAATATCTTACAAGTGTGTTTGTGTGTACGCTGGATTTATGGCAGAAAGGGGAACCTACTTCTGCCCTCAATTAAGGAAACCTGTGAGCAAGTGGGACTCAACACCAAGCTTCACACAAGAGCCAGGAGGGAGCTGCTAGAGGAGAGTGTAACACAGCCTAGCAACACTTGGAGATGACAAATACCCCAGTCTTCTGAGAAGAATGAGTTGACACCCCAGGATTTCAGGAGAAGGAGAGCCAGCACACCAGGGAAGGCTACCAGACTCAAGACTCATCCATCTTCCTTCAGAGAGGGAGAAGAAGCCAGTCTGATCCTCCATGTCTAAAGCTCGATCCTGTAAAGAGCCAAGGCTTGGATTCATCTCCTCTAGCATTTGGGCAGCCAGTTGAAGCACACAAGCTGGGAGCATGGTCACCTGAGACTCCCTCTGTGGTCAAAAGTCGGAAATCAGCTCCCTCAGGGACAGGGTTAAGGCCTTAGACCATGCCCAAAACATCTGTTGGAGGTGTCTCTGCCTCTCCGCTGCCTGTCCAACTGCCTGGGCTCAGGCTGGGTGTTTGCAAGCCCAGCTGCATGTCCTCCTCTCACCAAGGCACTGCTGCAATTGTATGGCTTTGGGCTTTGAGTGGGATGAGCCAAACCTCATCTATCACAGCCAAAGCCAGCACACCAGTGAAGAATATTTGGACCACCTACCATGGTACCTAGGACAAACGTAGGTGCCAGTGATGACATCTGTGTTCAAGAGTGATAAGCAGCTCAGGTCACCTACTACCTGGTGATGTCAGATCCTGGCTCCTTAGACACAGGGAATAGACAGAGAGCAGTCCTTCAATCATCTAATAGTGGTACCTAATTGTCAAACCTACCTTTCCCCCTTGACCATCAAGAGCAGCCAGGACCCAGGATCACTGAATGGGAGACCAGTAGAACATCTCCTCCCTGTCACACCAGGTGCCCTGAGATGGTTTTAGATCCTCTCTAGCCACCCCTCACTTTAGTGTCAAGACTTGCACCGATTTTCAACAACAGCCTTTTCAGATGCCTGCAGATGTTATGCATTGGGTGGTGTCACGAAGGGACAGAAGCTCATCTTGTGTAGATCAGCCCTCATCGGCTGAAGTTGCCAGTTAAAGACAGCCCAAAGTTGGCATCCCAACGTTTAAGAGTCCACAAATTGCAAATCCAACCCCATTTTTAACCTTGTGGGATTTTTGGAGCTCTGCTTTGCAGCGCTAATGTGCTTTTAACATTGTTTCTTCCCTGGTATGTGTGTTATATTAGCACACATGTACACGCGCACCCTGTATATACAGAAAGTCTATAAAACAGGGCACTCGTATAATTTTAAAATAGACAAATCAGTTTAAAGCATTAAAGCAAATCTGGTAAAAGAAAATCTCTCCTGGGTTGACATTCTGTTTGCCAAGTTTTAGTTTGGAATGAATTTTTATGACTGAGTTATAAACCCTCGAAAATAGTGGTTTATAATGGAAATCTTGACAAATCCTTAACACAGGCCCCATTGTAACATATTCTGTACATATCCCATTGATCTATGGTAATAACAAGTTTTATATAAAACATTTTAACCATGGGAGCGACGTGGTTATCTTCAGGCTTCCAAAAATATTTTTCAAATAAATAGGTGGCTTTTTCAATTGGGCAAAATCAAGGAATTGAACATCGAAAATGACATCTAAGTATTCATCTGGATTTAAAGAAAGAAAAAAAAAAAAAAAACACAGTAACCCAGAACCCATGATGTTTCTTTGGCTGAAAAGCAGCCACTGACTAAGCAGCACTTCTGCTCTGATATAACTCTCAATGCAGAATGGGGTATTAGCCATGAGCAACAGAAATTACTTTCTTAGAGGATTAGCTGTAGGCCTGAAACAATAAGCAACTTAAAAGACAAGATATTCCCTGAGGAGGCAAGCTGATAAAAACGAGATTCAAAGGATTTGCATGCTAGGTCCCCAAAACCTCCTTCTCTCCTGCAAGACACCCGCCACCTTTGCCCCAGCAGCTCCTCACCACTGCCCTGTCTTGAGCTTAGCCCAGGCTCGGGCTACCTGGCATGTCTAACGCAGATACCACACGCTTTCAGCTCTGCTGAGGCCAGACACATGATACTGTAGGGATGAGGAGCAGCTGGAGCTGTGCATTTTATCCTGCCCTCAGTATTGCAGTGGTGGTTTAGGGATGGGACCAGGTGAGGGGCAGGACAGGTGCCTTTCCCCAACACCTTCCACCCTCAAACCTGCATCTGATCACCACATTTGATCCTGGGGCCCACAACCCACAAAGTGTCTCACTAGACTTCAAAACATGGGAGTCTTTAGACAGGCAGCCTCCCTGGGGGTGGAGAAAGGGAAACAGTAATTTTCAAGGCAATTATATCTGCAAAAGTACTTTAGTCCATTGACTAGCAAATGCTGAGACTGCAGACACGTGAACCCCAGCAGCAATAAAAATTCTGTCTTTTTTTTTTACCTGATGGCATTAGAAACTCTGTGTGTCTCTGAAATATTTTTAAACCATGAATTTTCCTAATATCTGAAAAATTCAGTCTTCATTATTTAGCCCTACATTGTTCTCATCAGGTTCAAGTTCACAAATGAGAAACTGAGGCACATAATTATAGGGAACTGTGGGTATTTTGAGCTTTTTGAAGATATTTAGATATTGAACTGGAGGTGCAATCAAGATGCCAAGAGCTTTTTGTGAACCAGGGTGCAAAGGGAGGAACCATATAACGTAGATTTATTTGTTTTAAGGTAACATATTTTATCTAAGGGGGTTTTCCAAGCCCTCTTTTGAATCAATTGAAGGCACGTTCATGAGATGATTCAGACCACCCTAAAATAGTTGAAAAGAATCACTGCCTGGACATACTTATCTCTCTTCCTGATTACAGAGGGAACTTAAATGAGCAACCCCTGAAGAGGTTTAAATGGCTTGTCTTGGCAAAGCAAGAATTTGGACTTGCACCTCCATCTCTCTTGGCAAGCCTGGAACTACCTCATTTACATCCAACCAAAGGGCAAATATGGATATTTTGAGTGTACATAAATGGACACATGAAATAAAGCTGCTCCTACACAGATGCACGTGCACACAGAGAAGTACTGTTGCTGCAAGCCTGATTTGCTCTCACTGATAAAAGCAACTCCCTCTTCATGCAATCATCCCAGACCGTAGGTCTGAATTCCTGCACTTGCATCCAAGGGAGTGAGCCATTTCCATCTCTGATGCATTCCTCTTACTTCCATTGAAACCGATTACTACACTGCCGCTTTAGCATGAACATAAATTTTTCCAACTTAACATGTTGCTTTAGGACTCAGTTCCACTCGACAGTAGACTTCCATATGTGCTGTAATGTTTGTGTTTCTAAGCAATGCCTCGGCAACCACATCAGGGTTGCCGAAAGACGAAAACGAAAAGCCTGCTTTTTAATTTTCTTTTTCTGGCAATCTCAGTTGGAAACTCAAAGTAAAAGAAGGTCGTCTATCTTCCCCAGAAGAAATGTAGCCCATAAGGCCAACGTGTTGTTAACACACACCAAAATGCCATGCGTCTAATTTTAGGGGAAAAAAAACAAAAAAACAAAAAAAACCCAAAAAAACCAAACCACTTCACTGGGATTAGGTTGGGAGAAAAAATTTTAATTTGCTGACATGTGAGAGGCATAGCAAAATATCTTGTCTTTGTGGAAAATGCCAGCAGGTGTTGTCTAGGGATGTTTTCCCCTTTTTAAATGCCAGAGTATTTCCACACACACAGTCCTGGCAGCATCCTTTTGCATATTTTGTTGAACGGCTGACAAATTAGCTGCATAAACTTGCATGAATTCCATTCCCCAGCTATTCATGAGCAAGCAACAGTTTATTCAGATGCCTTGACCAGAGAGGATAATAGCTTTGCTTTTCTTTCCCCCCCCCCCCCGCCCTTTTTTTTTGAAGGGCAAGATCTAAATCTCATTGAAGTCTGTGGAGAGATGCAGAGGTTTTTAGGATCATTATGAAAATCTGGTCTGACACATACTATAGAATTTCACTCAGCTGCTCCTGTAGCACACCCTAGAATTTATGCTCGACTGAAGACCAGCCCCATTATTTTGCTGGGCCTTGAGAATCAAGCATTTATGCCTTAGTTCTAGAAAGCATTTAAACACATGCTTAAGTCCCTCCCTAGTCAATAAAAGCACTTAAACACATACTTTGTTCCTGCTGAAGTCAACTGGATGTTGACACAGCAAGTAGCTCGCTGAGCAGAACAGACTGCTTAACGGGGAGCCTCAGTGAACTACATTACTGTACTTTGGAGCTTAGAATTGGGGATGCATTTCTTCATTTTTATAGCAATCAAACAATGGTCTTTCTATCCCATGTGACATTTGAAGATGTTAAGATTTGGTCTTGCCTAGAGCTGGGGTGAAAACTCAAACATATATATAAGTATACATTTTTAACAAAGCACAAATGTTCTCAAATATTTCAAGTCACACTTTAAACAGTGTGCCTCAGCCAGTCCAGAGCAAGCCTTTTCAATGCTTCTGTTCAGCTTCTGTTGGGAGATATTTATATGCAATGCAGCCCATGCCAGTGCCAAAATGACTGCTTCCCCCCACCCCTTCCCACCACAGACACACAGAACTGCCCATGGCAAAGGGCACCCAAACTCCCACGACATCTGCTTCCACAAACTGCTCCAGTGGAAAATATTCACCCTAGTCCCCTCTATGTCAAACCATGGTCATCTCCCTATTGAACAGACCACCCTAAAGTAATGCTACAGCTCTTCGCCCCACCACCCCCGCAGAGGGTCCCCCAGCCCTAGAGCTGCCTCCTCCTGCACGGACCCAGCTCCTGTGCGCCTCGGTGAGGTTGTGGGATGTGCTGGCTGCCTCTGCCTTTCTTCTTCCCCATTTAGAAATTTATTCTAACCTCAATGAAGTGGTTAGGGGCACTTAAGAGCCAGTTATGGCTCATTAGATGCTGCACTGGGTTAGTGGGAGTGAGGAAGATGCCGAGAGCTGCTATGGCCAGGTTTCATGGTATTTTCCTCCCCGCTGCTAGTACTTGGATTCAAGGGGACAGCAAGACCCCTGGGAAAGAGTCTAAAAAGGAGCAGCCAGGGTTCCTTCCCTGGTCCACAGCAACTGGGGCAACTCCCTTTGAAGCCCAGCAGCAGTAGCCCAAACCCCAGATGCTGCTCCCCTGCCCTGATGCCAGTGGAGGAGCAGGCTCTGTGCACCACCTCGTGCTTCCCAGCGCCAACATCTAGGGCAAGCAGAGCTTGCTCTGTCCATACTACAAGGCAAAGACCCCTAGAAATGGAAGTTCCTGTAATTATAGCTTGCCTGAACATATGGTTTCAAGGATCTTTCAGCGTGTAAAATGCATGAATATGCATCATAACTAGATGTCACCACTTAAGTTACATAATCCTGCACAAACATATATTTAAGAAGGACCCGACATCCTCTGTTTTTTAAGGGGCTTTAGCCGTGATTAATTCTCTGAGCTTATTAATCACAACATGTGTTAGTGTTTGATAAATTGCCCAAAAGTTGCATTAGCTAATAAGTATAAGAACAAAACGAAATAGTTTCATCTGTTTTTATAATAAGACAAAGAGCATCATGGGAGCATACACGGTGGTCATGAATAAAAGAGAAACATTCATTTATGATAATTGGTTTCAGCTCCCCGTTTGGCTGGTTCTTGTGACCTAAATGTATCCAGTTGTTTCCTTTCTTTCCCGTTGGTTTTTGGGTCACTCCTAATGGTTTAATTCAACAAAAAATGTCTACCATTTCCTGTAACCTCTGTCTTTTTTCATTCCTCCTTCCAAAATGTTTTTTTCTGTGCAGCATCTAGAGAAATCTCCCTCTCTCTCTCGCTCTGTTTCCTTCCAAGTGAACAAAGTCAATATTGTTGACAGAGAAAAGGTTTAACTCCAGGCAAAAGGGAAAAAAAAAAAAGTACTAGTCATTTATTTGTCTCCACTTTTGAGTTCACAAGGGTTTTTTGTTTGATCCTGGCGGTCAAGACTTTGACACGGAACATGCCCCCTCTGACCATGAACAATTTATGGAGGGAGAAAGAGACAAAAATCCTCATTCATGTTTAAGAAAGCAAAGGAAATGGCTGTAGATTAATATTTGTGCATTTGTAGCAAAATTTCTGATAGGTCTGTAACACATTCAACCACCCTGGTTGAGAAACACAAGAGGCGAAACTCAGCCCTGGAGAGTTGAGTTTTGTTACTCTTGGACACCTTTCAAAACATCAGCCCTCATTTTGCTTTTCTTAGGGCAGCTTTTTCTTCCAGCAGAGAGCGAAAAACATTGTATGGCATTTGCAAGAAGGCGGTGCATGCTGGCAGGGTTACCTTCAAGCACAAGCAGGGAGCACTTACCATGGTCCTTCCATTTGTACTCACGCCTGATGCTCCCTGGAACATGGCAAAGTGGTTTTACATTTCCCATTTGTTCTGCTCAAAGTGATGAGTAATGAATTTTCTAGTGAGAGGTCCTGGGTTCAAGCTGGTAGGCGATGCAGTACAGCACGGTACTGGGATGCCAGAAGGCTGTTAGCACTCAGTAGAGATACCCTAACATGTGCCATCAGGAGTCCCTGTTCCCAGTTATATTCACCACATTAAAACTATTGGGGCTGAAATTCTCCTTTGCCAGGTGTCTGCCTCCAGCAGAATTTTCTAGGAAATTACAAGGAGGGTGGGAGAGGGGAAGGCCTGGCAGTTTTCCAATACAAGATTAGAGAGAAGTGCTTAGTCGATGTAAAAACGAATTCTAACAATTATTTTTCTGGAGACTCTCTCACGCCTCCATCCTCTGGAAAGGGAACTGGAAATTTGGTGTCACCCTGGGAACAGGGATGTGTCTTTTGCATCCAAATTTGGCAAAGTGAAAAGCCTTTGAAAACATCCCACTGAAGATTTACTAGCCTTTGGGAGAAAACCTCTACAGATTCTGTCTGCCTTGATCTCACTCCATTTTGGGTCTTTTGGGGCTTGCTTCTGGGGATTGCTCAGGACTTTCCTTGTTATGACTCCCCTTCTTGGCTGCTGGACATGGTTGTGGCTTCGGGCACAAGAAGAGAGAGCCAGAAAGCCATCCCTGTTATCTCAGCCCCTGGGCTTCCCCCCATAGTCCCTTGCTGCCCAAATCACACAAAGGGGAAAGCAACAGAATTGCAAAGTAGGAGAAATAGGGGAAGGACCAGGGAGAAGCCAGGAGCATATACCTGGTGAAGAGATTCAGCCCAGGGGGACACTTGCTATGACATCAAGGAATTGAGACCAGGCAGAAAAATGAGGCAGAATAGTCTGGCAGTGATATATAATAAAAACATAGATAGAATATATGCACAAGGAAGTGGTTAAAGGCTATAGATATGGCCTTAATTCTCATGTTTCAAAGCTCCTGAGTTTCAGGCTTAAATTTCTCATGCATAACAGTTTGTGTCATGTTATCATTTCTAGAGCACTCAGAACTCACCACCAGACCAGGACTCCAAACAGCAAAGCATTTCACTGCTACATCAACCACACACTGAAACAGTTGATGGGCTAAAAAGACATGGCCAGAAGATGTAATGAGAGGACAGATATAGTCAGACTAGAAAATGCCATAATTTTGGGTATGCTGATGGTACACACAAGGTATAGTGAACTACAGAAGTAAATCAAAGTCTACTCTCAAAACTCTTATATAACTCTTATCCGGAGACCCTCTGGCTGGAAATCAGTTCTCCACAAAATCATGTGTGACATAAATACTAGTGTGATTTTAACTATCTAGGAAATTTTTAGCCTTTAAGAATGACCATTCCTTGCAACCTCAAGCAGCAGAAATTCTAGTTTTCTGTCACTGAAATCTGTTCTTGCCCACTGGATTGCACACCTCAGAGGCTGAGGCTTTCAGAAAAGTAATCCAACCTGGAGAAACTCCAGCTAAAATCATGGGCATCACCAACACTTAGTAAACTGGCACTACACATTCCTATGCAAGCAGTAAAGGCTGGGAGTATAAATGGGTTCAAGACATGATAGGACGCATTCAGAGAGGATAGCTCTATCTGCAGCTAGTAAATACAGAGGTCCAAGCACAAATTGCATCATGAGCAATTGCTGGAGGACTACTGCTGGCAACTGTGTCCAGGCTACATGGACCTCTCCATTGGGGCAGTTTTCCTCCTCTTTAGAGGTGCTGCCCACAGCTGAGCTCCAAGTCATAGACTGGATCTGGGGTGACCAACCCTTAACTCTTGGGAATCACAACTCACATGTGCCATCACGAAAGGTCATGCAAGGACTCTCCTGCTTATGAGGGAAGAACAGCCACTACTTCCCTGAAATAGTCCTACCTCAGCTGCTCTGGTTGGGGGATGTATTTGACACAGCCATGGGCTGGATCCCCCAATATCCTCTGCAGCATCACCCAGCATAGATACAGCCTCAGAGAATTTGGCTTCATACTCAACGTACATCCACAAGTACAGCAAATCTCATGACTGCAGACAAAATAGCATGTGCAAGGGCCAGAAAACTCCTTTCACGTCAGAAAATTAAAACCCACTGTCTAGACAAGAGATCAGGAATTATCGGAAATTCCAAGCAGTGATAATTGACCAACAGGAAGGTGAAGAAAAAGGAAAGAGGATGATTCTTCTGAGGTATGTCATACCAATAAGAGGAAACTATATGATTTCACTGGCACGATACTGCTAAAGGCTTGTTGCAGCAAGTTTTTTTCCTAGTTCTGCACTTTTCTATCATGGAAAATCCATGTGTTTTATCATATACAGTCCTAGTGCCAAAACTTTCAAAGGAGACAGGCTTGTTACTGTACAAGACACCTGCTTTGCATCTATTTGCATTAGTTATGACTGAAAACATGATTTAAGGGAACTGCACATCATCTTAAAATATGACAGGCATTAAAATGCTTTTGCATCCTCTCAACATCTTCAGAAAACTTTTTTTCTCTACCCTTATCAAACCAGGGGAGATGGTGAAGCCAACTTCTGTAGGATAACCACACAAAAACAACTACACCATGGACTTTCTGACAGAATGGACAGAGTAGCTTTGTGGGAAAAACTAGCACATTACTAAATACTGAGTACCCAGGAGCAGGGTACAGAGTAGAAAGATTCACATTCTCTGTAGTAAGACTCACAATATTCAGTAATATTGAGCAAGGTCAATATTCACTAACAAAACCTTCTGGTAGGACAAACGCATCTCTAGTTTCTTTTGGAGGCAGCAGGTTAATTACTATTGGATGCCTATGTCAAAGACTCTGGAAATCTTGCAGGGTGCTCTTTGTTTCCAGATCTGCCCAACAAAGGTATCTGCAACTACTCCAGAAATATGCAGACATACCTTTAACAACACACTCTGTTTCGGTCTACCCCAATTATCTCAATAACACTTCAAGATGCTCTTCAATTCTATGCAAAAGCAGGCATGACAATTTTACATTACACAGCATCTCTGCTCCCTCCTTTAGATGAGCACTTCTCATTCTTGAGGGGGACTTTTACTAATCTCTCAGCTTCACAGAGGCCCTCCAGAGCTGTTGGTGCATGGGTTTAGCTGTGAGAAGTGACTGGCTCTAAATCTTATCAAATTATTTCAACTGTTTGAATTAAGCGGTTCCTTGTGTCCCCAAATATCCCAAATTAACCATGCAGCTCTATGAGTACAGGATTTCCATCTTCTGAGATACTGGTTCAAGCCTTTCCACCCATACTGAATTGACCATGAAATAAAAACTCTCACTTCTTCCTGAGCTATAAAGAATTAGACTACTGTAAATAAGACGTGGGTTGGATTTCTTATCTGCACAAGGCTCTGCGCAGTAACTCACATCTTCAGCTTACTTTACAAACACTAACCGTGAGCGTGACAACAGCTGTGCCATTGTTCTATGTCATTCCACCCAGCCACGTGCTTTTGCAATGGTTCCATTTCATTATACCCTTGCATATGTTTTCTCCTGTTTTGCTAGCTGCTACATCAAATAAAAGATATCTCTAATCTAAAAAAACCCAAAACACCCAACCAAGTGACTTGCATTAAAGTATGAACACTTTCTACCATATTCCTTTTATTTTCCCCGTTTAATGACGTCTCCTCTTCCCTGTGCTACCCAGTTCACTGAAGGGTGAGTTAACATGCGCAGCATGTCAACATATTTCCAGTGTGTTGGGATTTATGCATGGTTTTGCATATGAGAATAGGAATTGCTCGCCTTGCAAGCTATGTGGATGACATGCTTCTCATTACAACAGGGTGAGAGAGATGACCTTCCCCATCCCCAGGCACAGGCTGCTCCAGGCACACATTTCCTTCCTTCTACCAGGAGCTGAGGCTTCTTTCACAGATGCCAAATGGCAGTTTGGGGTGTTTCACCTGACATCTCCGAGCCCAGCATCAGGCTGTGGCTGTCACAACCCTGCAAAGAGGCAGTAGAGAAAAGCTCTGCCAAAAGGCAGAGTGACAGCATTTATAAAATATTTAATATAAAATTAAGTAACGCCCATAAGTAGCACTCGCAACTACAGCCAGGTCTGCCCCAGCAGGGCAAGGGAGAAAGGGTTGTCACTGCAAAGCGCCCTTACAAAAGTATAACTTTGGTGAGACAAGATCTTGCAGTGGGTTGCTTCCTTGGCACCACAGCCTCTCACAGACCATTGGGGGAAAAAAAAGAATCTTTTGTAGAAAGGAACACCAAAAAACATGCAAAACTTAGAGAAAACCCCACACGCCCCTTTGAGGCACATGGTGGGTTTGCATCATGGCACAGGCAGAGCACGGGCAGCGCATGGCTTACCTATGCTGGCAAACAGTGTTAGTGGGGAACCGGGCAGCCTTACAGGGCCCACCTCCAGGTCAGGCTCCCGTGAGCCTGCAAAGTGCCTGGACGCGATGCCAGCGAGCACGGGCAGCTCTCTGTGCTCCCTTCACTTGCCCTCAGCAGCTGAAGTGATGGAAATGGCTCCTGCTTCATTAAACCCCATGTGGGATCAGGTGTACCCCCACTTCACACCCAGCACCTCTGTTTCAAGCCCAAGGTGGGTCTGCAGGAGGGACCGGCCCCCAGCATCCCGAGCCAGCAGCAGGTGCAACACTGGCTCAACCCAGAAACAGGGTCAGAGTGGAGAGCAAAGTGCTGGCCCAGTGTCTTCACAAGTCTTGTTTTAAAGGTCTGCAGTTTTTCACACTTTATTCCAGCCAGGCAGGCAGCAATGCTGAAAGATGGCTGTGCAAACTCCTCTTGCCTGCTGTATGGAGAAACTGGGATTAGCACAGCAGGGGCTACCAAACTGCCTCAGAGTCCTACAGGTGAAGGACAAGAGATGGAGGTGACATCCCAGAAATGGTGGTTTTGCCATCCTACCAACCTCAAGTCAGACTTAAAACCATAGTCTAAAGACTAATGATAAAGCAAAAGCCTCTGCCAAAAATATAGGCAGGACATTCCTGCCAGAATATATGCTAAAGAAAGACACACAATTATTTTTTAGAGTTGCTGGCACAGTGTTCGCAGGAAACCTTTCCCTTTAAACACTAAAATTAAACAAACACATGAAACGCGGGGAGAAATGTAATTACTTTATAGCTTGACTTTGGTCTATTGCCTTGGGTATCCAGTTCCTTTCCTTACTGATGTGGAAACTCAAATTCCCCCCTAACAGTGTCATTAATTCCTTGGCCTGGGGAGCCCAGCTTTCCTGCTGCATTTTGCATCAGGAAATCCCAGCTGCCCGCACCTTGCTCCAAAACAGCTCTGCAGGTGACAGCAGAGCTCCTGGCCTGCTCCAGGCACAGTGAGGGGGCAGGAGGGCTCCCCTCTCCCTCCGGGAAAGGGGGATTAAAACAATTGGGTTGACAAAAAAAACAATTAAATACCCAGGCGTACATCTAGCTCCTCTGACCTCTAGCCCTCCCAAAACTCCCCTTGCCTGCCAAAAAAAATGACACAGGGTGTCTATTTCTGCTTGCTTTTTTCCTAAGAAAAACACCTTCCCCTCTCCCTCCTCATCCCCCCTGCGGCTCTTCCCCCCTCACACAGTTGGGGCTGACTAAGGTTGGCGTTAAATGAACACCCAGTCCTAAAAGACATCCGGGATGCCGTCCAAAGGCTGCCGGAGGCTGTCAAGAGACTCCCACTGACATGGGTGAGCATGGGTGCCCCCCACAGACCACCTGCCCCAGGATCCAAAGCAGCTTTAGTGCCCTGTAGAGAGAGCGAATAGGTTTGGAGGAGCACAGGTGGCCCCGTGGGAGGAGAAGCATCTCTCCTGGGCTTACCTTCCTGCTGCCCTGCCTTCTGGGATGCTGATGAAATCCTCACTGTTGTGTGCCAGCCCAACCAGGCAGCCACCCTAGCTCCTTCCCCTGCCCAGGAAGCCGCTCCTGAAAAAGGCTTTCTTGGGCACTGTGTGGATCCTTCCCAGCTCTTTTCAGAGAGAAATCTTCAGAGGTCGGTCCTGGAAGCAGACCGGTAGCAGCCTGCCCTTTGCAAGCTGTCATGTAATTTAGGAGGAACCAAGACGGACTCTGTGAGTATATATACCCCTGTGACACACACACATACACAGAGAGAACGTGCCTGGCATCTGAAGCAGCCGATGCTGGATTTATCCCTTCTCTTTTTGCCAATGACTGACATAAGTGCTGGGAACTCTTGATGGAAAACTGCTTATGAGCTTTGGGCCTGATCCAAACCCCACTGAAGACAAAGGAAAGACTTGCGATTGCCTCGGAGCTGGCTTCGGATCAGTCCCATTATCTCTGCTCGGAGAGCAGTGTACAAACAAAGCAGGAAAGGGCTGGGGCATGGTAAGCCTGTGCCCAGAGGCCCATCTCATCTGAGGAATGGAGAAGCAGTGAGGCGCAACTGAGCCTTCCTTAAAACATCTGTCCAAAGTCCTAGGAGGGGGCAAGCCTTGGGAACTGCATGTGATCACATCCCTAAGCCCTCACTCCTGAGTGGAGATGCCCTGCTCTGGAGCTGACACACAGATTTCTCTGCGCGGGGTTGGTATCAACCATACGAAACCTTCAGAGTCAGACCTACATGCAGACTTAAATTGTGCAAATCATCCACCTCACAGGCTGAGTCTGCTTTTATCTGTAAAACACCATTGGTTTGGACACTCCAACACCAGGCACACCCATGTATCTCAAAGGACACCCAAAAACTCTTCATATTCCAGAAGAGTTACATTTGCAGACTTCCTCCCACCAAAAATCCACAAAATCGTTTGTTTTGTCAACAATTAAGCAGCAATTTGCATTCTTCTTGGGTAAGAGGCAGCCTGCAAAACTGAAAAATAGTTTGACACTGTTTCATTCCACTTCTCTTGGCAGCACTACCTTTCTCCTCATTTACTAAAAAAAAAAAAAAAAATGCTGAAAAAATAAATTGTTAAGTCATGCTTTTCTATTTTAAGCCATTTGTTGTAACTATACAAGGCTTTTTTCCCCACAGGGAGAATAAATGAGAACCATGAATTACACCAAACTTACCTAAGCAAAGTGCAAAACAATTCTCTATCCTGGGATTACAGAGTTGCAGACTCCTGACCCTTTCTTTGTAGAGTTTAGGCTAAACAACGTTTATAGGATTAAACTTACTTCCATTGGAGATAAGGGGTATTTTAACCAATACCCTTCTACTTGTGACAACCATTAGTGTGGATACAGTTACACTGGACCATGACAACTCTTCTTGGGAAACTGGTAAAAAAGTTTAAAAACACATTTGAATTCTCGCATTTTAACAGACTACCATGTGCCAATTGAATGACAATAAACAGCAACGTGTGTGTCCTTCAAATGAGACAAGATGAGTCAAAATGACTTACCCTCAGCTCTTTTTACTGAGGTTGAAGCTGTGGTCTGGTTTGCATCCGAGATGGCTAAGACCCTCCACGCAATTACCTGGGCTCAGCGTTGGGTGGGAAGTTGTGACAATGCACTGACTTGCCACAGAATTCACCCCAAACAGTGTTAGCCTAAGGCAGGCTGGCACAGCTTAAACTACGTTCAGATACCCCAAAGGGGGCATGCCTGAGGAGCAGAGCAGCCCCTACAAGTTTCAAATCCTGTTGACATTTTTGTGATGCCGAACTCTGAAAATCACAGCTGGTGTGGAGGGTCAGGTACCCCCGAGCTTGAAACACACAACACTAAGTTACTTTTCAATCCTGGCTTGAACTATAGTCTTGCATAAGTGTAAGTCTCTAGGATTTCCCACCCCTCGCCCAAAGAAGTAGAGAAGAGAAAGTGAGGATTTAAAGGGAAATAAGTTAAACCTCATAGCATGCAAAATGAATTCCCTAACCAGAAGGGTCATGCCACATCCTCAGTATGGTGTCACGGCTTGAAAACATGCCTTGTTTTCTAAGCTCATTTATTTGCTAGGAAAACTCAGCAACTAAAATATGTCTTAAAGAAATCCCTAGAAAGGCATCTGCAAACAGTTGCACTGAAACTTCAATTGCTGGTGAACGTAATTCACGGCAGAGCGAAACCCTGGAATCTCTGTGAGTGTGTGGTACAAATAGCTCAAGGAGGTGTTTGGTACGAAGGAAATGGTGATGCTTCTTCCATTTCCCATGAATATCATATGCACAGCTCCAGCCATATGTTGTGTTGAATCTGCCACATTCTTCGGTGGTGGGCACAGATGTGGACAGATCTGACAGATCAGGGTCTTAGGGTCACACAGGAGTAAATTGGGGGCAGATGATTTGAGAGTCACAGCTTATTTTTAGAAAAAAAGGGGGAAAAAAGATTGCTAAGAATCATTTCTACCATGTGTCTGAACAAGAAAAGCATTTATCTCACTAAAAACAAAGAAGAGTTTCTCTCAAATAAGGAGTTTGTTTTAAGAGACTAACAAAGATTTTTCTATGCACTCTATAGATTACAGGTGCTGCAGAAAAGCATATACTTTACCATGTATTTCCATGCTTCATTAACAGGTATTATTTTCAGTCTCCAAGAATGCTCCATTTCTACAGGCACAGAAGCTACTCCTTGGACAAATAAGCAAAGTTTCTTCCCAATTGCCTGACTTAAACTATTTTCTCTGGTTGTTCCTCTGATTAGTGCTATTTTGCTTACATGTGCACTGTGGGTGATAAAAGACGTAGTGGAAAAAGAAAATCAATGCTAATTCATACCCTTTAGACCACCAAAATGCAACAAAAATATAGCAGATACACTCCTGCACGTCTCTTATTCATGCTCATAAGAGCATATTACACACACACACTCTCTGCCTCCTGCTGTACAAAGTTTAGCAGCAGAGAGTGAGGATGAAGTGTCACATTACTTCATTAGCCCCACAAAGTACACTTCTGAACATTTACTCATATGCTGTGAGGCTCTGCAAAACTAAAGCAGAATTCAAACTCAAACAACATTTGCCAAAGACAGACAAGGAGAGTGTTTCACAACGCCGCCTGCCACAGCACAGGGACCTCCCTTTCCAAGGATGCTTTGAGAAAGAAAACAGAAGAAAACCCTGGACCAGCTGGGATGATGAGGACAAGATGCTGATGGCAGGAGTGTCCCATCCAACCTGGTCACCTGAGTCTCTGCATTATGATCACACTAGTCATTTGCAGTGGATTTTTCCAGGCCATCAGCTCAAATTACTGATGGCCAGCCTGGGACACTTCTATTTGTAACAAGTAGAAGCTTACCCTGGAACGTGCCATGGGCACAAGCATCCCAACCCAGGCCCTAGATGTGTTGGAAACTGCTCAGAGAACAATGTCACCCCTTTGCTTCCCGAGTGCTCTCCAGGGCGTGGGCAAGAACAGGGTGAAGCTGCTCTGAAAGCGTAGCTGGAGTGTTTCCATTTCCTCTTATGAGTCACTGAGGAGTTATAGGTGTGATCAGTTACATTTTTTTCCCCTATGTTTTTCCTGTCTGCTTGGCTAAGAGTAAAAGACATGGGTTGATACAGCCTATACTCTACCAATGTCCCTACGCCTCAAGGTTTCTCACAGGCTGCTTCTGGGTCTTCAGAGGGGTCACACCAACTGGCAGAAGGATTCAGATGGGATTTAAGCTGTGTGATGCTGGGTCAAAACTGTATGAAGTGTAGTTTAGTGGTTACCTTGTTGGAATAGGGATCAGAAAGCCCAGCTTGTTAGGTGAATATGTGGATATTTCAGCCCAGTCATCCAAGCTCTGGGCAAGGATCATGTCTCTTAAATCCTTTTGCCAATTGTTTGAGATCTACAGCACTGAGAAGGGCATCAGGCAGGTAGAGAGGAAGGTACTTTGCTGCTCCCATGCTTTGGAGTCTTCTTGAGCTCATCAGGGCTATGTTTTGCTCAAACACCTAACACTGAGCATGGCAGCACAGCCAGGACTGCTGAGAGCGCCAGACAAAAGATGGGATGCTACAGGAGCTGCAGTCACTTCAAACTAGCTTTGCTTTTCTGTGGGATTTGTTTTCAGCTGGGTCAGCTCCCTGACCTGGGTAAGCACAGAAGTTTCCATGTACAAGGCACAGGACTGGAGCAGATACCCAGGGTGAGGAAAAGGTAGGACCACCACTTCCAGAGGAAATACGAGTTTATGCCGGATTAACTCAGCCACTTAACTTGAATTTGTCCCTGTAACTTGGAGATTCAGAGCAATTGCTATTAGGCAAACAGACAACCAGGAGCTGGACCTTTCCCTCCTGGAGAGGCATTTACCCCATGCAAGGCAGGCAAAGTCTGGGTGCTTGTGGGTCAGAGCAGTACCGTCAGTTAACAACACTGTGATACAGAGTGACGGGCAACATGGAGGCTGCAAAGACAAGCCAGGCTGCCATAGCTCTGGGAACAAATCTAGCAAGCTGGGAGTCCTTGAATTGCTACCATCCATTGCAGAGCAGAGTTGCTTCTCAGGAACCAGAAGTTCAAACCAAGCTAAGATTTGGGAGGGACGTTGTTATTTGTTGGTGGTTTTCCTCCCTGACCAGTGGTTTCAATCACTTCTGTTTTACCAGTTGTTTTGCAGCAAATCAAATAAGCAAAGTTCCCCTAGAAATTCCTGTATCAATGATTTTTTTTTCCTCCACTTGAAAAACAGACTACCAGCCTTAAAATGCATCCCCTGCTGGCGGAGAAGAGAGGTAACATTTTACACACCCTCACCTCCCCCACATGCTTGTGCCCGGACAGTTCTGAGCATGTACAAATAGCATCACAAAAATACAGGATTTTGCAAAATTGTCTGGTCTATCCCTCTGAGTGCAGACAAACAGCACATGACAGATATTGCCCGATCTGCTTTCAGAGTCCTCCTAGACTGAAGACTCCAGGCAATACAAGCCACAGCTTTATTCACCTTCCCAACAAGAAAGCTTTTCTCCCCAGTAATGATCCAAGCTCCTCATGCCCTCTGCTGTGCAGCCAAGCTGCAGAGAGCAAGCTTTCCTTGGCCACTGTGGATAACCTGTTACCTATATGCTGTTTTCTTTATTTTCCTTTCTGTACAGTAAGAGAGGAATAAAGAAGCAGGAGGGAAAGGGGAAAGAAAAATCTAAACCATGACAGGAGAGAAGAACAGGTCACATTCATGGGTGACACCCAATTGCCTTCCTACTACAAATTACACTCTCCAAAGGCAGTACTGAGACTGTTAAGAGCTAAAGGTGGAAGAAGGGATAGTTCACCTCCCAACTCTGCCATAAGCTCCCTTGCAGGTCTTGAAAATTAGTGTCCGTACTTTGATATGTCTCAGTTTAAGTCAATCTGCTGCTTTAAAAAAAATATATATCTGCTTCACAAGATTGTTCAAAGCTTAAATGAACATTTGCAAAGCTCTAGGAGAAATGGGGTGAAGGGCGCTTTCAGAGAGACAAAGCATTATCATCATAAAGTGTAATCTTGATGTTTTTTATGGGCAAGCACCAGCTTCCAGCAGTAATCTTTAAAGCAATCTCCATTATCCAGAAAATCGTCTTTCAGCTAATGGTCTGTTACAAGTTACACTTGGTAAAACTCCATGCTTATTTCCTTCCTTTTTTTCCTAAGAGCACTTGGAAATCCAGCAACAGCTGCCTGAGGGGAACTCAGAGCCCAGCTGGCTGGCAGCACATAGCAGCACAGATTGACAAGGAGGAGGATGTGCCCACTGCACATCAGGTGAACCTCCAACCTGTGCACCACAAATGACTCGAGATACCTCCACAGGGCAGAGATCTCACCCAGCCACATCTCACCCAGCCTGCAGGGCTGGTTTGGGGCCAGAGTCTGCAGTAGGGCTCTGGCTGGAGATGAGGGTCTGTCTCACACACATCCTTACTAGGATATTTGGGCAGCAGGAGGTGGTGATCTCCTAAATGAATTTCTTTCAGCTGAGACTCACTGAAGAATTGCATGTTATGCAAGAGCCTGAGCCAAAGTGCCCAGAAGCAGTGATGAAACCCCACTTAGACACACTGAGCCCCTCAGCGCCCTCAATACATTTACTGCTTGTCTTTCCAGTGATTCTGTTCTCTCAGGTGAGGAACTCTGTGGGGATCACAAAAATGTCTAATGGGAACAGAAAACACCAAATGTTCCTCCAGCGTCAGCTGTTCAGCTGCCAGCTCCCTCCCTGCTGCTGACCCTTTGTGGGGAGCAACCTCTCTCTTGCTGCCATCTGGAAATGTCCTACTTCACAGGGTCTTTGCTCCAGGGAAACCCACTTCTTGCCATGGCCACATGCTCTGGCTCTCTCATGGCACAAGGGCCCTGCACACAGACTGACTGAGGGGACCTTCCCCACGTGTGTCATCACACAAAAATGCCTGTGCTATGTGCACCACTAAATGTGATGAGGGGCCACAAGCAATGGCCACCTCTACAGTGGGAGCACCAACACACAAGTCAGATGGTGGTCTCCTTGTATGTCCTGCAGATCCAGCCCTTCTCCTGGAAGAATTAAGAGCTAATATTCACTAAGACCAGTGTGCAAAGCTAAGAAAACACACCGGTGCAACTCAGAGAAAAAGGAGTCAAACTCAGCAGCAGATAAAGGGAGAAAAGAAGAGCAAAGGTTACTATTACTGTTTAATAATTTTGAGGTGATGCCTTTACTGCTCTCCCCACACCCTGCTATACTTGACCCTCTGCAGCTGAAGAATGCTACTGTCATCACAAGCACTCTTGTCACAGGGAAGTGCCCAGCAAGCAGAGATGTCAGAGCCGTGTCTCATAAGTAGGTACAACTGCCTTTCACCACCCCGGCATCGTGGCAGCAAAAGAGAAAGGCCCAGGAGGAGATGCAGCACTGGGCTGGGGAGCCCCAAGTGCCCAAAGGGCTGAGCTGGCTGTGGTGAGGGAGATGGCCAGGCTCCTGCTGGACTCTGCCACAATCCAGGGCTGTTTGCTGCCCTGAGAAACTGGCTGGCTGAAGCAACTGGTTAATTTGTTGGGGTGTAGATACAGCCCTGCTTTTTTGGTATTAATGGCTTTGAAACATCATTTCACAGCCAGCATTGCATGGCTCAAAGAGCACAGTCCATGATGGGAAAGCAGGAACTTCCCTGCCATGGTCACATGGGTCTGGGTCTCAGTTGAGGAATCTTTCTTCGTGAAAAATATGGATAAAATGGAAAAAAGGGTGGAGTTTTTTGCCTGAAAAGAAAATTGCTCTTCATTCTAATATTTTTGTCATTTTATGCCATACTGCCAGAAATGTTATGTTACGTTTCTAGAAACCAGCCATTTTAAGGTTTTGGTTGCCAAAAGCAATGGAAGCAAAGGGTGCTTTCTCAGCTTTTTAAAACCAAAACCTCAGGGGGAAAAATGAAAATTTTCACTACAAATATTTTCCTGTTACTTACTTTGCTAAAAAGTAACTTTCTACTGGGAAAGTGATAAAAATTAAAAACAATTGTTGTGCAGTCACTCATCCAATCTTTTCATGGATTTGGTAGAAACACAGCAGAAATAAAAATCTCATTCATACCATGAGGGGTCTTTCCAATTTTCTGAAAGTTTATGGCACCACAGCAGGGCTGACTTTGTCTTTAAACAAGCAGCAGCTAAATCCTGGGTTTGAAGCCAGCTGATAGACGAACTCAAAGGAAACAACGCCAGTTTGTAAAGTGCTATTCTGCTTCCTCCCTCCAAGCTTGGATTTAATGGTTTATTTATGATATGAAGGAGTGAAGTACTTTCACTTATTCTAATGACAAGCAAAGTCCTGGCTGCAGAGTTAAGGTAATCTGGTTTCTTCCCAGTTCTCCCAAGGATTACTTGGGTAGACTGGAAAAACCTTTGCCCCATAGTCCCAGGCTCTCTGAAGTAATGTCAGGGTGAAGATGCCCTTCCAGCCGCCTTGGGGAAAACCACACTCATTGTCAGGGTAGATCTGAAGGTCAAAAATCAAAAGCATTTTCTGGATTGTATCCCATTTCATAGAATCACAGAATGGTTTGGGTTGGAAGGGATCTTAAAGATCATCTAGTTCCAACCCCCTGCTGTAGGCAGGGACACCTTCCACTAGACCAAGTTGCTCAAAGCCCCGTCCAACCTGGCCTTGAACACTGCCAGGGAGGGGGCAGCCACAACTTCTGTGGGCAACTTGTTCCAGTGCCTCACCACCCTCATAGTGAGGAATTTCTTCCTTATATCTAATCTGAATCTACCCTCTTTCAGTTTAAAGCTGAAACTTTAGTTTTCCAGCTGCAGCATCCCTGGACCCTAATCTCCAAACCCACTGCCTCAAAATTTGCAAGCAGGTTATGAACAAATGGGAACCTGCAACTAGACCTCTTAAAAATGGAGTAATTCCAACTCCCAGTTACAATGTAATCTAGTGTCTACCATGGCTGCTGGCTGACACTGGAAAAAAAACAAAATGCAAGGGAGAGACCTGAGACATTTCCAGCCTTTGTCTGGGTAAAATAGTCCCAGCTGTTTTGTTCAAAGCTTCTGAGCCTCAGGGACTTGATCTGGGGTCCTGCTGCCTGTTTTGCCCAAGGACCAAGAAGAGAAGAGTAAAATAGCCAATGGTCTTGATACAAGAAATGACTAAGCAGGGCCTCTGGCTGGAGAAGAGGTGCACAAGAGGAAATATGATACAGTTGTACAAAATCCTGCAGATGGGCGAGAAGTAGTTGTTCATGATCTCTTCCAACACCAGAATTGGGGTTGCTAGAGCAGGAGCATCAAACAAAACTAGCTTGTGGCAGGTCGAAAGAAAATGCAAGGGAATAGGATAGGTGGTTCAAATGCAACCTAAACTGTGGGACTCCATCACAGGATGTATAATTAACCAATAATACAGGTTATAGGGAGAACTGCACAAGTTCAAGAAAAAAAATCCCCAAATGCTAAGGGTTGTTAAAAAAGATTAAACCACCTCTAGCTCAGGAGGTCCTTGGAGAGTACTTGGAAGATGGAGACTATCTGGAGATATCCTACATGCTTGCCCTGCACATTTCCTCTTCTGTTCATACCCACTTGCAGCCTCAGTCAGAGACAAGATCCTGGACTACACAGGCCCTGAGGGTGGCCACTTCCATGTTGTAAAATCAAAGTCCTGAAATGCTTCATGGAGGCATGCCCAGGGCTCAGTAGCCCTCACGCCTGGAGATCCTTCCACCACTTCCAGAGAAGCTGTCAGACTCCAAACAAAGGGTGATGGGAGCTAATTTGTTGAGGACATACAGCTGCCATGACCTACTTCTCTGGCAGATATGGACCCACACAGAGCCAGACACGTTTCCTGACTGACAGCTTCACAAACTAGCAGCCTTTTTAAATGAATGAAACTGACTACTGAACTTTCCTCATAGTAGAAGTAGCTCCTTTTTTGGGGGAAAGAGCAGCGAGAAAACAGCCCTGAGTGTGAAGAAGAAACCTATCCCAGAGGAGCGCACTCTGCTAGAAAACTCTCTCCACAAGCATAAATGTCCCTGCTCCTCCAGGGTCCTTTCCGGTCCTCGATATTACCATGAAACTGTGCAGGACCACACGAGGGACCATGAGTGTTAAGATTTTCACAAACTTTGTATGTATGGGTTGGAGGGAGAAGCAGATGACATTAAAGCTTTGACTTGTTTCCAATTTAAGGATTCCTACTGCAATTACAAACTGGGATTAGCAGCCCTAGTATACAAGAGACCAGCACAATCCTCCAGAAGCATCTCAGATGTCATTTTTAGCTACAGCTGATTATCCCATTATTACTCAACTCCAGGTCCCAGTGCTTTCTTCAATATCCCATTACCCAAGCCCCACGAAAGACTTCCTAGCATCCTGAATTCAGCACTGAGCTGGGTATCTCACACTTTGCTAGCACACGAGGAGAGGAGCAGCAGCTTATACATATGACACAGCTTCCAACAGGGCTCAGACGTGGAAGGCATATAAAATGGTATTAGGAACAACTTGGACGAAAGGAGCCATGTTGGTGTCAGTTAACACAATGAAAAGCATAATTAGTTACAGCTGACAAACACAGAATTGCATTAAACAGAACATTGGATGCTGGGCCATGGTTTACATCAAATTGTCAATCTCAATATGGCAGTCCCCTAAAAAAAGCCACTTTTTCTGTAAACCCTCAGGAAACATAGCAAATCATGGCAACATGTTTATAGTCCTCAAATGCCACACAAGGAACCTGATATGTATCTTTTATGGTGGGATATACTGGAGGGTGTTTCAGTGCGTCCATACTCATTTTCCAAATACATTGCACAGCTTCATTAAGCCTTCCTGAATCTCTCAGAGATTGACTTTTAAATGAAGCCATGGAGTGAACCATCCTCAAGGACAAACTCACTCAATAAAAGCGAGATCACTTGCCTTATATCCATGTTGTTTTCTGTCTTTGAGTTTGGCAATTAAGGCTGGAAATGGCAGCAATGACATGCAGATCTTTACAGCCTGCCCCTGAACTTCACCGTCCGCTGCTGCCATATAAACCGATGGCTGCACTTGGACTTTGGCACTAACTTGACACTAGCAACCGCAGTAGAAGGAAGATATTATTTACATCCAAACACAAGTATGTTTCTGCGCTTACTGTGGCTGGAATTCAAGCCATCCCAAGATGGTTTGTGGTTCTTGCACCTAGTTACACACCAGGCCCCTTGCAGAAAGGACAGGTTTGCATGGTGCCTGGCACAGCCATGTCCTGGTGCTAACTGCAGCCCCCTAAGACAGAGAGATAGGGGGAGAGGACACCTGGGTTACATGGAGAAGGCACCTTCAACACAGTCAAAAGCATTTTTATTTGGGAAGATACGCCAGGTCTTGCTGCACTTACAGCACACACTGCCATGTTAGAAAGTTTCAGAACTTATGAAACCTGGTGTCCTGGGAGGTTTGTGGTTTAAATTCTCCAGTGTCTAACACTCAGGCTAAGGTCAAGCCGAAGATCTTTCAGGGGAGGTTAACAAAGTTGCTTTCCTTCACTTAGCTTCAGATTTTCATGAGTCTGGTGAGCAGTTAGTCTTTCTAAGACCTCCAGCTCTGTGTCAGCTTTTCCACCAAATCTAACAGATTGGTGGAAATGAGAAAAAACAGACAGACTGCATACTTGCATAAGGAAAACAAACTAAAAAGTCACACAGTTTAATTATTCAACTTCAGAAGAACAGAATTACAGCAGGAAAAAACATTTTAAAAATAAAACAAGCTGTTTAAAATGATGGTCCCAATTACCTACTCTGTAGATGACCTACTATATCATCAGCATACCTTCAAGGTTTCAAGATAAGGAACTACAACACAATGTAGATCTTTACAGCAGGATGGCAGCACCCTGATTTCATTCAACGTCCTGGTTTACTACCATGAGTACTCGATCAGCCTTGCAGAAAATAGCTTTGAGCTAACTTTATTAAAGAACAAACAAGAAGAAGAGTCAACAAAACTGTTCTCTAAGTTTTAAATACCAGGAGGGAAGGAAGCTTTATTGCTTTATGCTACTACATTACCCAGATACAACAACAGCTGTCAACAATAATATTATCTGTATTACAGCAGCGATCCCAACTGAGACTAGGGTCTCATTGCGCTGTACACTTGTAAAATACAAGAAATACACTGCAAAAAACCACCCCTTAAAGAAACTTAAGACTAAATAGGCAAGAGGAAAAGAAGGGGGGGAAATGGAATGACCCCTGCTTTTACAGATGGAAAACTGAGGAATGCAAAGGATAAGTGACTTGCCAGAGGCTGCAATAAGAAGTCTGTGGCAAAGCCATAACTGAGCCAGATTTTCCAAATCCAACTCCAAATACCATCCAAATCCAGTAGCAGACTTGCCTTTAAATCAGCCCTAATAATATTACGATTGAATCTCACTTGTAATCTAACTGAAGAAATCAAAACCGGATGCACTTTTTTTAAGAGCACTCTTATTTAGTCCACGCCATATTTTGCTCAGAACTGTAAATTCTTCATAAAATGGGTCCTTTGTGTCTAATTTTCTCCACTTAACCTAGAGACTGCATTTTTAGGTGCTGTGCCAGACACAAACTTGTTTCAGCGACTGGACACCCCCCTTTTCCTAATGCTCCCTTACATGCTCAATGCTAACAAACCTGCTCCCCTCCTGCTTCCTCCGCAGCATCTGCAGGAGGTACGGGAACATTTAACACAACACACTCCCGGCGCGCTGCTGTGAACGGGAAGCTCCGGAAAAAATGCTACAGCCCTGTAACACAACATGTTGGATGAACGCTTAAACTTATGTGGTTAACGAGAGTCAAGATGATAATTTGGTGTTAGTCAGAATTACCACGGTTGGATTACCCGTTTTTCAACTTCTCCTGTTCTAAGCCATTTTAGTGGGCTTGATTCATTAAGGTACAGATCTACCCATTTCAAATTGCCCCTTTGTGTAAATACTGTCAGTACAAATAAAGTAATTACTGTCAAGCCATCTGAAAGTGATCAACACTCTTTGCTGTGAAGTAAGCAGAGTGAAGTCCATAACAAGATAGTAATTTGCACCTTTTTTTTTAATTTGAGGAAAAAATCACTTTCTTCGGTGCATAAGTTAAGCATGGAACGTATTATTTAATCCTAATGCAAATCACACCAGCAGGAAATGTCGTAAAGAAAAAAGTAATCTTCTGAAGGAAAAATAAATTATCGACCATGTTAAGAAGGAAAGAAACATTCTCGAATAATTTCTTTCTTTGTTGGTATTGGCTGGCAGCATAATCCTTCCAAGTAAATTGTAATTTCCAAATTAGATTATACATTATGTCATATTAGTTTTATATTAGAAAAACAAACTGACTGAAAGGAAAAATGCCAAAGTTGACTTGCCTGGTAATGCAAAATTTTTGTGTTTCTACTGTGAAATGCTTAATGTTTTTCTTTTTTTTTTTTTTAACAAGTTTTACAGCAAACATAAAACCTAAATTAAGGCAAGATATTTACTTTACTTGACCAAGCCCTGTTTGAAACGTAAATAGGAAAAGAAACACTAAGCATTTTCAGGACACCACATAACCATAGCAACAGCTATCTCTATAAATACAGATACTAGCATGGAAATTTTTATGACTTATGCATCAATCAAGAATATAAGCACCTATTGCACTCAAAAACTAACTTACATAGAGAGAACATTAAACCTGCACAGGTCAAGTGAACTAAAATCAAGAAATGCCAGAATTGAGAACATGTGTAACTTTTGCACAGCTCCTTGGCTGTCTATGTTATGCAAGAGTCTTTAAATACACCACCCTCTGTTTTTTTCACACAACCCCTGCTTTGGTCACTGACTAGGATGAATGGTGTTTGCTGGATACAGTATTACTCAATATGTCTTTATAATCTTCTACAGTGGATGCATGGCCCCAGACTCCTTTACAGTGTATTTCCCAAACCCTGCATCCAAGAGGGACTGCAAGTCTCCTCTTCACATGCTCAGTTTGCACTTCAGAAAACCTTAAAATACCGCTGAGCAGAGATAATGCTTTAGCTTCAACATGTCAAACAAGGTGCAGAAGCATGGTGTGACCTAGGAAAAACGTCATATGGCATCAGGGAAGAAAGCAAGGTAGGTATAGGGTCACAGGGAAGAGGAGACTGAAGATGTCGGAGCACACACGAATTGCTGAGAGCAACAAGTTGCAGAATGTTATGAAGACAGTCATCCAGGTGTAAACATGGAAATACTGTGTTTTCATCACCTGTTAAACTGTCCCAAGAACAAAGGTACATTATTGTCTGTCATTACAATTTTTCAGTAAGTTTCGACAGTTAAAAACAATTGTAAAAACAATCAATTAATCCTAGGTGCTGCAGGAACCAAAAAGCCACCAGTCTGTTTCTCTGAGCAGCTGGCTGCAGTTGCTCAGGAAAATGGACCACCTAAACTGACCCCCCCTTCACCTCCTCGCCTGTGCTACTCTCCCCTTCCTACACAAGGCTGGCTGTCTCCTTCTTCACTTCCTTCTCAGCCTGGTGTGGTCTGGTCTCAGTCCCTAAGCCCAAAAGTAGAGAAATGACAGAAAAGGTCCAGCTGGGACACTGGGGGCGGAAGATGTTCATACTCCCCTTTGGGGACTGATTTTCTTAAATGGAGGCACACAGGCAAAAAGCATTCTCCATTTATCAAATTTCTACTGAGCTCATGCAAAATTTGATTTATTTTTTTTTCTTTTCAGTAGCTTCTTCCTGGACAAATCCACATGGTCTCTTGCAGATACAGCAAAATCCTTCCCACATTCTCACAAGCATGGGACAGTTCGGAGTGCTCCCTAGGGAGCAGTAATGTCCCTTGGAGCAGCACTTTCCCTTCTCTCTCAAAATGAGTGTATCATTTGGGTATGATTTTCTTGGGGGACAATTCTAATCAGCATGGAAAACTTCAGGCTGAAAAGAGTAAGTTTAGGAAAGCTAGAGGCACTTAAAGCGAGGCTTTTATTGCGGAGATTTCTGGCAACTCTTCCATGGGCATAAGTTCCCGAGTAAGTTTTAGCACATGCTTTCTTCATGCATGAACATGAACACTTCACTGAAAGCTGTTACTACTAACTACAAAGATCTGGAGTTAAATGAAAGGAAAAGAAAATACACATTTCCTTTTTTTTTTTTCCTTTTTGGTAATGGGAATCCTCTATTCTCTTGTGGCATTTCCAAGTTCAGATCAGCTAATGAGACAAAAAGCAAAAGCTGCTTCCCCTGTAACAGGGAAGGAGATGTAAGAAGAGAGATCTGTGCATCCCAGTCCAGCACACTGACATCACCTGTAGACCCTACAAAGCAATTATTTTGAGTCAGTGTATGTTCAGTGTACTAAAGTTATCTTTCCCTCTAGACTTCTCCCAAACGACAAGACCACCAAAAACTGACCTAACCCTCCATGTGCTCAAAGGAATGTCTGGACATGGAATCATCTTATATCTTAAAAATATATATATATATATTAGAGAGAAATTTGGCCTCTAAAGACCATTTTGAACTCAAGTTTTAAATGAACAGAAACAGAGGTTTAAATGCAAGTTCCCATTTCATCTCAGCTACCATCTCCATACTCCCATAATATAATACTATAAAATACAACAGGGTGGTTTTAACTCTAATATATTTTTATATCATCACAGTTACAGCGACATTACCGTTATAAAACAGACAGATACACAGACATGTCTATCTCACTTCCTGCAAAGGTTATACTTACAAGCTTTTTAAAAGGAGCCAAGAGATTATTAATAGATGTAGTAACGTGATGGTGAACACAAGTACAGTGAGGTACAGACTGTTACAAAGCCCTTAGTAAAAGGTAGCTCTAACCCATGATTCTGCACAACCTGTTGGCTTCCATAACAATTTATAATATTTTTTAAAACACCTATCACCTGCTAATCCTTAGCAAACACTTCTAAGTGAATTTTTCATAAGCAGCAACATACACATATAATCTTGGGATTTTGTGTGAGCCTGTCATTGATGCAAGCAAGGACCCAAGCTGTATTCTATGTAACCTCATTTAATTTTGTATTTGATCACCTTTGATCATGGGTGTCATGGTGCACCTATTTGGATAGTTTATTCCCAGTTTGGTTTTACTGTGCTAAACCTCTAATGATCTACACAGCCCTGTCAGTCTCGCTTAATCTGTTATATATATCATTTGCATTTAGATGGTTAGAAATGGTTTACTAAGGCATAAACCTGTGATTATATCATGTTTCATGAAGGGCCAGAGATACTATTTTCATTTAAACCTCATATACCTGACATACAGACCTGATAAGAGAGTTTATAAGTCATTTGGTGTGGGTCTGACCTTTCCTAGCTTCACCCATCTCAAACTTGCACAGCCAGCCTAAACTTCTCACCCACACCAACAGAGAGGGACTTCATGGAACAAAGAAAAGAAACATTGGCTTTGCATTTACTCTTCTCCATCACACCTTAAAAGAAGGGCAGCTAATGAGCATGCAAGTCTGCAAGATGCTTTATTTCTTGACTCCTTACTCAATTAACCCATGGGATTTCTCTCATGACATCACCAGGTCCAAGAATCTCACTGGATATGAAAAAGAATGACATTCTAATGGAAGTTATAAGAAACTCCTCTATGATGCAGCAAAGGCACAAAACACAAAAGATATAATCCTTCCGTCTTCTATAAAGCAACGTTTAACATATGTGAGCAAGAAATTTATTTCTCTGACATCTTGATACAAAATTATCTGCTATGGATTTTTGAACTTTGCCTCTATTATTGGTCTCAGTCAAAGAAAGGATTAAATGGGTTATCCCCTGATACAGTGGGTCCCACGAACCTACCCTCTCTTGTGCAGGAAATCAGTATTTGGCTTTGGTGTGAAGTATCTTTTCATGTTTTCCCTCCCAGGCCTGACCCCAAATATTCTTTTCTCCAATGACATTCCCAGAGAGGCAATCAATGTAAGGTCTGTTTTACGCACATTCGTCAAACCATTTTTTTCATCTTTTCTTTTTCTTTTTTTTTCCCCTTTTTAGAGAGAGCTAACGGGGATTTTCCTGGAGGACCAAAATGCAAGTTCAGGTTCTAAACTCCATACTCAGAGTACAGCCCTTCACAAAACCTTTTGTGACACAAAATGCAACCAGCGGCTAAGGAGGGGGGAAAGAATAAAAGCAACAATTCTGAAAACCAAAGGCTCTCACAGTGTCCATAAACCAGCAGTTTCAAGAGAGTCAGAATCCCAGCCAAGAGAGACAAGACACACATACACGTACATATACAAAGAGTCCTGGAGACCATGTCCAGAATGATATAATTGGTTTGCAGGCACACTTCAATCACTCTTTCAGTTTGTAGACTGCCATTATTTAGCTTAATAGGAACTCAAAGAAAGGAAGGCGGAAGTTAAATGAAGTAACCTCCCACCCAGCCCTGATGTATTATACTGTCTTCCTTTATATCGGCTCATTTGTACCTATAGAAACTGTTCTCAATGACACAGGGACCAGGGATTATTATCAATAAAGAACCTGACTTGATCATAGTCACCCATTACCACAAATGCTACTCAATAGCTATTTAAAAAGAAAAATAAATTCCTTTTAATGTCATTTATGTTGCCACTAAAATCCACTGGAAATACATATACTGCAAACATCTGCTTTTACACACAGCCTTTGTGCTGTGATTTCAGAGGAAGCCTGAAAGGCTCAGTCCAAGGTTGTTGTCTGGGGACACATTATTTAAATGTAGATCTTTAATACATCATGTCAGAAGGCCATCTTCATCTCTGTGATTCCAGGGAAGTGGAGGCACTGCACTGAAAAGAATTTGGCTTCTTACCTAAATAAAATAAACAGTTTCAATGCCTGTAGATCTCAAAAATAGTAGTAAGGGTTCTTTTTTAATAATCCTCAGTCTACTATTTCAATAGCTAGACTACACATTGCATTTCCCCGCATGTATAATACAGCTGCTTTATGTTGGCGTTCTAACTGTTCATTATTTTTGTTTTTATAATAAGAAATGTATGGAAACAAATGACCCTTTCAAAGTGCCGATCTGTTAAAAGAAATAGCAAACAATCCCAAAGCCACAGAGACTCTTCTATTGGCACAAGAATGGTGGCCCTTAGTCATTTCAGGCCCCAAATGAGATAACACTTTGAAACAACATTCATTAATGTTTGAAATACCAATACAGAGCAATTTAATTCAACTGGCTTTGTTCTTTAGAAGAAACCTAAAGGGGAAGGCGGGAAGGGTAAAAAGACAGCTTAAGTCATATAAACTTTCACCAAAGAACAAATCAAAACATCTGAGGTTCATTCAATAAGGCTGACTGGCCTCAGCAAGAAGACGACAAACAAAGAAGCATTGTATTGTTCTGCGGAGTGAGGTTTTTCCAGGAACATCCCGTCAGATGCTTTCCAAGTGAACACCATGCAGCTGAGAGTAGGTGGATTTGAAACAGCATAAGATCAATAAAAATCCAGCTTTTCATTTCACAGGAAGTCAACTGTTAAAACAGTAATGTACTTGTCCATAGCATGTAAAACAGAAAGGCCACACAGAGGTTGGGCGTCAGATTACTGCTCAATGTGTCTTAACAACATGGTACATACATACTGAACATCTTCCCTACCCCACCCTGAAAGCTTCAAGAGCCAAATAGTTCAAGCCTTTTAAGCAAATGAACATGGATAATATCTGATAAAAGGCAAAATCCAACCACCTTTTTTAAAAGAACAATCAATCCCATTTCCTCTGTTAACCTTGTAGAGAACTTTTTAATACCATAATTTGTCACCCTATCTTTAATTCCCAAGGCTCAGATACAGGGGGAAGAAACAGAGGGGGTCAGTAACAAGGAGTGTTACTGATGGTGCCCTGACTCAGGAGAAAAGGAAGGGATGGAGAGGGCATCAGTATGAAACCAAGCAGATTAGGTGTCTACTGCTTTAGTTTTTCATGTGATTTGTTCTTCAAAGTTAAGAGTGGAAAGAGATCTGAATAAAAAGCCAATTCAAATGGTCTTTGCATGCATCCACATTTGGACCAGCAACATGACAAGAATGATCCAAGGCCTTGAATGGCTGCTACACAGGGCATAATTCAATAAAGGAGGACTTCTCAAATTAGAATAGATGACTGAGATGAGATCAGTGGGACCCTGGCCACAGTGAATACAGATGAGTTCTTTACTCTCCTTTCCAGCACAAGGTATGGGAAACAGAAGAAACACCAAGGAGCAGACTGAGAACAAACAAAAGCAAACATCTCTTCCCCCAGCACCTGATGAAGCTAAGGAACTCCTTGTTTGGGAAGCTATGAAATGTATGTGGGTTCAAAAAGTGATTAGTCAAATTCATCAGAAAAAAGACTTCCTTAAATACAAAATACCACCTTTGTCTGACATGTCTTTGAGCCTTAAAATGCTGAAGGTTAAAAGAGTGATGCTGGAAAAACATCACCAGATGTTTGCCCTGTTGTGGTAGTTTTTCTTTGGTGTACCCTGTTGACCACCATCAGTGGCAGAGTACCATGTTAGAGGCACCCTTGGCACTACCCGGTATAACTGATCTTACATTATGTGAACCACCACAGCAACTGCCTGTGTATGTTCCTAGCTCACAACTAGGATTAATTTAGTGCACCCAGAAGGAGGTTTAAGCTAAACTGAATCATCTCACATTTGCCAGTGGCCAAAACACATATGCACAAAGTTATCTCAAGCTAGCTATCAGGAGCCAAGGTACTGCTGAGCCCTGTGGCATCGACCATTGACTCTGCATGTTAGAGTTCACTCTAGTCCCAGCAGGATAAGTCCATCTCTAAACTTGCTTGTCTGTTTGAGTCTCCCACAGGTCCCACCAAACCGACAATGCTTCAGTCACAATCTGATCTTTGGGGTGTATCTTCCAGCCAAGAAATCACAGAGATATCCCAGTAGAAGCTGACAAGGTTCCAACTGGCTCATGTCTTAGTCACACCACTGGTTTGGGAATTAAAAATTTTCCTAGGGAGGTAAAAGCAGAAATCGAGTGAAGCAATTCAGTTTTACCTTGGTGGCTGGGCAAACCAATCAGCTTTCCAGGTTAATTTCCAGTTTAATGTTTACAGATCCCAGTTCAGACACCGAGCTCAGTGAGCCTAACCTCTGGTTTCAAGATGAATGCTCAGCATTGCTGCAGCCACTTCTCAAAGGCATATTGCTAGCCCAGCTTTCCAGGTTTGCTACACAAGTAAATGTTCTTGCTTTTGAGGAATTATTCAGACCCTCTCCAGAACTTCAGGGCAGCTTTTTTTCTTACTCTGGTAACACTGCGGCAAAGAATCCATGCTGACGTCGATAGTCTCCCACAGGAATGCTGCTGCAGGAGCATCTGCAAGTCATTAATAACTGGAAAAGAGCAAAACAAAAAGGTTCCAGTTGGTGATGAGGCTCCAGTGGATGCTCCTGTGGTGTCAGAAGTGTTAAGATGATACTCAAGTCTTCTTATCACTGTTTGCTTGCCTTTCCAGAACACGGATGTGAAGAACAGCCTGAAGGCATGAGTGGGAGAGATCAGCAACCCTGGGGAGCAGAGATGAAGTGACTGATCCTTCTGTATCAACGGCCAGGTCTGCAAGACCTTGCTTGTCAGTTGCATGGATCTTCTTAATGGTAAGGGGAACCAGATGCTCATTAGTCAAGATGTGGCTAATATTCAACAAATAGCATGCTGGTCTAGATTTTAAACTGTGGGTTTGACTGCCTGCAAAATGGCAATGGGACCCTCTAGCAGGGCTGTATGGGAGTTAGCAATTGCAGCACAGATGGATTTGTGCAAACTTCTTGTTAGATTACTTGACTCCTGGGTTCTCCAAGTCAGGCTGGATCCTCACCTGAGGGCAACAGAGCAGTTCATCTGGCTAACATAGAATCAGGCTAACTTATACCAGAGGAGGTGGTGAGGGCTTGAAATATAGCCAGCATTTAAAGCAATCAGAAACTTGAGTTTCTCATGGAGATGGATCCTCCAAGGATCCAAGGCCTCTGTGGAGGGAATTCCCATTGACTTCAACACACAAGGAGAGCTTAGAGGAGCAGACCTCTGAACCTGGGTCAAAGCAATGAACGGTACCCAGTTCTGCTGTAAACGACATAAATCAGCCACATTCATTCCAAACCAGGCCTTGCAGCATGACCCTTAACCAACCTTTCAGTGAACCTGAGATATGGTTTTCAAATTTGTAATGAAATCTGAAACTAAGTGATTTTCACCTGGTTCTGGCTTTCACAGAAAACATTTCACAGCAAGCTTTATTCCCTAGGTGTGCTCCCCCAATTTCTTTGTTAAATTCAAACAGTTCTTTGAACCGGGAGAGCCAAAGAGTAACCTGGTGACGACTACCTGAAATGTATTAAATTGTGTAAGAATATGAGTTTAAAGAGGATGCCTTCCATGGAGTTCTCCAAAGAATTTTCAAGACACTTCACTTCAAAACCATGTGCCTCAAAAAAATGAAAAGGATAAAACCTATGCTAAACTTTCACGTAAAATTTTCCACAACCAATAGCACCTCTGAGTTGTATTCCTGGGCAGGGAACAATAAGGAATTATAACAGTAGTGCAGCCATCAATCATCTTGAAAGCTAGTCCCACTAGGACAGTATTGCTCTGCAGAAGGGCTTCCATACCATAGGAAAACCCAAGTCTGGAGTAGACTCTGTGCCATTAATGCGGGCAGCTCTATTTCAGATTGCCTGCTAACAAAGCTCCCTAAAGGTCCTTCCTGAAGGAAGACTGAAAGGTTCTGCCTAGTTGAAGGCCATTAACTAGGTATATGCCTGAAGACAAAATGAATCTGCATAGATCTAACATGACTTGACATCCCCTAACATGTGTCTTTAAACACCTAAACAAGTCAGGACACATAGCACTGAACCAAGGAAAAACTCAACTGCTGAAGCAATATCCTGATTGAAGAGGGAGCAGAAAACTCAGGAAAATTTATCAATCCTAAGAACAGGTGCAACAGACTGCTGAGGGCCCACGCTCAATGCCTTCACTAGACTTCCAGCTCAGATGGGGCATGCAGAGTGTCCCAGAGCATCACTGAGTATTTAAGTCCAGATCCCCAGAGCTCAGTTCTAAACCTCCACAAACCACACAGGTGCCCCCATCAACCCTGCAACCACAAAGGAATAGGGGCTGTATGTTAGTAGCGAACAGGTTGAACAAAGCCACTGCATTGCTTCTCTTGCCCTCCTAACAGAACAAGCCTTGATGGTAGAGTGAAAGCACAAAGGAGGCAACTCAGAGGAGAAGAGTGCAACTAAAAGATCCTTTACAGCTCTGCTCACCCCAAAACCATCACTCTGGACAGAAACCTGTATTTTGACTGGAAATGTAGCATCTGATGCTAAAGCCATACGTGAACTGAGTTATCAGCAAAGGAGCTCATACCTTGGTGCACGGGTGCATCAACAGCCACTGGAGAGCAGAGATGCTCAAGCATTCCCAGAGCTTTGCATCCCACTTGCTCTGCAAAGATTTGCTCAATAGACATGATCAAATCAACCACCCTTTGAACCAAGGATCTGTACGTGGTTTTTTTCACACTGGATTTCTAGACAGGTAGCATTGCCTCACGTTTGATAATACCCTTGTTATAAAGGACACAAACCCATGATTTACTCTGCAAAAAGCATAAGGCTAACTGAAAATAGCCTAGGAAGGATATAGCGTCATACCTAACACTACATTAAATGCAAACTGAGAACCTGATATATTTTAGGAAAATTCAGCACACTCTAGACTAATAAACATTTTACAATATTATTGCACATGTTCATTTCACTTTGTACAAATAATCATTCCCTTCACATCTAATAAGTCTGCCTGACACATTTGTGGCCTTATAAAAACACCTTCAAGGGTCTTGTTTTGAGGCATCGATCATTTATTTATACAAAGCTCAAAGACAATGGCTAACAATTCTGATGGTATGAAAGTCTTCAGCTGTGATCTTTGTCTTGCTGTTTGTTATCTCAGAACTCTAAAATAATTTAAAGGAGATTTTATTTTAATGAATGAAAAAAGGCTTTTTTTCTCTGGCAGCAACATCAAATCAATCAAGGTGAAGGAAAAGACCAGGGCTGTTTGCCTTTTAGTGTGTTTCCAGGGCTGGAAATAGAGTGCAATTCGGAGCCCTTATTTGCAGTTTGTGCTATCTACACAATTGCCGGAGATGCCAGAGGCTGGGAAAGCACGGACTGAAAATCAGGCTTCCAACCATCACATGTGGGGATATTTGGAGCTGACTTTACTCACTCTCTAGATACAGAGCTTAGATTGACCTCACCATAAATCAGAAATAACATATGTTGATGGAACCAGAAGGGTGTGAAAATCCTAAGTGTAAACAGGCTCATAAAGCTGGGTACCCCAAAGCTGGTGCACATTTCTAACCTCACTCCTCATTGCAATACCACCTTTTTTTCTTGCATCTCAAAGCAAACCCCAGCTGCCCATCTCTGGTGGGCCAGATACTTAAAGAGCATAAACGAGAGCAGCATCATATGCACCCATGAAATCAGGTAGATTTAGGGTAGCAAGTACACTTATCTGCAGTGGTGACTGCTGTGTGGCATGTTATGACACAGCAGCCCTGCACTGACAGAAGGGAACAGTCATGAAACATGGCATTGCTTTTCTAGGCTTTTTTTTTTTTTAGCAAGACACTAAAATGACAACGTTTTCATTAAACTCATGATAGCTGATCTATGCTCCAGAGTTAACCAAAAGCAGAACCTGCACTCTAGTTATGACCTCAGATACATGTAAATTCAAATGAGGTGACAGGGAAATATGATAGAAATAGGAGAATTAGAAGCACTTACGTAACAATACAAGCATTCTGAAACTTTACAATTAAAATGGATATATAATTAACTGTATTTTACTAGGCCCAGATTATGTTCAAAGCACACTGAAGTAGATCAGCAGATTTATGGAAACACATGTTACATAGTTGTACAAGACTAGGTTTCCCCCCAAGACAACTCTCCCTCATGCTTTGTTGTCATTGTTTTTAACATCATATGATACCTGACAGCACAATACAAAATTTAAATGCCAGAAAATAAAACAGCTGCTAATCTTAGGAGATCTCTGAAAAAAAATCCATGACCTCTGTTTAAGATACAGCAGTGGGGTCATGTTGCTGTTAACTCAGCTTTCACTTTCTCTCAGCCCCAGGAGACCTACCCAATTGCTCCATGTACCTCTCCAAGGGGTAAGGCAGCACCAACCCCAGAATGAGGTTAGTAGTTAGGAAAAAACTTCCCCTCATGAAGATATCCCTGAGGATACCCCTAAGGTGGCACATGCATTCAACCTTGGTCCTGTTCTCATCTTCTTGGAGAGAGTTGCCATGAGAGAGTTTGGTCCATACTGGTACCAGCTGGTACCGCTCCAGGAGTGCAACAGACCCTGTCCAGGTCATGCTGGGCTGAGGATCCAGTGCCTCAAAACCCCTCGCCTCATTGTGCACTTTCAAAGATTTACAAGCCCATTCTAGCAAATTATGGTGGATCTGCAGTTCTTAAGGATCTGCTCTCACCATGTTTACTCAGCCTTCTTTTTTGTGCTTGTACCCACTTTCATTTCTATTGGAAATTTACCAGAAAATGTACAAAACCTGTAAATCATACTAAAACCCATTAAACCTGAGATTAATTTAGTCTTAAAGGTTAGCTCCATTTTCTTACCACTATTTCTGTCTGCAATCTGTCTTCATCAGACACTAATTAATAAGCAGACACAGCTTTGGAAAACTGCCTTTAATCTTAGGAAAGTGTAAATACTCATGGTTACTAATGCAAAATCTCACTACACAATTCATCAAGAGATTGGAACATATAATTTTCCTTTATAACAGCTTACTGATTTAGAGGACTAAAAGCACAGGTGAAGTTGAAAAGAAATATTACTTTAGAAGTTTAAAGTATTTTGCTTTAATTTTTCTCTCTGCAGTGCCAAAGCAGTTGTATTTTCCTAAGATGTTTTCTTTTTTTTTTTCAGGCAACAGGATTAGATCCTCCTGTGTTTTACACGAAGAGCCTTTGCTTGAAGTCAGGGTTTGTTACTTCTGATTTACAATGCTGCAAGACATTTGGGGATTAACCCTGTCCAGAACTGTGTGCAGAAAGGGGGGTCTTGTGACAACTAGGAGGTAAAATATTGCTCTCCAAATTATATTTTTAATGATCACTTCCTTTCATAATGATGCAAGATTATATATTGACTGTGAAGAGCTATTTATGTGCCATGACTAAGATACGCTTTCATCAAACATTTATTTCTCATGCCTAGAACTAATTTGTATTTGATTAAAGGTTTTCTACACATTTACAGGAAAAGATTATTCACGTTGAATTGCTTTTCTCAACAAAACAAAAAAGTTTGCGAGTACTGCCAAAATAACGGTTCTAAATACATCTCTTTTTACTCTGTGCATCAGTGATTTCTTAATCAATACCATGCTGGCTAGTACAGATACACTGGTGGCTGAGCTAGGTCAGAGGAGCATCACCACAGCAGCAGATGACTGATGGTGATGCCTTATTGCAATTGCACCCTTTACCTAGACCAGAAATTGTCATCTGTGGAGTACCCCGAGATCTACAGATCCACAGCATATAAATGGGAAGATATTTTAGGATACATCTCATTGCCAAGAAGGGGGGAAAAAAACAAATCTTATTTCATTCTTGATTCTTGAAGACCTCCAATGATGGCGACTCCATCTCTTCCCCAAGCAAGTTATTCTGACAGGTACTGGTTGTACTCTGCTTTCAGCCTCTTTCTGCATTTTCTTGGGTAAACAAGCTATGCTGCTTTACCAAACCATATCTGATAGGCTGTGTAGGCTGGAACAGTTTCCTTCTCCCTTCAAAGTGACAAAGATGCATGGAGCTAAGAAGTGGCTTGTTCAAAACACATCTGCCTGCCCAGGCCATAAGCATCAGTGTTTTCTTTTGCCCAGAGCAAATTGCCAAATTGTAGACTCATCTCTGCAAACAGTTTTCAGGAAGTCTGGGGTAAACCCAAACCACTCTCACACACACTGCCTTCAGACACTCAGTACCTGACCAAGCACCTGGGCTCACATCCATCTGCTTTCCATCATTTTCTCCAAGAAAGTGGGGAAAGTGCGATTCATCTCAACTGACCCCAGCCATCCAAAACAGAGGTGTATAATCCAAACTAGTCATTCAGGATCCCACAATAGCCATTGGAGAGAAATATGTCACTCAGAGCAACTTCAGTACTTATCTTCGGATAAGAAGGATCACCCTGTGAAGCTGCAGTCTCTCCCCATTGACTATAGGGGAAATCTAGACTAACAAGGACCAGATGCCCCCATTTAAGAAGTCTCTAAACAAACTCAAGACCATTCCCACTGCAAAGCTTTCTGGTCCCTCAGTTCCTCAGACAAGATCTCCATGAAGACCTGAAATGTTTAGAAAAACAAAACATCCAAGGCAGTGATGTACCCATAACCTGAAGGGCATCACATAATGGCAGGTCTATGCCAAAAACCCAAGACATAGGCAAGTCTCATCATTTTTCCACCTCTTGCTTTCCCATTCTCTTTTTTCCTCTTCTCACTATGTCTATGATCACTCCTGCTCTGTGCTGAAGAAAGCTGCAATATGTTGAGCACATGGGGGAGGATTCTCTGCAGCAGCATTAAAAAAAAAAAAAAGGAAAAACTCCTGAAAAACGCTTTAGTTATTAAGACACTTGGATTTTTCAGTATAAATAAATTTATTCATGAGAGCACTTAAGACCAGTTCTAAGGTTAACAAACACTGCACTATGCAACTCACAGCTGTGACAAATATTTAAGAAATCCGATACAGCATGCCTAAAAATTATTCATTTGCAGGCCTCGTTGCTTTTGAAGATCAACTGTTTTATTTGTAATTTTTGACATTTTCCTTCTTTTCCTGTTTGGCCTGTGAATTTGAAAGGGTTGTAAACACGTACTCCAGCTCTCTGCCTGAGGCGCTAGGCTGTTGTCAGCGTGCCAAAAGGAAAAGGAAGCTGATAGGTCCTTTGGTACATACCGATATGAAGGGCTTGTAAAGATAGTATTTGTTTGTTTTTTTTGATCTGACTTTGAATCTGGCTGTAGTACCTACCCTTCAGGGAAAAGCAACTTTTAAATAAATGCTTCAAGATTGTGCAAACATTTCAGTAGTTTCAGAGTCCTGGTGTTCTGGGTCAGGGAAGGAATAAAATACATGTCAGTCAATAGAGATGGAAACGATAAAAAATAGTTAGAACCACAGTCATAATTTTTTCCTGGGCTGGGTGACGGGTTCTTTCGACGGCTGCATCACGTGCTGTTTCACTCATGTGCCTTTTGGCTGGCCTATAAAATGCAGTGTGGATTTTATGTATGTGCACACACACACACACGCTTGGAGACAGATTAAAAGTGCAGAGTTCTTTCAAACTCGTTGTCCTTCTATACCACAATTTGCTAATGTTGCAGGATCAAGAAAAAAATGTAAGCTTACTAGTTTTTCTGTTAGTCCTCTGAGAGCTTAGAAATGGTTATTTCTTTTCATTTTTTTGTTTTAGCTATGTTTCTGCATTTTTTAAAAATCCATTATTTATTACCAGCACTTAAGCATCCCAGCTCTCTGCAACGTGAGGTGCTCTACCAACACGCAAGCCACATCAGCTCACAAAGTGGTGCTCGGGGCTGTAGGAGCAGATCCTGCTCCATGAGCACAAGGTAGGGCCCACTCACCTTGGAGAGCTAATAAGCTCAAGAGCCAAAGAGCAGGAGGAGAAGCGGAGACAGAAGAAAGTGAAATGGCTCATTCAAAGTCACAAAATAAAACCAGTGATAAATCTGGGAACAGAAGCCACATCTTCTGGACCTTTATCACAGCAGAATAAATGAGACATTTCTCATTTGCCTTCTGTACTTGCCTGTTACTTCCCTCCCATAACTCTTGAATCTTTCAGCAAACTGCAAGGTTTTTTTACAGAGGGGTGTATTTTTCAAGGAAAAAAAAAATCTGCTTCTTGCCCCATGGGTGGTTAGGGGAGCTGGGAAGCGCTAGGGGTCCCAGAGAAAGGGGAGCTGTGAGGACAGAGCCCATCCCTTGGACACTCAGCAAGGAACCAGGGCTAATGCATACACCTAGGGAAACACAGGTCTCAAATGACTCTACAACAGGCATCAATTCCTTGTTTGCACAACTTGATTAATTTAAGTGGATCTCAATTTTTTTCTGCTGACTTTGAATAGCCACAAATTGGAAGGACTTTTATCTGCTGCTTGGGTCTTTTGCTCGAGTGTTTGTTGGGTTTGATCTTTACTAGAAAACAACCCTGAAGGTCACACGCCTGGGTTAAAAGCCTAGCAAAGATAAGAAACTGCAAGTTTTGATCAAGGACAAACTGAAGATCTGGAGGCATGGGGGCTCATGGTCAGCTCATACTAAAACATGCCTGCTCTTCTCCTGGATTTCACCTGGTGCTAAGTCAGTCACTTTAACAACACGCACTTTTCCAAAGGGAAAACCAGCCCTGTGAGTCCTGAGAAACACTCCACAACGGAAGCACATCACAGGGGCTTCTGCCCCATCTCCATGCCCTGCGAAAATTTGCAGTTGAGGAAAACTAAAATCTGCAGCAATACCGGGGGGGGGGGGGGGGGGGGGGGGGGGGCGGGAATTTGAGGTGAAACAGAGGATAACCAAGAGGAAATGGGAGAAGAAACAGAGGCACAACAGTTAATGATTGCCCAAGGGGGTGGCAAGGTGAGGGTTTCCCAGCCCTCAGACCACAGATCTCCCCTCTCTTCCCTTGGCAGAGGGGAAAACGCCCTCGCAGCATAACTGCAGACAATGCACAGCGCTAGGGCGTATTTTCCCCCTTGTTGGCAGCTTCTGAGTGTGAAAACACTGGAGGCTTGGGCAAGGAGAGAGAGCAAGATGAGAAAGGAGGACAGTTTATGCATCCAGTACATCTTTTCCTGGCTGGGAAGTGCTGGCAGCTGCCAAGGGGTCAGCACAGCCTCCGGGGACTCACCAACCCTACAGCAAACTCATGGGCGCTGCCACCTTCCAGCCAACACCAGCCACAAAATTCAAAGCAGCTCAGGTTGTTACGCTACTGCTGGACCACCAGGCCAGCTCCGTGGTATGTTTGAAGAGAATCTTTCCACGCAGTAAAACCCTCAGGCCATTATTCCTCGGATGCTTGGCAGTGCATTGCTGTCACGTTTTCATGGCAATAGCAGCCTGCGGGAGGTGGGATCCCAAGTGGAGACAGTTATGAGGCTGTTATACATTTGTGGCACAAGCCAGGGTGGGGTTTCATTATCCAGCATCTAAGGGGGTAGCATGTCCTCTCCTCGGCCTGTAACTGCCCCACAGAAAGCACTGCACCGTGCTCTCCCCCCCTTACCCCCACTGTCGCACAGCCATCCCACCAGTGGCTGGGGTTTGGGGGAATTTGTCTCCAAATGGGAACCAGATTGGAAAACGGATTAGCAGGAATAAGATAAAGAATTAAACCCAATCAGCAGGCAACCGCGTTTTTAAAAGGCACAGATGCACGCGATTAGCTTGCCGCATGTGTTCAAGTCAGATCTCAACATCAGAGATGGGCTTGGAGAAAACCTCAAATCCCCCAAGAGCCCGCCGGGGCCCCGGGGCGTGCCTTTGCATGGCAAAGGCTGTGCGCATCCCTGGAACCATGCCTGGAAAGCACAGGGACTCAGACAGCCCTTCAGCTCCCTGTCCCCCCCAAATCCATTCCCTTTGGTCCCCTTGGGGGTAAAGGGCATCCCCCTCTGCTCACTCCAGGAGAGGGTAGGCATTTCCATGCCTCCAGTGCTGGGTGCAGGACACAGGCTAAAGAAGAGATGCAGCAAAGTTAATCCCAATATCACAATGCCTGAATAGTCCCAGACTCTGTTTGGGGAGGGGGGTGGAGGGGAGAAACAGCCTTTTTTTCTCCTCCACACCCAGGTCACAGAGTGAGTCAGGGATCAGGCAACAGGGGTGCTGGTCCAGCTCCACCCACTCCCCAGGCAAGACCAAGGAGGGTGAGAAAATTTAAAGAAGGGCGTCCCACCTCCAGCTGGAGGAAGCAATGGCCATTTCATCATATCGAGAAATGCTCCAGAGTCTCCTGGCCGCACGCTTACTTAAGACCCATCCGAAAAGTAAATAGTGCTGAGACAAAACAGCATCTGCACACTATCAAGTTTTCCTGGATCTCAGGCAGTACTTGGGCTCACCAGCTTCAGGGGGTGGTTTTCTACTGGGGTGACAGGGATAGGATAGGATAGGGGGGAGAGCAAGGAAAGGGGGGAGAAAGGGATTGAGTTCAGAAGAAGGAGAGCTCTGATTTTTGGGAAGCCCTTTCTCGCTGGCAGAGCATCACCATCAAGTTCTTGTTGCTTCGACATTCGATACAGGTTCATGAGTTCAGTAGGAAAACATGAAACCAGAAAGGGCCAAATCCTGACCCCAAACAGGCAGGGAAAGCACTGGCCCAGCCCAGGGAGTGCTGTAATTTAGCAGCCAGACCACCCTATCGTTCCTAGAACAATAAAATAATCTTACTTCTATAGGACTAAATCCCGAGCCCAGCATGGCTCTTTCCAATTGGTGACAGCAGAGTCAAGCTGTGTGGTTTGCAGCACCATCAGCTAGGGAGCTCCGAGTATTTTGCAAATATTAATTCAGATGCAAAAGTCAATTGTGAGAGATGGGACATTTCTTTCACTGTTTCACAGCTTGGGAAGCAGAAGCAGGGGTCAAACAACCACCTCAGTTCACGTGTGTTAAACCAGGCTCTCTGCTGCTGCTGGTCCTCACCTGGGCAATGCTGGATTACAGCCCACAGAGCTTTGCCCACGTGATCACGGCAATTGCAAGGACAGATTCACCAAGCAGCTGCATTCCCACCCTTTGCCCAGACTCCTGCCCCTGACCGGGGTCAAGAACCACCTGTCTGAAAGGACAAAAGCAGTGCCCTGGAAGTGGTGTGTGTGGGATCATTTACCCACAGTATGGCTCCTCCCTGCTCTGGAACTTCAGCAAAGGAGGGTTTAATCTAGTGCATGGGGAAAAAAGAACAAGGGCAACACTGCAGTAAGTTGCAGTACTTCATCTGGCAAATTTGCCACAGCCTTTCCATGTTTGGTCATGGGTGACTTGAGTCCTCTCCCTCAAAAGTCAAATTTTTTTAGAGCCTTCTTCCGAGAGGTCTATGTGGCCATACATGTATGCATGGGGCCATCTCCAGTGGATTTTGATCCAGTGGCTGATCTCAAACAAATCTTTACCCAGGGAAGGAAACCATAGAGGTTCATCAGGACTAACATGATGTTTTCTCCTCAACTGTTTTTAATCAGTTAACATAAAAAGATTATTGGGCATAATTTCAAGAAATGCTGAATGGAGCCAGATGAGTTGCATCATGAAGGTGCCCATCTCTCCCCACCAAAAAAGGTGATGCTGACTAGCTCCACAGGCATGTTTTTCTTGTAATCAACTCAATTCAGAGATTAATCACACCCTATAAGTTTTCTAAAAGTCTTCTTGGAGGAAAGAGAGGCCCCCTGCAAGGTTACAGCTCAGCCACCAGCAGGCACCAGATGCCTCTCAGGCACTGACACTGGGGCACCAGCCTCTAGGACTTTAGGTCTCACTGGTTTTGCTGCTCATGAAACAATTCTCTGGCACTGGCAAGTAGTATGCCACAGGAACAGCAAAATTGCACATTTGGTGGTTAAAGGAGGTAAGCAAGGCCAGTTTTGAAGGGAGAGGGGATATCATTTGTAAAATAAATTTGACTGATGGGAAAAACACAACAGCTTTGTTGTAACTCCGGATATTCCCAGAAAGCTGTACAAACACCCACCTTCCCTCCTGCAGTGAGTCCCACAGGTGATCCCCTGACAGAGGCAGGGACAAGTCTTGGGTTCATGATTTTGTTACCTCCTCATTTCACCTAGTCAACCCTCACTCCTGACCTGACAGCCACAGAGTTCCAAACACAAATGGCCTTGCCCAAACTCACTGGTGAGGCAGAAGACAGGGGTCAACTGCCCCTTTCCTCCTCCCAGTCACCCCCAGCTCCCAGCCCACTCTCTCCCCCAGTGAAAATACTCCACCTCCTGTAGCCCACGCGGCTACTCCAGCCCCAGCTGGTCAAATCCAAGAAAAAGATTTGTTTAAGCTTTTTCCAGCATGCGTTTTACTGCAGACATTGCTTTTAATAAAGGCTGCACCACAATCCTTTTCATAACAGCACCGAGCAATCTAGCAATATCCTCATGCACTTAGAGAGTGAGTTAATGAAGGAATAGGTTAATTGAAATCGACTTCAGTATGGAGCACAAGAGGTTGAGCTGAAACGTGGCATAAAATAGAAATGAAAAGAAAACCCAGCTTCTCAACCCAGCCTGTAGCTTTCTGGCCATACACAGAAAAGAATTATTATTTCTTCTTCGTCTTCTAATATGTTCAACAGTAAAACCACCAATAATATGAAAATAAATTACACCTGGGGCAACCTTATATTGCACTAACAGTCTGGCTCTGATTAGCCTTGCCTTTATCATGTATGCATCGTATTAGTCCGTTTCAAAGAATTCGCGGAGAAATTCATACTTCGACCTTAAAACAGAGAGTAAAAACACAGCTGAATTTAATTACCCACTGACCGCATGCACTGGGTTAGGTAATAAAATATAGAAGCAGTAAGATATGTAATGCTTTATTAAGCTATCTCAGATACAAGAGCATGCCTGGCAATTATGCCTGAAGGCTACTGAAGGCTACTCAGAATCTCTCGCGGACCACCCAAAGAGAGAGCTAAACAGAACCTGGTTCTCACTGCACAGCAAAGACATCCATAAATAATACAGCTATATGCAGGCAAAGTGCCTTCTTGCTCCTATCTGCCTTTAAATCCATATGTTTATCAAACACACATTGCCCTGGCATCAACCGATTCTTCTCAGCTTTGCTCGAGATATGGGTTTTTAACGCTTTCCCAACACACTCTTAAGCCCGGCTTAGGCCCCAAGTTTATGAATGTTTAAATAAAATAGTCAAAATTTAAATAAAGCCCAGAAATAGCTGGATGAGAAAGGAAAACCCAAGCCTGCCTCCCCTCCTCATTCCTAAAAGGAAACCTTGGCTGCAATTAAAGTGGATGGGTGAGACAGGAACCAGCTTCCAGAGCCGCTTGGCAGATAAATAAAATGTTTAGGAGCACACAACACATGCTGGTGAGAGATCTGGGAGGGAGAAGAGAGAACAAATCCTATCTTAATTCCAAAATGAACAGTTTGAAGGACTCCATTATTAGGTATAAACTGCAAAGACTGGTTTGTCTGACTGGATTAGTGAGTTCAGGCAGTAATTTTTTAATTACTCCAACATCAGCCCTTTTTATATGCTTCATCCAACCTTATGTTGCCCATAACATGTAAACTTACACTAATAAAACAGAGCTATACAATGAATAATGAAAAGGTTGTGATAGAGGGGGAAAAAAGCCCATCAAAAGATACACTGCCAGGGAATTGTACTATAAACTGGATAACCCCAGTGTATAAAGAGATTCACGTTTTCAGGCCCTCATCCAGGCAAGAGGCCCAGGTTGTGGGTTTCCAGGGGGAAAGACAGTTGTCTGTCCCTCTGCTCCTGCACCATCCCCACCCCACAACATTGCAGGGTGCCACCAACAGCTGGCCACCCCAAATCTCAGAGAGCGCTTGGAGGTTGGAGGCCAGGCAGCAGGATCAGCACAGAGGCAGTGGAGCCAAGGGAAAGGTGAAAAAGGGATGAGATTTGTGAAGATCGAGGCAGATTCTCCAGTGAGAGGGGAGCATGAATCAAAACCTTACGTCCAAACTTTCCTGGTGACCACCCCTCTTCCTCTTCTTCCATTTCCCTTTTCAGTTGTTGTTGGCTTAAGACTACAGACAATTTAGGGTAGGAACACTTTTGCGTGTGGCTGTGCCATCCCTGGAGACACCGCACTTGGTTGAAGTCTGCAGGCTGTATATAAATATAATCACTGCCATAAGAATCAAATTAGAGGGGGATCCAATATTCACATCTCGCCCCTCTTACTTGTAACCAGCTGAACCCAACTCACAGATCCCAGAAAATTTCCACCTCTGGCAATCTTCTCCCCTGTGCTTGCCATGTAGGTCCGCTCCTCTTTTCCTGTAACGGGAAATCTATTTCTCTGTGTATTTAGTTTGGGGTTTTAACTTTTTTTTTCTTTTTAATAGGAGAATCAGTCCAAAATAAAGGCCAAAATTTGAATCAAATCTTCCCAGAAAAAAAAAAAAAAGAGAAGTAACCAAAGAAAGAAAAACCAACCCCAAGTTTGGGTCACTTTTTCCTTTCCCACATTCCCTGGCTCTTGTTCATTTGTTGCTCTTCTCCATTTCAAGCTATCTGGCCAGGATCAGAGGCAGACTTTCTTAAACATATTGTGGTGTGAAAGGCTGCTCTGGAAGGATTTCTGGCCACCACTCTCAGTGCAAGATGAGTTGGAAATCTCCAAATAGAGCTGATTCTCAAAGACTTCCACAGCAATGCTGGAGGGGAAATAAAGAGCTTTGGAAAATGGCCATACTCACATCTCCAGGAGCTTGTGAACATTCATGGCGAGGGGGAACTGAGCAGCAGCTCCATCAAAGTGACACCCCTCTGGCTGGATCAGTATTTACACGGATCACGTTTTGCTCTGCAATGCTCTTTAGCAGTGCTAGCTGATAAGTCTCCTAGTTCATGCAACATATTTCCCACCACTGAGCCAAACAGACAGACAGGGACCACTTGAGTATACTGCCTGCTGCTGATGGAGATGAGGACCTAGGGGTTTGGACCCCAAACCTCTGCTCACACCACAGTTTGAGAGTTTCCTGGAGTGCTATATTTAACATAGGTTTCTTGAAATCTGTCCCTAGTGTTTCAGAGTGGGGGGTTTGGAGATAAAAACCAGAACTTTGTATGCCAGATCAGGAATTCTTGCAGACAACGCCTGCACAGAGCGCCCTCACAACAGGCAGTGGGGGAGCCCTGCTTGTTCGCATTCTCTTTATAAACAGTTGTTTATTTTATTATCTTTATTTGAAACAGATTATGCAGCAGAAGACTTCTGGAAAAATCTTTTCCATCTGACTACTATTTTTGGCAACATACGGTACAGGATAGAAATGCGCTTGCTCGCATTTATTTATTTGTCTTCATTCCAAAGGTTGCAAATGGGGAGAAAGATGTACTAGAAGTAACTTCAGAGAAAGCCTGTGACTGTCACTGTAAAGACGACTCAGGTGCATACCAAAAGCCTTCACCTAGGGCCATCTGTGGGCCACATACTGTGAGACAGAATTAACCTTTCTTTGATAATTCATTTTTGCCTCCATACTAGATCCTTTCTGAGCTTTCCCTAGCAAAAGAGCTTGGGAAAACCAATACCAAACCCAGCAATCTCTGTGACCAAAGCTGAAGGAGTGGCTTATCCTGCAAGGAGCAGAAGACAACTGTGATTCTCTGATGGAACCAGAAATTAAGGGTGACAAAGGCATCTCAAGAACTACTTCACTGTGATACTCCTACACCACAAGACTGCTCTATTGAATTAAAGGCACTAACATTTTTTCTAAAAAAATTGCCCAAAACAGCTATAGGGAACAATACAAGGTGATAGTTAGCTTCTAAGATTCAATTAAAAGCCCTGATTCATCTCTGATATCAGAAGTCAGTAAGCCACAAGGACTATGAGCACAAGACACATATTTCAAGACAGACTGAAGAAGTTTATGGATTATGTAATAAAATTGGTTGTAAGGACTCCAAAATACAACTACCCCTTTCTCTGCATATGCAAAACACATAATTAAAATTAAGGGCAGGGGTCAATTCATTTGAATTGATTGGCTATTTCTCTTAATACCTCAATTGCTGATAATGGATTTTTTCCCAGTTTACTGGTAATTTTCCCAGACATACACAATCTTTCCCTTTTGTTCCCACATTCTGAACAGAAATGAAAAGAAACATTTTTTAGCAGAATTGGGAAAATATTGCTCAAAGTATAAACTATCTATTGAACTTTGTTTTGAGAGGGGGAAAAGAAATTATTTTCTATCAGATTTATACAAAGAAAACCCCCAAAACCTCAGGCTTTCTCTTCCCATATACAACTGCTGAACCTGTCTTCATGATGCGGAATTTCTTTATGGGACATGAACACATGCATTTGTAAGCCGTCAACAAGGCTTTCACACAACCTGCAGTGCCCGTAACGTCTCTATAAAATTTTCACTTAAACATTATTCATTGATCTGCTTGTAAACTTCCCAAACAGCACGTCGCCTAATTAATCATTTTTATACTAGATGCAATTGTGTGTTTAAGCTGTAGAATGGTTTGCTGTGGCTAATCACATCCATGCACGGAGCAAAGACGGAGCTGTTTGACAATTGAATATGAAGCTTTAATTATTCTATTCAGAAACAAAGTTTTCATTAGAGAATCCCAGAGCAGCTGGTTACTGTAATGATGTCCCTAGTGGAATTACAAACAGGATGAAAAGGGTTGGACAATGTTATTTGACTTACAACATTGCGATGTTCATTTTGAAAGCCATGAAGAGTTGGACACGATTCTTTAAGCTTTCTTGTTGCTGGTGCCAAAACTCAGCTGGAGTGTGTTTTCACGACACTCTCCACTTCCTATTGTTTTGTAAAACGCATTTTCCACCTTCCTAAGAGGACTCTGAAAACAATACACCTCAGAGTGAAGATTTTCTGCTAGGAGGAGCTACTGAGCTGAGCACAAACTAGATGTCTTCTCTGGATCCCTGTTGTCTATGACTGCATGGAAGTAAAGTGCATGCAGCTTTGCTTTCCCACCTCCAAACTCTTTTAGGGAGCAGAGGTAATAGGAGAAGGTGCCACTACCATTAACACTACCTAATATGGCACATATTCTCCCAGATGCAACCCTACCTGAGTCATGCAAATGTGGATATTAACTGTTCAAAGATGTGGGTGCAGGGGCATGAGGAAGTCCTCGGTGTGAGTTGGACTAGCTCCAACCCCACATCACGTACTGCCCTAGTGACTTTATGTCTAGTTGGGAGAGAGGGAAAGAGGAGTGGACGCAGCCACAGTGTGAGGGAAGAGCCCATTACTCTTTGCTCCTTTGCTCTGCCAGGGGGTGACTATAAGAAGCTGGGGCAGAAAGGAAAAGAAACTAGACAAATCTGCCCCATCGATTACATTCAGATTCAGGACTTTCAAAGCTTTCAGAAGAACCTTTCCAATGACATCATAAACACTCTTCCCTATAATAAATTCACTTTAGCTTGTCCCAGTCTCTCCCTTTATAGCAAAGGTGATGAAAAATTAAGTTCTTGACTCCCTTAACATGTGCCCATCCTTCCAGAGGACTGGGAGGAGGAAGGAGGTTAGGCGGTCGGTGCAACAACATAAACTGTTGAGAGATCCTTTCTCCTGCAGAAAAAGCCCTTTCCTCTGAACAGTCCCCTCAAGCCATATGTGCAAATGTCCAGAATTAGGCCCTGAAATATAACATCTCTATTGAATTCTCTCTTCCCTCACTGCCCTCCCTCCAGAACTTCCCTAACTAGTTCAGGCTGTGGAGGTAGAAGTCCGAAGTCTGTTAGTAATGTCCCAAATGTAAGCCCACCATGAGAAGAAAAAAAGAAAAAAAAAAGGGGGGAAAAAAAAGCTCATGAAGACATATATCCTGCTGAGCCACCAGAGAAGCTCCAGGAACATCAAAAACAGAACCAACTCCAGTGAGTTCTGATGTGGTTTCAATTTTGGATTCTGTCATTGGGAAAGTAATCAGGTCAATCAGAAATGTGGTGGAAACCCAGCTGAGAACATGAATTACTGCACATTCTGGACCACCCAAGACCAGAAAAGGGAAGGGGGAAAAAAAAAGTGCCCTGTATCTTAGTAATACTATAGCTTTTATCATTAGGGTTAGAATTATAGTTGCAGTGAAACTATAGAAACAATACAGGCTTGTAAATGCTTCCCATTGAAATTTACATTTATTTTTTAGTGTGTGTGTCCTATTGCTGTATAAAACTACTGAGAAAGTTCAGTTAGGGCTGAGGGCTGGGGGTCACATCCTCAATGGATGCAAATGTGGAACAGCTCCAGTGCTGGGAGGATTCAGCCCTTTGTTGAATTAAATTCCAACTAGAGACTGAATACTTTTTTTCTCCCTCAGTTTACAGAAAAATCTATTTGGGGCATTTGTGTAAGTAAGTGGATGTGATTTCTTTTTCAAGGATGTTTGGAAATGAGAAACTGAAGCACTGGAGAGGTCTCTCACAAGATTTGTTAGTGTCCCTTTTTTCCCCCCTTAAGCAGCTGTGAAAATAGTCTAGCTGGAACAAACATGTGGATTAAAATGGAGATATTTCACAAGTGCAACCCTCTATAGCCAGGCTCCACTCTAACCATTCCCTTTCCACAAGTCTCACTGAATTCCCTAAAGCATGATAGAGAAAAAGGAAGTGAGTGAAGGAGAAAACTCCTTCTAGGCAATATGAAAGGTTTAGGTAGGGCCTGCAAACACTCTCTACCACATACAGATTTGTTGCAATCTCATAAGACAACTGGTTCACCCTTCAGGTGAGGTGAAATGGGAACAATTCCTCTCTGCTGTAGAGCAACTGACTGTGAAATTGGCCCAGTCAAGGCTAGAAGCACTCAGAGAATAAGGAACGTGGGATGTCTGAAATGCAAGGGGTAAGTCAAAACCTGGGTCCCAGGGAGCCAGATTTCAGGCATTAACATCAGCCACAGAAGTCTGAGACTGTCACTTTCAATTTGGCCTCCACAAAAAGAGGCCAAGGTATGCAATCTGGACAGCACGCAGAGCTACACAAGCCAAAAACAGAGTCCACATTTTACCCTCTTCAATTAAATCCAAAGAGAAACCAAAAACTTTTTTATGTTGAGGGTGGTCAAGCAGTGAAACAGGTTGACCAGAAAGACTGCAGAGTCTCCATCCCTGGAGATACTCAACACCCAGCTGGGCAACGTCCTGAGCAATCTGCTCTAGTTTACCCTGCTTTGAGCAGGGGGTTGGACTAGGTGATCTCCAGAGAGGTTCTCCAAACTCAACTGTTCTGTCTGAAGGCTTTGCTTTGGCCCTACTTCTGCCTGAAATAGGCTGAAGAGCTCCCTCCTCTTGAAGACATGGCCAAGGAAATTCTCTGAGGACAGAGACTGGCCGTTGAGCAGCCTCCAAACTGCATGGATGAGCAGGGAAATACAAATCCCCAGTTCCACAAAATTAATAGCACAGGACCCCAAACACTGCAGCCTACAGCTAGATGCAGCTTGCACAGCTCTGCAGACTAGAATACATGGAAAAATTCTTTTTTCTTTTTTTGTCTATCTGTTTTTAGACAGGAGCGTGGGGAACTGAATAGCAGGGTCATGCTCTCTTCCTCCTGTGGTTTGCCTCAATCTAAACACTGGCCACGGTGGAGTCCAAAGCACGTTCTGCTATGGTAATAAAAAGATCATGGTCATTTCAAAAGCAATTAAGCCCTCATAATCGATTGTGCTTTTACCACAGCCATCCTTGCCCTTGAAGCACACACCCAAGTGGAGAGGAATTGATGGACATTTTCACATGCCCTGCATGCCACTAAAGGCTTCTCTTTCTATTTCTGGCTAGTTGGATTCCAAAAATCTTCTGAAACCAAAACATTATAAAATCAAATCCCTAAGAAGGGACTGCTTTTACTGCCTCGTCACTGTCACAGAAAATGAGAGGGAGAAGGCCACAGTGGTTCTAGTCATTCATAGCAAGGGTGTTATCATCAGGAGAGGATTATGGCCCTGTGGCCTGGATCAACCAGTAAAGTTGGGCTCTGATCCCGTGGCAGGGCAAATATCATCAAGACATGTCATTCTTCTTTGACATGGGTGGTGCATGCATGTGACTGCCATCTCAGTATCTTCACAGCCATTTTCAGGCAAATAGAAGCATGTTCTGCCCATGCTTCGTGCTGAGAAGATACTCTGCAATATGATGCCGAGTCAGTGATAGTGCACAAGACCTCCCCGTTCAGCCAACTCTGACATCTGCCTGCAAAGCACTAAGTAGATGAGATCTTGGTTTCATTTCAGTTCTGCTACACTCACTCTTCATCCCTGAAAACTGAGCATTAGAAATCTGGCAAAAACCATCCCACCACCTCCATCCCAGTCCCTTGGTAGAGGGAGTATCCTTGCTTTCTTACCCATGATGTGGCAAGTAGCAAGCAGACCTTTACAGATACCCTGAAACGTCCTACCCGAGAAGCCAAGAGGCTCCTTGCTGAACAGGTAACATGACCAATCAAAACCTGATAAACTGCTCCACTAGGTTCCCCTGACTGTATGTAAATCCACGATCCTCTGTCTGAACTCTAATGGATGTGGACAACAGATTATTTCTTGCCACTACAGCAACCTTAACATATTGGAATGCTTGTATCATATCTCACTTTTCCCCCCGTCGCCTCTCTAAACTGAACAACCTGCTTCCTTCAACCCTTCCACACAAGCCCTATGGTCTTGGCCTCCAACCGGTGGTGTTATTCTGGATCCTCTTGAAAGGCCTTCAATGCACACAACCCAACTGAAGGATCCCTTCACAGGCCTGATGTGACACTTGCACACCCCACCAGACTGTTAACTTTTTTTTTTTTTTTGCATTAGCACACCTTAGCTGACTGGCACCTAAGCTTGTGCTTGACTCTCAAACCAAGAAGTTTTTATGCAGAACTACTGTCTCGGGTCTCTTATATTCATGCAGCTGATTTTTCCTACCAAACCTTGTCCTTGTCTTTACCAAAATTTCTCCTCAGATTATGGTTTGCCAGGCTCACTCATGTCTTAAACCTGGCCTCAGCAGCTCTTCAGCAACACCTTCAAAATTAATAGATATGTTCTCTTTCCATCATCCCAGGTGGTAAGAATTACAGAGTAATGACACCAGGGCAGAACACTCAAGATCCCCCAACCTATAGCATGAAAGTTTGACAAAGAAATTATGATAATCAGTCCCTGAGTATTATCTCAAACCAACCTTACAGTCATGTTAGAGAAGATTCATCTCAGCTAGGCTTCCCTAGCTCAGCTGTGAGGCAAAAAAGCTCCACTTTTCTTTCAAAGCCTTTTGAAAATGATAGTCAATACAACAGTCTTAGCCTTAAATTACTATATATACATACATATATATATATATCTAAATAAAATAATCAGAGAGGGAGCAAAAGTTTGCTGGCAGCCTGAGGCTTCCCTCTGACCAGACGTAGCCAGTTCATTTCCAGTAAAATTCCATGGAAGCCACTGGCATCCCACTGGGATGTGCTAGGCACATATTAGCTTGCTAAAATAACAAGGAAGATTTGCATGTGTTCTGCTATAATCTATCACTTCTCACTTTTTTATTTTATAGACACTATAGTATTAAAGCAAAACATGACAGTACGAAAACTCAGGGTCACAGGCTAGCTTGCTCCTGCTCAGCACCCTCAACCTGCTGTGCTGAGTCCCCTTACACTCAGCTCACGTGGTTGGAAATTTCTTGGCCTAACAAGACTGCAATATTGACCTTCAGTACTGTCACCCTCTCCCAAAGCTGGGATCTCATAGCCATAAGAGTCCTACAGACAGTGTGATAAGTTGCTTGGCTCCCAGAAAATACAGTACATCCTTTCCCTGAGGCTCCAGACAGGTGGATGCTTTGAGAAGCAATGTTACAAAAGTTCTTCATTTGAATGAACAATCATCAAAGCTTAAGAAACCTAGCATTAACTTAATGTTTGCAACAACCCTCTGCCTCCCTTTGGTTTTATTTTGGCATGAAGGGCAGCTACAGCAAAGATATACACCATCCACAATGAAAACAGAGTTCTATACTATAAACAGAAGGGCCTGGAGATAAGCCTGACTCAAAACTCCAGTTCTAGACACTCTCAAAATTTTTGTGAAACCTCCCCAGAGACATCCACGTTGCATACCTTATAGTCCTCACTTTTGACCTCTGCTCCCCTGTGGCGAGTAGGGGACACAAGCAGAACATCAGCTAAGTGCAAAGCAGAGCTGGCTGCCCTCATGAAGTGCCTCTGCCTAGGACTCTGTCATCTCCTCCCACTCATTCATGCCCTCCATACTGCAGCCTCATCATCCTAGACCCCTAATCACTTGATGTACACACTGTCCATAAATTAGGAGACATCACAGTGTTATTTGGGGCACTGAACAAGATTACTATGCAATTACACCAACAAGCCACCTTTATCTCAAAGCTTGAAATCATGCCTTTACTTAGAACACTTTAAATCAATAAAATTATACTGTAGCTGTCGACAGTACATACAGTTTTGCTTACTGGAATGACCCCCATTATGTTCAACGGGAGATATTTTTCTGCCTGATTCAAGCACAGCAAACAGACTTCAAGTAATGGCAAATGTCAAGTGGTTTCAGGAAGAAATAATTACAAATCATTCATGACACCCTGCTATGTCCTAGCTGTTGGTTGGCTTATTCCTCCTGATTAGTGCTAATCTGCATACAACTCAGACCAGTGCAGCAGTGATGGAGGCTCTTCCAGAGAAAGGAAGGTACCCTGAAGTACAAAGGCAGATGGGTGGGCTATGATGCAAGACACATCACAGAGGTATGAAAGGTGCAAAAATCCTGAGTAGCATAGAGAAAGCACATAGGGAGTAATCCAACCATCTCTTACTACTTAACAATCAAAGGGAGCCAACAGGAAGCAGAATAAAGGGGAAGGATAAGCATCATTCTCCACGTGGTGCATAATGAAGATGTGCAACTCCCTGTTGCCAGGAACTGCACATACAGAAAGTTTCTAAAGGCTTCAAGTTCATCTCCAGGGCCAAGGGCAGCCAGAGCAGAAAATGGGGATGGAGGGCTGGGCTTCTCTTTCTCACAACAGCAGAGAAAATGAATACACACAGGTATCATCCACACCCTGGCTCTGTGCCTGAAGGCACTGCTGATGCTGCACTACTTATCTGCATGAGGGCAGCAGATGATTGGCTCCCGAGTCTTGATGTGATGGAAAAAGTGAGGACCAGCCTCATGGAGGATATGGCTGACTGCAGAGCTGCCAGTGATGGCAGGCAGAGGACCTGCTCCTCAAGAAGGGGCCTGCAGCCCCAAAGCCACATGTATGACGTAGGACCAGAGCAGGCCTGGGGCTGGCATTTCCAAAGGAGATCATGGGGAATACAACCCCACCTTGAGTAACTTAAACTCCCTCTATAGCCCTATTACACCATCCCAATTTTCAAGCAGCTCTGAGTCAATGGAGATTGTCTGACACAGTGACAGAGCCCTGATTTAACAGGGTGCTAATTAACTTCATGCACTTCAAGTCAGGAAAACACTGAGCATCCCTGTCAAACCAGGGCCTACGCACAGCACTGAGATAGCTTAAGCCTGGAGAAGTAGACTGGAAACATCTAACAACAAGAGGATTTCCCATGATAAATCTGGTACTTCCTGCTTCTGGCTGTGCTGGGTTTACCACACAAATCGTCTTTCTCACAGTCCTTCGGCGCTGCTCATTCCATTCTCAGCTGGGCTCCAGACGCACAGAGGTGCAGGGAAAGGAAAATAATGAGACAAAGTTGGGATAGGCAAACCTCGTGGTGCTGGAGGCTTTTCAAGGCTCTCAGATGCTTTGGTGGGTTTGCAAACTGGGATAAGATTGTGAACCACTTTTTTTTTTTCCTGTAATTTAAAATGCATGCTCTCCCTCGTGTACCACCAAGGGTGGCTTGGTTATTAAAGGCACAAACAATTTTTTTATTTTTTCTGGGAGACTTGACTATGTCTGGGGAAGTGAAGAAACCTGGACCACCTACCATAAACTGGGTAGTCAGAGAATATTGCATAGTCCATACCCTGTGTTTTTTTCCCATCTAGTGCTTCTACTCTGGTGCCCATCTGACATCACAGCATTCCCATAGTTGCTCTTTGCAAACATTTCTTGTTTTCAAATACAGAGATGATCCTAGAGTTGTAACACTCACACCCAAATCCAGAAATGATCTGGATTTTCCCCAAAGTCTGGCATCTCATTTCAGGTCCATTGTACAGAATGACCAGAGAGAAGTAGCCAAATTAGACCCTTGATGCAAGCTTGAGCCTCAGAGTGCCGCCAGTGGTTTTGGCACTGTTTCCCCGTTCAAATTGATCTACTATTTATGCTGTTCCCGGCTGCAAAAAATTTCTCTTTATGCTTTCATATAGCTGCATCCATAGGAGTTTCATCCCTTAAACCTGCACCAAATTCACCTTTAATTATTCCTTTTCTTCCTTTGTAATTCATCTAATGTTTTTCAATAGCAGTGACTGCCCCTGTGATATTAACTCTCTTCGTAAGTACTGCCTCTCAGCTTTCTCCATGGTTCAGTCCTTCGAGCTTTTTAAACATGATCTGCTATTCTCTAAAACCTAACTTGTTGGTATCTTTGTACAACACCAAGATGTCAGTGTTTGTTGTACTCATGCATACAGAAGTCTGACACTCTAAGTTTAGTGATGGGAGGTCTTAAACAGCTATTTTGTTCCCTGCCTTTGGCACCATGTTAAGAACTTGGATTTCATCTGCTGTTCACTATCACCTTGAGGTCATTTTCAGACATATTGTGTTTCCAGGTCCCCCCAATCTCTAATTGCATGAGTTAAGATTTCTTTCTATTTTAATTTCCTTCCTTTTGATGGTTTCATCCCACTCTTAACATGACTTGAACATGGGTTGCTTTTTTTGTTTTTAGGCTTCCTCTGAACTTCTCTGCTGACCAGTTACTGATTTATTTAACCCACATTCACAATATACGGCTAAGAAAGTGAGACTAAATGGTTGAACATTCATTAGAAACAGATCAAAAAGAGACTACATTAACGTCCCCCTGACTGCTGCTTATACCCTCACATCTGGCCACTAAGTACATCTATAAATCAAATATGGCATAAAAGGATGAGGAAAGCTGTAGGGTTACAGCAGGCAAAGACTGTCTCTGCTCCACCAACAGTTTATCTCAAAGGAGTCTGAACGCAGCCAAGCTGGCATCAGCTTTGTTGACTCTCTGCTGGTCCAAATATCTCCTTGCTTTTTCCACATCACTCTCCCCATCTGAGTTCCTTCTGATGACCCTTGTCTGCTGTTTCCCGAACCTGCAGTCTCAGACACATCAGCAGTTCTTCCAATATTTTCATTGTCTGCAGCATTGCTCTGGAGAGCATGAGAAAGCCTAACATGGGGCTGGACATTCCATCACAACCACCCCTTGAAACATGTAATGTGCACATCTCTGACCACATGGCCTGAACAGAGATCTAGCATCAGTTTTGTCCAACGCCATCAGACTATGTAGCAGGCTGAACTGAAGGATTAACTCCTGGCCTATCCTGTGTTACAGCTACAAATTCTTTACCCACATAGATAGTTACAAAGTTAAACTGGGTGCTTACTTCTTCACTGTAAAATTTTCTACTTGATCTATTTTATTAGAAAGAGCAAACCTCTTCAGTAATACTCTTTTGATAGGCATTAAGACAATTTATGACTGTATTCTAGATTTTCTAATAGTATAACCCAGATCAGATTTGAACAATTGTATTTCTAGAGGCTTTTTGTTTACCGGTACTTAAAACTTTTCTTATGAGGCAGGGCATTGAAATACAACAAAAATTGATTTTTCCTTTTCAGCTTTAACTTATATGGGTCCAGGCCAAGTCAGAGCATTTTAAAAGAGCATAAAACTCTCTTCCTCAGCTTTCCAGCAGACAAGTCTCTTGAAAATCAGAGACAAAAATGAAAGTCTTTCTAATCTTATGAGCCTTCTTTTTTTGTTTTGTGGAAAGCCCTATTTCTCCCTGATCATTCTGCTGATATTTTCTCCTGTTCATCTCCACCAAGTTTAAGCATTTTTGTTTCTTTTCCAAGCAGCTTCACACTTCAATTGACTGTGCTGCTGAATACTTCACTTTCTGGGTCCTTGTTAGCAGATCTACCCAACAGCCATGCATGGCTATATTTGCTCTCATGGAGTCCTTCACCACTGCTGTGTCAGTTCAGAAAGGGCATGATGGACTTGGAGGTGAGCTGACTGTCTGACCCTGACTATGGTTCTTTGCAAATACAGTCTCTAAGCCTCACATTAGGTCAGCAAGTGCAAACCCATGAGCAATTGGGAGCTCTTTGATGACAACTAAGAGTCTCTCTGCAGACCCAGGAAGTCAGACAGCTAAATCAAGGCCATAAAATAAAAAAAGCTGGCCTTAAGATAATAAAAAATAAAAATTAATTGTATCCACTAATATAATATGGAGGTTTTATTGAAACAGTGACCTAAAGTAGTCAGAAACAGCAACATTATTTGTTCTACTGCATTACTGTCGGTCATTACCATAGCCCTTCTTTCCACTTGCCTTATCCCGGATCTGTGTTTGCCCAACTGCTGCCTCTGCATTGGGACTGAGCAGCCAGGACACAGCTAACACAAGGAAGGTCCTTACACTTGAGTCTGTCCAGGGACCTGGGACCAACAGCCTTCAGTGCAACCTGACAAAGGCAAAACCAGAAGAGGAGGGGAAACAGGCCACAGGCAGAAAAGGATTTACCAAATGTCACCCAACGGGCCTGGGCAAAGAATGAAAAGCAACTGGTAGCCCAGATCCCACTGTAATCCAGAATCTCAGGGCTTCAATAAGCTTCATACAAACAGATTTGCAACCCCTGAAGAGACTGAGCCCAGCAGTACATAGAGGTAGGGAGGATTCACAGGCTGAATCACTGAAATCATTTCAGCATCAAGCTTGTGTCAGAACAATGTAGTCCAGGCAAATATATTGAGAGTTTGTTCCATCCCCCCAAAGTGAAGAGACAGAGAAGGAAACTTCCATGCTCCTACTGATTAACCACAGTGCAAACTTCATAACCGTGCTCCTGACCTCCACCACAACGCGCAGACTTGAATCATTCCAATAAAAGAGGAAATGACACTTTGCCACAACATTACTAAGTCCATATCCCATAAAACCATTCAGGGAAGAAGCAGGGCAGAGGCGGGGGGGAGGGGGGGAGTGGAATATACAGAAAAGCAAGAGTAAAGCCAGGCAATTATCTGTTATTAACCCAGTCCTCAGTGGTATCACATTGCTCCTAAAAATAATGGCAGAGCAACAAAGCTTGTTTGCATCTCCCATGTCCTTTGTGGGTTCCTCATTATTCTAATGAGCTGCTGGAAAATGCACTTCAGCTACATCCCCATCAGTTATTTCACTGATCACTATGCTTTCATTTCCACCTGGCATGACAAGATGTTCTACAATTAACACTTTGATCCTTTCTTTTTCTTTCCTTTTTCTTTTTTTCCACCCAGGGATAAATGCAGACACCCACTTTGGGAGGAGCTGAGAAAGCTCATGGATGAGGCTGCTCCCACATTTTGCACGTGATGTGTGCTCGGTTTGCTCAGACTTCGGGGCGACCAGGCTGGGCATGGCTGGCAGAGCCACAAAACATACCTCCTTTGCTTGTGTGACGCCGCTCCCCTGCGGCTGGTACCAAAAAGAAACCAGGAACAGTTTTAAGAATAGATCGGCATAATGTCTGCCACGTGGGCTCAGGAGCAAAATAAAGAAGGGATGGAGGAGGGCAGCAACACAGCCATTGCATGAGCAAACACACTGTGGCTTGGTGGGGTTTTTTCTGCCACGGTGAGTCACACCACTCATTGCAAGTCACAGTCTGCCTTTTCTTATGTAGAGAAAAAAAAATAGAAGAAAAATCTTATTTGTTTCAATGAGTTTTCCTTTCCACTTTTTATTTCACCCTTCAGAGCCATTACTCAAATTGTTTAAAGCTTCAAATGAGCTGAGATGGAGCTGGCAAGGAGCAGGACTGCCAAGCTCAGCTTCTCCCCTTCCCCATGTCCTCCTCCTCCTGCTGCACCTCTCGCGTGCCCTGGACAGGGAGGATCTCTGCCCAGGGTCATCCTTTCTTTGGCTGGAAAACCAGGTCATGGCGAGGTACCATAAGTTAAATACTGCTGCATATTTAGAGGACAGGAATAACTGTAACTGCTGTGGGGAAGAGAGCTGCACAGCACCCAGCACAAAGAGGGTCAGCCACTGCAGTGCAACAGATGTACAGCTAAAGCCAACAGAGAGGACTTGGACATTTCAAAGATCTGAATATTGGTCCTTGCTGAAATTTGGGTGATTAAATGCATTTTTTGTCCTTTCATCAATGAACAGTATATTTTCTCATGACTGAATTGCCTCCTCTTCCACAGAAGTGTTGTTTTACCTTTTCTTAAAAAAAAAATTTCAAAATACTTTTGGAAAAGATACCAAAATAGCTACAGAAATATTTTGTACTCTCAAACCTCCAAGTTTATCTTAAAACTGGAGGGAGGGTTGTGTTGTTTTGCTTCTAGCAAAATACAGAAAGCACTTTAAATAGTACTTAAAGAAAATCATTTTAGCCCCTCTAGAAAGTGTTTGAAAACAAGTTTACCATTTCAACTTTTTGTCAGGAAAAGAGATTTCTGGCTAACTTGAATATTAAAGTTTATCATAAAAGTACTGAAAAAGGACATCTGTGTTGAAGCCAAGTCTTTCTCTGAAAACTTGGTGATTTATATGGAAATTTTACCAAAAGGGGGAAAAAAATCCAAATAAAGCATTTCTGTAATGTCCTTACATTTTTTGGTTTTACAGTTACGATATTTGTTATTTCAAAAGAATATTGGATATTATAAAAAAAACAAACATGAACATGTTGCATAAAATGCTTCAGATTGTCTAAACAAAAACTTTCACAGTTTTGAAAACTTAGTTTCATTGGAAAATCCACATTTTAGCTCTTTGGGGCTAGTTTGTGATTTAGAAATGTTGATTCCTTACCATTTTACTAAGAAAATGTTGATTCTTCCAACATAAGTTCGAGCATAACTTTACTACAGTTGTATTTGAATGAGGGTATTTACAAGGGTAAACTCATGCACACATAGTAGTGTTGACAGGATCAGGGCTTCTGGTAACTCGCTGACACTCAGTACAACCTATAATGCTGTACAATGCTTGCTTTATGTACACCAGACTTTGACCTTATTCATGAAAATACCCTTCTGACTTTGCTCCAAGGGCTTTTATGTTCTCTGAAAACAATAAAAATTCCTTTTTATGACATTACAACTTTAATTTCAAAGTGTGATGAGTGAATGTGGTGTTGTTCTCCTTATTAAGGCATAACGAGCTTGTATGCCACAGCTCAAATTATTTTTACTTGAGGTTTACATAACCCTGATACAACAACAAGCAGATTGGGGTCCAAAGTGCAAACCCAGGGCACACGCAATCTAAAACCGCACCTTCCAAAATGGATGATGACTTTGACCTCTGCAGCTATAACCCACAGGGAGCGATTTTTATGCTACGGTGACTTCTCCACACAACAGAACTACCAGCTCTGCAGCACAAGGAACTTTTCCACCAGTCCTCAGATCCCGGAGTCACAGGAACACAGACATTTCCCTTTCACCTCTGAAAACATGATTTTCTAGAACTCATGGATGCGATGAAGCCTTTGAAATACAACAGTCTAGTGGCACAAAGGCAACTGATAACAAAGTGTCTTTTGGGGCAAGGATGGGATACTGAACCCTAAATTCCCAGTCACCAGGAAAAAGTGAAAAACAGCCTAGGCTCCATTAAACCCAATCTCAGCTCCTTTAATTTTAACAGATTTACTCACAGGGACTATTTATGTTTTAGCCTGAAAAAGATGCTAATACAAAAAAAAACCACCAAATTGCCATTATGAAGAAACACACATGTATAAAGCTACACAGATGCTCTATCTCGTATTTTAAACATGCTAACCTCCTCAGCATGACTTTGAACAATACTGATTCAGTTCCAAGGCCGAAGTTGTGTTAGTAATGCCTTACTGGCACCGCTCTCAAGCCTACCTTCCTCACAACTGGCAAAAAGGATGCTTCCGCTGGGATAATTTATACCAGTTTCCCTAAGGAAATCCACTGTAACAGCAAAAGTGCTGTTTTGCCAGGATAAGCTATAACATTTACACAACATTTGCCAACATATATATATATTTAAAAATTTTTATGAAAAGCCATGCCTCTCCGCAATGTTGTTCCACCGACAATGATTCTTTGCACAGATTTGGCTTGGAGTGCCTAGCAGAGATACAAAAGGCATTATTATACGAGACTGGGGACTGGCTCCAAGCTCTGAAGAAGTAATTGAAAATAGGAAATGCTGAAAATCAAACTCAAAGCATGTACACAATCCAGGAAAATGTTGCAAACCACTTCTTGAACAATAGAAGTAACTCAGTCCTGAACTAGGTCCTCAGCTGGTGTGACTGGCATAGCTCCACTAAATTCAGCCATTGTACATTGGTGTGAACACAGCCCTGAAAATTTCCCATTTTGATCATTTGTTGTGAAATTTGGATGGAGGCTACCTGCTATCTCTGGCACTCCTGCAGTGTGTTCAACTGCTACAAAAAAAGGAGATTCAAGGCTTCTGGGACCTCAAATATGATGAAAAGAAATCAAAGACAGAGATGTGACCCCAAAGAGGGCATCGCTTTCCATGTGAGGATGACCTTTAGCTCATTGTGAGTGAAGAAAAAAAAAAGAACAAGAGAAAGGATGAGGGGGAAAGATAGAAGAAAGTCATCAAGATGGAGGGGACAGATGGTGGGCAAATTCAGAGGGAAGGCAGAGATGGAAACAAAACAAAAAAAAGAAGGGTGAAAAAACAAGGCAGATGAAGAAATAGGAATCAGAGGTGGAGGAGAGAGAAGGGGAGGGATGGGCAGTGATAAAGGGAACAGGGTTAAAATGAGCAAACAGAGAAGGCATAAAGAGAAAGGTTCAGGTTAAAGGAGCAATTGCCCTCTAGCAAACATACTGCAGTGTAAATGGAAACACGTATGTCAACAAGGAGCGTCCTGAGACAGGCTAGATAGGAAATAGCATATGTGATATGAGCTTCTGCTGGGAACCACCACAGCCTTCTCCCTCCAACTCCCCCACCACCCCAAGTCACTCCTTTCTGCAGATGCTGATGCCTCCACGTACAGCAAGGCACTGTCAGAGGGGTTCCCTGAATCCAGCCATGACTGCACCTCCACCCAGCACCACTGCTGGTGGGGGTAAGCTCATAGCTATTCACAGCTACAGCCACTACCTGGTTTCACCCAGCTCAAAGCGAGCTGCATCACAGCTTCTCAAGATATAAATACACATAACATTTTCACAGGTAGCTTCACACACTCTTGAACTTGAAAAAGAGCTTCAGAAATAGCTGATAAGCACAGATGAAAGTCTATAGAGCTCTTAAAGCCAAGTCCAGCACCAAGCAGCACCTTCAGGAGCCCTGGCCAGTGCTTAAGACCAGAATCCTTCATTTCACTGCCTGAATTGCATTGGTCAGGACCCAAGTTCATCATAAGCATCTTTTCCTAGAAGCTAAACTCACATAAACCGTTTTTCCAATTCCAGTCAGCCTTTTATGTGATCCGACCACCCAGATGCACGTTCAGACATTTTCCAGAACATTTGTGGTGCTTTTGGTCTTCTTCATTCTTTAGGAGAGAGCTTAGAGAGGATGGCAGAAGACTGCAATAAGAACCATGATCTTCTTCCATAGACAAGGAGAAAATCCCATGATAAAAGAAAAGGATCCAGTAGAGAGCTATCTGCAGAGACTACCATCACTGCAAGGGTTTCTACACTTTCTGAACATCTCTAGTTGGGATGCCATACATTCAGGAAGGCCTCTTCCACAAGTGTTGCCTATTACACCAACATCTCCAGATATATTGTGCATGCACAACAGGGCTATGCTTCCTCATGGCACTGGACCCTACCTGCCCAGGTTTTCCAAGGGGCTCAAGGTATGCCAAGAGAAGCATCCTGGATAAATAAATTCTTTTTTCTATGCTAAGGATTCAGCCTCTTTGGCTAATGGGATTTGTGTATACTGGTTTCTTTGGCCAGTGGCCACAGAAGTGAAATGATCTAGTATTTATGCTCAGATGCCTTTTTCATGCCCAGCAGCATATAAAACAAGTCTAAGGCATGGCTCAACCAAAAGTGTGTCTGGGTCACTGCTCACCTTAGTGATACCTTGTTGCAGTGAAACTACTTCTGCTCCTGCCTGACAACAGCCCATGTCAAAAGGAACGCTTTTATGTCGGTGTTAGTACAGCCGTAAGCAGGGTGTTAGACCACCTTAAAGACCCAGTAGGACTGCAGACATAATGTATTGGTATAGTCGGGCTCTTAGACTACTATGAAGTTAATCTGTGCGCCATCAGGGTACTGACAGCAGATCTATTAGCTGTTAGGCATGTCACTGTGGATAAGCTGACACATGGTAACTTCCACAGTGCTGAACTCCTTACAAGGACATGTTTAATACACAGTACATCACATGTTGTAGGAGGCTGTTCCCAACAGCCATTCATCTTTCTTCACTTCTGCTGTTGTGACTTCCCTTTGAAGTGTTAAGAAACACTATTCAAATATCGTCCATCACTTTGTCAAGTACAGATCACTACACGTGTGACCAGGATCATTAATGCCTCTATACAAAGACCTTTTGTCTGTTAAAACAAAATCCTTTAAATATGCAGAATCCAAATCTTTGCATTAAGTCATGTTTGAAGATGACACAGAGATGAAGGGCTTCCTATAGCTATAAACTCAGAAGATAGATGAAAGTTCAATCACAGACACTGAATCTTTTTTACATTTAAACATTTCTACTCCAAAACACATGACAATCCTTCAAACAACCGTGTTGTTTTATTTTTACAAGAACACCAATTAGCCTATGTTGTTTAGATTGGTAATACTTGCAATGTATAAACTTTCTTAGCACTTGGCAAGTGAAAACAAATAACCTCCATCAGATATGCATTTTCTATGTCAAAAGGGTGAAGGAAAATTAAGTGGCATTTCTGTAATAAACTGCCTCTAGACTTCCTTCCCAGAATCTGAAGAAACATTCAAAGGTAGAAGCAGAAATGTACACACTGACCCAAAAATAATTCTCCAGTGGGTACTTTCTTCCAGTGAGTAGTGTTGTTGTAGCTATGATGGTCTGAAAATAGAGGGACGAGGTTTCTGGACAATAATCTTTTCCTGAATCAGCTGATACAGCTAAAGAAAACAAGCTTTGGGCACACAGAGTTTTCTAAACTCTGTTCACATGAAAAGCATCTTTCCTTGCATAGCCGTGATGCCAACTCTTGTACCTCTCCAATCACTGAGGTTTTCCAACAGTTTCCTCTTGCTTTTCTCTGTGGTACCAACTGCCCAAGCACTCCTGAGAGGGTGATCTAGAAGTTCAGGAGACCTGGGTCCAATTCCCTTTCATCACAAGCTGCTTGTAAGGCTTTAGTAAAGCTACGTGACATCTCTAAACACCCATTTCCATCACCTATAAAGCAGGTTAAGTGCCCCCTTACCCCAACTTGACGCAGAAAAGCAGATAAACCAACCCACAGTGGTGTAAGCAGCACAACCGGAGACAGTAATCCTCTCACAAATACCGAGAGTTCTAAATGGACTACTCTTCCAGACCACAGCATGAGTCGTCTCTGCTACCTGCAGTACTCTTCTGTTTAAGATGCAGATACCTCACCAGGCTGCTGAGGGAGCCAGAGGAGAGGAACAGAAGAGATGCCTGGAGGTGGAGTAAATCGCAATCCCTCTGTTTTTATGTGATTTTATCTCACCCCTGAAGTTTCATCCTACTGCTCTGGAACTCACTGATTGAATTGAATACATTGCTGCACCAATATGCAAGCACACATCTCCTTCCTGCACCACAATAAAAGCAAAGAAATTATTTCCTTTTAAATCAGAGAGAATAATCTAATTCTTCAGAAAAAGACCAGCATTACTGGATTTTAAGGCAATAGATATATCAGAAACTTCTACAAAAGGGGAGCTAGAGAGCTGGGCAGCCACTGAATAACCAAGGAGTCGAAAAGTCACAAGCAATCTATACAGGTTATTTTTAAATAGCCCATTTTTCTGAGCACAAGATATTGGTCTCATCTTGGAAAATTTAAACATGTTGTGCTACAGAACTGTTTCAAGGACAGATGCACATAGCTGTTTGTTCAGACTTCTTAATCCAAACAAACAGTTGCATACTCTTACCTACAACATAAGTCTCTCATCTTAAGACTCTGGCCAAGAAAAATATTTTCCTAGCTAGTTTGTTATGAAAATGTTTGAATAAAAAAAAACCAACATCAATAACTTATGTAAAAACTTCAACCTCTAATCAGCTGAGCTTTAATAAGGTTTGAGATAACAGCACATGCATTTTGCCAAGAGTATAAAATAATCATAAAATATTATAATTGATGTGCTGTTCTGGTTTATTACATCTCACAAAATAGATAGTGGATTATATGGAAGAAAACATTTTGGATCTTGTGTTAACATATTGTAATAATTAATAGCCATTATTTGGATTTGGGGAATTTCAGTGAGGGTTTTTCTTTGTTGGAGTTTTTGTTTGTTTGAGGGGATTTTGTTATTTTAACAGCCTATACAAATTTGGCCAAAGACTCACATCTCTCTGAAATCAAATGAAACTATTTATGACACAGAGATTTGGCCCATAGTGTTTTGATAGAAGCAGAGATGGCAGAGCTTAATTCCTGCTCAAATTAAACCCTCAAAATAGAGAGGAAGAAAAAAGCCCCAAACTGCAAATAAACCCCTGACAATAAGTTACACCAAGTTGTTTCCTTTTTGGAAGGTAGTGAGCTGCAAATAATTGCTAATAAAAGGTTCACTGTGTTTGGTGAATACAAATCTTTATTTAGTGGCTGCAGAGCAAGTCTTTTTCTTGCTCTCTTGACAGTTTAACTACACGCCAACAATATTTGCTTAAAGTCTTTGGCTCCATTAATCTCAAACCCTGCCATTGCCAAAGCTGATGACAAACCCCAGTTAGCATGGATCATCTACTTGCCCATGACAGTATTTTTCCCATGACATTAAAAGGATGGGTTTTTTCCCCAAAGAGGGCACAAGTCTGCAGATTCTGAAGGTTTGAAAGGATAAGTCTATGGCTTAAGGTGACTGATAGAGATAGCTGGGGACTACATGGAAACAAGGAGAAGGAAGAATACCCTTGCACTCTAATTGGCTTTTTTGTTTGCTCACAGTTGCTTCTAATATGGACAGATCTCCATAAGAAAACACAAAATTAGCACCTGTTAGGACAACTTAACCTTCAGGGAGAAAAGCAAACATCCTTAGGTTGTCAAGATTTTGAAACAAAGGTTACAAAGGAGGTGATTTTTTTTTCTGGATTGTTTTAACCCCTTCTTGCAACACACTGCAGCTCATTAACAAAGGTCCACCACTGACTGTTAACGACCCTCTTCCAAAACATACTACATGAAGCAGCACCATAAAATGTGGGACTAATTAACAATATCGTCATACCCTGAACATCAGATGGGGAAAGTATGTGCACGGTAAGCATATTATCAAAGGAAAATGAGACATGGCAAGAAAAATAATCTCTTATCCTCTGCCCCCTCATGACTGGCAAAGTTAAAAGGCATTCACCAATTGTCCCCCATTATGAGTGTTAGAACTTAGTAGATAAGAGCTTGAAAGCACCACTGCTTTAGCTGGTTTTAGTTACCCTCACCAAAATAGCTGATGGTAGGCAAATATGGTTGGTTCATTAATGTTTGAACAGCCAGAGTTACAATATAGGAAGAGGGAACTGGAAGAGATAGATGCCTTGGCCTTTTTCAAAGTAACCCTACCATTTAAACCCTTGTGTAACCCATGCAAGTTCCGCTGTAGAGGAGCTTGCATTCCTGGTCCCTACCTCTTCAGCTGCCAGCCTGGTCTGGAAAGTCGCATTTATCATGAATAGACACTCTCTTCTCTTTGGATTTACATGTGACCACATAGCTTCAGTTGTTCCTGAGCCAACACCAGCCTTTCTCTGAACTCAGACACCCAGACTTCCATGGTATTTGTTCCATGACTATGTTCTGCTCCCAAGCTGTGTTGGGAAGCAGAATGCAGGCATTAGCAATGCTCTTCCCCTCCAGCCCAACAAGAACAACATCACCTGGAAGATGACTGTGCTCCTCTCCCCACCACACACCTAGACTTCATAAGAAGGTGCAACAATGCTTTGTGCCCACTCGTTCTGCTGAGCAATACAGAGCTCAGCAGCCTCTCTAGACAGGAATAGCATCCTGCAATAATGTCTCACTTTCTTCTTGCTTGAGAAGAAAATTCTCAGGGACAGAAACTTTAAAGGAAACCCAGCAATTAAAAATCAGTTCTGTGTCCTTTTGCTTGACTCACCAACAAGTGTTTTGGCCCTAAACCACAGCTGTCATGACCAAGTAGCTGTATCACCTGTCCCAGAAGCCTGACCCCACAGGCAGATGCCAAAATGCTGAATTTCGAGGGAAGTACAAGAGATCTAATGGAAAACCTGAGAAAGAAAACAGAAGTACTTCCAAGTGAAAGCTGTGGTATTCAGCCATGGCTGTGGAGAATGCAAGCAGGGTATGTATTATGTATACCTGGCTAACAATAGCATCACCTCCATCACCCTGCCCACAGCTCGTTCTTGATAGATAATGGCTTGATTAAACTAAGGACTTCAGTGAAACTATTCTTATGTGAAAGCATAAAGCCTGCACAGAACGCTGCAGGACGGTGACCTCAGCAAGTAAATTGAACTAAAGTGATTGTAAATGAGCTAACATCTTTCACTTAACACTGCCTCCTGTTACTCTCCAACAGAGGCACCAACCTTTCTCTCACTGGAATCTTCCACTTCTCCGTCAAAACCACAAGCATCTCCCAATTTTTCTACACTTTAACCCCGGAGGGGTTCACACTGTAGCTAACAGCCTCCAAGACGACTGTAATAAAAACTGAGTGAGTCTTTGTTCTGATTACAGATTAAAGGGAACAATCCGCAGTACAAATGTAAAATAGCTTTTCCCGAGTTTTCTTTCCTCCCCCCTTTTTGAATAATCGGTATCTGCATTCGAAGGTTCAATGTCACCAAACATGAGGCTTGTGTACAAAAGCACAAGATCCTTGACTAAAGCACAGCATACTTAGCAGCTCAAAAGCAATTGTTGTAAAACTTGATGGAATTGTGCCTGGCAATCGTATTTTATTGTCGTTTATACAGGGAAGCTTCAGCATTTTCTGGGCTTTTTTTTTCTTTTTTCTTTTTTCTTTTTTTTTACCTTGGGGAAGTGGTGGATATTTGATGAAGAAACTCGAGCTCAGGAGTTCATGGCCATATTTACTGTTTTCTCCAGAATGTACATATTTTATACAAAATACAACCCAGGTGTTCAAGAAGAGAAACACTTTCCATTTACTCAGGTAAGAATATAGCCCAAGGTCGTATAAAAGCTTGTCACTGAAGTTTGCACTGACTGTGGTGCAATAAATTAAGGTCCAGTTTAACACAGCATTAAGTATTTTTGTGCTCTGTACCAGGCTGAATCCAAAATCTTTGTAAGAGATAGGAAGGAAAAAAAAAATAGAGCACCCTGAGGCCACAATTCCCCTGAAATGAAAGAAACCCAGAATCTGCTCCTTCCACAGTAAGGATTTAAATTTTCAATCCTCTTCATCCAAGAAAAAGTCCTTAACCACCTCATTTCCCCTTGCACTGCCTCTCAAATACAGGCACAAATGGGTGAATTATACACTTACCCCATCTTCATTCCCTTCTTTCCAAGGGTCCTTTGGATAGAAACAAACAAGGAAGGGGAAAGACAAAAGACACACAGTTCTTATAGCCTTCATGTAGCACCGCTAGGAGAAGGGCTGTTTCCCTCTGATAAATGATTTGGGAAAGGAAGGGAAAAAGCAGGAACCCTGGTAGGCCTTGCTGCTCCCATCTTCCATCACCAGCACAACACTGGGCACATGCGTGACGGGCAGGGGCAGAGCAGCATGTTCCACTGCTGTAACAAGCCTATTCACCAAGGGATGCCCTTCAGCCCTTTGCTGCACACCACCAGCTGAGGAGATGTGACCTTGACCAGCATGTCCATACAGGCACAGCTTTCACATCAGGGAGGACATTCCCCCATTGGCACAGAGGAGGTGTGGTACAACACACCACCATGCCTGCTTGGGTTAGGTGCTCCTCCAGCAGCAACAGCCAGCAAGAAAACACCTCCACAGCCTGGGACACATGCATTGCCCTGCCTGAGGCATAAACAAGGGTGTAGGGACAGGTGGCTGAAGGTCTGCAGGCCAACGGGAAAAGGAGTCCCAGGAAAGCAGAGTTTTGCTTTCCAGATGGAGTTGAGCACATCTGGGGAGACAGCATCTCTCAGAAGAGGGGCTTTTTCTCCGAGTCAGAGTGCTACGGAAGTGACACTCTGGAAAGCATGCCGCACGCATCTTCTTGCCTCTCTGCTGAATATGCTCGGAAGCATACGGCACGTCCACAAATGGCAGTTTTAAATAGCAGGGGGGTTTTTTAATGCTGGGATCCTTATCTGGACACCAGCTGTTTACGCACATGAGGGTTTAAAACCAGCATTTCTGGCATTGGGAGCAACAATGCAGTATGTGTTTCTTTGCCTTAGAAGAAAGAACATATACATATAGGTGACCAGCTAAAGTAGACAAATGAAAAGATCTAAAGTGAAACATGTGACTAGAAAGCATTTCTATCTGCCAAATAATGACTGCAAGCTGGGACTGCCACATCTCTGGGTTGTCCTTTATTCACTCCTTTTTCCTCTCTAGAAATGGTAATGTGGGCCAAATATCACAGCAGCAGTAATTTCAGAACATCCCTCAGTCTGAGGAGATAAGTGAATTTATTTCCTCTCCAGTGCATACACACTAATCAATATGATCTATGTGCATATGGTCTGTGCACCATAAATCCTGCATAGCCGGTACCTGTCAGACATACTATACATATGGGTAGTTCTGTACAGGATTTGCTGCATGGAAGGAAACCTTAGTAATCACTAAGTCACAGCCACACAGCTGGAAGGGATCTCAAGATATCCAGTCCCCTCTACAGCAGTGTCCCTATCTTCTCCCCTTCCTCACCCCAAGCCCTCACATGATTTAAAAAAAAAAAAAAAAAAAAAAAACAACACCCCAACAAAACAAACACACCCCACCACATGAAAACTTTCCAGCTTTTCCAATGAGGAGATAAAGTAGAAATGCTGAGAGGCTCATCTTAAATTTCTGGGGGTGCCCATGGGAAGTGATTCCTGGTGTCTAGTACTACACTCAGATCACTCCCATCTCCTTGCACCCCCATGGCCTCTCACCAAGTGACAAATAACTCACCAGCCTGGGAGGGCTCCAACTACAATGTACAGAGTGAGCGTGTGCATACGGCCACATGTATACATACATTTTTATATATATGTACATACACAGGTATATAAAAATCCCCAAGACTTTGTGGTGAAGGAGGAAGAGGGAAATCCCTCCTTTCATCTGGACCTAAATGGGAAGACCTGGTTTGCACTGGAAGTGAGATTTCAGAAACGTAAGGAATGAATGGTCTGCTTTGTCTCTGCAGCTTTGATATATCAGTTCCTTCAGTGACAGACTTGTTAATCTTTCCAATGTTGCTTTTTCAAAAAAGACAAACACAGTGGATAAATGCGAAGGGCCAACCACATCCCCTCCCATAGGAAGTCTCGCCACATGGGCAATTCTTCCAAGTAAAGAAAACAGCCCACTTTATTTACAGGGTAAATCATTTTGACTTATCTTGCAGGGGTTTGCTCATAGCAAACTGACAGTTTCCCCCTGTTGCACAGTAAATGGCTGACGGGGAAAATGTTTTCCTTCCCACCATGTAGAAACAACCAGCCAGAAGGGAGGAGGGGTCAGGGACTTCATTTTTCTAATACTCCATTAATGTTCTCCTAGCTGACAATCACTGCAAAGGCCTGAACTCACCACTCCAGGCAGTTGAGCAAGAAACCTGAACCTCTACAGGGATTTTTAGCTAAGTACATTGACTCAAGTTAGAACTTTTGGTCTTAAAGGGTAAGGTAACCATTAAAATTATTTCCAAGTAACTGCCATTACTCTAGGAATCAAAAAAAACCCCACACAGCAACCCAAAGTTTCTCCTTTTTTCTTCTGTTTAAATCCTTGCCCTCAAAAAATGGTTGCATCTCTGTCACCTAAAATGACAGAACAGCAGAGATAGGAACATTTTAAAGGTGTAATATTCCCAAGCAGATTCATTAATTTCTTTTTCTTTCATATACGCTTTTTTCAATGACAACCCACTGATCCATCTGTTGGTTTGGTTTGGGGTTTTTTAATGTACAGCCTAAAAACAAAACCAAATCTGGATATAATGCAAACTACTATTTTCTTGCAGATGAAAGTTTGCAGCTCAGGAATGTAATTAGGCCCAATCTTTCTTCTATGGAAGTCAGTGAGATCTTAAGACATCACCTTCAAAAAGTCAGCCCACCTCACCAGCTCTGATCCAGGTTACATCAGTAGCTACCCTGGCTTTTTAAATCCAGCCAGCCCTCCAAGCACATTTTCCTTGTGCCACCCCATAAAGCAAAACACAAATGTTAAAAAGACCAAAAACCTGTGGGGAGATTTGGGTTTCTTGCCATGGCAGGTGAACAACAGAAGCGATGCCGAGGGAGTATAAAAGTGGTGCAAGTAGTGCATTTGCTGAAGGTGCGCTCATTGAAAGCAGGGAGGACAGGATGAGTTAGACAGGTCAGAGCAGTGCTTAGATCGGTTTGTTCAGGATTGAGAGAGGGCAACATTTCTCCCCCCACACTTGCACCATTGCATCGGTATAAGCCACTCCACACAGACTGTGTTAATGATCCTGTTCAGCTAAATCGGGATAAACTGCAAGTGCAGAAGTCAATCTTGCTGATTTCAGCAGGGATTGCAACAGGATGCAAGTATGTGCTTAAGCGTTTTCCACAACAACAAGCTAAATAAACCATTTAAGATGCCAGTAGTCACACAAATAACATAGAGAAATCCTCCAAGACTTTTAGATGCCCGACACACATGCACAGAGCAAGAGTGGCATTCTGCAGTCTTAATACAGCAGGTTAAGAAGTGTGCATGTTCCACACCCCCAATGTCTTATTTAGGAGAGACATCAATCAAGGCCAGACCTCAGGCAAAATCCATGTAATTGCAATGATTTATAGCTTTTGACATTCTGGTCTGCTGACACTGGAAAGACAATGTGCATCGGAGTTTGCTGCAAATATCCACTAACACATTTTTCTGTTTTTGGGGGGTTAGAAATATGAAAACATATGTTCTGATTTATAAACTGCAGGTCAAACATGCAGGTGTTAATGGCTTTTTCCCTGAGATTTTCAACTCCAGCCAGACCTGTGTATGAACGACCAATTAAAAAAATAGAAAATAGCACAGCATAATGGTGTTCCCATCATCTCACAGTAAAAAAATAGCATAGCAAAATTAGAAACACAGACCTTTCCACCAGGACTCAACCTCCAGGTAAGAAAACAACTTGGGAACCTGCTCAAATCCAACAAATGCTTCTGCTTTGACCTTAAATGGTGTGATTTACAGTAATAATAAATATTTTAAAGACCTTTCCGATTTAAATGGCTGAAAGTTGAAAGTTTTCACTAGTACAGTTAGTTGAATGATTAAAAGTAACTATAACCCTGCTGGTACTAATGAAGGCTGCACAAAGGTTCAGATTGCCTAATAGGTACATTTTTCCTTGTTGCTTTTTTTTCCTTCGTTGTTCTAATACTCCCTTTGGGTCCCATCTGCACAGGTAAATTTATGATGCTGAGGATTATCCTGAAATACGGGCTCTATCTACACTGGGCTAAAAGCCCAGGCAGGTAAATACAGGCATATCATAGGATCTGGTGCAGTTCAGCTGTCCCCATGCCAGGTCACGAGCATTGCACCATCCAACGATGGTGTAGGTTAGGACTTCACTGCTGCTTAGGACTTCATCTGTCAGTCTACAAGCAAAAGGGGCATGACATGAGAAGATCAATCCAGGGCCAGGACTCATCCTCTGATTTTCATCTGTGGTCCCATGAAACACAGCAACAACCACTGTAGGTGCTTTCTAAACTGTGGCCAGAGACACCCAAGGACAGCTCAAGCTCCCCATTCTTAGATGAAGCTAATTTTGGAGGACTGAGCTACTTTCTGGAGGATTTTTCTTTGCTCTCTGGAGAGGAAACCCAAGCTATTCCAACTGAGATGCCTGCAGTGAAATGCCTACATAGGGGAAATTCAGGCTTTTAGGCCTGAATCACAGGGTGTAACACAAGTCACCTTTGCCTGCAAGTTCATGACTTCCAATCTTCTGCACATAACATAGCCACACTTTGCATGGGAAGCTCCAGTGTCCCAGAGGTTGCATGCCAGTCTGCAGCTGCTACAGGTCAATGTTGCCCTGCTTATGGCCCACAACACACCAGAAGACACAATACTTGCAAACGCGCAAAAGAACCATAGAAGCATGTATGTGTTTGCTGGAGAGGACACCTGGAGATTGCCCAGCCCAGCCTCCCACTTGTAGCAGGATTACTGCCAACACCAGAGCACATCAGCCACTAGCTGAGTCTTGAAGGCCTCCAGGGGTGGTGATCCTACAACCTTCCTGGCTACCTGCTCCAGCACCACACCACTCCCTGAGCAAGGCATCTTATCTTAATGTGCAAGATTGATAAAAGGCCAACATATCCAGATGTGCAGAGTATAAATGAACATTTGAAGATTAGCCTAATTTTCCACTGCAACAGGTGGCTCACATCACACACACACACACACAACTCTGATACTTATTGGTCGTGTGTTTTGGTGGGGTTTTTTTAAGGCTGGTTAGTCCTTTGGTTTACACAGGCTGATAAATACTGCACAGAACTGCCTGAAAAAATTCCATACACCATTTCTTCCTGTTTTAAAGAGTATTTTCCCATCAGGTAACATAACATAATTAAGCCAAAGATTTGTGAAGACAGCAAGTCAACATTGCCTTGAGACCACAGAACTGTTGAAAATTATTGTTTTAATGGGGATTCAAAGTGGTTTTGCATCATTATATCAATATATAAATCAGCTACACATTTAAAATAAAAAAATTAACTGGCCACATAATTCCCAGCAAGTCTAGCTTCTAGCAGTGTCATGAAGAAAACACCATCGTTTTCAATCCCAGTAAAAACATGGTATATGTGGTAGAAACTACAACCAAAGAAAGCTAGAGAGCATCCTTTAAAAACATTCCAAACATCTTTCTTTTTCATGCCATGAGAGATGACTTTTTCTATTTCTTGTGAGGCACTCTGCTGTTTTGCTTATAATTCCTCAGGGACCAGTGACCTCATGAAGAAAAACAACCAGGACAGAATTAGCCTTTATTTATATATTAATAGTTTTACCTCCAGCAGTAGCAGATACAATTTTGAGTCAAAAAATCATAATTTGTGAGTGTTTGGATAGCAGCGCTCCTGCAAAGTTGTGGTAGCAGGAATTGCCAGGGAAGGCTGAATTGTGGTTGCCAATTGCTGCATTTATTAATGATCGGATCTGAAAATTAAACGCATACTCCAAAACTGACGAAAGCCAGAAAGATCCTTTACGTTCCCTGGATTTTATATCAAACCTTAACCATAAAGAAGAGTCATAGCACAGTGGGGGGCACTGACAGGGAATGCAAGACAGCAAATCTCTTCCAATATAAGCTCTCTCAACAGCATTAGCTAACAGGACAGTGTTGGAGGTTTTAGGGAGGCCTGAATGTCCAAAAGCCCCCCTGCCCACCACTGCCATCCCCCGTCCAGGGTCAGTTTAGCAGGTAACTGATCCTTGTTCTCACCCTGCCCGGTGAGAGGTCCAGTCCCTCTGCCTCCCTCCCTCCCTGAAACACTCCTCATGGGGCTGCAAGAGGGAGCCTCCACCCTGAGGCCCAGCAAGGCGGTGAAAAACGATACGAACCGAACAGCAAAATCAATATTTGGTCAGGCCGAGGGGGGACTATCGATTCTTTTCTCATGATATCCATGTCTCCTGCACTTCCTGCTTCTCTGGGGCACTGGAAACCCAAGTCCCTCCTAGACCAAGGGTGGCCAGGCTTTGACTCTGCAACATCTGTACCTCACAAGAAGTTCACGTGTGGTCCCCTGGGCGAATGTTCATCCACTTGAGTGGCAGCAGGGACGTGCTGGCACAAGGGCTACCCGGTAAGCCAGGAGGAAGCAGGACAGCAGGAGATGCTGAGGGCAATGACTCTGGGTCAATGCAGGGGAGCACCACATGGAGATGCTGCCAGCTCCTGTCTCTGCCCTCTTCCTCACAGCCATGTGGCTACATCAAAGTTTTAGCGTCTAACTTTTCATTCAATCCCCTGCATCCATTTTCTCAACTTTTTTTGCTGTCTCTCTCTGTCCCAGAAGTCTTATGTCCTGGGCAGACAGCCATGGGTGCCACACAACTAGGGGTCCAGAAATGATTCCCAATCCTCACATCCAGGAACAGTGCCCTGGGCACATCTCAGCCCCATTTCTGGGGACCCTTATCCTAGCTCCAGATTTCCACAGAATATGGGAACCAAGGGATGAACAGCAGCATTCATCACGGGTAAGTGCAAACACAGCCAAGACCAAGGGCCGTTCTCCTATGAAGTTGATTAACACTTTCTTCCAGTTTCTCCCAGTTCCCCCACCACTGAGGGCCTTCTCACAGGTGGCCATGGTACATCATGACAGCTAACACTGGGGACAGCAGGCCAAGAGGGAAATAAAACCACACCACTGTGTCACCAGAGTCAGTATAGCATCTCAAAAATATAGCAATTTTTTTTCCAGAAAAGTTACTATTTTAAGGCTCTTCCTCCTCTAAGAAAGCTAGGGTCTCCCTAAAAGTTACCCTAGATAAAAAGGGGTTTGTCAAACCACACACTGTGCTGCTGGGTGCCTCCATTTTTCCAGTTGCAACAGTTTTGTATGACTCTGGAAAGTATCCAAGGATACAGGGATGAGAAGAGCATGAGAAAGGTTTCCTCCTCTTTCATCAAAACATTTTGCTTCCAGGTTTGAAAGCAATACTGCTCACAGCAGAAAGGCTGCTTTTAGCCAAGCTCACAGAAACCTGCCAGATGCCTTGAGCTCCAGGATGGAGAGTGACCAGTGAAACTTTCAACTTCTTGCCTGGGCAAGAGAAACTTCGTTTCTCTGAAGCAAGAACGAGCCAGCGAAACAGCTCTCCACACACATACCTGCCTGACACCCATAAACACGACCCACACCGAACAGTCATGCATACACATCACATCACAACAACTGCAACAAACAAAACACTGCAGTGTGCAAGTTTTCCTCTCCAGGGAACACACATGGGGATACCCACATTGCCAAGTTCACCCAGAGTTTGAGCTCACAAGATAATCAAACCTCCTCAGTCATCCACACATCATGTGTGCTGATTCCTGCCCTGGCTCAGGCTGGGAATACTGAAATCTCTCAAATCCTGCTCTTCCACACAGTCTAGATACAGGAGGAAAAGCCCATCCAGAGCTGGCTTTTGCCTCACAAGGTCTCCAACGGCATTTCCAGGCTTTGTAGGCTCTTGGCCTCTCTCGCTGCTCTGCCCTCAGCCAGAAGGACCTGATGGAGGTGGGAGAAAGCCTGAACTCAGCCCTGCTAATGCACAAGAGAAAGGCATAGGAAAGCAAAGGATATAGCACTGAGCAAAACCGTGCATCGAGGCAAACATGAGCATGGCAGCAATACAGTTGCCTAGGAAAAGTGCAACCACAATGCAACCAGGGTCAGGCACATTGCTGAGAGCACCAGGTGGCACTCAGATGCTGTGATGCCAGGGACAGCAGAGACAGCCCACAGCTTTATCTCCAAAAGCCTACCCTCAAATGAAATCAAATCAGCAGGCACCTGAAAGAGAGCAGTTCTCATCACTGCTCACAGGAACACGAACAACCCATGGCTGCGAGTGTCCTTTGTGGGTTGCATCTGGCAAAAATTGCCTTGCAAGAGTTTGGGAGAGTCTATAGAGAAAGCACTCAGCCCTCAAAAAGACAAATATACAACAGAGCTGGATAGGTGGTGGCTGCCCTTGTTAAACTTCATGGAAAAACACAACTTGTGCAAACCAAATTCCCTTGCTAACCTCTTCCCCTTGTTGAAATATTAAACAAAAATAACTTCTCTTTTTATCTTTGAGCCAGCAGGACAAATTCATCATTAAAGGAACTTCACTGAAGTCAACAGGGATATATCTGAGATGAAGAAATGAATTTGACCTATTGCTTTTTGTGTCCTTATGTTCTAACTAATAACTAAATTGTACAGACTTTTAATCAACGGAATCCAAAAACCTGGCCAAAGCGGCTTACTTTCTTCCCCCCAGCATCACTATCTGTACTTTCATATTGTTTTTTCTTTAAGAAACTTTGGAAAACAGGTATTTTGAGCCAATTTAATCACATAATTTTTTTCATGATTATCAAAATCTTGACATAGAGTTTTCCTGGAATATTTGCTCCTGAAGCAGTAACTATTAAAAAAATTTCTATTTTTCTATTTAAAATATTTAAAATTTTACCAATTCCCACAAAAAAAGTTTTGTGGGTGTTTTAGGCACACACATTTGTTAAAATTACTCCAGTCAAAGGAATCTCCTTGGAAGATGCATGGAATGAAGCAACAAAAAGCTGCGGCACACGAGCTGAAATGCTGTGTCTCAGCACGTCGACGGCTCTTTCCACAAAACTGGGGCACATGCTTCTCGCTGGGCAGAATACAAGGGACTCAGAGAAGGAAAGACTTGCTGGCAGAGAAACGAGAAGATGATGAAATATAGAAGCTACCGAAGCCGGTGTTAGGTGGAAGATGCATTTTGTGTCTCATGTTATATTGCCTGCCAGTCGATTACAGTGCAGCCTGTATAAACACATCATGTGTGCTCTGACAGGGAGTCGGGGTGAAGCAGGGTGTCAGGGTAAAACAGAGGATAATAAAATCACTTTAGATTTATTTCTCTAAATTGGAAACTTCATGCTTACACCTGACTAAATCATCAGCCTGAAACTTTAGCTTGACTCCCACAGAAAAAGTATGAAACCTTATCCCATCTTTGTTTAACAAAGGCCAATCAAGCTCGCCTAATGAATTCTGCAGATGTAGGTGACGGGATGCATTTGGCCATTTTAATTCTGCAGGGCTTCATCTGACTGGTCTTCGACATACCCATCTTACTCTTTAACCAACAGAAGAGGTTTCGGCACTCTCAAAGTCAGGCTGCCCTGCTGCAGCCTGCGGGCAGAGCGGATGCGTAAGCACGTTATTGGCCTTTAGCCACAGCCTTCATAAATTCTGACAAATATTAAGGAAAGCCTCGCAGGTGGCTGGTGGCAGTGGCTGGAGGATGGCAGCGCTCACCTCTGCTCCTCCCCAGCTGGGCAGGAGCAGGGCATCTCCACCACCATCCCACTGCCAGCCAGTATCCCCACTTGCAAAGTGCAAAAGAAGCTTTTTTTAAAAAAAAAAAATCTAGCATAAGGAGCTGGTTAAAAAACAATAAATCAGTGGTGAAATGTGGATAACAACCTTCTCTGTAAAATCAACATGGATTGTGTTCCTGCAGAGAGCCGTCTGACAGGCTGGTTGAAGCCTGACTGCTTGCAGCCAGATTTTTTTTTTCTCTCCAAGCTGGAGGAGTATCTTGGATCAGGGGGAGGCAAGGAGGTCTCTTCCTTTTGTACATGGTTCTGCTGTGTTAGAAAATCAATAAGCAGGGTCCTGACCTCAGCATAACTTCAGACATCACTCATGACTCCTTTGAATCTCTTCCCCCACAAAAACCTAATTTTCTTTTTAATTGTGCACACCAGAGGGAGTGCTGGCAGGGAGGGGAGGCCTTGCCTCAAGATGTGGGCAAAACCCATTTGCACCCATCTCTCCTGACAGGTAGAAGTCAGATTAGAGGAGGAACATACCCAGGAAGGGTGAGGGGAGCAGGGTTAGCTGAGGTAGAGCACAGCCCAGCAGGAAATGTCAAAAAAGAAACCATATGGACTGTGGAGGTGCTATGGATTAATATGAGGATTCCTACCTTTTTTTTTTTGAGGAGGGCATCAAAAATAAAAATGCACTTTTTTTTCCTATCTTTTAGCATTGGGCTACTTTCTGTTAAATCCCCTTTTTTAAAAAAAAAGAAAAAACATGTTTTGCCACACATTTTCCCTCCAGCCGACTCCTCAGGCTGGCTAAATTGGGTGATTAAAATATAGGAAGGCCTCCAGATTCCCCTCAGGACTGTTTTTAATATCTGTAAAACTGCCACTTTGTCTTGCCAAGGTAAACACCATCGCATGCAGTTCAAAGGTGAGCAAGCCTAAATGTTTCCCTTCGCCTGAAAGGAATCTGCCTTGGGACCCCGCAGGCCATGCCGGAGGGGGACGCGGCCAAGCCCGGACCACGGCGTGGTGGCCGGAGAGGCATCTGTGTACACAACGCTAACTTCTCCCACACAAATACTAAAAATTTCTCATTAAAAATTATTGCTGTGTCAACATGTGAGGCCGCTCAGCCCCCAATCTGGAAAAGACGTTCTGTTTTTTTCTTGCCTTTGCTGGGAAAGTGGCGGCAGCAGCAGAGGGGGGGGTGGAGAGGGATGGGACGTGAGACCGAAGTCATCTGCTGCTGACTTTGGATCTCTTCTTTCTCCCTTGTCACTCAAGTTGAGATTTCCAACTGTTCCACTTCATCTATTTTAGTTACTTGCTACCCAGATTTTTTCCCCTCTCCTCCTTTCCTCCCTATCACAGAGCTTTATATTTCCCTCACATGGCTGGGCTGGCCGTGGCGCTTGGCATTACTTTAAATGGAAAGGCGATTTTAAGCCATCTCTTTTGTCGTAGCGACTGCAGTGCCTTCAGACCAAAAGATTTGCTGTTATCTAGACCCATCTACACAGACGCTGCCATAAATCTGAACGTGCTCTGCCCATTGGTGATCCCTTCTATGGGTGGCCAGGAATTTGTAGCAAAACAGCACAGCGACCAAATATTTGACCAGAGCCAGCAATACAAAATTCAAAGCCCCAATCAATTCAAGCTTTTAATTCTGCCCCTCAACATCGGGCATTTCGCTCCAACACACTAAAATAAAATTTTAAAAATATGCTTTGTTAACAAGTGAGGTGAAGGACGGGAAGTTACCCCAGGGAACGAAAAAATGGGATGGGGTGGAGAGAGGAGGGCAGGGAGCCAGTTGTGCATTGTAAAACTGAGCAGCCGCCCCTGCTCAAAGCATTCATCTCAAGGGAGGGCTGGGTGGCAGACGGGCGGGTGGCCAGCACACCCCAGCCCTCTGAGAGGCTCCTGATGGCCCGCTCTCCAATGCCATGCCGGGATGCATGCGGGTTTCTGCAGAGACGACATGAAATACAGCGACATGTAATTAACCTGATGTAATGCTATATATCAATAAGTTAAAAAAAACCAACAACTTGCTTTGAGGTCAGGCACCCACACACACACAACTCAAACAGTGGAGACCTAATCCAAATTTATTGGAGTTTGTAACAGCTGGACTTATGCCTCTAATACCTTTTAAGTGCCTCTTTTAACAGTGAACTGAGTGTGTCTTTCATTTAGGTGGAGTTGAAAGTATGTTAAGTTCATAAGCATGAAAATAGCCATTTAGTTCTCTTGGAGATTAATTCTACCTTCAGTTTACTCTCATCAAACCCCATTAATTTCTGGGATTTGGTCTTTAGTGTCCCATTTGCATAAGCTCTGTTTATTATAGGGCCTCTTGATAATGTGAAAGTATTAAAATATTTCTTTCCCAAAATATAGAGGCATTAATCTTGGAATCGTCCTAATGTCCTTAATTTGCCATCAAATCCCACAACAGGAACAAATGCGCTTTCTAATCAGCAATCTTTTCTCACTTATAGGCCCTGATCCAACAAGCTTTTAAGCAAACAATTTACTTTAAGCAATGAGTAGTCATACTGGAACCAATGGAACAGCTCATGTGTTGTGATGGATTGGGGCCATAGAAAATTGCCTTGATGAAAATGTCAATGCTCCCATGAGCTGGTGAAAATATATTTTTATTATAAACACACAGAGGAACTGTTTTGATCTGAACATTATGGGTAACAAGCTTTGAACCAATGCTTTTTCACGGTCAGACCTAAACAGAAACTGAACACCGCCAGGTTGGATGACAGTTTAAAAAGGCAGCCCAGAGCCAGATTGATGTTTGTATATAATGAAATTTAGTATTGATGTGATATGGACACTGTCCAGCCTCTAGGACTTGTTAGGGCAATGTACAGAAAATGTGGAGAAGATAAAAATCAAAGGAGCACAAGGAAAATAAGTCTCAACACTAAGAGGACACATTGTTTTGAGCTATTTTGCTGCAAATGTTTTGAAGATAAGCTACAGCCCAATGTAAAATACAGAAGTGACAATGATGTCTGAGCACCATGCACAGACATCTATCATGCCTGAGTTTAAGTCAGCAAATCAAAGCTGGGCCATTTACCAGACATCAGTTAATAACTGGAGATGGGTTCAGAGAGCCTTCACAAAACCATCACTTTGTCCCCATACCAATACATGCCCATGGGCACCAGGCAGCATATGGCCAGGGGGGTTTTGGGCAGCATCTCCATCTCCCCTGCCTGCAGGTGATTTCAGGTAGCACCACTCTGTAGCAAGGTACAAACCATTACAAGAACAGACACTACACAACAGCACATGGGACTGCCAGATAAGAAGTGACAACAGACAACAGCTAAACCCCAGAGACCAGCAGAGTTAAGCCCAGATTCCTGCTGCAGCAGCTAGGGAATCACCCCTGTTTTTATGAATATCATATGTCCATCTGTTTGCTGGATTGCCATTGTGTTTGCCTGCTCTGTGATCACCAGGACTTACTCCCACCAGGAGCTAACTGCACACAGGTCAGCAGGTTGATGACAGCCCCAGCTGGCCCCATTCACCAATACCCAATGGACAACACAGGTGTCCTTCAACCCAGAGGTTCACCTTGTATCACACCCAGCTTGGTACAAGGGGGAGAGGGCCAGAAGTCAAGCCAGAATGAGGGACCTCATGGCAAATAAAAATACAGGTCCTAAAAGCACAAGGGAGACAGGGAGGAGCATTTCTGGGAAGGAGTGGGAGCCCTGGCTTAGACACAGCAGGGATCTGCATAAACCAGCCATAAATGGCTTAAATTAGCCCAGGTTTGCTGCTTTTTCAGAGCACATCACCTGAAAACTCTGAAAGGTACCTTTGCACTGATAGAGATTTCTATGTTTTCCATGCAAAGAGAGGACAAACCAAACAGGACCCCAGGGAACAAAATTAACTACCATTTCTCACACCACTGCAAAAAAGGGGTCACTGTTGAAGAGATCAGGCAGCAGATTTCAAATGAACAGGAGCAACAGAAGCCTTTAACAGGGCACTGTGGAGACCAAGAAGCCTTTCATAGTTGAGTTGGGTTTTTTTAAAAAAAAAAAAAAGGACAAGACAAATTCAATGCCAGACCCATCATTGACTCAAACAGAATAGAGCCTCACCCCACCACGTTGCTGAATGTCCAACATGGAAGATGTGTCAAGGAAAGACTCACTCATTTTTTTCCACTTATGAGCAAGCAGACCCAGCCACAGGCACAACACCGGGTTAGACACACCGTGGACTGACCCAGCGCAGTGGGTGGTATGTTTGCACCTGGGAGGACACAGCCATCTCTGGTAAAGGGGTTCCCAGCATGCAGCCTTCGAGCAAGTCACAGGGATGGGAGGCATCCCAGCAAGTCCACAGGCTGGTCAACCAGCCTCCCACGCCCAGAGGAGAAACCACAACCTGTAAGTGGGAATAGAAGTGGTACCAGCACTGCAGCAGGGAAATAGGGAAGGGAAATCAAGGTGGTAAAAGAAGGGGTGAGGTAGAAGAGCTATGTCCTTCTACCATATCAGTGCCTCCACACTGAATGCCTTTGGGTGTAGAAAGTTGCTGGACCAGGGGGAACCAGGCAAAGAGCCAGAGAGGAGCAGGCTCTTCACCAATTTCATCTGCAACAAAGCCACATCCTGACTGCAAATCTTGCAAATCAATTATGACCACAGGTTGTTGGGTTGCAAAGGCAAGGGAGAGGGAGTTTATTTGTTTTGCTTTTCTTAGTAAACCACAAGATCATTTCCTAGCACATTATCCTGAGAATGACAGGCAGGGCCAGGGCTGCCGGGTGCCCAGGGAAGAGTCTGCCAAGTCCCAAGGATCACCATTGCTAATTGGCCCCTCTGAAATGAGCGTGACAGAGAGCCACATTTTCTCACCCGCGGGTTTCAGGGTTATATTTAACTGGCCGAGGCAGAATTAAATGTCAGCTTGGCTGGAAGGGGAAAAAACAAAACAAAACAAACAACAACAAACAAAGTGAGAACTTGTCATTAAGCCGGGGGGGAGTCAGTGCTAAGCATGCTGCAGACGATGCCCACACACAGGGCTGGCAGGCACAGGCAGCCCTGACAGCAAGAAGGAACCAAGGGATTCATCCCTTTAAAAACACATAGCTTAGATTCAGGTCATTTATTTTGATTTGTAAGCAACACAGGGGACCAGGGAGAGGGGAGACAGATGGTAGGGACCTTTATCCCTTCCGATTTCTCTGCTGGATATTCCCACCTCCTCAGTTTGCTTGCAGTCACAGACTTCCAACATCCAGCAACCCCAAGGGCAGAATCTTCCAGCAAAAAGGGGATGGGGTGGCAAAAAAACAGGGAAGAAAATTCCTCAAACACATCTGGAGCCGCTGAAGTAAGTTCAATTCATCTGGAGCACAGGTCCCTTCGGGGTTGATGAAAGAGGGTGGAGGAGGAAGGGGAAGGACCAGTGCCTCCCCCACACACAGCACCCACTCCAAAGCAGCCAAAAGGCCTTCAGGCAGCAATGCACACAGTCCCTGGCACGGGAAGGGCAGCTCCAGGCCTCCATCCCTCTGCTCTCTAAACCATGTGTTCAGACTCCCTTGGGGCATGGTACCAGCCAGAGAAAAACACCACCCCACCCCCACAACATGCTGCCTTCTTCAGCCCCACTCCTGCCTGCTTCCTACCTGCATTCATGTATGCAGAGGTGAGAACAGCCCTTGCCAGAACTCTCAACAGCACCCAGCCCCTTCCTCTTTGGGGGAGGGCAGTGCTGGCATCTCACAGGCTTCAAAAGCCAGTATCAGGCTATCAGAGAACTCAGCGAACCCACTCAGATACAGCGAAGGGGGTATTTGCCCTCTGCCAAACGGGATGGTGCAGGACATGTGCAAAGAGACAAGGCATATATCCAGTCTGCTTTGGTTGCCCCTCACTTGCCTTGGTTCAGGGATGAGAACTATATTACCATGTTCACTCTGCAAGCCACATAATATGGACACGTCTCAGGTCAGGTTTATGAAGGCAAACCAGGACTAACAAAAGGGGGAGGCATAGACCTCACAGATCACAATGGGCTTGCTCCTACTCCAAAGGCAGCACATCTGTGTGCCCTGCCCAGGGTCACAGACTGGGAAAAGAAGAGCAGGGTCACAGGGAGTAATGAGGAGAGATCTTAAACCATGGGAGATTCACAGCTTCACATGCATGAGCTAATAAGGAAATTAAACTAGTACAGGTATGGTCCTAGTTTTGCATTACAAGAAGTTTTCCTTTCTTTCCTCTCCTCCACCAGAAACTATTGTTGAATCCAGGTAGTCTCTTCCTCCTCACATTCCCCAAATAAGAGAAAGCATCAAATTCCAGGAAATTAGAACTACTGCAGGAAACCAAAAGCATCTTTTCAAAATGCAAGGTTTTGCTTTCCGGTTTGAAGTATTCCAGACCAAACTGGGTTTAAAGTCATGCTTTTCCAAGTCAAAATGGACACTGAAAATGGAATAATTTGTTTTGAGGCAGTTTAACTTCAAAAGGAGAATGACAGAGTTAAATTTTTGGCACTATTGAATCAGAAATTATTCAGTGGAAACAGGTTATTTTGACTTTTTCATCTTAACTGGAGACCAAAAATTTCAAAAGCCCAACAAAATGTTGACACATCCAAATTTCTTTCAGGCTGGCAGGTCTATTTTCTAACCACCCTTTCTTAAATGAAGATGGAAATATTAAGCCTCAGCTCATATGTCTACAGGCTTATTTTCTTTAGCTCCCATCTTTAAAATCTGGAGACCATAAATAGCCAGGTTTTTTTTCTTCCTCCAGACTGCAACACAGCCTTTTAAACCAAACATTTGTAATCATCACAGCTGTAATAAGTACAACATTTCTTCAAAGGGATTACATTGGACTGTGGTTTTCAGTATTGCTTCGTTGTCTGTTGTGAAATCTCCTCGCCATAAATTAATTTGATTCTATTATCTTTCCGATACGATCTGCTTTCTGACAGATCGGTTTTATCTCAGTTCATTCCTGTTTCTTATTGACAGCTCAGAGCACTGTTGAAGAAATGTAAGTTATTAATGTTGACAGGGTTTGTAATGGAATATCTTTTATCCAGCAACGTATCCTTTGTAATGTTTTTATTCCCCCTTCTCTGGCTACTTTAAGAGGCTAAACAGAAAAATCAAACAAGCCATACAGCTTGACTTTCCTGGAACCCTTTTCAGTTCTTTCTGGAACATCTTTCTACATTCACTAAGGATGTTATGGTATAAGGTGTTATTCATATTGGACAAAACTACTAAAACAATAACATACTGAAGGTTAAGTACAGTGCAATCCTGTTGGAAATTCAAGCACTGGATCAAACAACTTAAAAGTAGTTCATATTTTTACAAAATGATGTAAGCCTAGAATGCCAACCAACAAGAGAAACAAGGAGGAAAGTTAGCAAGACAGCTTATGTACTACCCAGGCTGAGACAACAGCTCCCCAGGCACCATCAAATAGGAGAGAAAATAAAGAGACATAAAGAGATTCAACCCATTAAGTCAGAGGTACTTGGTTGGATCACTGGAAATTAGGCACCTGTCTACCTTCTGTAGGCCTGATCCCTGGGTCAAAGCATGGACCTGAACCTAGATCTTCTCCATACTACTTTACCACCATCCTCAAAAGACCTTCCAATCCACACATGATATATTTTGCCTTAAATGCCTATTAAATATTTTCTTGAAAACATTAAAACTGCACAAGGAACACAAGAGAAGAATTAAACTGTCACACCTCTCCCTTTGCACCTCCTCTGCTGGAGCAAATAAATTCCAGGCACCAAAACTTCAGCAGCAGTGATTGTAGTTATACCAGGGACAGCAGATAAAACACCTCTAAATCGGTGTAATTCTCTATTCAGGTTCCCCTGCAAAAGCGTTTTACAGCCACCCTGGGTTCATGCTGCACAAGATACCAGGATTTACGATTGGGATTTAAGCAAATCTGTAACTCCTAATGAATGGGAAAAGGCTTTGTGTGCAGGGAGCGTGACCCCCAGCAGCCCCCTCTTGGTTTCCTATCTCTTTTCAAAGTGTATTACACTGATGTTGCCAGAGGCAGCAGAGGGACCAGGTGTCCAGGACTGGCCCAAATAGTCCAGAATAGAGCAGGAACTATTCCTGCATCCAGAAAAAAAAAAAGGCCTTGACAGTCCCAGGTTTCCACCTGGAGCATGAGCTTTTCCCACAGGTCTCTTACAAGACGCACCATCAGGAATGCATTTCTCCCAGCAGCGTGGCAGGAGAGGACCTCGCCTCCTGTCCCGCTTTCAGGAATTCACTAGACTTAAGGCTGCCTTGGTCTGACATGTCCCTGTGTTGACATTTACTGACAGAGTATTTTCCCTAGATCTGGTGGTTTACTTTGACCAGCTTCCACATTCTTATCTTACCTCCAAAATGATCAGGCCCTATTTCTTGGTGTCTTTAGCAGTAGGCTCTTAAAGCTCAACCTGCTTGCCTTCCAGTAAAGTTAATAGTACCTTTTCCCAATTATCTGGAGCCCTTGAGATCCCTCTGTTATTACTGGAGTGTTTTTCATTAGCTGTGCTGGTTCCAGGCTGCGGGAGAATAGAGCCCAGCACAGGAGTCGAACTGTTCTGGACACAGCAAACGAGAAACCCTGTAACACAATTAGAAGTACCCACAGGGTAACATATAACTTTACTGTCAAGCCCTGAAATAACATGGCTAGCTAATGAAATAACAAAATAAACTTTGTTTTAATTAAAATTAAGAACATTTTATCTCTCTCATTTTAGTCTTAAAACATGGGCAGTTCAAAAGTCACGATGGAACAAATGAAAAAAACATTTGCAAAGTGAGGGGCAAGGGCAACATCACCAGGTTTGGTGTGACCTGCACCACAAACTCCTGGCAGGATCTTTGTCTGAACACAGCCTGCTGTAGATATATGTAAAACAGATTCCTAGTGAGGAGCTAAACCTAAAAAACCCAGAGATATTCTCACATGCCCACTTTACCTCCAGATTCAGACTGAGCAGAGTATATTCCCCCACATCCCAGGACACCCCTGCAACTCAAGCAATGGAATACAAACTGCTCAGGAGCTGCCTGGACCCAAGAAGTGCAAGTCCAAATGCTAGTGATCACAGTCTCTGCCTTGTAACGTCCTGGTCCCTCATGCCTGGGGACAGCAGCTCCGCTCTGCACAGGGAGCTTTGTTCCACTTTGTCTTCACCCACCAGCAGCAACTTGCTGGCTGGCAGCGCTCCTGGTCCCTGCTCCCAGGGTAGCAACAGTCAGCAGCACAGACTTCACTGCTGCCACCTCACAAACCCACAGTGCTGAAAGCAAGCCTGGCATCTCACTGCCTTCTACCAGCTGGACTTTCCCAGCTTAGGCTACATTGAAGACAGGTGGAACAAACCTGATGCCTTGTCCCCATGAGGCATCATGGTACACACTGCACAGGTGTGCACACCGACAGCAGGCACAAGCAGGGCACCCAAAACAGGTCTGACAGTACACGGCTTTGCTGCTTCAGCTGCTATTGAAGCCAAACACTGTTTCCACTATTCTCATTTCTCCTGGCCTCTTTCTCCTACAGCTGATTGATTCTTAACTGTTCTCAAAGGCCTTGGAGGGGCCCAGAGTTATGCTGTGAGAGGGACACTGCTGTGTTCCTCACACTTGCCATGGTTATTCAGCACAAGAATGAGCCTGCCTTGAGACATCCTAGCTGAACAAGATGTGTTATAGAAGCTTTATGCATACAAGTGGAGAAAAGGGAGAGCAGGTCAAAATAATAATCAGCTTTCCTTTTTTATATATATAAACAGACATTCTGGCAAAAGGTATTGGGGCAAAAAATATTCCATGCTTGACTGGTTTTAATGAACAATGGAGGTATGCAGAGAGCTAGACTATATGATCAGAGTCTTATGAAAAGCCAAAATTACCCAGGGGAACCAAATCCTCTTGGTTGAAATCCCAGTTTTCTGTCAGAAGGTCTCCAACAGACTTTCAACAGTTTCAATATAACCTTTTTTAAAACCAATTTGATATCTAGTCCTGCTGTAAACGAGATTTGAAAATTTTTCTGGTCTCTTAATGTTCCACATATGTGGATATCACCAGTACATCCACTATAGATATGGATGAATGTTTCCACACAGGACACAAGCACCAGTGAAATTCCACAAAGAATAATTTTTTATATATATAAATGTATCTATCATTCTAAAATTCTGTGTAACCTCTGAACCACATTTGTTCATCGTCTCCAGTATTCCCTAGCCATTTCTGCTTACATACAGTGAGTTGGAGAAGACAGATCAGAACTAGACTAGAAGTGTGTTAAAGCAGGCCTGATCTGTTGGTGGGGCTTTTCCTGCTCAGACAAGTCTCCTGCATCTGTTCCTGAGTCCAGTGGAGGCACAGGTAAGTAATAAACTACTACACCCCCATTCCCCCTGGCTGTTAAGAGTGATATGAGAGGGTGCTCTGTGGGGAGCATTAGATAATGTTCAGAAGGCAGATAGCTCCCCAGCCCATTTAGAAAATCAGGCCCCTCAAAGTCCAACAGATCAGGCACCCAACCCGATTTCTCAGGGAATGGACCTTAAATTACCTGCCCAAGCCCAGCAGCTGGCTCACTGCTTTGAGACACATCTACAGTTTCCCTAAGAAACTGTCAGGATCTGTAGCTTGCTCTGGAGGTCACCAAATGCAGAGTATGGAAAAAAAAAATCCCAAACCAAAGAGGAAGTAACATCCAAAACCAAGGAACATGAAATCAGTTGAAATATCCTCCCTCTTACTGTGAGAGAGTTCACTTGCTCTGGAAGGGACCCTGAAGATGGGCAGCTTTCTTTAATCCAAAGTTTAATTCAATTCTTGACCTCAACCATTGGATCCAGAAGCCAAGACCTTCAAGTTACAGGGAAATCTGTCAGTAGCCAGGCAGGACCGTGACATACAACTGTGGTGGGGTCTGTGTGCCAGACTCAGCATTGCAGATTAACTTTCTCTTTCTACAAGATCTAATTGCCAGAAGACCTGAGCTACCATAGAAAGCACAAGGCAATGAAGGATACTTCTAAAGTGACCAATGTAGGTGCCACAAACCACAGCATGAGCAAAGCTCTTTAAAGCTCTTTGATGCTGTGGTTATATTGCTTTCTCAGTAAAACCAGCTCAAATTTGCTTAGATGTGTTGTAATCATATCTAGAGATCCGCTTTGTGCAAAGTGTATGCTGTCTATGACAAATATTAGATGTCCATTAAAAGCAAAGAAGCTTCCAAACCCAGAGCAGGAAAGATTAAGGGAAGAAGTGTCAAAGGAAAAGAGCAGAGGAATAGGAATGAAAGTCTCAGAAGCAAACTCAGGATGTCAAGAAATAAGAAGTGATGTAAAAATAACATAGGAGGTCAATCACCAGTGATACAGTTCACAATTCAAAACCTGCATATCTTAAATAATCTAAACTTATTCAATCCAATAAAAGCAACAGTTCTCATTATACACTTACTATAGGGAAGTATTATTTCTGCATTGGCTTACAAATTGTCTCCCTCTTTCTTTCTCAAACTCATCGCAATCTTAACTAATACAAGTAAATCTCTGTGCATGAAATATGAACCACTGGCAGCTCTAAGGCTCGCTTTTCATCCCAAGCCTAATGGGCAAAGCACTGATTTCATTTCACAAGCTCTTCCAACTGAGCTCAGAGTCGATCATTTGCCAGAGTTTGTCTCTTGCAAACAGCCTGCCGGAGCCGCTGAACTCATGGGGCCATCAATGGTGCAACTCCAGAAAACCCGAGACACTTTAGGCCAGAGACTAGTTTATTCCAAAGCACTAAAAATGTCTCTTGAGACCTGTGATCACAGAACATTGTCATAACACTCAAGAAGTTGTGGTATGTTAATTAAAAGTTGTCAAAATATATGTAGGGCCCTGCCTGTCCTTCACTTGGATGTGCACAAGAAGCCAAGAAGTTAATTTATAACAAGAGAAACGTCACTGGAGCACTGCAGCTCCATGAGATAGGAAAGTGGCTGTCCAGGACAGTGGGACAGGCTTTCAGGTAGAAGCTGTTTCCTTACCTCTCCAGCACAAGGTTCCTGGTCTTTCTTTTCCTGGTCTACCAGGCTCAGTCTCTCATTTAAATGCCTGAACCAAAAACTTGTATTTCCCATCTTAAATATCATGGGCACTTCGTGCCCCTCCAGGAAGGGAGCTCCTTTATCTCAAAGGATCTAAACAAACTAAATTTCAGGTAAAAACAGTCAAAGAGCCCATAAAGCCTGACAGATAGTGGGGTTTCCCCTATACCCAAGGGAAATGAGAGATGTCACAGGTGTTTAAATATATTTGCTACTGACCAGTATCAAGCATAGAGAAGATGAGATGCAAACACCTACTGATAGAATTAAAGGCTGCTATAAAGGGCGGAGTGAATGAGACCTCAAAGCAGTGGGTTCCCAGGGGGAGCACTTCCATGACTAACAACTAAGCACATGCTTACGTGGAAGAGCAGGACCTTCAGTCATTTTTTTTATCTTTTGGAAGTTTCTTCCTGCAACAAACAGGGAAAAAGAACCAAGGCTACAGGAGGAGATACATGCCAGCCCTTGCACGCTCTGCCAACAAGATCCTGGCCTCAAGGCTGTCTCAGCCATTGGTCTATGGACACTGTGGAGCATCCCATGGTGGAGAGCCCCAGGACCACCGCTGAGGGAACCAAGGTGGCACCACAGCTCTGAGAACCCAATGCTTATCAAAGCACTCCTGGAGCATCACCTTTTAACACTCCATACAGGGACAGTGGACTTGGCATTACAGGCCTCACTCAACCCACTGCTGAACTCTTCAGAAGAACCTGAACAGCCCAAACCAAGGCTTGCAAGAGAGCTAGACCCCCCACTCCTGATAGATATCCACATTGGATAGCCTCCTCATGGCTCTGCTCCCAGGGGGTGTGGGATGCCTTGGCCCAGACCTCTCCAAGCACAGTAAAGTCTAGATCCATCCCCATGTCCCATTTTCATGTTGTAACCAAAAGACTGCTGGGAGGAGTCACTGCCCACAGAAGTTGCAGGGAACATAGAAAGTTTCATTTTAAAATTTCATTTTTGACAAAGCTGTGATTTCCAAACAGTGGTTAGGGAGACAGTAGGAGGAAATGGGTTGTCAAAAAATTCTTGTAGTGTTTTAAGTACTTTGTTGGATCTGGATGCAAAGAAATTAAAGGATTAAAAGTATGGACAACACACTACAAAATATATTAGAATAATTTCAATCCTTGGCAAAAGTATTTTGGTTCCCATTGCTTTTGATAACATATCATAAAATGTCAGTAATACATTGTACTAAGGCCTGTGAAAATAACAACATCTTACAAAGAAATACTTCATTAAGCTTTCTGCTTAACTCCCCTAGAACAGCTAGTTATAAGAAAACATGAACTGACAGGAAGTTAAGTGCATTAATTGGAATATAAGGTGGTGTTGGACTCCTCAGAGAGAAAGGCCCTTTTGCTGAGCAAAGATGATGATTAAAATTCAAGTCATGCAGGTTATACTCCAAATCCAACAGGCAAGAACTTTCCATAGTTACTTTAAGAATATTTTTATAATATAAGGATGATACACAGTTAATTCATTTTAAGCAAATTATGCAGAACAAACAACAGTATTTGGGTGGATCTAGGAAAGCAAATAATATTTGTTTCCAAGAGAGCTACATGGAGCATTCATTGACTATTCTGCTAGGTAGCTCTCCAGTTATTCACTTTTTAGCAGAGTTGGCAGGAGCTAGCACTGAAGTAAGGCAGCATGCCTTGTGGCTAGGTCCCTGTTAAGCTGAATGATGGGAGGAGAGAAAATAAAGTCCAGAATAAAACTAACACAAGAAAAAAGAAAAAAGGCAGAAACCTTAAATGTTGTTGGAGCTTCCCCTTCAGATGGTCTCAGTCAAAACAGCAGCATTAACTCAACAACGTCATCTATCCTGTTCATTCCACAGTAATTATTAATGGGTGTAAGCCCAAGAGAAGAGGGAAGGGACAGAGAATCTCGTATCGGACTCTGTGTGACCAAGACAGCTCTGGATGCAAGTCTGAGCTGCCCTGGAGGGTCTCTGATTTACAATTGCTTCTCATGGCTTAGCACCATCCTCCTTAGAGAAAAACCTGCAGAAGTGGAAGGAAGCACCTGGGAGGTTCTACAGGGAATGAAAGCACATATACACCCTGGTGAGCAGGGTCAGGACAGCCCTGGGAAATAGGAGGTTCAGTGGCCCAACAGCTGTCTGCCAGTGGCTGCTTGAGGATGCTCACAGAAACGGGATAAACACAGAAGGTGCCTCTCAGCTGGCAGACTGCAGGTTGCATGCCATGGTCACCAGCAGAGCAGTGAACAGGAGAAAAGTACTCAAATTATCAAAGCAAATGGCAGCTGCAGAATATCCTCAACTTTGGTACACCTAGTCTACCAATTATTCTTATTTCTCCCTGTTTGTTTCACCTAAATTCCTAATCCTGTTCTTGAAATGTCAGAAGATAAGTGACAGTAACTGAATTGCACATTCTACAAAGCTCTGAACTTGGCAGCAGGCTCTAGACATCCTCAGAGCACTCAAAATTTAGAGCCTGAATCAATTCCCATTGGAGCTTTTCTATTCATTCAACAACAGAGGGATTGGGATGGTCAGTAAGAGGACAGGCAGGGGAGGGCAACTTCCCATGAGAGCAGGCAGCCAGGATGCCTGGGTTGCTTTCCCAACCCTGTCCCTAAACTCACAGTCCAACAAATCCCTGCACCTCTCCACAACTGTTCCCCCTTCACCCCATCTTTGGAGCCAGCATTTGGCCATTTCAGCTCTGCACAAAATTCACCCTTTTCAAAAGGGTTTCCCTCCCCCCAGTCTACAAGCTCAGAGACCAGAGGTGAAGCCTGGGAAAGTCCAGCCCAGAAGGAACATTTTTGGATAGGCGTGAATATTTAAAAGCAGGGTGTGGAGACTGCATGGGCTTTGCCAAAACCAGACTGTCCGGGTGCTAATAAAGTCCCATTCGACATCCCTAACTCCTGGAAAAACCTCTTCACTTCTCCAGGATACTTGAGCAGAGTGGGGAGGTGGGAGGCAGCTAAGTGTTAACAGCTTCTGCTACAGGATCGGGGCCTCCATTGAGGTCAAAGACGCTCTTTATTCCTGGAATATCTCCAGTCCCTGGCTGCCCTTGAAACCTGGGAACATAGCCACCTTTGCCCCACCTTCCCTGGCTGTGCCAAGCTCAGGCTGGCCACCACCCAGATTTGGGGCCACCAATTCTCATTTTTAAGTAAAAAGGGGGAAAAGGAAGAGGAGAGGAACCAAGACATGGAAAGGTCAAGTGCCTTCGCCAAGGCTAAATGGCACATCAGTGGCGGAGCTGGCATTTGAGCACAGGCGCGCCTGTTTTCTACGCCAGTGCTAAAACATCCAGACCACCCTGCTGCCTCCAAGACCACACCGCCTCTGTGAAATGTGTGGAAATTCACAGGCATTTTCCCTGATTTTTACAGGGATTTTTTTTGTTGTTGTTCCACACTTGGCTCACAGCTGTTTGCCAAAATCAAATTGCTGAGGTGTTTCTGTCTCTTTAAAACTTCATAAACAGACACTTGGACAAAAACCATCAGTGAATCGCAGCTGCGGTGGGGAGATTCAATTTAGCCATGGCAGGCTGAAAGTGAGAAACCCAAATTGAGATACAGCCCTGTCCTTCTGCCATCCCAGGCAAGGGGCTCACAGCCTCACACAACCCCACTGGCGTCACCCACAGCCCCTTCACTTGGCATGAAAGGTGCTGGTGAATGGAGAAGCAGACTGCTCTTTGATTCCTCGCAACAGATAAAACGGCATTTTCTGCAACAACTGTTTTACTCCGTACTTCCAAAGGAAAATAAATCAGGAAACTTTTGGGTCCCCTCCTGTTCCAGTGCCACTAGGCTCTGATGCAGCTTGCCATCCATATTTCGGCAGGATGATGCTGGTTTACTCACTTAAGCATCTGCACTTCACTCTGGCCAGGCCATATTTCCCCAGCTTGTCACCTTGCTGATCTGCTTGTGAGACATGCACAGCCCAAGTGTCTTGAAAGCCAGACGGAAACCCCTCCTGCCCCTTCTCAGTGCTCATGCCTGGCCAGCTGATGCATGTGCTGCATATGAGACTTCATTCCTGCCCAACACACCTGCCCTCGAAGTCCCTGCAGATCCCACAGTCTTCCCCCCAGAACACACATCTCCCTACAGACCAACCCCAGGGCACATCAGGTGCACCAGAGTAACAGGGAAAGATATCCAAGGCTTACCCCAGGCAGAAGCAACGCTGCAGGCAAAGCACATGGAGATGTTCTGACTATTTTTTTCCTCCTTTAAAAAAAGCAAAACACCAACGCATCTGCAACCAAACCACATTCTGCAACTTGCCACAGAGGTTCTGCACAGCAAACAAAAGGTTAAACAAACAAACCCGGAGCAATGTCTCAGGCTTGCCAGATGCAAAAAAAGTTTTCAGCCAGTGACATTTCTCCTTCCCCAGCTGTAGGTTCATATTTTTAATGTCAGATTGCAAAAATAATAAAAAAGGGGGGAGAAGGCAAAAAAAGCAAACATTTAGCTCACAACTGGATGGGAAATGAACTGGAAGCTCGTGTTTGTGTATATTTCTCCCTGGCGAAGAGAAGCCAGCTGGTATGTGCAAGGTCCTGAAAACCTGTCCTGACATCGGCAGAAGTGTGACCAGCAATACCTCTCCCGTGCTGGCTCATGCGTTTTCTCCTATCTCACTTCATCTCTCACTAAGCTCAAGCAAGCCCGCGCTATTGCAGATTTATCGCCATCTGAAAAACATTAAATATCTCAGGGTTTCAAATATTTGCAGACAGCTGAAGAAGTGGCTGTGATGGAACTGTCTCTTTCTGGCATAAAGCTATCAATTTTCCATGAAAGTTGAGGCCTGTTTTTTTTATTTTATTTTTTTTACCCCTGGTAGAACACTAACAAATGACTTATTCCCCTTTTAGCGAATGTGAGGGAAGCGGACAGTCATTATTACCAAATGTGTGCACGCACAAGTAACTAAGGGAAAATAAATCCCATTTGAAGGTTAATTAACTAAGGCAGGGTCACAGCTTGACAATCTGCCCTCAGCAAAGGGGAAGCACAACATCGGAGGGTCTATGAAGTAGAGCCATAATGAATTGTGACTTGAGGCTTGTCTATGCAGGGAAATTACTGTGCAGTGAGCTACAGACTGGATTTATAGCACTCACTCCACATTTATAGCATTAGACCCTTTGTGCAGACTAATTAGGAACTAGTTTACCTCATTTACCTTCTGACAAATGCTTCTTTTCACAGAAGCCCACAAGAGCAAATTGAGCCCCATCAACCCCTTGTTTTTTGCCCACACCACAGGCTTTGCACAGTGACTAGTAAGTCCAAGCTGAGGGGTGAGGGAGGGGTTAGGAGAAATACACTCAGCCTCCAGCATGTAAGCAAGAGCTTGGGCTTGAGCTCAGCACCCTTAAGTGCCCCCAGAAAGCCCTCAGGCTTGAACAGAAACAATCTTGCAATAATGGTCACATCCAGCCTTGGTAGAAAGCTGAGGGTGAAGTGATGGAGAAGCCAGGGTGCATTTGTCATCCCAGAATCTTGTTCAATCCACTCCCTGTCCCATCCCTGTCCATGGCTGCAGTGGTTCTCTCAGCCTCCTATGGCCAATGGAGCAGGAAAAGCCACAGTGGTTTAGCCCAGGAGACTGCAGGGAGTCAGAGCAGTGGTAGAGACACATGCTTTTGGTGCAAGGCACCAAGGAACTCTGGTGGAGGGAAGCAGGGCTGAACTCAACCTAGACTTCTTCCAAGGAAATTTCTAAAGAGGACCAGCTGGCTCACTTTCATTCTGCCTGGTTTCTTGGCCAAGCCGAAGGGCACCAAGCCAACATCAGGCCACCTCAGTGCTGAACAAATACACCCACCACAGATTTTGTGCAGGTCAGCTATTCTGCTTGCACCCCTTTGCTATACAACAAGGACAGAGGGTCAGAATGCTGCAAGGATGGGTTATGTCAGGCATCATCTGGCAGAGGGCACAAGGGCCCAGAGCTGGCATGGGCCATGCCAGGCTGGAGTCTGGCCAATAAAGGTGACAATATCACATTCCCACGCACTGATTGACAGCTATCTAAAGTCAAGTCCTTCAGGGTTTCTTCACAGATGCAGGGTCACACATGCAAAACTAGTCAAGACACCAGGTGCCAAAAGTGTTGGGGAAGGTCAAATATGCCATCACCGGTTAAAAACACACACACATCTTTTGGCATTTTGGCCTTTTGAGGCACCAGACAGGGATATTAGCAGATGTCAGGAGGAGGAGGAGGTGGTGTGGGAAGAGTTGTCAGCGTGGGATCTGCTATCAGACCCTACAGGGACCTCAAAAAGTCATTTCACCTCCCTGTGCTGCAACAACAGAAAGAAAGTGACCCCCTCTGGGGGAAAATTTCTCAGGTCTTAGGGGGTAGCAAAGCTCTGATAAGAAGCAACTCAAGCCATGGTTTTCTGAGTGGATTGTGGCTACTTTCACACCTCATTTCCCCACACAGAGAGGATGGCTGGATTTCAGGGGTAACCGCAAGGTGCAAAACACATTTTCTGTCCAACAAGGTCTCCACCACAGTGAAACAGGCCAGCCAGTGGGGGACATGACATATGGTGGGCTAAAAGCTCCCCCTTTTGGGGAGATCCCTTTGGAGACAGCTCCAGCACAGGGAGGTGGTGTCTGGCAGACACATTTCCGTGCTAAAACCAAAGACTGGCAGTCATTTATGCTCTTATCTCTTCTGTTGTGGAGCTAATGAAAGGGGTTCACTATTAATGTTCAATCACACTCCTCCCCTTGGGGCTTGGAAGTCCACCGCCTCCTGTCTGCAGCAACAGTTTTTCATTTGCCACTTTATCTCATTTTTCTTTTCCTCCTCCCAAACTCTGGGTTGCACAAAGCTTCTGAGACAGCTGCTTTATTGAAAAGGAAATGCTTAAAGCCAGCTTGACTACAAGGTGAGCCCTGCTGAAGGCTCAAGTCAGCTGGTGAAAAGACTGTCTTCTCCCCAGTGGTCCAAAACCCAAAGGACATGGAGATAAAACCATCAGAGAAACTGCTGAAACAAGAAACAGGCACACAGGCCACTGAAAGACAGAGCAAGCCCCAAGAGGCACCATCTAAGCAAAACCATATGGCAATCTCAGCCAAGCCATCAAGAAATGTATTCCTACTCGGCGCCTGCTAACGTGCTCTCCAAGCGCCTCATAGCAGTCCCTCTTTCAGCACAGAAGCATCCCAAGTGACCGGCCCAAAGTGATAAAACCAAGCAAGCCATTCAGCTAAGACCTCCTGAGTCTCCTACATGACCCTTTTCTTTCCCTGTCCTCTACTTCACTTTCTTTCCCCGCCTCCACCTTTTCCTTTACTTTTCATGCATAAATATTCTTCCATTACACAATCCTACCATAATCATCAAAGACTCTTTGCTTCCACCTACTCTTCTTACTCTAAGCACTGAAGGATCAAGCATCTCAATCTTTCACAATGTTAGCATCATGCTACCAGCACTGGCCAATTCCCTATGAAATTAATTACAAGATGATGTTCTACCATGCACCATGAGATGAACCTTTTCACCAAGATGCATAAGAAATTTAGGGGAAAGAAAAACACCAGTGGGAAGGGAAAAAAAAAAGTCTGTGAACTTTTAGTTCTATTTCCAACAGTCTGTTTCAAAGTGTGGATTCACATTCACCGCGGAATATACAGGTTGCATGCCCATGAAAATGTAGATGGCCACTTCTCTATGAAAAACAGCCTGGGGAATAAAATAGGTATAAAGCTACATACTCTGCAGCCTGGTCCTATGATGTCACAGCCCACCGATGTGTGCATACTGTCATATGTTTACCTACTAAAATATAAATAATATTTTATGTAGGAGTCCATTTACAAGGCAGTGTTTATGCAGAAATGAGAGGGCCTGTTCTACAGGAGAGAGGGGAGGTTAAAAGGGCTGTGTTGCTGTACTGATTTACAGGCTGCCTGATTTAATTAGTATTTGAATATGATTATTTGGGGGCTGTGGGTGGTCACTCACAAGGGAATGCCAATATCATCATTTGAAGGCTTTTCATTTATTTCATGGGCTCATGTAGTTGTATGACATCTAAATACATGAAATTGCCAAATACCCAAAACATCCTTTTCAGGTATATTTGTATAGCACCTTCACCCAAGAAACAGGTACAATTCTTTATTCCTCAACCTCTAAGGGCAAGGCTGCAACATGCATTACACAGACCCACTCTCTGGGGAATGAAGAGGTTTAGCAGCCTCCTCCAGCACAAGGAGGAACGTGGCTCCCACCAATGCTGTCCTGACCATGAGGCTCCCCTCCCTCACACCCTGACCCGCCTCATATTTCTATGCTGTATGTGCTCATATACTCTTATTCTTATTTTAAGAACATTAATATATACATTTGAAAACCCAAACCATTAAATAGTAGTTGGCTCAGACTTTTACTGGAACACGTGCACAAATATGTTGTTTGGATATTTTTACGGCCATTAACTTTTCCATATATAAGCCAGACCTCCCATTAGGTGTTGTGAACTGGATCACCTCTTTACTTGCCAAGTTATATTTCAATTAAATTAAAGTCACCTTTGGTCCTAATGAACCCCTGTTGTTTGCCTAATGCCATGATTAATTCCAGCTGCAAGAAATGGTATTAGCCTGGGTGGGTACATGGTTGAAGACTCTGATTCTCCTCCAAGATTTATGGGTGCTAGAGAAGGCTCCATAACTCATGTTGCTGAGCATATTACTTTTCAGGCAGTAAACAGAGGCTTCTGCCACGACAGGCTTCCACTAGTGCTTCAGAAACTGGGATTCACCCTAAATTTGTTCCTGCAGTAGAAGTTTAACACAATTCTTTAGGCACAGATACCCAGCTCCTTTCTTCCAAAGCTCAGCAGAAAAGGAGGCATCCCAAAGACCTTGAACAGTCACCTGGTGACAAGCACCCTCACCTGGGGAACGGCACAGCCAGGAGGGATTGCAGTCTGTACTCTTCATCCACACCCTCCAGAGCTGAAGGGTTCCCTCAGGTCATGTTACCACACCAGACTTATAGGGCTCAAAGCAGAAAAACAAGCAGGGACCAGATTTTTGTCTTGTGATCTGAGAAGTACTGAACTCTGGTTCTAGGGCTAAAGATTTACTTTGGATCCAAGAGTGACTAGTTAAGATGGAAAAGTAACATTGGAAGTAGAAGCCATGGGCCACCAATGCCCCTGGTCTCTCACATACATGTCTAGCCATTAACATGCTCAGAAGCAAGAGGACAGTTCTCAACACCCCTGTGAGGCCATACTCAGTGCTGAACTCAGTGCTATTAGAGTGATCTTTGGCACACCTGAAGCACATCTACTGGACCCTCAGGAGATGCAGACACAAGAAACTTAGCTGTGAGCCAAAACCCACCTACAGGATGAGGTCTCAGCTTTGCCAAAGGGGGCTACCTCATTACTGTAGCAGAGCCCCAGCACTTAAGATCCATCCAAGTGCAGAACCTCCTTCTGAACAATTTCCTATGAGGTAAAGATTTCCATGATCAACAGCCACTGATGAACTTGTCCTTTGTGACTGTACCTAATACCTTTTATCCCACTTGTATTTATGGTCATCATGGCAAATGGCAGAGTCCCACCACATTATTATCCCTGGTGTGGCAAAGGCAGGTGCCTGCCAGGGCACATTGTGGTTCTGGAGATGTGTCAGCTCCAGCCACAGTATCTAAATTCTGACTGTACCACTCCATAAGATCCAAAGAGAAGATCATAGCGACCTATAGAGCTCTTGGCTTTTTTTATTTCACAGGTTTACAGGTGAATTTATCTGTGGCCAGTCACTTCTCCATTCCCTTCCCCTCCTCCTCCTCTCCATATTATTAAGGCCATAGAAGTTGCTTCACTATTCAAAAGCATAACTAGATTATCAGTCCTTTTCTTTTATTAGTGCCAGTGGCAATCTGATACCATGACCCAGCCTGGCCACTTGCTTCACACCTTCCCAGCTAGCATAAGCTGTCCTTAATCACAGTTGCAGAGATTTCCAGAGAAGAGGGGGAGCTCAGCAAGTCTGGCACCACAAACTCAGAGAATAAAGCACAGTTCAGACTATCCAGTGATGGAACGGGTTAAGAACAGATGGGACATCTCAACTATATAAAAATTTCTGCTGTCTCTTCCTCAAAGAATCATTGTTACAGAAAAAAAAAGTGTTCTTTTGCCAGAACCCTGCTTTAGGATTTTATCTGTACAAGATGATACCTGTTGCTGACATCCAAGGCAATCCTTCCCTGACTATCAACCTACAGGATCAATTCTTAGGAGTATTCTCCCATATTTAAACCCAGCTAAATCAGTAATAGCTCAAGCTGGATGGAGTTTAAGATAGAGATGAGAATAAGGCCTGTGATTTTAGAGAGGCCAGGGTAGCAGAAACAAATATCCATCAGTCCAAGGTTCAGAACTGTCTTACTACATACAGCAGCTCAATACAAATCACAGTCTAAGTATACAACGTTAAAAAAATCATTGGCATTCAGCTCACCTAAACCAGGACTGCACTTGAGAAAGAGTGAAAAGGCAGAGCCAAACCATGTTACATATAACTCTGCAAAGGAATACAGAGGTACAATAGGCTTCAGACAAACCCAAGAATAACCATTACACTGTGGAAAGTATTTGCCATTAAAACATTTTTCATTAAAAGTGGCATTTCTGAGACTTCTATCCTGCTGCAAAGCAATACCAGCCTCACATCAGAAAGTCTTTAAGAAAAATTTCCATTGCTATAATTAACTTCTCTGTTGAGGTTGTATTGTTCCCCTTTCACAGAAAAGTCTCAGCAAAATTTCCATGATTTAAAAGTAGGCAAAAAGATGTCCTGTACCTTTTTTCAGGAGGAACTTGTGGTCACAGGACATCTAGGAGAACTTTAAGCTATACACACGGTACAGAGAAAACACAGGGTAAACATCTACCTCACTGAAACCAAAGGCAAGCTAAAGGAAAGGTCCAGCTCATTCTGTAAGCCAGCTCTGATGCTGGAGCAAAGTACTATGTGTTGGCTAACAGTTGCTACATGACCACAGAATAGTCAGAAATAATGTAAGAACCAGGCTTGTACAGCATGTTCCTTCTCCTGATACACCTTTTCTTGGAAGCTTCCTTACTGACTTGTAAAATGAGGTGTGAAGAGTCTACAGAGTGAAGACAAAGCCTTAGACAAGCAGAACATTCATACTGATTTTAAGACTGAAGATGAATATTCCACGATTTCTCTTTGCAGCTTGCTCCTCACTATTTAAAAAAAAAAAGTGCTCTAATTCTACTTTGAATATAGGTCTGATATCCACGTGCTATTTTTCTTCAATCCCTGCAAGGAGATTGATTAGTACATTTTCTCCTGATGATAACAGTCCACATACTAACAAAGTCATATCAATTTCATCTTTCTGAGGTGAAAATATTTAATTTTATTCTCTTAACTTCATGACCTAACTCTAAAGACGCTGATGCAATGATTCTGTTGATTTCTCCATTCCCCCAAAAATATTGAACCCAGTCTTTCACTTTTTCTACACCTTGGATCAGTCTTTACTGAATTTAAATAAAGCTGCTGTGAATTGGGTGGGGAGGGGCAGAAGCAAAGGAGAAAAAAAACAAGACTAGTTTAAAGTCTCTCAAGACAAAGGAAACAAAGATACTTCAACTGTCCCACAAACATGGAAATAGGACCAGCTGAGCACCACAAAGAGCTCAGAACCCGATGCATCTTGTGCATGCTGCTGCCCAGAGAATCATTAGGAGATCAGAGAAATAAGAGACTATTTTGGAGAACATATGAGAAGTGAAGGTTGCAGCAATGATTTCACTTGATCCATTGCTCAGGAGAGCCTTATTTCTCCCTTTGTTAAAGCAGAATTTTCTTAGATTTCAGGAAATGGGTCAGAAACAACCTTGCCATTTAAGCAGCGTATTTCCAGGATACAATCTGAAACTCACATGTCAGAGTGCTGGTCAAGAGTCTGTGAAGCAGATGGTCTCATTCCCAGCAAAAGACATCCTGCCTAAGTACAAGGCATCATCTCAGCTCTTCTGCTCCAAAGCCAAGGGCTCATCCCCCCTCCCCCATAATACCTGATCTAATGCTGCCTTCCTGCATCAAAGCAAAACAAACTTGAGTAGCTCTCCAGGATCTGGATTTGATGTTGCCAGGGACTGAGATTCACTTTGTAAAAGCCATGTCCTATTTTACTACTGAATCTTGGCCCAGCAAAACTCAATCTTTGACACATCTACCCTCTCTCTACCACTTAAATATCATTGACACATATAATTAACACCAGGTCAAGCATACCACTCAACATTTTAGAGAATCTGGTTTCAGCTGTTATAATGAAGCTCTTTGATTGTGCCAAAGATGGGTAACAGACACCAGGACATAAATCAGGGTCAAATATCTGCAGAAAGTTTTTCACCAATCAGTGAGGATTTTGATCTGTATTTTAATTGATAACTAAAGGAAAATTAATTTGCTAGCATTACTGTCTCCATACTGATATAAAACCTGTTTACACACAAAGAATAAATGCCTATTTTATATAGAGAATAAAATATTACACAGGCTTAAATGATTCCCAAAGCTATCCAAAAACCAAACCTAAAGCTGAAGACTGTTATCTTGACCTTCACAGTTACATCAAGACGACCACCCAAGAAAAAAAAAAATCAACCCCAAATTCCTTCCAGGTCTGCTTGAGTCCCACTGAGACATCTCCATTCCTTATCAAACAAAATGCCCAATGCCTCATCCAGAGACCTGGACAAACAAGTTAGTGAGAATATACTAGGAAATATCAGCATATCATGAAGTTAACAAGAGGACCAAATGCATTCCCCAACATTTAGTAGCTTCAGTTTGAAACTGATTTTCTTTCAGTGCCATTAGACACTGCCCACCCCCAGCACTTTGTGCCAGATGTAAGGATCACCCAGGGAAGTCTCCAGCTGGAGCTGCGTGGACAGGCACATTCTACTCTACTTGTGGTTAAGCCCATCCAGAAAGAGAAATTCCTAGAAATCCCAGATGCTACAAACACATCCTTCCACAAGAAGAAAAGATATTGTCAACATTGTTTCACAGAGCCAAAAGACCTGGTTTGTTAGATTAGTGTTTGATTACACCCTCAGCTACACCTGATCATCTTCACCACTCATTCACCACCCCCTGAGGAACACCTGTAGCAAATCACCCCACCTGTCCTAAAGCAACATGGCTAGATAAGAAAAGCAGAAAAGTCAGACTTCAAAAGCAGTTTCACATGCTATGAAACACTACTTCTGCCACCCTGAACCATTGCAAGCAAATCGTAGACCCACATACACTGCTCAGTGGGTTTGTTCATCATGAAGCTTCAGATTCTGCAGGTGACCTTCTCCTATCCCACCAGCCTGCACTACTACACAGGACAATTTAGCAGACAACACAAATACATCCAGTCTCTTAACTTCAGAAGGCTTCCAAATGCTGTTTTTAAAGCTCCACACAATGTAACAAAACAAAATAACATTTCTTTGCAGCAAGAAAATCCACATACCAATAAGATTTTCTTTTTAATACAAAACATACATCAAAACAACTTTTTAACCTTCCCTTTGATAACAAATAAAAGTAACTGCCATCCATGTCACATCTCAGTCCTCAAACCTAGAAGAGAAACCCTGTTCATCAGACAGGGACTGTGTTGCCCCAAGCAGCATCACAAAGACCTTAGCCAGAGTGAATTTTTGAAACACCACAGGAGAACTGGGGCTAGATATGAAGAGGGTAAAGTTGTGATAAGCTCCACATGGGTACAACAAAGCAGTAACAATAAATATATAACAGTCATCTTCACCCTTAGACTCATCTCTCCAATAATAGTAAATATTTTTTACCTGTGAGCCCATGACAGATGGAGACACACGACACCAAGAAGACAAGCTGGCTGCCCGGCATAGCTGGTGGAGCTTCTTCTCTTCCTTTGGCATAAAACACACCCCTGTGTCCTTACCTTGCAATCCAGGTGCAAGTTTACAGCCAGGCACTGCTGTCCTGTTTGACCACAGATCCCAAATGCTGGCACCCCAGGGAACCTGGGCAGAAGACAGAGACCCATCACAAGCTGCCCAAGATGTTCCTTTCCCCCCAGACCCCAATCATCCAATTCTGTCAGTCACTGACATCTTTCTAAAGCAAGTCCTGATGGGTACATGGAACATGGACTGCCTTGGTAACAGAGGCTTAAAAGCTGCAGCCAACATCTCCTTGCAAATAGGTAGGAGCATCCAGGGCATGTTCTTCCCTTTCTCAAATGAGATCCCCAAAAGGAGTCTCCTCCTGGAGATGGAGGCTGACACTTCAGGCAGGTTTCGTTAGCTAACACTTTTCACCTGGGATATTCATAACTAAGCCCAAAATGGATCTGCTGGCAGTGCTCACCCCTTGCTGTCATATTACTGGCACCTGGCCATACCCCTGAGCAATAAAGCAGAGAAAAGCACAGAGAAAATTATGGGATGAACTCTTGGAGCAGCAATAGACTCATGCTAGAGTTGCAGACCCTTCATTTGCAAATCAGTTCTGGCTGACACTATGGCAACTGGGCCACAAGAGTCTTCCTTCTCCAAGGGGAGAGACAAATTAACCCCATTCCCATTGCTTATTTTTTCATGCTCAGCACTAAAAGCTTTATCCAGACTACAATTATTTCATCATTGACTTACAGCACAGGCAGGTTTGGAGGATCATCAGAAAAAAAGGAATGTCTCTTCAGCAACATCTCTCCACTGTTCTGCATTACATAAAAAACAAAAAAAAGACAGATGTCAGAGTTTTCAGAAGGTAATGGAAGGACTTCAGAGCATGCAAGATGAATGCAATTTAAGACCCTCAAGTTAAACTACAGATATTTTGCCAGAGTCGGTTTTAAAAAGTGAAAGGCTCATTCCACCACAATACAACAGTTTCCATCCAATATACTTCAAGCAAGAACAATGTTTATTCTCTAAAAATTGTTTTAGAAATACATTTATCAAAAAGACTAGAGGACAAGGTCTAATCTTTTCATATCACTTTTTCTATTCTTTCCCAGCTCCTTTATCTTTCCCCTACCATTTTAGTATGCAAGAGGAGGAAATACCAGTTACACACAAGAAGTTCAACTCATGTTTTTTAATTCCATTAAAAATAGCTTCAGAAAGTGAATAAAACATTTCTTTCCTTCCACAAAAATCTCAAGTTTTTCCAAAACAGAATTAAAAAAAAACTCCAACCAGCTTCCCTGACTCAGTATTAACCTGTCTCTCTCTACAATTAGGGCTCCACATTTAAAATCCTTCTAAGAGAGGCATAACAAACTAACATTAAGCTCATTTATTGTTACTTGCTAGCTCAAAAAATTCTGCTTTCCAGCTAAAACACCAGCCTGGATTCACAGCCTCAGCAGAGCTAGAGCTGAGGTCAGGATCCCTAATCCCAAAGCCTCCTTTAATTTTACAATCAACAAATCTATCACTGGTGAATATCACAGAGATTGTTTTCCAAGCAGCAGAGTGAGATTGCTTGCCTAATTGGAGGACAAGCAGAAGAAAAAACTTGCACGTGGTTTGCCAGCAGTCTAAATTTCCTATTCTTCCCCTCCGAGCAGGGCACACACCTCCACCCCCCTCCCCACACCCAGCACATTGTGCTGCAGAGCAGAGGCTGCCGTAACTAGAGGGCTATTTATAGGAGAGGAGCCTGTGGGCGGGGCCTGTGGTGACCAGATGAGGCTAGCGCACACACACACAGGGTGGCCACCCAGCTGTGGCCCCATCAGGGCCATTGCAGCCCTGGCTCCCGACCAGTGCTGCTTTGCAGGGTTTCAGTTCTTTAAACGATCTTCTTTAAGTGCCTGGTCCAAACTGATGACACCTACCGCCTTCTGCACTAAAGGCAAAGCCAGGCAGGATGCCGGAGCGCTGTTCAGTGCTTCACAGCAATACTTGGCCCAAGTTACTGCCTCCGAGTTAGGGGGTGCCTGAGCTGATTCCTTGGCTGGGATGTTTGTCTCAACAGCGTTCAAGAAACAGAGGACTCCAAGCCAACTCCTACAACAATTAAACTCTCCAGTATCATGCCCAGTAGAATCCGCGCTAAAAACTCTGCCGAGCCTCATCCAAGTGCTGGCCTAGGAGAGTAAGAGATAAATTACCCTGTTACAGTCTGCAAAAGCTCAGTTTTACTTCATGAATGCTGCAGATTTATCAGAAAAGATGGCAAGCATCAAGCATACCTTGACTGACTCTCTTGTCCACACTGAGCTCCACCACACGCTGAGTTTAAACTAGGTTGGCCACAAGCCTTCTGGATGCGAGCATGGAAACCTCTCCATGGCAGCTGAAGCCTGGCCAGGGCTTTGGTAGGCTCCGTGTGGTATTCTGGGGCTTTCCACCCAGAAGGGATCATTAAAAGATGTGCTTTTCGGCATCTGGTCTAGGAACTGGGAAATATAGCATCTCCATGCTGCAATAGCTCACCTAATAATTTCATGTTCCAAATAACAGGGTTCTGCCTCCTCTGTCCCCAGAAGCAATGATCAGATATGAAGTTAGTAGGACCAAGAGATCAAAGGGGTCTCTTTCAGCTCCACCTCCTTGAGGCTGTCCCATACAACCCCCAGGGAACAGACCCTGAATTAAATCTTTTTTTGTGTCCTGGCACATGGCAGCTCAGGCACCAACAGGGTTTGCAGACAACTGCTGTATTCTCCTGAGAAAGCAGCATCTCCAGCCTGCTTTGCTACTAGAAATACTCCAGCCAAACCATGCGTGAATGGCAGAGGTGTATCTGGGATGTTCAGAAATTAAATAACACCAACTGGTGCTATAGCTAAAGCTAAAATCTGTTTTCATTACAATGAGGTGAAATAAAAAGTTTTATCTACCTGAAAAAGCAGATATCTACTATTTATACATATCTATGTTGTCCTTCCCCTGGTGCAGAGCAGGATACTTCACAACTCCCTTGTAAGCATTGTGTGTCTCTGAAGACCATGTCCAGACTGTCAATTAGAGCAAATTACTTCCCTTCTATGCAAATCAGGCTCTAACAAAGCCAAGAACAGCTCAGTGTTGCCAGAGTCAGAGGAGACCAAGGATGCCTGTTGGTGCTTGCCCTCAGAGCTGTGAAGATGCCATGGGAGTCATGACCTGTGTGGAGCGGGAGAGGAGGGTGCAGGCAGTGGGGAGACAGGGTGAGGGCAGGCAAAAGACACCAGTGGGTGAGCACATGGCTTGATCTCCAGCTGCCATCACAGCACCTTTGCAAGTAGCTCTCCAACTCATGAGCCAGCCCTGTTTTTACAGGCAGGAGGTCTTCATGTTATTTCAGGCACCATTTGCTAAGGCACAGCCGGTGTTTAAATAGCTTTTTTTACAACCAGATGCAAATACGCCAAGCCTCACTACACACAGACACAGATTTACTGGGGAACGGTGTGAAGAGGACTGGGTCCCTGACTCACTCCCACATTTGCATTGCTTAACATGGTACATGTGTGCCACTGCAGCATCTATACGTCCTTCCCCAGCTCACCCAGCCCTGGCTGCAGACACACAATGGCTCTGCTGGCTTCTGGTAGCTTTTGCAGGAGAAGATCAGAGGGTTCATTCGAGGACATCCAAACTATTTAAAACATACTACCCCATTTCTTTATGCTATAGTGGCCTAGGAAATAGCACTGTCTTTCCCTACACAGCACAGCAGGTGTGGAGTCAGGAGCTTGAATACAGCTTTAAACCACTGCTGTAGATGCATCAGCTTTACTGGTTTCCCTCAGGTCTTCACCTCGTTGTGTCTCACACAGCCCCTGATCAAAGCCAAGGGAAGGACAAACAGTGCAGACAGTCGGAAACGCTGGATATCCCTCCACTTTCTGCATGACCTCCATGGACTTGTCTTCCTGGTTTTCATAGCTCTCCCCGGGCTCGACCGTTCGTTTCATTGCTCCATGCTTGGCCTCTCCTCCATCCTCCCCGTGACTTCTCGCAGTTGGGGGTCACTGGAGCTTGAGCTGCCAAGCCTCCCCAAGACCCCGTCCCTCATTCCCAACTCATGAGTCACTTCCCCCCATCAAACCTCACCTTTCAACTTCCATTTTTCATTGGCTTATGATTTTCTCTCTATCTCCACAGGGTTTTTTGCTCTGCACTGTTCAATTGCAGCCCTGTTGGTCTGGGCAGAAGTGTTGCTACTGGTTTCAGCAGGAAACGGAGGGGTGTGAAGACACCACATAAACACGCAGGGCTAAATCTTCCCTCCATGCGACACAGAACCAACACCTGTGGAGATGGACTGACTTGCATCAGCTGAAAATCTAAGCTGTGTTGCTGTGGTCACTTGGGGTTTCTTTTCTCTCAAGAAAACATCATTACTGGATGAATCAAAAGTTTATTTCAGCTGGAAACAAATCCAACTGAAAAAAATTTTTTAAAATTCACATTTTTTTCCCATTTGGCATGCTTTAAAACTGTCACCTTTTCTATGATTTTTCATCAGTACTTTTTGTTGAAATTATTATTATTTTTGAAAACCATCAGAAATATGTCTTTGATAAGAAAATATAGTGCCTGGTCAATAAAAGAATTGCTATCAGGATTTCAAAGGACATAGTGAAAAATCACCTGTAATTTAATTTTTAAAAATGAAAATATAATTAGTGCTAATATATTTTCATAAAATTTCATTTTAAAAGATCTTAAAAAAAACCTTCTTGCCTATGAAACACCATAAACTCTTAGCTCATAATAAAACCATGCACACTGCAGTTCAGGGGTTTTGTCATCCTCAGCCCCTGGCAACCGTCAGCAAAGGGACTTCTGAATGGCAGGGTCCATCTGGGGCTTCCGGCTCAATGGTCTCTGATGGACACATCCCTTATGGCTCTGTCTCTTCTGTGGTGTCATTAAACTAATCCTTATTCTTCTTTCACTGTGTCAGGTATGAATGGGAAAGTCCTCTGTGGAAGCAGTGGATGTTCAACCAAAATGAGCAAAAGCATAGCCAACCATGGGATTTTAGCATATATAATAAACCATACCTATGGTCAGAGCAAGATAATCCAACAGCCACTATTGCCCCTTTCAAAATGTCACTCCTGCTTTCAGCATCCTCCTCCTGGCCTCTTTTTCCTTTGCACCCTCAGGTCACTAGTGCTCAATGACAGTCAGTGCCAGTTCTCCAAGGACTTGCCACCTGACGACACTCCCTCCTTCACTGAGAGGATGATCTAGCCCAAATTGGGTTCTTCCTCCTGGGGTGTCTTCTGAAGGTCCCAGTCTCTGCCCAGACTTCTCCAGCCAGGCATCTCTTCCAAGAAGCCACAGAGCAGAGACACCTCTAAGAACTCAAGAAACAAGGGTTGTATATCCACAGTCACACCAGGAGATAAGAGCATCCTTCTTAATTTAGGCCACCCCCTGACAGCAAGCTCAGACCCCTCAGATGCTGCCCAAGGCCATGCGCACAGCCTGAGAATTACAGCACATGCAGTGCAAGTTCATATGGCCTCCAGTCCAGGCCCTTGACCAGAAAACACCAGGTATGTTGGGGTCTGGGGTTGCTTCTCTGGCTTACTGGTGGCTCACGTACACCCCAGTTTTCTCCTCCTGCTTATTACACCGACTCTTCCCAAACACACTCTCTCAGCACCTTCCCTAATGCAAAGTCCAACCTTTTGCCTGGGTTTGGTCACTGCCCATGCTTGGGCTCTCCCTCATCCCCACCAGGATGGTAATGGATGCAGACCAGGGAGTGAAGATCTTGCCAGGGACAGGGGACTGCCCTCCCATGGATGCTTCCCTCCATCCCTGCTGACCGTCAGCCTGTGACAAGGGGAAGGGGGGCAGGGAACAAGGGACAGATGGGGCTTGGGAGGGTGCTCTGGTGCCTGCACTCACCCTGGGGGAGCCTGGTGGCGCGAGTGCGTCTTCCCCATCGTCCGCTCAGCAAGACGGAGATGAATTACTGGGGACAGCTGAGACAGGAGGCAAATGGCATCACGCTGAAGCTGAACAAGGCCTGTGACTGTGCGCTGTGGGATCCTAAATATTTGGAGAGCAAAGGTCAGGAGAACAGGACACTCCTCAGCAATGATTTTCTTCCCACCCCCATTGCAGGGACGTGGGGCTGCTATGCCTGGAATGACCCTGGGCATTAGCTGGAGTCAGTGCCCTGATGGGTCACTCCAGGGTTCAGTGGTACCCACAGGCAGGTCCTTGTTCTCTTCCAGGTTTCTGCTGCTGTCAGAGTCCAGCATGATGCCCTCCCTGTGACCAGTCAGTATTTATAATGGACCTGATGTGGTGCGGTCTGAAGTCAGGAGAAAAGTTCCTGCTGGCCATTCTGCATCCTCAGTGGGGTATGGTAGGAGCTGCCGCCGGGTGGCTAATCCTCCTCACCACGTCGTCCCCCCCACCCCTGTGCCTGCTGGCCAGGCCCCCAGCTGTTGCCAAAATAAACACTCGGGCATGGCAACGCTGACATTTGCTTTCCGCGAACAGGCACTGGGAGAAGGAGGCAGCCGCGTTATTTTTTGCAGGCTGGTCACGAGGCAGGAGACAACATGCTCAACGTGGGGAGTTTGGAATCGCATCTGCCCCCGTGACTTTGTGGCCAACCCCAATGAACCCCGGCTGACCCCCTCCACATGGACTTCTTCCCCCACTGACCCCACCGCCGTGTCCTGAGCCTTGGCGATGTTCCCGGGTGTCTCTGCATCATTAAATGTCTCTTGCCACACTTTGTTGTCCCCACAATAGGACCAGGGGTGTTGCCAGGGCAACAGCCCCACGAGTAGGAGGGTTGAGTGAGGCACAGCAGCAGCAGGTATGGCCTCATTGAGCAGGGAGCAGGCAGCCAGCACGCAGCCCATCCCCCCCCCGAAAGAGCATCCCTCCACCGAGGGGGTCACAGCTCTGCCCAATGCCAGTGATGGCAGCAGCCCCTGTGCTTGGCTGGTGGCTATCGCTGGGGTGTAGGCAGGGGTGGTGAGCTGGGATTTCACCTGCTGGCTCTTTTCTTGTTGGGGGAGGTTAAAAAGGCATCTGAAGGGAGGTCAGAGGTGTGAAGAAGTTGAGCCAAGGGCCCTGCTGGAGGACAGGAAGGGTCAATCCATCAGATCAGCATGGAAAGTCCTTTTCCGTAGATTTGCTACTCAGTTGTCCTGTGGATGAGCAAGACCAGTTGGGAGGAGGAGAGGCAGCCCTGTCACTGATTATATGTGCAGCTCTCACCCCAGTGAGCTGCCTCCCTGGCTCCTTCCCACCCTCAGAGGCAGTAAGAGATTTGCACATAGAGGATCCCCAGGCTACCCACACCCCAGCCCACCTGCAGGAACGGGCGTCTGTCAGACCTCCGATGGAGAAGGGGCATCGGGACACTTCACAGGAGACAGGGAGAGGTTTCAGTGAGGACATCCACCCCCAGGTGCCTGCTGAGGCTGCAGCCTTTCTCACCTGTCCCAATTCCCTATTCCCATTCTGTCTCAGGATTTGGCAATCAGGTAAAATCCACTGACAGGGCACCGGCATCCCTGGGATTTCCCCCAGAGGGATGGCTGGGGACAGAGGGGAGTCCCCGGGAATGTGGTGCCAGTCAATTTTATTCTGGGAGAAATGCCAAAGCTGAACACAGCTGCCGAAACAGGGGGTTTCCTCATGAGCAGGCGGCTGTCCCGCTGCCCCTGCCCTCAGATGAGCTCTGCGGGGAAAGTGGGGAGGGATTGCACATCCCTCTCCTGCACCCCAAACCCTCCCCACATGAGGAAGAGACATGAACACCCCACCACAACCACAATCCCAAACTCTCAGGGCTGGGGCTGTGTGAGCATTGCTGTCACACTCATTAATTACCCAAATAATTTAGCTCAGTGCAAAATGAAGGGGTTTATTTTTTCTGGTTATTGCCCCAGCCAAGTTAAGGGATCTGGAAACAACTCCCATATTTTCAAGCTGAACTGAGTATAGAAGGACAAGTTGCAGCAGCAAAAGGTCAGACTGTTAAATCATATGCCTTTTCCTTAACACAGTGCATTACAAAAATGTTAGGAGTCACAAGGCTGAAACAGGGAAACTGAGGCAGAGAGCAGCAAAGCACCATTCCCCAGGAACAAACCACATCTCTGCAGCCTCGTCCCCAGGACCACCCTAATCTCCCCCTTGGTGGAAAGGCTGGGCAACGTTCTTGCTGAGCCAGCCTGGGGTCCTGTCCCTTGAACAGCAGCAGGCCAAGCAGTTTCAGAGGGTATTGAGGGCACACAGCCCTCAGGGCCTGTGCTAGCAGCACGGGTGAATTCCTTGAAGCCGCTGGATGCTTCTTACAGCTGCAGAACAAATTCAATAACAATACTATGAGCAATGCCTTTTTAATAGGCACGAGGTGAAAAGAACCCAGCGAGTCAATATTTGTGGATGAAAACAAAATAAGCCGAGCTGTTAGCACAGAGGAATGCAAGGGAGGCTGGGAGGCAGCTGGGGTAATTATTATTTCATCTGCCAGATAGTCGTGGTCCTGCCCGCTGCCTCCTTCCCCCCCCCCCGCTCATGCTGCCTGTGCCGGAGGGAGGGCAGGGAAGAGGTGGGGATGGGGCAGAAAAGAGCAAATGTTTTGGCTGCAGCAGCATCGGGCGTGTGGCTGGGGCTGGCTCAGCTCTCTGTCCGCCGGAGGGTGAGCGCTGCCCTGGCCCAAGTATTTAATGTCAGCAGCTGGAATGTGCTTAACACAACATTTTACAAGGGAACATTAGTCAAGCATCCGCACTGACAGAGCGGGTCAGCGATAAGGAGCTGGCGCATGGGAGCTGCAGGGAGACAGCTCTTGTTTCAGGCAGAGGAGGGCAAGGCTTGCAGAGCTGGTGCTGGGGCAGGCTGGAGGGGGACAAAATGGTCCAGGCAGCCCCACTTTAGGTCTAGCTGTCCTGACAAGCATGACACAGGGGTGTTAGTACCACAGGGACAGTGGGGTCCCACTCCCTGCACTCCCGCAGCTATTGCATGTGCTGCCTCCTCCAAACCCCCTGCAACGTGAGATTTGGGGAAACCTGTCCAAAAGCCATCCCCTGCCACATGCCCTTGTTTGCAGGCTTACCAATGTTTGGCTGTCCATGGGTATTAGGCACAGGTGGGAGCTTTTTGGTAACACAGCTCAGGCTTTTCTCTTGAGACAGCCACTTCCACCTGAGCCAGCACAATCAGGCTGCGGCAAGGAGTGTCCATCCCTAAACAGCAGGAGGGAGACGTGCCCCAGCCTGGAAATCTCCCAGAAATCAGGTTGGTGAAACGTTAGTCAGCCTTGCCTGCGACCTGGAAACGGCACCACCCTCCATCTATTCCTAGAGCTATTCCTGTTCATTAGCCTTCTTGGCCCCCAGGCTTAAAAAAATCCCCCAGTGTCATGACTCCTTAATAAGATGTCATCTTCAGCCATGACAAACACGAGCGCTCAGTAAATAATAGCCCTGCCATGTAATGTCATGCCTCTCCCATCTGTTGTAGTAATGACTGTGCCTCGCTCACCTGCCACCCTCTCCGGGCTGCTCCAGGCAGGCAGTGGCTGAGCCAAGCCAGTGCTTCCCCGGCTGCGTCCACAGCTCGGCCGCCCAGCCCCTCCGGCGGCTGCTGGACTTGGTTTTGGGGCGGGCAGGGCAGCCAGCCCTTCTGCAGGGCAGGAAATGTCCTGGACACAGGCAGTGGTGCACGATCCAGCGCAGGAGAGGGAGAGCACGGCCCTCCAGAACCCGGCCGCAACACGGGCTGCAGAGGGGCTTCTTCACCTTCTTCCCTCTTTCCTCCTTATTCTCACCATTTTTCTCTTTTTATCTTTCTCTTCTCCTTACTATCTTTCTCCTTTTGTCTCCCTTCCCTTTCCCTATTTCTTTATTTCCCTATTTCCTTTCCTCATTGCCACAGTCCCACATCCCTGTGCTTGGTGCCTGCAGGCCTGTTTGAGCACAGTTTCTCCACTTTCACTGCAAACCCATTTCCAAAAAGTTCTCCAAGCATTGCCTAAGGAACAGAACAAAGCTGAAGGAGTTTGAAAAGCAAAGTTCACCTCAGCAGTTTTGGAACAGATTTCCCCTTCTCCCCCCATCCTCTCCTGTTAGAGAGCATTAACCTCTCTGTGCCTCAGTTTACCCATCTGCATATCTGGATTAAAGACCCAGAGCAAACCTGTATCTGTGGGGTGGGTTTTTTGCACTGGTTGACTGTGGGCACTTAACTGTGCTCCCCAAAAATCCCCCTCCTCTCTGAACCATGAAGAGGAGACACCACTATGGAGCAGCTATTGCTCATCACTGCTTAAGTAGCTCCTGTTTCCCTTCTCCCCACCTCATGCTCAGTACTGCCCCTTGGTGCAGCCCCTTGCAGGGACTGGAGAGGCAGAGGCATCGGCTTGGAGTTAGAGAGCATGAGTTAATTGTTGATAGCAATTTAAAAAATAACTTAAAAAAAAATTTAAAAAGGTATGGGCTAATCAAAGCTGTTTCTAGGGGGGATTTCAAGTGTGTGATGTCCTCGGTCTGAAGTGAAGGTGGAGACAGACACTGCCTTTACAAGATGCCTTTTTTGCCCCCTCCCTTTCCTGTGAAACTTGGGTTACACTGAGTGCGTAAAGGATAGCAGGACGTGGCAGTGCTGTTTGCCATGAAAACTAATAGGGCCATGCCTGCTTTCATCAGGAGTGTAATCAGAGCCACGGATAATGTTTTAAAAGGCACAGCAGCTTCAAGTTCAAGCAGGGATTTATTAGTGAAAACGAAACCACGCTTGAGCTTTTGCAAGTCTTATTTTAAGACTCTGAAGGAGAAAGGAGCAGGCAGGCTGGCTGGGTGGCTGGAGAGGTGAGGTGGCCAGAGCTCTGCCACTAAGCAGCAGTAATGAGCAGCGGTGACAAGGGGTCACAGCACCACTGGACTGCTCTTCTTTCTCTGCCACAGGTTGCCTGCACAACCTTGATCATGTCACTTAGCTTCACTGTGCTTCAGCTCTTAGCCTGCACAGCACACTCACTCCCCTACAGCTCTACAGAGAAATTATACTTCTGTGGACCAGGCTCCAGGGACACTTCCAGCCTCTGCAGTCCCTTTGGGGTCCCAGCAGGACGCAAGAGGGTGACCAAGGAATCCCACAGGATCCTACAGGTTCAGAGAGCAGCTCTAGGACACTTCTCCCACTCTGGAACTGCCACATGACAGCACAGCCACACACAGTGGGTGGGGACAGGAGGAGAAAGGGAAAAAATGTCCCAGCAGGTAGTCATAGCAAGCAAGTGGATGCCCTGACTCCTAGGGTCTCTGGTTCTGCTACAGACCCAAAGTCCATCCCATATTTGAGGTCCCTGGTTTCTGCTGTCTTGAAACAGAGGCAGAGCAGTGGCCCGGTGCCACTGCTGGAAGGCTGAATTCCCAGTTTTGGCTGGCTCTCAGTGCTCCTGATGCTACTTAATAGACTCAAATAATTCCTCTGTGCTGATGGACAGAGGATGCCTCACTGGTCCTCAGCTAGGATGGGGAAGGCAGCAAACACAGTCAGCTCTGTTGGGTTTGGGAGAGATAACAATGACCTAAAAGTGCATTTGAAGGCTAAATTTGGTGCTAGGAGGAGAGGAGACTGTGCTCCTGAAAGCATGACACGTGCAGGGTCTGTTTTTCCATCCTGAGGACAGTGTGGCTGGTCAGCGGGGGTGAGCTGTGCAGAAAAGTTAGTCCTGCATCTATTTATTTCTTTTTGAAAAAGGGGAAAACTTGTAAAGCAAGCAGTTCTGTTTGGAAAAAGCCTGCTGGAGAGGCTTTCTTGGCCTCAGATGCCCTTGCCATCTGCACACATAAGAAACCTTTCATAAGGTTCTCATTTCCTCTTTACCTTTTTTATGTAGCCCATAATAAGATCTCTAATTTTAATGGACTGTATGGATCTGACTAGCAGGGAATGGCTCCAGCAGAGAGGCTTTAACCCTCTGTTTCAACAGGATCAGCAATGGAGCTTTTGGTCCCTTGCTCAGCTCCACTGCAGGTACTGGTAGGATTTCTGCACCCCCTCCACCGAAGCCCTCCCGACCTGCTGGGAGATGCTCAGGTGCAGGTGCCCTGAGTAGTGTTTGTGGGAACTTGCCCCTCTCCCTCAAATGCTTTTGAAGCAGTGCAAGAAAAAATAGCAGTACTTTGCCAAATTGGAAGATGTGGAGGGAACTGGGCTTGTTCAGCCAGAGGAGAAGGTTAATGGGTGTTTATAGAGAAAACGGAGCTGCACTCTTCTTGGAGGTGCATGGGAGGCAATGGACACAAGACACAACAAGGGAAATTCTACCTAGATATTAGGAAAATAATTCCTAGTGAGACTAGTGACAAGAGAGTTAGAAAAGCGCATGAAGGGTGACTTCCCTGGACCAATCCTCTAAAGAAAAAAAGAGTCTAAAGATATGACACCAGGGTGTTGCAAGTGGCCTCAGCAGGGCACCACACCAGATCTGTATCTGTGTTAAAACCCACTTAATGGCATGGGTGAGAGGTAGCGGAGAGCTAACCCAGCCTGAAAGATGTTACGGTGTCCTTTGCTTGGGGCACGGCTTGTCTTGGATGTCAGCAGCCTGGCTGGGATCTCGGCTGGGGAAGACAGCGCACAGGAGCTGATGGAGCCGTTACACCAGATGGGGAAGGCAGAGCCAGGCAGCAAGGATGCACAGAGCACGTGTCAGAGGATCTGGGCTGGTTCCTGACAGCTCCTTTCTCCCAGAGCTCCTGGACAGGAGACAAAACGTGATTTCTTGCTCCTTCCACTCAAAGGCGGCTGTGAAAGTCTGATTTATGCTGAACACTCTGGAAAAGAAAAAAGCTTGGCTGTGGAACCAAGTTCAGCTCCCAGCCAGGAAAACCTTGTATGGGATCCACAAGTTTTAAGCATGCAAATTGAATTTCGGTCCAAACAGAGCCCTGTTTCACGACTTCTGCCTCTCCCTTCCTCACTGCACAGGGCCAGGCTACCTCCTCCCTGAACAAGGCCTTACATCCATTCCCAGTGGCAGAGTCAGGCTGGGATGTTGTAGACAACTTCTTTCCCCTCCCCTCCCCTCCCCTCTCCTCTCCTCTCCTCTCCTCTCCTCCCCTCTCCTCTCCTCCCCTCCCCTCTCCTCTCCTCTCCTCCCCTCTCCTCTCCTCTCCTCTCCTCTCCTCTCCTCTCCTCTCCTCTCCTCTCCTCTCCTCTCCTCTCCTCTCCGTCAAACATGTCACAGCTCCATCTTTCACTGAAATGATTCCCAGCTGCCAAAATGTACTGGAAGAGATCTGCCCACCTGTGACCCTGTCACCAAAAGCCATGCCTGTGCAGGAGAAGGAATTGCTTCGCTCAGTCACCAGCAATGAAGGTGGGCAGATGATCTTTTTTATCCATGCCTTTGTTTCTCCAGGTGGATGCAGCAGACCAAAGGTCACTATATGTCCTTTTTCCCCAGACCCGCCATCTCCTGGATGACTCTGGAAATGGATTGTAGGAGCAATCTTTGATGCTGTTTGGGGTGTCTCCAGTCATAGCAATACCAAATCCTCACCCTGTCCTTATACAGATGAGACCGATTCAACACCAGTACCAGTGCACCATGGAGAGGTGAGATCTCCCATCCAGGCCTGCTCACATGGGGAGAGTCCAAGCGGATCAGAAGACTGAGAACTTGCTGTCTAAGGTGGGACCATCTCTGAAGCTTGAGACCAACAATCAGGCTTACAAGGCAGGTACAACAGGGCCTGGATAAGTCCCTGATACACCTGCACATCCACCCAAGGTGCACAGTGATAGAAAGAGAGGCAATGAACACAAGCTGCAGAAGGGAAAGCTTTGATTAGATATTACGGGGAAAATTCACCCTGGGGATGGTTAAACACAGGGGACCAGAGAGGTGGGGGAATATCCATCCTTGGAGACAATCAAAACTTGGCTGGACAAAGCCCTGGGCATCCTGATCTAAATTGGCTCTGCTTTGAGCTCTGTTGGACCAGAGGCCTTCAGAGGTTCCTTCTGACCTAAATTATCCTGTGACCTACATCCACAGCACTACCCAAGATGCTCTTGCATCATCTAGAGTTCAGTAAACCCATCTGGGCTTCTGCTTCTAAATCAGCAGGATCCTAATTCTCCCTTATGATTTAATCCCTTAATTCATTTGCCATAATCCTGTAGTATGTAGCTGGAGGAAAAGGAAACAACATAGCAAAGCAAACAGAGAAATGCAACCAGAGCCCCTGAGAATAGTATATTACTCCTCTTCTTTCCTGTTTGCCTTCCTGCCGTTCTGCTTCCATGAAAATTTGTGGGATTTCATCCAAAGCTCCAGTATCTCCTCTCCAGCAGTGGCTGGGGATGGACGCTTCGAAAGTAAATACCAGAAACAGAATGATCCTCTCCCCACTGCACCCTGCCAACTTCTGGCAGCTGAACTTTCAAGGACATCTGAAGCTAAAGGCCACATCCAAACTTGAGTGCTTAGTAGTTACCATCTGAGAAGCTGCCAGCAGAGTGACAGTCACAGCAGAGTGAGTTTTATGGGGTGCCCTGGGGAAAGGTATTTCCTCTTCTTCATGTGAAACAGGCTGCCTGGTCCTTTCACTGGGCACCTGCCCGTGCCCTCTCCCCCTGATCCCAGCCCCAGCTCTTGGGGTGGAAACTGGAAAGGGACCAGCATCACTTGTAGACCTGCTTATTGCTGAAAGCATTATATCTGACGCAGAGCCTGAGTGTTTCATCCCTATTCTTCCTTTCCTTTTCTTTCCTGCGCCCCTGATTCCACAGTGGTCTCAGAAATTCATTAATAAAAGCTGTCTCAGAGGTAAACACAAGTCCCCTTCCCTTGACAGACAGCGTTGGGATGCTTCTAGCCAGCACTGTGACTCAACCCCAGTCATTGTTTGCCCGGAGAAGTGCCATGCGCCTTTGCGGCGTGCATTCAGGTTGAAGAGCCCTTTGTAGACAATTCTGTAGAGCCAGAACAGGAACGTTTTACACTTCGCTCTTCCGTTGTGCTACCAAGGGAGGCCTCCCCACATGCACACACACACACACAGAGCTGTGCACACAGGCACATATACACACCTGTGCACAAACACACATATACACACCTGCGCACACACGCACATACACGCAAGTGCACACACAGAGCAGAACCTGAAGTAGGAACAACTGGAGCAAGCAACCTGCTGCTGTTTTGAAACATCACACCCTGTGCTGGCAAGGGTGCTTCTCTGGGGGTGCTGAGCACCCTGACCCTGGTTTGGGGTGCTGAGAGGCAGGGGGTGAGCACTGGGCACATACGGGGCTCACAGGCAATGCCAGGCAGCGGGTCCTACCAGCTCACACAGTCCTGGGGAAGGAACAACAAGGGATGCTCCAGTCAAGGACGTGGCCCAACCCCACGTACGTACCCACAATTCAGTTGCAGGCGTGTGTGTCAACAAGGCAGCTTTATGCCAGAGCTTTTCTCCTCCTCCAACCTCCTCACTTTCGATAGCCCCCGCTCCTCTTCTTCCTCCCACACAACACCAAGGCATTGCTGCTGCCTTGGCGAAGGTCATCTGAAATGTGGTTATCTGAGGAGCTGGATGTCTGTGTCTATACCTCCAGTTTCTTCAGAGGTGTGAGTGAGCTGAAGTGCAACATTATGGAGGAAAATAAATTTCACATATACTCACGGCTATTGCCCACTAATGAAGCACACAGTGATGGTAGGAATCCCTCTCTGTGGTGTTTCTGGGTACTCAGAATTCACACAAGAGACATCAGCTACAAGAGAATAGCAAGAGGATGCCTCTCCTGCCCCCACACTGACACACAGGGCTGGCTTAGAAAAGATGCCGGTGGAGTTTGGAAAAGAAGCAGAAATATGTATTTCCCCAATAATATGAAAACTTCAATAAATGTTTTCCCTCAGTAGGACATAGCTGAGGAATCTGGGGACCGTTGCTGGAGCCAGCAGCTCTGAGAGGAGAAAGCGAAAAGCCAGTCCAAGTGCAACAACTGCCAGGACAATAAAGGGATCTGAAGGGGTTCAAGGATAGGAGGGGGTTTTTGTCTTTTCAGTGTTGTTTAATATTTACATGTCAGAACCACTAAAGCACACCTCCAGATCACACACGGGATCTTTTTCTCCTTACTTGGGCAACAGAATGTATAGGCCGGACAATTGTGCAAACAAAGATGCGTGCCAAGCCCACCGCACCAGAGGAAAGAAATAAAAATATCAGTTATTTAAAACATGTGTATTAACAGAGGGGTTCACCTCTCCCCTGCCTTTGTGCTCTGCTGACATCGCAGAGGCAGATGAAAAACCTTGCTAGAGCATCAGACTGCCCCCCACCCCTGCAGAGGGGCTTTGCTCCACTCACCCCTGGCCTCCCTGGGCCACCCATTGGCACCCACACCATCACCCACCGTCACCCGTGCTGCCACATGCACCCCTCTACCTCAGCAAGGTCCTGGGGAGTTGGACACAGGTACAGGAGAGGCTGCTTGAAATTCCCATCCCTTGCCTGCCAGCAAGAAGTACAGCTTTAGTTTAAACTGGGGGACAAGGCGAGGTGGGTGCAGTGTCATGATACCTGATGTGGGAACACGTCTCACATGGCTGAGCCCCATCTGCACGTGATTTGCAGCATCTCCCGGGTACAGTGACAGATGACAGCCACAAAGGGACAGGATCCAGACAAATCAACCTCATGCCAGCAAGGCCGTAGCTCTTCCCCCTTCCCTCCTCCCTCCCTCCCCTTTTCAAATGCATTCAAAATATTTCGGCCCAAATGTTCCAAATTTGGGGCTGAACTGCATTGTTTGTGCTTTGTAAGGGGGGTGGAGGGATGCAGAACAGCAAAGGGCTGGTGCCACCTGGCCTCTTCCCACAGCCCGGCTTTGCACCAGGAGGCCAAACCCTAAGAGAGGTGCCAGGTTGTGCCCCGGGGCCCTCCATTCCCCAAACAATTACAGCAAAGTGCTCTGGGTGCTTCAGCTCTGACTGAGGAGGGCCACACAGGGCCCTCAGGGAGATAACGGGAGCCAGAAGGTCTTATCAACTTCTTGGAGGGCAGAGTCAAGCCCTTCAAACAAAAGCCCTTGAGGGAGCAGAGGGGATTTTCCATCAAGTGTCAGACACGTTTCAGCAGTTTATAGATACCAATGTTTTCCCTTCACCATCCTCAGCCTCGCAGCATGGACTGCATCCTCAGCCCTGGACCCTGTCCTGACGGAGCTGAGCACCTGAGCTCGACTTGGCCAGGGGAAGGCAGGATCAGGCTTCAGGTGGGTGTGTGTTTCCAGAGGCACCTTCAGCTGCTGTTGCTTGGTTCAGCCTTCTCAGGTTTGAGTTACGTTTTTTACGCTACACAGACCAAGGAAGGTCTTAAACCAAGCTCACCATTCGGGGAGCAGGACAAGGCAGTCACTTGGCTGGAAAAGGAGCAGGATCCAGCCCCTTCCTCTCCCCCACCCTGTTTCTCTCCTGCACATTCCACTGCTAAAAGCACTGTCCTGCTGCAGAGCCTCCCCAGGCACCCCGATGGTGAGCTGTAAGCCTTAATGACAGGAGAGGGGACAACGGTGTCATCCCCCAGGGCTGATCCCAGCCACGCCGAGGGCTTCCCAGTGCATCCATAGTGGAGACTCAGCACACAGAGGAAGGGTCACTAGTCTCATACCCCCCAGTCCAGAGATGGGACTCTCTCCAGGTCTCCACTCCCATGGCTCCACCACCCAGCCGACTCCTTGCTGAGCAGGACCCCCTGGGGACACACGGGGAGTGCAGCCCCCAGACCTGCTCACCCACCACACCAGGCTAACCCTGTCCCTCTGCCGTGGCACACTCAAACCTGCTGAGACCTGCAGAGGATGGGAAAGGGGCTGGCATGGCTGGTGAGCCCCCATGGATTGAGGGGTAAGTCAGATCTGGTCTCACCTTTGCCAGGAACAGGAGGATTTTAGCAGCACACCATCTTCTGCTGGCTGGGCTCACTGCTAGTAAAAGGGTCTGTGTTTAGCAAGAGAGTAAATAGAAAACTCCTGGGGCTGTTTGGCACACAGACTGGGGAGAGGGGGGCAGCACAGGCATTTTCCTGAGCAGCCCCAATACCTCTGCCCTCCCCTTGGGCCCCTGGGAAGGAGGTGGATTTGCTGCTGGTTGCAGCCCACATCCAGGCTGCAATTGCGGTGCTTTACTGACAAGGGAGCTGAGCCCCCGCCCTGCTCATCCCTCCCAGCTCCTGCCACCTGTCAAGGGCGGGAGGGGGATGTGGGAAGGAACTAAACACAGCTGAGTCCTCCCGGCCCTGCTGCAAGGCACCTAGGGCTGGTGCCACTGGTTTCCAATGGGATCCCTGGATCCACCTCCTGTTTAAAGTAGAGAGGGGGACTGCCCCAAAGGGCGTGTGAGCTTTTGGGGGTTGGCAGTTTTGTTCCTCCAGTCCTGGGAAGAAAAGGATCATCCTGAGATGGAGACGTGCGTCTCTGCAAGGGCAGTCAAATCCCACTTGGCCGTCACGTTCGATCCCCCGGGGTGAATTTTAGGGTGGGCTCAGCAGAGACCCCCAAAACTGCACAGGGACTGGTGTTGTGGCGGGGCTCCCGGGAGAGCGGCGGTAGGGGGGTGAGGCGGGGGGAATGGATTTGCCAGCGATGCCTCCCCGAAGGACACGGGCCAGCCCGCCCAGCGCTGGTTCCTGCCGCTGCCCCCGGGTTCCTCCTAACGAGGTTTCCAGCTCGGCTGAACCCCCGCGTTGCTTGCAGGACCGCAGCCGTCCGGGGCTGGGGGGGCGGGGGGGGAATCGCCGTCCCCATCCCCCGATTTCTCCTCCCCGCTATTATCGAGGGGTCGAGTTACATCAAACAAACGCGAAAGCAGGGCAAAATTGGGGAGGGGGAGCAGAAAACATTGTCACTGATTCATGGAAAGGAGCGGGGGGGGGGGGGTTAAAGCCCTGTGCCAGTGCTCCCTGTGAAAGGGGGCGGCTCGGGGCTGCTTTCGGCGGTGGTCCCCGCGCCCTGGGCAGGAGTTTGTGATGGAAAGTCTGCAAAAGCCATTAGGACTTTTGTGCTGGGGCACTAGAAAAGCAACGCAGACACCACTCACTTTTCTAAATAAACATTAGTCTTAAAAAGTTTGCACTGCTGACCCGCGCAGCTCTGATTACTTGTAATTCTCTGAACCATATTTTATGGCTTCAAACTATTTTTTTTTTGCGGGGAGGGGTCGGATTTTGTTCGTTCCTCCCTGCAGCCGTGCCACAGATGTGCCGCCGGTACTGTGTGCTCCGGGGGCGGCGAGTCCCTGCCCACTCCCCAGGCAGGTCCTTATTCCCCAGCCCCGCAGCCACAGCCCCTCCACATGTTCAGCTCCCTCCACCTTCCCCTGGAGAAGCTTTTTTTCTTCCTTTCTTCTCTTTTGGAGGGCTTGGGACCACATTCGCGATCCCGGTGCGGAGATGCTGTTCCCCTCTTCGGGCTCCCCGGGAGGGCAGAGGCGTGCGGGCTGCGGCCCCATCCCCACCAGGCTGTACCCCCAAACATCCCCGGGATCCCTCCCCAAACCCCCCCAACCTCTTCGCAGAGCGGCGGAGGCAGCTGCACTGAGGTATCATCAGTATAATTGGAAGGGTCACATGTTAAACCCTCGCTGTTGTTCGCGGTAATGTAGCTGTGTCCCTCGGTTGCACATTTACCGATTTCTCTCAAACCAACCATTGTCACAAGGTTCATTCCAGGAGGAGTGATCCAATGGGTTGCCACGGCAACTATAATGACATTAAAATAGAGGCGGCAGCCCCCCCCTCCTCCTCCCCGGGCACAGCCCGCCCTCCCTCCGTGCCTCTCCCTCCTTAAAAACCAGCAGCGGCCCGGCGAAGCCCCGCACCTTTCCCGTCGGGGCGGCCCGGGAAATAACACATGTACCCAGGGGCAAACAAAGCGCGGGGAGGGGGGGGGGGGGGGGGGTTGTATCTGAACCTTCCCGGGGAAAGCGGCCGAGGGAAAACAACCGAAAAGCGGCGGGAACAGCGCGGAGCCGCGCCCGCGGAACGTGAAATTGACCAATTCTGGTCAGTTTCCAGGCGGGGGGAAAGGGCCGGGGGGCGCGGGGAGCCGCGCGCGCTCCCGCCCGCGGGAAAAGCGCGCAGGGGGCCGGGATGTGGGAGTGGGAAGGAGCGAGGGTCCATCCCTGCCCCAAGCGGGGAAAACGGCACAAACGTGGGGGTTCTAAACCCCCCGCCGAGGCACCTGCGGGCCGGGCGGTGAGACCCCCTCCCTCGGGCCGGCCCCGCGCTGGAAATTCACTTTTCGCCACTTGGTTTTCGGGGAAACGTTCGTTTCCGATTGATTTTCCTTTATTATTTCTCACCGGCGCTGCCACGCTGCTTTCCCGCATGTTTATTTTTCCCCTCGAAATTTCGGGCGAGAAAAGGCGTTTAAAAAAGGAATCCGTGATGCCTATTATCACAAGGAGACACCTTTCCCTCTCGATGAGTATTTCCCGTCTGTTCGGTCCCGGGCACATAAAAAAAAAAAAAAAAAAAAAAAAAAAACGCGATCAAATAATACTGTTCAAAAGCAAAAGGAAATTTCTGAGAATATCGACTATAATATCAACTGAATCTGGCGGGGGGCTCCGATCTGTGTATTTTCCATATGGGAGAACGTACTGCCTGTCTTTCGTCGCCGGCAGTGGATAGCAGCGCCTGAAATCGGGCTCTCCGGGATTTCACGGACACTTTCCCAAATATCTTTCCCGATCTCTGAGTGGGGCCGGGAAACGAGTCGTTTCTATCAATTTCTCGCCATTTTTTTGCCGCAGGAGCCCGTGGGCAGGAGTTTACCGGGCAAGGACGGAGCGAAAAGACCAGAAAGCTCCGCTCAGAGCCGTGGTTTAATTTCCTCCACCAAAATGTGCCTGACACCTGCCTGCGGTTGGGGTAAATCCCCACTCCGGGAAGAACGCGGGACCTGCCCACGGCTGACAGCGCCAAACAGCAAAAAAAAGGGGGGGAAATCGGCGCAATCCGAACCGGAGCCGTCCGCGGCCCGTTCACACGCGGTTTGCGGCAGCGGAGCGGCTTCCTCCAGCCGGCCCCGACGGCGGAGCTGGCGGCACCAGCTCCGGCACTGGCACCCGCACCGGGCCGTCCACGCCGCGCCTCCACAAGTGCCCCGGGCCAGGCGGGGTGGAGGGGTCCGGGCACCCCAATCGCAGCGTCCGTCGCGGGTGCGGATGGGGCCGAGGCGCGCTGCGACAGGGACGGCGGGGCCCGGAGGGGGTGCGGGGTCTGGGGGGCACCGCTTGGCCCCGGCCTCCCTGAGGGGCTGCACGACACTCCGGAGCTGCCGCCCTCGCACATATCCGCAGCTGCCGTGCTTCCCCCGGGAAAGGCGCGGGGGGGGGCGGGGGCACCCTATTCCTAATGCCACAAAAGATGCGGGACCCCCCCGCAGCGTGGCCACAGGTTCCCCACCTCCGCCTGCAGCTGGAGAACGCACTTGGGCTGGGGGGACACACACCCGGGGTGGGCGGTTTCGCCAGCCGCTGTTCCCCGAGGGGGCCCAGGGTGCGGTCCCCCCCCAGAAGCTGGGGCGGGGAAGAACGGCCGGGGTGGGGGGAAGGACCGGCCGGAGCCGCGGGAGAGACGGAGAGGCGGCCGCGGGTGGGTCTCCCCTCCCGCAGGGCTAAGGGGGGGTCCCGGCCCCCAGCCACAACTCCATCTCCTCGGGGCAGAGCGCAGGGGGTGTGGGACCCTCCGCGGTGCGGCGGGAGGGGAGCACCGGGGCGAAGGGAGGCAGCCGGGGCTCAGCTCGTCACAGCTCCCGGGAGGCCAGAAATGCCCTTTCCGACGATCTCCTGCGCTCAAGAGCCGTCAGAAACGTCCCTCTGAAGTGATCCTCTTGGCAGGGGCTTGCTGAAAGAGATACACAGAGCAGGAGCACGCCCGAGAGGAGATGGGAGCGTTGTGGGGCAGGGGAGAAAATGAAATTAAAATCGAATTAAAAAGAAGAGGGAAAGAGAGAGAGAAAGGTGGGAAAACGAAATTATCCTCCTTGTGAAACGTGTCGGGCTTCTGCGGAGCAACTGCAGAAGGGAGGCCTTTCCACCAGGGTGGATAAATTTACTCGTGTCCCACATGACCGAGGGTGGGGGACCCGGGGCGGGGGGGGGGGGGGGGGGAAGAGAAAGGTCATGGGACTGGGATTTGGGTTGTAAGTCACAGAGGAGACGTGGATTTCAGTGCCGGGATCCGCGTTAGGTGGCAGCGGCCTCGGGGTTTTGCAAGAGAAGTAATTAAATAGGGAAAAAAAAAAAAAAAAAAAAAAAAAAAAGGGGGGGGGGGAGGAAGGAGAGGAAAGGGCATTTCAGAAATAACCCCAGTAAAATTTCGGGGGGTTAGCGCTGGGAAGGTGCGTTTGGGGGGCACAGGTCCAGGAGAGCGTTCCTGGGAGACCTCCTGGCCTAGGGAGGGGGTTGTCCTCCACAACCCCCCTGGGTCGGCGGTGGGTGCTCGGCGCTGCGCCCCGAGCCGGCCCGGAGGGAGCCCTCCCGCCCGGCCCCGCGCTCAGCCGAACCCTGCCCGCTCGTTTTGTTGCCTCTATTTTGCGGCCACGTCTCTCCCCTGGGAAGGGGAGATCACAGGAGCGCTGCAGGGGGACGAGGGGGGCAGCGCTGCCCCCTCCCAGCCGCTTCCCACCTCCCTCCCCTCGCCCCCACGCACCCCGCCGGGACCTGCCGCGGAGGGGGGGAGCCGCGCTCCGAGGCGAGGGGGGTCCGTCTGGCTGGACCCTGGCATTTTTTGGACCCATCCCCAGGCGGGGGAAGTTTTTCCTTCTCCACTTACTTTGTTTAAATTTAAAGCGACAGCGGCGGCCCCTCCGGCCCCGGCCCGCCGGGGGTCCGGCCCCCGCGGCTGAGCCGCGGCCGGGGGTGTCCCTAGGACGGCTCCGCTCCCACCCGGCTGTAGGGTTTCCCACACCCTGGGCCTTGTCCTGTGTCCCCCCCCCCCCCCCCCCCCCCCCGCTCTCCCTCTGCCCAGAGCTGATGGGGGAGCACCATGGGGAGCACCCCCGGTAATCTCATCCTGGTGGGGGAAAAAATTCCCACGGATTTTGCAGGGAGTGCGGCTGGAATTAAAGGCGATCGTGTGCCCCGCAGACGGCTCTCACTGCTGAGGAGTGATTGGGGGGGGGGGGGGAGGGGGGCAGTGGGGGCCCATTCAGGTTACACGGACTTCCCGAGGACTCTCCGCTCGCCTCTGCCGGCAGGGAAAACTGAAGTATCTGGGAATTTTTGCGAGAGTGAAAGGAATCGCCGGTCTTGGTTTAGCCCGTTTCAAAACCCCGGTACTAACGAAAGAGGAATGTAATTTCACTTAAAAGGCGAGTTAAAGCGGGGAAATCGAAATCTGATCGAAACGGACAAGGAGGGCCCCGGAAAGCCCTTCTCTGCCACTCTGCGACATGGAGCCCGACTCTCGATACCCAGCAGGGATCGAGGATGGGAGAAACACCACCAAATCGGTGATTAGAAAGATCCCGGGGCACCGACACGAAGCCTCCCCTACGGGGACCGACACACAAACTCATTACACCCCTCGGGCTCCCGCCCGACCTCTCATTATCTCCCTCTCAGGTTTTCATTCGGGTGTACGAGACCTGGTTTGGCACACGGAGAGAGGAATGATTAGAATTCGCTTCGTGTCCATCTATCGAATTTATCCGGATGGCAGGGGGAGGGATGCGGGCAGGCAGGGCGGTTGGGGAGCGAGGCATCCCGCCTGCCCGCCGCTCGGGAAGGCCGCCGGGCTGCGGGCTCCGGGCTGCCCGGTACCGGCTGCCCAGCGGGCCGGGCCGGGCGGGCGAGTCCCTTCCCGGGCGGCGGGCGGGCGGACGCACCCCGGGACCATCCACCCGAGTTGATCGTTATTAACATTTGAATGATGAGGAAGGGTTGGAAACGCGCGATCAAACCCTGTCACGAGTGGTTTTTTTCTCCCGTCCCGGATCGCAGCGTCACCTGTTGCTGCCACGAGTTTGGGGCACCAAGTTGCGTCTTATTTAGTAAAATAATAAAATGCAAATTGGTGCTGCACGGGCGGCGGGCCCCGACCAAGCCCGGGGGAAACGGGGACCGGCACACGCTCGCCCCTGCAAGCCCGCCCGGGCCGGGGATGCTGCCTCCCGCACGGCCTCTCCCGGTAAACGCACCTACGGGAGAAGGGGGGTGTCCGGGGGGGTGCTCCGTGCTGCCGGCCGGGGTGCTGGGCTACGGGAAACGCGCCCTGAGCTGCCCTGCAGCCCACCAGGCACGGGCAGGGGAACCGCTGAGCCCGGGGGGGGGGCGCCGATGTCTTCTCTGGTTCAAAGGAGGGGAGACCCCCCACGCCGCGGCCGGGCGAGAGATTCCCGGGGGTGGACAGAGCTGGAAACCTCCTGGAGAGAGCGGGAAAGCGGCCCTCGATGAAGCCGAGACGAAGTGAGTGAGACTGGAGAAGCAGACAGGGAGAGAAAGAGGGAGGGAAAAAGAAAGAGGGAGAGAGGGACAAAGGGGGAAAGAGCAAGAGAGAGAAAAGGAAAGATGAAAAGAAGGAGCAAGATAGAAAAAGAAAAAGATAAAAAGGAAAAGAGGGGGGAGATAGAGAAAGTGAGAAAAGAAAGAGAAGAAAGAGGAAAAAGAGGGGGAAAACTAAAGACAGAACAAGAAAGAGGGAAAGGGTGAAAGAGAGGGAAAGAAAATAGAGAGAGGTAGAACGAGGAGAGAAAGAGAGAAAACTATATGAAAAGAAAAAGGGAAAGATGGACAAAAGGAAAAAGAAACAGGTAAATAGAGGAGCGAAAGAGAGAAAAAAGATAAAGAGGGAAAGAAACGGAACGAGAGAAATAGAGAGAAAGAAAGAAATACGGAAAGAGGGAAAGAGGGAAAGAGGGAAAGAGGGAAAGAGGGAAAGAGGGAAAGAGGGAAAGAGGGAAAGAGGGAAAGAGGGAAAGAAAGAAAGAAAGAAAGAAAGAAAGAAAGAAAGAAAGAAAGAAAGAAAGAAAGAAAGAAAGAAAGAAAGAAAGAAAGAAAGATGAGAAAGAAGGATGAGAAAGAAAGATGAGAAAAGAGAAAGAAAAAAAGAAAAAAAGAGACTTCGAGAAAGAAAAGGCGAGAAAGAGAAGGAGCCCCGGCCCCTCTCCTCGCCCGACAGACGGAGGGGCTAGTGCAGGGCCCTGACCTACCACGAACATCTCGGGGAGGATTTCAAAAGCACCAATTTAATTTTCAAGGCATTTTTCCTGCGGCTGAGTCGGCTGCGACAGCTCCTCCCGCCGTCCCCAGATCGGAAAACAGGATTTTTTTAAAAAAAACCCCTCGTTTCTCTACTTTCTGTTCCGGGAAAGGAAAGAAACGAAAGGGAGATGGGGACGGAAAGAAGATGCTGGAGGGCAGCTATTTTCCAAAGTTACGACGCAGGAAAATGTTTTCAGATCGGGCACTGGGGCACAGGGAGATTGGGCGTTATTATTAAATCCTAAATTCACCGTGAAAACGGGAGTTTCTGCGCAGTCCCAGGGAAGGGCCAGGGCAGTCCCAGAGGAAGGGCCAAGCTATTGGAAAAGATGCTCTTGTTGTCTAAAGGTGGTTTCTATAATCCAGGTTGATTTATTTTTGTTCGGGGCTGCGAGGAACTAGAAAGAGAAAACCAAAAAGCTACCGGAGAAAGGAGTAAGATCTTGACCTTTCCTAATTCTCCAAATCGGCAGTAATGGAAAGCAGAAGGTGCCAGGGGAGGAGGCAGGAGGCGAAGGCCGAGCGGGCGGTGCAGCGGGGCCGGCCGGGCCGGGGTCCCACACCCCGCACCCCGCAGCCGGCGGGTGGGAGCCCGGCCGGTGAGGGAAGGGCCACTGGCTGCCTTCCTCGGGACCCGCTCTCCTTAACACGGGCTTAGTTAGGCGAAAGCAGAGAATGAAATTATCCCCCATCCCTTCCCCGCTGCGGTCCCTGCGGGGATACGCCGGGGCACGATCGTTTTATCCCGCCCCGATAAACCCGAGGAGAAACCCCCCATTTTCCGCCTGGCCGGGGCTGCGCGCACACGGAAAAACCGCAGAGAAGTGAATACGCAGAGAGTATCGCGGTTTTGTTACAACCCCTTCATCTGACACACGGAAAGGAGAGGAGTGGGGGCACATTTGAAAAAAAAAAAAAAATAGCTCCACAGATGTCTGACCAAAGCCAAAGTAAGACGGGGAAATCCGCATCCCTCCAGCCCCTCTCGGAAACAGCCTCCGAGTCCAGCACCGGCGCGAAAGGGAGAAGGGAAAAAAAAACCCCAAACCTGCGGCAAAGGATCGGGCCCCGCAGCGGGACCGGGGTCGCCGCCCGTCCGGCTTTGCCCGGAGTTTAACACTGGCAAAACAACCACGGAAAGCAACCCCGAGAACCGGGCGGATTCGCCTGCGGTCGAGAGGGAAGGGAAATGCCGGGTCGCCTTTTTTTTGGCCAGGGACTCCTGAGCAGCGACTGCAACAGCTAATTATTTTCCTTTCAGTGCTCAGTTATTGCTGGTGTCCTCCCCGCCTCCCCCCCCCCCAATAAATAAATAAAACCCTCCTTTAGGCAGCGAGGCGTGAAAAATGATCCTCGCTGAACGCTTAAAAATAATGTCCCGTGAAGATCGGGGCTGCGGAGCCAGCCAGCCCCGTAATTAGGAGCCATTATCCGTCCTGCCTTTCCGAGGCAAGATTTCGCGTTAACTCCCCCGGGCCGAGCTCGGCCAGGGGTTCCCGGCCCCAGAGGATCCCCCCCCGGGCCCTTCGCCGCCGCCCCCTGCCCCGGCGGCTGGGGGGGAGCCGGTTCTCGGGGCTTCTCTGCCGATCCCCCCCCCGGCTCCCCGAGAGACGCAGATATTTGCAGGCGGCGTGAGTTTGACCGGGGCACGGAAAGAGCTCGGATGCTTGAGGGAAATGTAGAGGATGGGAAAAATATAAAGCTAGAGACGCTTGGGGATCTTCCCACCCCCCACCAAAAAAAAAAAAAAAAAAATAAAAATACAAAAGAACCCTCTAACGGCGCCGGCGCTCGCAGCCCCCGCAGGCCCGGGAGAGCCGAGCCCGGCCCGGCCGGCCCTTCTGTGGGGGGTACCGCGGCTCCCGGTTAAGGGGGGAAAATCCCCCCGCTCCCAACTCAGCTCAGCTTCCATCCCGGCCGGCGACCGCTGCTTAAACTCACGCAGTGACTCCGCAAAGCAAAAGAAGGGGAACGGAGTCCGGGAAAGGGGTCCCGGCCCCAGGAAGCCCCAAGCCCCCTCCCCTGAGCGTGTGGGGGAAGGGGTCTCTCCGGGGAAACAGCGCTTCCCTGCAGAGAGGACCCCCCTCCATCCTTCCAAACCCTGAGACCACCAACTTGGCGAGCCCCCCTGCACCCAGCGGGGGCTGCAGGGGCGAGACGCGCTCGTTCGTCCCCACGGGCACCGGCTGCCGTTTCTTATCCGCTCCTGGCACCCTTGGCTCGTTTTCCTCCCGCACTTCGCAAACCAGCCGAAAAAAAAAAAAAAAAAAAATTAAAATTCGCTACTTGATGTTAAAATAACCCGCCCCGCTTCTTCCAGACACACAACCACCACCCGGCCTCGCTGCACATCGCTTTCTTCCTTCGGATCCCGACTCCTCAAAGCAGGCTCGGTTATTAAAGGAGGCTGAACAAAGATAGCCCCGAGAGCAGCTATCAGCGCATTTTAACTTCATCAAAGACTTCGGGGGAGAGGGAGAGGAGGGGTCTGGCACCTTCTAGTAATGAGCTTGTCAGGAACACCCCTGCCAGAGCAATTGAACAATTTGCACACAAGCAAAAGAAAAGGAGCGGGGAGGGAGGGAGGAAGGGGAAATGCTACAAAAGCCCCTTCAATTTCCAACCATGTGCTTGGCAATCTGGAAAATAGATTCATTGGCCTCCTCTTTTCTCCCATGTCGAGTCTTGTAGCCCCTTTTGTAGGAGCTGGACATGAAAGGGAGACAACCAAGTGCCGGACACGAAGATCGCTTTTCAAAAGCAAATGTGTGTGAAGGCGAGATGTGAGACCGCTCGCTGCGGGGAGGCGGCACGCTCAGCAACAACATCAACAAACTGCGCGGAGGTTCGAGGTGGCACAGACAGGGGCAGAGGAGGGGGGAATTAAAAAAAAAAAAGGGGGGGGTGGAAGAGAAAAGAAAGGCCGACATCCCCCCCCGCTCCCCCGGCGCACACCGCCCGGCTCCTGCCCGCGCCCCGGCGGGCCTCGCACAAAGCCCCACTCGCCCGGGGACCGGCTCCGTCCCCCGCTCCCTGCCTCGTACGTTTCAGCTTTTTTTCTTTTTCTCCTTCTCCTTCAGCTGGCTGCATGGGCAGAAAGGCCTCGATTCTTT